>NC_068943.1:84381172-85095006 GCF_026419915.1 Harpia harpyja
CCTCTCCTCCTGCGCAAGACCCCATGCCCCGCGACCACGAGAGAAACTACGGCTTCACCCAGTTTGCCCTGGAGCTGAACGAGCTCACGCCCGAGCTGCGGCGGGTCCTGCCTTCCACCGACACCCGCCTGCGCCCCGACCAGCGGTGAGCAGCACCCCGGCACCGGGGAGGGGGGGTCGCTGAGGCTGCCCAGCTCATTACAGTGATGTCGTGTGTGTTTCCCCTCCACCGCCAGGTACCTGGAGGAAGGCAACGTGCCGGCGGCCGAGACGCAGAAGCGCCAGATCGAGCAGCTGCAGCGGGACCGACGCCGCGTCATGGAGGAGAACAACATCACGCACCAGGCTCGCTTCTTCAGGTCCGGCACGGGGTGGGGGGGGGGGTAGGCAGGGGGGGGACTCCCGGGGCACCCTGTGGCTCAGGGGGATGCGGGGTTCTCAGGGAATGGGGGGGGGAGACCCCCCTGGGGGTCCTGAGGGCACCCCAGGCGTGACAGCCCCCCCCCCCCACTGTCCCCAGGCGCCTGACGGATGCCAACGGCAAGGAGTCGTGGGTCACCAACAACACCTACTGGAAGCTGCGCCTGGATCCCGGCTTCGCCCACCTGGACAGCGCGGTGCTCTGGTAGCGACCCCCCCCCGTGGGGTGCTGAGCCCCCCCCCAGCTCATCACAGCAGTGGCGCTCAGCGGCGGGGCTGGTCCCCCCCTGCACTGGGGATGCAATGCCCACCCCCTAGCCATTTTTGTCAGTGTTTAAGCAAAACTGTGATATAAAAGGCGGAGGGGGGGGCACAGGTAGTGCCTCCCCCTGACCCGGGGCAGAGCCTCGGGGCCAGCTGGGACGCTTGGGGGCAGGGGCTGGCCGTACCCCCCTGCCCTGGGGGCATAGGATGCCTGGGGTCCCTGGCTCGCTGTGGGGGGGGGCGCAGCAGGGGACCCTGGGGTGCCCGCGGGCGGGCAGACCCCTCTGGCCCCCCCCGGCTGTGCACAGGGGCTGCTCTAATAAAGACTGCAAAGAGCTGGGGTGTGCAGAGAGCTTCCTTCTCCCCAGCACCAGCCCTGGGGCTCAGGACCCTCTTCCTAGCCGAGGATGCCTGGATCCCCCCCCCCGGTGGGGGGGGGGGCACGAGTCCCGTAGCCCCCCTGCTGCCTCAGTTTCCCTCCCACCTGCCCACAGAGGAGAGCGAAGAGCCGTGCCCCACAGCGTCCCTTTATTGCGAGATATGCTGCTGCCCCCAGCCCCACGCCAGGCACGTGGGGGCTCAATAAATACTTCAGCATTAAAAACCCCCCCTTAAAAACCACTGACGACAAAAAAAAACGCACCCTCACCCCCCCCCCAACCCCTCCCCACTTGCCCCCACGGCCCTACCGGGGTGGCACCGGGGGCTGATTGTCTGGCTGTAGCCCCCCCCCACTCAAGTCTTCCCAGGATATGGGTGTTAAATAGGGGGGACACACACACAAGACCCCTTGCACCCAGCTCCTGTGGCCTTGGGGTGCCCGAGGTGGGGGGGTCTGAGCCCCCCCCCGGTGCGGTTCAGTTGCCGTAGAAGCCATAGTAGCCGCCGTCGGCACCCGGGTCCTTGTCGTAGAGGTCTCCGTTGCGGGGGTGGGGGGGAGCTCTCGGCGCTGGAGGGGTACGGGGGACACCCGCCGCCGTTTGCACTCGTACAGCCCCGAGTCCGAGGAGTCACCCGAGGTGGCGGCGGGGGGCTCGGGGGGCCAGCCCTCCGCCTCCTTCCCCTTTTCCTCCCGGGGCTCCCGGTACCAGCCCAGAGCTCCGGGGCTGCCCTTAGGGCCGTACTGCCCGGGGCTCCAGCCCCCCCCCCGCCCCGAAACCCCCCGGCCCCTCGGGGTAGTAGGGCAAGGAGGGGTGGGGGGCGGGCGGCAGGGCAAAGGGCTTCACCCCGTAGGGCACCAGCTTGCCCCCCCCCGTACCCCGCTTCGTAGCCACCGTACTCCAACGCCCCGGCGGTGGGCGGCTGCTGGGGGGTGAAGTACCAGCGTGGGGGGGTCCTTGGGGGGCAGGGGCAATGGAGCCCCCCGCTCCCCCCCAAAAAAGCGCCCGGGGGGCAGCGGGTATTGCTCGGGCAGGAAGGGTTGGAAGCGGGGGGCTGGCAGGAGCTGCTGGCAGCCGGGACCCTCCGGCGGAGATGGGGTGAGGCGGTCGCCCTCCGAGGCTGCGTACATCCTGGGGGGGGGACACACACACAGGGTGGGAGTGGGGGGGATGCCCTCTTGCCAGCTGGGGCTTGGGGGACTGGTGGGAGGGTGGGGGGGGACACACACACTCACGAGTCAAAGTTGTCCCGAAAGCCTTTGGCGAAGGGGTTGTGGTCAATCTTCAGCTGGGTGATCTGGGGGGGGGACACGTGGAGCTGGGGGGGCTGGGGCTGCTGCCAACCTGCGCCCCCCCCCCGGGATGTCCCCCCTATCCCTTTTCCCTTGAGCAGTCCCCACCCCACCGGAGTCCCCTGCTTGTCCCAGGACACCCACCCCAGCACCCATGGGGCTCAGGCACAGCTCGGGGCAGGGGGGGGGCCAGGCTGTTCTGGTGGAGGAGGACTGGGGTGATTTGCTGGTGGGGGGCATTGCAGGGTGCTGGGATGCTAAGGGAATGCAGGGGGGTACTGGCGGGGGGGGGGGGTGTGCTGGGATGCTGAGGGGATGCGGGGGGGGTGGCAGAGATGCGGACAAGGGTGTTGGCGGTGGGGGGGGCGCTGGGGGGATGCCATTGGGGTTTCCCTGATGCTGGGGACCTTAGAGGGTGCTGGGGGTGTTACCAGGGGCTGCTCTGGGGGGGGGTTTACTGGGATTGCTGTGATGCTGGGACGATACTGGAGTGTATCAGTGGTTTCTGTGGCCCTGGGAGGATGCTGGGGGGGGGTACTGGGGTTCCATTTCTTCGGGGGGGGGGGCTGTTTGGGGGGGTACCCCCACGCTAAGGAGAGGGAGAGTGTCTCGTACTCACATCGGCATTCTGGTAGGCTGTGACGGCGATGAACTGGGTCTCGGGGAAGGCGAAGGTGTGGGTGTGCGGGGAGGGGTACGCATCCTCGCCCTCGCCCTCCTTCACCTCCGTCACGTGTAGCCGGGGCTGGTACTTGTGCAGTGACTGCAGCACGATCATCTGGGGGGGGGGGGGGAGGTTTGGGGGGGCAGCAGGCGGTCAGGATGGGGGCATGCGGGGAGCCGGCAGAACGTGGCAGGGCGGCGGGACCTTTACCTGGCCAACGTTGTTGGATGCGCCCTTGTTGTTGGTGAGCTTCAGCTTCCCGAAGGAGACCTCCTGCCGCATCCAGTGGGCACCCGTGTTGGGCGAGTCGGGGTGCAGGTAGAGGCGATTCCCTGGGTGTGGGGGGGGGGTGTACAGGAGGGATGGGGTTACCCCCTGCACCGTGAGGAGGAGGAGGAGGAAGGGGATGGTGGGGGGGGGCAGTACCTGGCATGTTGCCCTCGGCTTTGCCGCACTGCACCCACTTGCCGCCCTGGTAGCGCCAGTGATGCTGGTCCACCAGCACCACGTCCACGCAGATGCTGTAGTGGGCCACAGGGTTGAGCCCCGAGAGGTTGAAGCTGAGGAAGGGGAACATGCGCCTGGGGAGGGGACAGAGGCACAGACACTGTCAAACACCCCCCCCCCCCTCGGCTCAACCCCTGGTGCAAAGGGCTGCATGGGGGAGTTTGGGGGGGGGAGTGGAGATGGGGAGGGCGGCTCTGCTTTGCAGAGTGGTGATGGGGAAACTGAGGCAATGTGATGCCTGGCACCCCCCCCCACCCCTGCCCCGCGCCCGGCTGGGTGCCCATGAGAAGCTGACTGACCCCGGCAGCTGGGGGATGCTCTCGGGGCTGATCCCCCCCCCCGGCATCTTCCTCCCCCTCCCCAAGCACCTTCCGGATCGGAAACCAACACCGCTGCTATTTCGGGCTGGGCGCCAGCCTGCGCCAAGGGCAGGAAGGGGACAGGATGGGACAGCCGGGGGGACCCTGCGGCCCTGGGGGGCTGCACCTGCCACCCCCTGTGGGGCTGCACCCCGCTGTCCCCCTGCACTTGGGGGGGGGACCCCAAATCCCAGCCCTGGGATTAGGGATCTGACTCCCCCCCCCCATCCCCTCCAAGTTCAGTCCCTCCTTTTCCATCACCGGCCCCAGTAGCCCCCATTGCCGGCTGGGGTTTGCAATGGGCCCCTGAGCTGTGGCCAGGGTCGCTGGTTCAGCCCCCCCCAAGCAAAGCTCGGCTCTTCGACCGCGGTATTTCGGCACCTGCTGGAGTTTTGGCTTTTGGTGGCCGGAGATGGAAACCAGCCCCAGCACTGGCACCACCAGCAGCCCTGGCCCTGCTGCCCGGCCACCCCCGTTAGTGTCACTTGCGTTAATGAGCCATCGCCGGTGGGGAGCAGGACAGACTCCCCCCCTTCACAGACTGACATGGGGGACACGGAGGGCCCTCAGCCCTCCTCCCAGCTTTGCCTGGGTGAGATACACATGAGGTGATGGGGGAATTCATCCTGACACCCCTCTCCCTGAGGGAAGAGGGCTGGGGGGGGACTGCAGCCCCCCCCACACACCCCCGGCCCCCTCCCTCTCTCCTCCCCTCTTCCTCCCTCCTTTGGCTGTGCCGCTTCCCGTCTGCGGGTACCCAGTGGGCGAGGGTGGGGGGCAACTGGCGGCGGCGGGGGGCTGGCTTCGCCCCCTCCCCATTTCCTCGAAGCGCCGGTGTTTCTTATAAAATGGGTGCTAGGGCTTCTCCGAAAGGGCCCCAGAAAGCCTTGCCTGGCCGAGGGGTCCCGCGTGGGGCTGGGGGCTTCCACCTCCCCCTGCGCTAGAAGGGAACCCAGGTGTTTGGGCAGGGAGGGTGGGCTGCTCCCCGGAGCTGACCTCAGCCCGGCCATCATCCCAGCAGGAGCGAGGGACGGAGCCGGCAGCAGGGCTGCCCACCAGCAGGATTCACCCCTGGCAGGGGCTGGGCTGGGGGGGGGGTACTTTGCCGCCCTGCCAGCACAAGAAGGGGGTGTCCTGCCTGCCCTGGCAGTTCCCAGCCACCCCAGTGCACCAGGGTTTCCCACCAGCCCCCAGGCAGAGACCTGTGAGCTCATGACAGGGATGGCACGATGCACCAAGGGGGCTGCTGCACCGGGAAGCTCAGCCGAGCCCCCCGGGACCACTGTCCTGCCCCTGCGTACCGGCGTGGGGGGGGGCCGGGAGGGCCAAAACATGGGTGAGGAGCAAAGCGAGGGGCTGGGGCCGGGAGTGCACGCAGCTCCGGGTGCCGGGGCAGGAGCGTGGGGGATCGGCAGTGGCCCCGGCAGGAAGCATGGCTCAGGCAGTGCCGCAGCACCGGGGAAGAGGCATGCAAAAAGCAGTGGAAAGAGTGCATGCAGCCTGCGCCGGGTGCTGCTGACTCAAAATTGCCCTTGTGAGAGAGAGGGGAGAAGAAAAAAAGAAAAAAAGAAAAAGAAAAAAGAAAAAAGAAAAAGAAAAAAGAAAAAAGAAAAAAGAAAAAGAAAAAGAAGAAGAAGAAAAAGAAAAAGAAAAAGAAAAAAAGAAAAAGCAAGCAGTGCTCGTGACAAGGAGACACACATGTGCTCCCCAGGGCATTCCGGGTACCCCAGGGTCCGGCCAAGCCCTGGCAGACCCCATCGTGCCACTCGAGTGCCAAAAGCGGGCAGCCCCCGGGGCTCACATCTCCTCTGGAGCGAGCGAGACACGGCCGTGTGGAGGGAAGGTGGTTCCTGCCACCGATAAAAATTGCAGCCACATCAAAGGGCGGCAGCGAGGGTCTGAGCTGCCTCCGAGCCCCCGCCGAGCTTTCACAGGGTGCTGCCTCACTGCCGCCGAGGTCAGGGTGCCAAAGCCCTCGCTGGCACCGGCTCCCGGCACACCGGCAAGCCGGGGTAGATGGCTGGCCATGGGGCGAGCAGCCAGGCTGGGTGTTGCACCAGCCCTGAGCTGCTGCAAGGAGCAGGGAGGAAGAAAACAGCCTTTTTCTGGTTTTTTTTTTGCACCTTGCTCGCTCCGACACCGCCGGTTCCCCGGCTCCCCGAGCCTCACGCTGCCGGCGGAGCAGAGAGAGAGTCACAGCTCAAACGCTGCCGCGGTGCAAACCGCAGGGCTCGGCCGGGGCATGGGAGGGCGGGGGTAAGACCCGAAACCATGCACACCTCGCATTTATTTTTAAATCCCCCAGCGCTCGAGCTCCTGGGGCTGCTGCTTAGGCAGGACTTAGCTCCCCTGGGTTTGGCCTTTGCGGTTTGGGAGGTGCCATGGCGGAGTGCAGGATGCCCCGGCCAGCTCACCCCCCCCCCTCCTTGTGCACCCCAAAAACTGGTGGGCACCCCTGGTTTCCCTCCCTTTGCATGTTTGTTTCTGGAGCCTCTGGAAGGGGCGCTCAGCTCTCGGGCTGCCCTGAGGTTTGTCCTTGCATTAACCCCTTGACTCGGGGGGCTGGGAGGGGGGACGGAGAGTGTGGCCATGGGGCAGGGGAGCCAGGGGACACGGGGAGGTGGGGGCACACCGGCACATCCAGGGGACATGGGTGTCGAGAGGACGTTAGGTGACCTGGGACCCTGGGGATTTTGGGGTCACGGGGACACAGAGAGCAGGGACAGGGGGTCCAGGACGAACCCAGGTGGAAGGGAAATCTGGGGGCCAGCTGCCTGCAAACCTGCCTGGGGCCAGGAGAGCAACAACCCCCCCCCAACCAGTGGTTCCCCTTCCACCCAGCCCTGCCTGCACCCCCGGCAGCACACCGAGGGGGCTGCAGGCTTCCTGAGCCGCCTCCTCTCCCAGTGGCAACCCAACACGCCCCAGCCCGAGCGGCCGCAAGAACCACGGCCGCGTGGGAGATCGGCGCAGCCCCCGCCGCGCTCCACCTGCCCCCTGTGCCCCCAACCGCATGGCTGCGTGGCACAGCTGTACGGCACGGCCGCTTGGCATGCCACGGTGACATGGCATGGCTGCACGGCGATGCATGGCACGGTAGCATGGTGCCACGTGGCTGCGTTGCACAGCTGCACAGTTGCATGGCACGGCTTCTCGGCACGGCACGGCTGCACGGCACGGCGTGGTTGCGCGGTGCTGCGTGGCTGCGTTGCACAGCACGGCATAGGTGCATGGCGCAGCTACATGGCTGCACGGCACAGCACGGCTGCACCGCTGCTTCCAACCCCGCAGAGCTGCCAGCTGGGCACCGGGTCCCCCCAGCCCAGCCTGCATGGGAACAGCAGCTGCCAGACTGGGCAAACCATCCCCGAATCCTCCTGAAAAGGCAAAGCCAGCCCTTGCGTTCCCCCAAATGCACGGCCACCCCTGGCACCCCTCAAACCAAAGCCAACCCTCGCGTTTGCCAAATGCAAACCCAGCCCTCGTGTCCCCAAAGCTGTCCCCCCAAAGGCAACACCAGTCCCTGTGTCCCCCAAGTCCAAAGCCATCTCCAGCATCCTCTCCAAAGGCAATATCCTCCCTTGCATCCCCAAAAGCAAAGACAGCCCCTGCCCTCCCCCAAAGGCAGCACCGAGTCCCCCCCCAAATGCAAAGCCAGCCCCTGTGATCCCCCAAAAAGCAAAGACAGTCCCGGCTTTGCAGCAAAAACCCATGGCAGGAATTCCCCGGGCCCTTCGCAGCCAGGGTGGTGGTGAGTCCTTGGGGGTTTCCACAGAAATCCTGCCCTGCCTGAGCCCCAAGAGCCGCGGGAGGCGGAGGAGGGATGGGGACCCGCGTGGGAAACTGGCAGGAAATTATTCTTGCTGGGGACGAGTGGGTGCAGGAGAGCGTGGGACGGCGTGGGACGGCATGGGATGGCACAGGACGGCACGTCAGAGCCAGGGTTGGGGGCAGGAGAGGGCAAGGAAGGTGCCAGCAGGGTTAAATCCCAGCACCCGACCAGGTTCGCCCCAGTGCTGCTGTCTCTCACCCGGCCTGAGCTCCTCTCCGTGGGGATGTGGGGGGCTGCGCCCCAGGGACACGGGCAAGGAGGGACCAGCGCAGCCCAGCAAGATGGGGTGCCTGCACCCCCAGCGGGACAGGACACATGCCCTGCCCTGCTCCAGACCCCCCCGGTCTGGTGGGTGCCTGCTTTGGGGCACGCGTCCCCCTCGAGCCCCCGCTTTGGGGTTTTTCCTGTGTCTCAGCAGCGCTGCAGCCTGGCCCTGCACACAGATTTTTGCAAAAGCAGCTCGGGGTTGGGGGAAACGGATGTTTTGTGGCTCTGAGTTTGACATCTCTCCGGAGCTGCGTTGGCCATGAGCCCCCCCAGCACAGAGCATCTCCCCCCCAGCCCCTCTGCAGAGCCGTTGGGGAGGACGGAGCTGGAAAAAGAACCCCAAAATCGCCTGGTTTAAGGCTGGGAGCCGGTGTCAGAGCCCAGACATGCAGCGGGGCAGCGAGGACGGGATCTCCGGGGGCACCCCAGTTTCCAGACCCTCACCACCAGATCCTGAGCCGCTCTGACGCAGCGGGGATGGGCACTGCCCCAGCACCTGCCACGACGGCTGGGGAAGGGAGAAGGAAAGCAACGGGGCAAATTTCAGGGGGTTCCTCTATGACCTGAATGATGGCGGGCGAGAAACAACCGTTTGGAGGGCCCAACACCCCTGCCACCCCTTTGGCCCATGCTGGGGACACGTCATCCCATCCGTGACGGTGCTGGTTTGCTGCTGAGCGGCCCCGAGCCCGGCGGGGGGAGCAGGCCTGGGAACGGCCGTGATAAACCAAGCGGCCCTAACGCGTTTAGACTTCCAACACATTAAGCAGGTTGGTCTCAGCATCGAAGTGACACCGTCTGTCTCGGCCGAGGGAGGGAAGAGGAGAGGGTGCAGAGCATCGCTGCCGGCAGCCCCCACGCCCAGCTGGGCAGAAAAAGCCCCCCTGGGCGAGGGGATGGCGGCAGCAGGGTGGGGGGGTCTCTGCCAGCTGCCCCACACACAGCGGGCGCGCTCTGCCCCGTCACCCCCTCGCCACGGATTTTCAGGAGCCGCGGCAGCCCCTGAGCCCAATCCGGAGGGGGCTGAGCCCCGTGCCCAGCACCACCACGCTCACATACGCCTCCTCGCCACTGAGACCTCCCAAACTGCAGCCCGGGGCCTGGCTCCCCCCACCCACATCACCCCGGTGTGGGACCAAAGGATGGGCTCAGGGTGGGCACCAGCATTTTGGGCTCCCCTTGCTCCAAGTCAGGGCAACTCCACGGGCCCCCCAGGGCCAGTATCGCACCCGGTCCCCCCCAGACCCTGCAAGCCGGGGTGTTGGCAGAGGTGAGGTGAATTTTAGCCCCCCCCCCCCCATTATCCCCCAGCCCCTTCTCCAGCCCCAGGAGCCCACAGCCTGTGAACACCCCAGGTGGGAGGCAGCACGGAGGGGACAGCAAGTGCCCGGCCACGGTGTCACCGACAGCTGTTTGGGCACCCAGGACGTTGCCGAAATGCTCCCCCTTCCCCCGGCACGGGGGGGGGGCACCCGGCCTCTGTCTGCCCCACGGAGCACTGTGGGGGATTTCCATCCCGGAGGGAGGACAACAAGTAGAGGGGGTGTCACCCACCCACCCACTGTGCTCGTGGGGTGGCCAGGGCCGCTGGCACCCTCCCGGGCCCCAGCACCGGGCTCTCACTACTTGTTGCAGCGTTGAGCTCTGGATCTGGCCCACGGGTCGAGGCCGGATAAACGCTGCCTCCAGGCCCCCGGCATGGGCACCATCTCCTTGAGCTTCCCGGCACAACAAACCCTGCCCGGGCACGGGAGGTCTGGGCCTCCCCTCTGCCACCCCGACACAAGCGGGGACACCCCCCAGACCCCCTTCTCCTTCCAAGAAGCCTCAACTCTCCTAGAAAATGAGACCTGGGGGGGGGGGGCTAGTCCACTTTGCTCCCCTACTTTTTTCCTTTGCACAGACAGACAGACATCACCCCCAAACCCACAGGGACGGGGATCCCCTCTTGCACAACCCCCCCCTCCCCTTGCATGGGCAGAGGGGGACCCCCAGCCCCACAAACATTCCCCCCCCCCTCCAGCCCTTTAGGGAGACAAGGCAGGAACCTCCAGCCCCTCGACCGTGCCGGCCACCCCCTGCCCACCCTGCAGCCCCCCCCCCCCAGCCTGTCCCACACCATTCTCTGCACCCTCGCTGCCAGCGTGCCCACCCCAGCACCCCCAGACTCCCAACCCGCTGCTCCCCGATGCCCGTGCGGGTCCCAGTGCCGCTGCCGGTCTCTGTCCCGGTGCCCCACCGGTGTGTGTGTGTCGTCCCCCCCCGGTACCCTGACTCACCTGCCCTGCTTGGTGATGATCATCTCGGTCTGGTGCTTGTGGAACTTGGCCCAGAGCGGGTAGTTGTTGAGCATCACCTGCACCTTCCCGGCCGCCCGGTACCCGGGTAGGGCGCAGAGCGGTCCGGTGCGGGGGCACAACGGAGGGGCCCCGGGGGCGTAAGCCCCCTCCGCACCCGCGTACAGCTCCGCACCCCCGTAACCCTCCACCGAGTAACCCTCGACCGGAGCTGCGGCGGAAGGCGGCTGTGCCCGGTAAGGAGGGCACGGTCCCAGGAACCGGCCGCCGAAACCACCGGGAGCTCCGTAAGGTAGCGGGGGGGCTCCCGGCTCCGGTCCCCCCCCATCCCCGTAGTAAGAAGAAACGGCGTCCCGGGGGCCCGGTGGCTCCTTGGCGAAGCTGGCGGTGCCGCTGAGCATGGGGGCGGCGGGGCGGGGGGCTCCGGTGCCCGGCTCCAGCGCGCCCATGGACGGGCGGGGGGCACCGGCCCCGCTCAGCCGCTCATGGGGGTCCCACCGGCGGCCCCGGGACCCGGAGCCGGGAGCCTTTCAGCGGTGCCCGCCTCGCCGGGTTCCCGCCGCCCCCTCCATGCCCGGCGGCGAGGGAGGGGGGTGGGGGGGGTGGGTGGATGGATGGATGGATGGATGGATGGGGTGAGGGGGGGGTGGGGGGGAGCCGGGGCGGCCCTGGGAAAGCCAAGGGGGGGGGGCAAAAAAAACACACCCGGAAAAAGAAGAAGAAAAAAAAAAAAAAATCCCAAACACCCGGAAAGCCCCCAAAAGTGCCGGGGGGGGGGGGGGAAGGGGGAAGGGGGGGGCCGGCCCTGCCCCGCTGCTGCCGGTACCGCTGCCGGTGCCTTCACGCTCTCCACCTGCCCATCCCCGTGGCCCCGCGCCTCTTATCCAAAGAAGCGGCTCCGCGCCGGGAGCTCCGCCTTCCCCGGCGGAGGCGGCCCCCACCGGGGCGGGGGAGCGGGCATGGGGCGGGCCGTGGGGCGGGGAGCGGCACACGCGGGATCCCGGACACGCGGGGACAAGGAACGTGGTTGGGGATGGGGAGAGAGGAGGGGATGGGGGACACGTGGGGATGGGGGATGCTGGGGGGGGGGGGACACGACTGGGGAGGTGGGAGGGGATGGGGGGGACGCGGGAGGAGCTGGGGCCGTGGGACGGTGGCAGGGGTGGGGACATGGGAGGGGACAGGGACATGGGGGGACATGGGGACAGAGCACGGAGTGACCGGGGGACAGTGCGGGAGCCACGCTCCTGCCCGGATTTGGGGGGGTCTGGGGTGACACAGGGCACTGGGGGCCAGTTAACACCCTGTGTCCCTTCCTCCCAGGACCCTTAATTAATCCATTAATTATCCCACTTGGCCGGGGGTGCTGCATGGGCCCTGTGTGGGAGTGCTTCCCCCCCCCCCCCCGGGGAGACCAGGGCAGCCCCCAGACCCTGTGTGGGTCTTGGGTGCCCGATATTTTGGGTCCCCGCTGCACACCCTGGTGTCACAGCAGACACTGGAGGTGGCTCAGACTGGCGAGCGCCTGGGGACTGGGGCTGGGGTCCCGTCCCATTCTTGGTCTCCTTCCCCTTCCGCCGGGCTTGGGGTGGTCCGGGTTCCCCGGGGAGCTCGGACGAGCCGTGCCCACCCTCCGTGCCCTCTCCCATGCCCACCCCGAGGCCAGGCCTTCCCGGCACCTGCCCTTGACCCCGCTGCGCCTGGGGAAGTCCCCGTGTCCCCTGGAGCCATCACGAAGGCATTTTGCTCTGGAGGGGCCGCTTCCCTTGGCAGCTCCCCAGCTTGGCGCCTGTCAATACTTTCCATTCCCAGTGGGGCAGGGCCACGGGAGGGTGGGGGGGAACGGCTGGGTGCCACCCCGCGCCCGTTGCTCCCACACCGCACGAAAGGACAAGTGACGCTGCCGCCGGCCCGTCTGTCCCCCCTCCTGGGGTCCAGGCTCGGCCCCTGGGTGCAGGGATGTGCCCAGCCTTTCCCCACGCCAGCGGGACCCCTCTGGGACTGGGGGTGGGTGCGTGGAGTTGGGGGAGAAAGGGGCACGCGTGGGTCTCTACCAAACCCACATCTAAATCCCCTGGGCTCTGTGGCCCTGGGGTTGCAGGTGACGGGGCTGCGGGGGGCCAGTGGGAGTGGATGGGAACAGGGATGGGGATGGGAACAGGGATGGGGATGGGGACAGGGATGGGGACAGGGATGGGGACAGCTCTGCTTCCCCCACAGAGGGGTCCGGCTGTGGAGCAGGAGGAAATGGGGAGTTAAGGATGCGTGGGGCGGGGGCCGTGGCTGGGCCATGGGGGGGCAGATGGATGGGACCCCCATGTCCCCACGGTGAGTCACCTCCGGGCCGGTGGTGGTCTCGCAGGGGGTTGTGTATTGCCCATCAGACACAGCTTAGCAGCCATTCGGGCCGGCTTTTCACCGGTGTCATTGTTCAGAGGGGTCCCTGGGCTTCAATCTCTATGCAAAGACACCCCCCCCCCCTCGCTGACCCCCCGCTCCCCCCCCCACCTTTCCGGCTCCCTGCCAGCTCCTCCCGGCCCCTAATCCCCGGGAGTTAGTGGGGGAGAGGGCTGGTGTTGAGGCATGCGGCAGTGGGGAGAGTGGGGGATTTTGCAGTGGGGGCAGGCCCCCCTTCCACATTCACTCCTGGCCTGGTGTGTGCACACACACACAGATGCACACGCACACACACGCGTGTACACCCCTCCCTGGCACAGCCACTGCCCGCTGTGCATGGCATCTGCGTCCAGGGCAGCTGCAGCCCCCCCCCCCGCCCCGGGCACCCCCAGGCTGCCAGGGCACTGCCACCCCCCTTCCAACCCATCAGGCAGGAATCCCCCTGCTGAGTTCCCAAGTGAGAAAAAGAAGGAAAACAAGGAAATTTCCAGAAATTTTTTTCTAGGAAGAAAAACAAGGGCTGGAGGGGGTTATGGATTGGGGGGGGGGGTGTGAAGCGACTCATTAACGGGGGGGGGAAGCGAGTGCTGCAGCACATGTGGTCCCTGACGTCACGACGTGCTAATTCATTCCTGTTATACCATCGCCGGCGAGGATAAATTCACAGGCACCCCCCCACACCCCGCTGCGAGATCAGCCATTGCGGCCACCCAGACGGGTGTCAGGCTCACGAGCATCCCCGCTGCACCCACGGCCGGGGACCTGGCACTGTCACCCCACGTCTCCCTCACCCCTGGGGGTCCTGGTCCCGGGTGGTGCTGACAGCGGGGGCCGGCAGGGTAGGGGAAGGAGCATGGCTCTGTCCCCAGGATGTCATGTCCTTGAGTCTCCCCCCCCCCTCCACGGTAAAGTGACACCAGGGACACTGCCCTCCCTGGGAGACACAGCAGGACTCCTGGGGCGATGGTTGTCACAAGTGTCCCTGCGCGGGGAGGACTCGCTCAGGGCCAGGAGGGAGAGGAGAGCTGGGAGCCGTGTCCTGACCGTCACCTTGAACAGCCTCCGACGGCCCTGTCTGCCGGTGACGGGGATGCTCCGGGGCATCCTCAGCCCGGGATTCAGGCTTAGTCCCCTCCGACGTGGTGTCCCTTGGGATGGGACAGTCTCTGTGCCAAGCGGCCTGAGCTCAGCCCTCCGTGCTGAGGGAACACGAGGATTTGGGGGTCCAAACCTCCCTACAGCCGGGAAGCGGCTCTGCAGCAGCAAAGCCAGCCGGGCATCCTCACCTGCAGGGCCCTTCCTGGAGGGCAGGAGCCCTGGGACCTCCTCGGGGCCAAATTCCCCCACTTCAAGCCCCGTGCCTCAGTTTCCCCTCTGCAGATGGCTGATGCAACGCTGCGCTTTGCACATCCGAGCATCCGCGAGAGCACGGGGCCGGTGGCCGAGGTCGGCACCGTGTGTCCCCTGTGCCCGGTCCCTCCTGGCCACCCGTTTGGTTTCCGGCACTCGCCGAAACGCCAGCACCCGCGGAGGGGCCGGGAAGGAAGCGGCTCACGCTGCAGGATACGCCTTGTGGGCCAGGGCCACGCTTACCGCCTCGCAGGCTCTGCCCCACGGGCCACATCCCTCCCCAAACCAGCCGCAGCGCCGAGCCCGTGCCCGTCCCCGGCAGGATTTCCAGTCTCCCAAGAGCCGAGCCCCGGCTTGAGACGAGCCCCGGCATTGCCCCGTGCCTCGGTTTCTCCTCCTGCAGCTGCAGGATTGAATATCCCCATCCCCGGGGTCTCCAGTGCCGGCACAGGATGGGGGTTAGAACCTTTGCGGGGGGATTATCCCGGACACCCCCCACTCCATGTCGCCTCTGTGACACATCTCCATCCTGCACCTCACCGCTCCTGGACATCGGCCCGGCTGACCCCAGGACCAAATCCCCGGCAGAGGCACTGGGCAGGAGCCAGCCCCCATCAGGGTGCAAGCCCGTGCCCCACTGTCCCCAAACCCCGCTGTCCCCACGCCACCCTCCAGCCCAGACCCCAGGCAGGTGCCTGTGCTGCCGCCGGGATTTGCTTTTCCGGCAGGAATTTGGCTGTTGGGGACGGAGGGGAAACTTGGGGGTTATTTTCTTAGTAAATCGCATTGTTCCTGTTTTCATTATTAAAATGAGCGTGAAGGCACCGGGCACCCACGGGGGCTAAATTTGGTCTCAGGGAAAAACAAAAATACTCCCCCCACCCCGGAGGAATTTGCATCTCGCTGCTGCTCGAAGGCAGCGCGTTGCTGAGAAGTTCACGAAGGCATGAATGCAAACCGCAGCGCGGCCGGGCAAGGCCGGCCACCTGCCACCCACCCGGGGGACCCCCCAGCGCAGCCCGGCCCGGGGCCGCATCCTGCACCTGGTTGCATCCAGCCATGGGTGCTTTGCAGCCCGGGGGGCTGAAGGGTGCGGGGTGAGATACAGCTACATCCCCAGTCCGTCCCCACTGTACCCCAAAATAGAGCGATGCTGCTGAGCCCCCTGATAGCCTGCCCGGGCTCCCACCCTGCAAAGCTCCCTCCTGCCCCCCCCCAGCCTGGCTGTCCCACCATCAGGGCACCCCAGGCACCCTGTCCGTCCCCCCCACCCCGAAAAGTGTCGCCAGGTCGCATGCCACCAGCAGCGTCCTATGAGTCAGAGCAGGCAGTGGAAATTGCGTCGCGGGCGGGGACGAGTGGGGAACGAAGCAGAGCCGGTGGTGGGTTTGGGGGGCTCGGCCCCCCGCTGCGGTGGGTCTCAGCCCCCGTCCTGCCCACAGCACCACTCCTCGCCCTGGCACTGTCACCCTCCTCCTTCCTGCCCCAAACCACCCGGCGCTGGCAGCTGGCTGCCACGCTCCACCCCGGCCCTTCGGCAACCCTTCTCGGGGGGGGAGAAGCCCCACGGGGGGGGCCCCGAGTGGAAAAAGGGGAGTGGGGGGCCGTGACAAGTCCGTCCCGCCGTGGGGCTTCCTCATCTCCCCATCTGGTGGGATGAATCGGGACCGGCGCTAGGAGGATGCTCAGCACCTCCTGCCGCCAGACCCCGCTGGAAGGGGAGCACCCGTGGGTGCTGGGGATGGGTGCTGCTCCTTCCCCAGCACCGCCGGGGCCAGGCCTGCGCCAGCCGGGGGTGACAAGTCGGTGGCAGCTCCGTGGGGGGGGGTCAGCGGCTGGGGTGGGGGCCAAGCAGACGGCTCCTTAATCTCGGGGAAGGAAGCAGCTCTGGTTACGGAGCTGCCCTCGGTGTAAAAGGAGAGCAACAGGAAGAAAAGTCATTAACATCGTTCCAACCGCTGCCATCCAAAACCCTCCTGGTGCTCAGCCCCACGCCGCCAACCCCCGCGCCCCCCGCGCCCCCGCCGCCACTGTCACCGTGTTCCTGGGGGGCCCTGGTGGAGGGTGGCACAGGGTGGGGGGGGGTCAAGCCGTGGGAGCCCCTGGATGCCCTGGGGTGGTCCCGCTCGAAGCCCCAGCGCCCGGAGTCAGGGGAGCTCAGCGGTGGTGGGCGCACTGCCTCCCGCCTGCGGGACGGATCCTGCCCGCTGGCCCCCGGGAGACTGAACCGCAGTTCGGCTTCGGTCCTTCCTCCTCTTCCTCGCCCTGGCCGTGTGAGCCTGCGTGGGAGGTGGCAGTGTGCACGGGGCAGCTTCCCGCTGCACCTCCGTCCGGGTGTCACCGTGTCCGGGGTGTCACCGTGTCTGGGGTGCCACCGTCGTGTGTGTGTCGTCCCCCCCCGTGCACGGGGCAGGGATGCTGGGGAGCGTCGATGGGGCTGTGTGAGCGTGCGAGCGGGCTGGTATGTGTGCATGGGTGTGCAAGAGGGCTGGGGGGGGTGTGTAAGGGGCTGCTGTGTGTGTGTGTGCATGGGCGTGCAAGGAAGCATGAGTGTGCATGGGTGTGCAAGGGGGCGGGGGGGGGGGTGTGCAAGGAGGCATGGGTGTGAGAGGGTGCCAGTGCATGCACGGGTGTGCAAGGGGGCCAGCGTGGGTGTGAGGGGGCTGGTGTGCGCACGAGCGTGGAACGGAGCCCGTGTATGCACGGGTGTGCAAGGGGCCAGAGTGGGCGTGCGAGGGGGCTGCTGTGCGCACGGGCGTGCACAGGGATTGCTGTGAGCGTGCGAGGGAGCCAGCCGTGTGCGTGCAAGGATGCTGGCGTGAGCGTGCGCACGGGAGGCCCGCCACGTGCGCCTGCGCGTGTGTGCAGCGCGGGGGGTCCGCCGGGCGTGCGAAGACCCCCCCGCCAGCACCCGCCGGGCTGGGGGGGGGGAGTCCGTTTCACCCCCCGCCGCTGCTCCCCGGCCTCTCGCCCCCCTCCTGTACGAGGCGATTTGCTTCAGCGGGAGCCAGATCCTCGGTGAAAAGCCACGGTTCCCTGGGGAGCGCCGGGGGGGCTGCAGCCCCTGTCTGGCCAGCTTAGCGTGACGGGGGCGCGTGGGACTCGGGGCTCGGGCCCCCGGCCCTTCCTCTTCGTCAGCGAGAGGCGAAGGCCGGGGAGTGATGTGCGCTGACCGGGCGGGGGGGGGGGGGACGACACGACGGCGGGCGAGACACGGGCTACAGCTTCTGACAACGTGCGGCCCCGGCGGGCACACGCGTGTGCGGGATCGCCCGCTCCACCGCCACGGCCCTCCCGAGAGCCTCTGTTGGGGGATCCGACCACGGGAGGGGTCCCGTGGGCTCGGTGGCGCAGGTGACGTGGGGACATGGAGGGGCTGGACCCCTCTGGGATGGGGCTGAGGATGCTCCAGCCCAGCAGAAGAGATGGCGATGTCTGATCCTGCCCCATGGGGACCGATCCTGCCCCATGGGGACCGATCCTGCCCCATAGGTTCCCATCTTGTCCCGCAGGGTCCTGTCCCGCCACGTAGGGACTGATCCCGACCCGTTGGGTCCCATCCTCTCCTGTCAAGTCCCATGAAGTCCTACAGGGTCTGACGCAGCTCTGGAGGGTCCGATCCTGCCCCGGAGGGTGGCAGGGGCTGGGGGAGGCAGATGGAGGCAGGGCAGCGGTGGGGACGGACACTCGCCGCGTGCCAAATGGCAGAGCCGGGAGTTAAAAATATCCATGGGGGCCCTGCCGACGGAAGTGGAGGTGTCGGCACTGGCTGCTCGGGGCCGGGGGGGCCGCGGTCGGGTGTCCCGGCCCCCACTGGGGACCCTCCCACCCAGCACCGGGACCCCACCAAAGTGGGTGGCAGCACCGGCCGCTGGGTCCCCACTACCCAGAGCCAGGCACCCCGAAACGCTGGGCAGGAGGAGCATCCCCGGCACCCGTCCCACGGTGGGCACACTCAGCCCGGCGTGCACCCACCGCCACCGTGGCGGCACGGTGAGGGGCCTTTGGGAAATGCAAAGTGACAAATGACGCCCCGTGCGCGTTAATTGATGTGACGCGGGGCTGACACCGCGGTTGCACCCGGGGCCGGCACGCGGGAAGAGAAAGAGAAAAAAAAAAAAAAATCCAATCAAATGTTAAAAATAGGTCAGGGGGAAGGAGCCGGAGCCGGTTTCATTTCAGCCGCTGGTTAAAAGAAGCTGCCCGTGGGTCCAGCCGGCACGGTGTGAGCCCGGGCGGTGGCGGGGTGAGCCAAAAATGAGGGAGGGGTGTGATGGAGGCAGCAAGGGACGGGATGTGCCGTCGGCACCATGTGTCTTTGCCGGGGCGGTCAGACCCCAGCCCCAAATCCCACCTGCCCGAAGCCTGGCTCCTCCAAACTGCCGGGACTCAGCATCAGCCCACGATGCTCCCGCTGGCACAAGTGGGGCCAGATTTGTCCCAAAAATGCCTCTTTCCCAGCCCCGAGCTGCCCCGCAGGTGCCGGAGGGCTTTAGGGGACCCGGAGGTTTCCCGTGGGGGGGGGTGTTCAGGGCAGGATTGCAGCGGGGATCGCTGGGGCTGGGCTCCCCGTAAGGGTGGCCCGATGCCCGGGGTGGCCTCGTGCTGGCGGTGGCCGTGGCCGCCGTCCCGGTGGGTCACGGGGAGTTCAGGCTGCCGGCGTGGGTGTCGATGGCCCCCGGGCGCCCGCTTGGTGCTGGATTTCAGGCCACCGGCCAGAGCGGGGCCACCAGCGGGTCGTGGCCGTCGCGGTCCCACGTGTCCCCACGGCTGCAGGGAGAGCCAGGACCTGCAGCATAGAGCTGAGGAGCAGCTCCCCAGGGACGCATCTGCCGTGGGGCCACCGCCATGGCTGGCCACCACCGTGCTGTCCCCGAGAGCCACACAGGGACCGGGGGACACGTTTTCTGTCCCTCCTTCTGCTGCAACCCCAGCGGTCCCTCCATCACGGAGCATCACCCCCTGCATCCCACGCCCTGCATCCCAACCTGGTGGCAACTGGGGACAGGGGGTGCCAGGGCACAGGGCGATTTTGGGGGGGGGGGGTGTTTGTCTTCCACTAGACCCCCCTCCGTTGGATGCTCGATCCGGGTGACCCCGAGTTTAACCCCACTTACGGCGCCGGCAGACGCTGCCCCCGACGCAGATGGGTTGTGACAGCCGAGAAGTCCCCCCCGGCGGGCGCTGGCGAGGCGCTGGCCGTGGCGGGGAGCAGGGCGGGGGGGGCAACGCGAGGCCCATGTCACGGCGCGTTGGCTCCGTCACCTCCCCGCAGCGAGACGGCGGGTCCCGCGCGCGAGGCCAGGGCTGGGCCGGCAGCCTGTGGGTCCCCGGGGGGCCCGGTGGCACTTGTCTCTCCGCAGCATCCGTGATGGCGCTGGGCACATGGCAGCCGGGGCTGTGTGTGTGCGCGCGTCCCCCCCGCTGTCATTTGAGGCTGCGGCCCCCCTGATGATTGGGAACGGGGAGGGGGTCATCGCAGATGGATGCTAAAGAGCTGATCCCATCATGGGGACGAGGAAAGACACTGGGGTGGCTTGGCCGGGAGGGGACATGCCACATCCTTCCCCCGGGGTGGCAAGGTTAGAACATTCTGGGCGCGAAGGGCAGAAGGTCCAGGGGACCGCAGGAACCACCACTGCCCCCCCCGCCCAGGGCTGTGGGGAGCTGGGACCGGGGAGGGTGAGGCACGTGCGAAAACCTTCTGTCTCCCCAGGAAGAGCATCTGCGAAAGGTCAGGCAGCTGCCGGCACACGTGTGAGAAGGGGACCGGCAGCGAGCGATGCCGCAGCCAGAACCGGAGCTGGCAGGGGAGCGACAGGCAGCTGCTGCCTGCAAGGCAGGAGAGCCGGGCACCCCGGGGCGATGCGGGCGTTCCGGGGTGATGCAGGGGCCAGACACCCTGGCTTGGATGTAGGCACCTCAGGGTGATGCAGGGACCAAGCGCCCCAGGTGGATGCAGGCAACTGGGAGTGATGTGGGCACCCAGGGTGATGCTGGCACCGGGTACCCAGCCTGGATACAGGCACCCAGGGGTGATGTGGGCACCCAGGGTGATGCTGGCACCGGGTATCCAGCCTGGATACAGGCACCCAGGGGTGATGTGGGCACCCAGGGTGATGCTGGCATTAGGTACCCAGCCTGGATACAGGCACCCAGGGGTGATGTGGGCACCCAGGGTGATGCTGGCATTAGGTACCCAGCCTGGATACAGGCACCCAGGGGTGATGTGGGCACCCAGGGTGATGCTGGCATTAGGTACCCAGCCTGGATACAGGCACCCAGGGGTGATGTAGGGACCAGGCACCCAGCTGGGTGAAGGTACGCAGGGTGACGTGAGGACGCCGGGGTGATGCGGGCACCCGGGGTGATGCTGGCATTAGGTACCCAGCCTGGACACAGGCACCCAGGGGTGATGTAGGGACCAGGCACCCAGCTGAGTGAAGGTACGCAGGGTGACCTGAGCACCCTGGGATGATGTGGGCACCAGGCATCCTTGGGAAGGGGCCGAGCTGAGAAGCCGAAGCACAGCAGCCCCGGGTCCTTTGCAGAAGACATGGGCCAAGAGCTGAGCCTGAGGCCACCACTGCGGCCACCGGTCGTGCCGCCTCCGCCCGCGGGGCCAAAGGGCTTCTCCCCAAGGGTGTGGGCAAAGCCCCCCCATGCCGGCCAGGGTCCCTTCCCCCGGCCGGGCAGCCCCTCCATTTCTTATAAACGCCTCTGGCGATGCTCCCCCGTGACACGGCAGCTCTGGGGCTTGTGGTTAAACCCCAGGGCTCCGGCTTTGACTCACACCGGATCCGTGGCAGAGAGGGGCCTTTCGGCGCCCACGGCTGGAAAGAAACGCTCACCCGGGCAGGAGCGCCGGGCGCTTCCTCGCAGTGCCGTTTCCTATAAACCCCGATGGAGGGGAGCCAGGGCCGAGCTGCCGAGGGGGGGGATCCCCTGGAGCCCTCCTGGAGCCGCGGGGGTCCCTCCAGCCTGGTTTGGGGGGGATCGGCTTGTGCATACGGGTGATTCCCCATGAGCGTATGGACCCCTTCGGCAGGCAAAGTTAGAAGGAGCAAGAAACACCCAGGGCAAGACGTTAGCACAACACTTACTAGACATCAGAGAATCCCCTTCACGGCACATGCAACCAGGCACACCAGGATACTGTCCTCCCTGCTTGGAGCTGGCCCCGAACACCCGGCAATGGGGCAGGGGCATCCCTGGTCCCCGTTCCCTGCCCCCCCTCTGTGGCGCGGGACCCAGCTGCAGGAGAAAGCAGGACCCGAGCAGCGAGAATTGTTTCATTTTTCCCCTACACGATAGAAACACTGAGAAAAGAAAAAAAAAAACCAAAACCTGAAAGCCTGCTGGAAAAAGAAACCTTTCAACCAGCCCAAAATAAGAGGGGTTTTTTGCTGGGAAAAAAAAAAAAAAAAAGAAGAAAGTTGTCGCATAGGAAACGGCGAGGTGTGACCCGCTGGGAGGCCAGGCTGGCGCAGGGGACGGGGACGCTGGGGGACGTGGGTACGGAGCCACGAGTGTTGCGGTGTGTCCCACCATGGGTGGGGAGGGGGCTGCCCACACGTGGGTGGCTCTGAGGGACGATGCCCTGTGCAGATGCGGTGACATCCCTGACGTTTCGGAGGACAATTCCCCCTGGGGATGTTCCCGCTGCCCTTGGGACAGGCTGGAGGTGATGGACCCCAGCCCCTGCCACCGTGGGAAGCCCCCCGCAGCCCAGCCCCGCTCACGGCTGAGGTGGGACCGGCTTGTCCCTTGTCACCGTAGCTGGCACAGCCAGGCCCCGGTGGGTCCAGCCGGACGCCTGACCCCCACCGAGAGCCCCCGAGCCCCGACGTGGGTCCTCCCACCCTCGGCTGTCAGCGGGACCCCCACACCAGTCCCCCCCAAGGCGCGACCACTGCCCCATCCCAGTCCCAAGCCGCTGCCATGGGAAGCGGGGTGCGATGCCCGCGGCAGCAGGAGGATGCTCCCGGCCACCCGGTCCCCTGCCCCGAGCCGTGGGGACAGTGGGGCCACATCCCCCCCCCCCAGCACCCTTGGGGCAGGGCAGCCGCAGAGGCACTCCGGGGTGATTTTGGGGACCAGGACTGCAGCAAAGAAGGGGTGCCATGCATGGGTGGTATGGTGGCACCCTGAACCCTGCAAGGTGGTCAGGCACCCCAGGGTGCACCGGTCTCTGGGAGCACCCAGTTCAGCCCAGGGCGGGCGCCCCAGGCAAAAGCCCTGCTGCCCCGGGGGTGGGGGGGGGGTGAGGGTGAGACCAAAACCGCAACCCAGCGCTGCGGTTTGCAGCTCCCTCCTGCGAAGGTGCCGAGGAGGCGGCAGCACCCATGGAGGGGGGGGTGTCAGAGGAAACGGGGCCGCACACACACACACACACCCCCCCACCACCCCGGGCAGCCTCGCTTGCCCTGCACACCGGGCGGTGGAGCCGCAGCGGGTAGGGTGAGGGAAACTGAGGCACGGTGCTCCCGGGGGTGTGGGAGGCATCGGTGGGGACCAGTCCCTCTTGCAGTGGGGATGTCTCAGGGTTTCCCCACGCAGAGTGGGGCTGAGGTGGGGTGGTCCCCATGGGTGAAGGTGAGGGTGCAAGGGGGGGGGTGTGTGATGTGCCTGCATCCTGCTCATGGGACGTGGCAAGCTGCTTAGCCCAACGACCGCAGGCACGGCACAGCCGCCGGGCACCGAGCCTCGTGCTCCCCGTGAGCACCGGCATTTGGGGCTACCGCCAGCCCTTCATCTCCCCCAGCACCATCCAAAGGGTGGCTGGAATGGGGCAGCCCCCAGGCAGTGGCTTTGGAGGCGAACACCCCAAACCCGGGGTGCCGGGACCCCCAAACTCAGGCGAGCATCATGCACGCAGGATGGGGACGCAACTGCCCCGGGTGACACACATCCCGGAGCTGCCTGGCTCCTTCTGCATGGCCCAGGAGCTAGAGAGGGGTCAGTGGTTTTTGGGGGAGGCGGGGGTCCCCATGGCCCCGGAGGGAGCCCAGCAGCCTCCTGACTCAGCGGCAGCCGCCCCCGGAGGAAAGCGGTGCTGAGTTGGCAGCGGGATGAGTAACGGCACCCGCCGTTTGACATTTATCACGTGATTTCAAAAAAAGAGAGAGGAGCTGGGGGGGAGAGTGGGTGGCAAGAGAAGGTGGGGACCAGGCACCCCTTGCCCACTGCTGGGCCTCCTCCTCTGTCCCAGTCCCAGTGCATTTCCAGTCCAAACTGGTGGACGGGCGGAGAAGGAGCCTGGCTGCCCTCGATGCTGCCTAGGGTGCAGATCAGGCCTCGTCCCTGGGTGGGTACAACCCCTCCCACTTTGCTTTTTTTGGGACCCTTCCCCACAGCATCACATCCCCACGGGGGATCACTGCGTGCCCCCCCGCCAGCTCAGCCCCCTCCCTCAGTCACTGCCTGGCACCCCCGGGCTGTTGGTGCCCAGCCGGGGGGGACCAGATCCGGCTCAGCCCTGGGCAGGGGCTGTTCTTCCTCCCCCTCCCCTGCTAGATGCAGAGATCAGCTTGTGATAACGCCCGCTGTGCCGCTGCCTCACCGGCGGCACGGAGCCTATCTCCTTCACACCATCACCCTGCAGCCTGCTGTGCCGTGGCGGATGGGAACCGGCTCCTCACCCTGCTCAGGGCTGTGCTCGGGGAGCTGGGATGGAGCCCCCTCCACCCCCTGCAGCCTCCCCCAGGTAGAGAGACCAGAGAACGGTCACAACTCATCACATGGATGCTCCCTGCCGGAGCCAGGGTAGGCAAAGGCTGGGATTTCCCACGAGCAGCTGAGTTTAAGGGTGTCTCAGCACCGAAGCCATGCGCCCGCATCCCCGCAGGGTGCAAAATCAGCCGAGGGCCCCATGGGGCCATCCCTTACCCTCAGCCCGCAGGCAGGGAGGCTGTAGGCCCTACAATAACATGAAGGAGCGGGTCTCGGCAGTGCTGCTGGAGCAGCGGTACCCATGGTGGGAGGGCCGGGGCTTCCCCGTGCACAGGGCAGCCCCTTCCCCGCAGGATAACCAGGAGGATCCCACTCCCACCCTCACCCCGGCCATCACCCACCCCCGGACCCCGAGCCCCGCGGGGTGTCCCCCACCTCGGCCAGTTTGCTGGCACCCTTAGGAGGGAGAAGCAGCAGCCCTTAACGAGGCCGATCACGAGAAGACGACGGAGGCGTGAAGTCCGGCAGCCCTCCGCCTGCTGCCAGGGATGCTCCACGACCATCACCCCGGCATCGTGCCCGAGGGCACCCCCTCCTTTTGTGCTCCCTCCAGCCCCGCTCGGCGTTTTGCTTACCCGGCATCTCGTGGGCTGTTTGCTTCCTCCACGGCCCCAGCCCCGACGCCTTTCGGGGCCACACGGTCTCCCCCACGGCGTGTTGCTCGCCCGTCGGCTCCTCCCGGGGTTTGGCGTAAGCCCCTCTGCTCCCCTCACCCAAATAATGGGGAAGGGCAGGGCTGCTCCGCATGCTGGGGTCCCCCATGGGGCTGGGGGGTCCCCATTGTCCATTTTAGCCCCCATGTGTCACCCCGGGGACTTTCAGCATCACCGGGGTGAGCGGCTCGGGACCGTGCCATCGTGCCACGAGCACCGAGGACAAGCTGAGCCCAGCACCCGTGCTGGCATCGTCACAACCACAATCCCCCCGTGCCCACCCCACAGCTCCCCCAGACCTGGGACAAGCCCATGGGGGGACGTCCCCAGCCGCAAGGGGACCCCCAAAGACACCGATTCGGCCGCACACCGGTGTTGGCACCGTGGGGGCCGAGGTTTGGCCGTGCCCCTGCCGTCACCCCCGGGGCTGGCGATGGTTTTTGTTTTGCTTTTGATTGTCCCATTTCTTGTCGCTTGCCAGGCCAGTAAACCCGAAACTTGTCACCATGCCGGGAACGGGGTCACGGGTCCAGGTTACCCACAACAGGCACCCCGAACCCCGTCACCCCCCACCGCTGCCCCGCTGAGCCCTGGCGACACGAGTTGGCTTTGCCGGGGCTGGATGCACCAACGCCAGGCTCGTCCCCTGCCCCAGCCCTGGGGGACACCTGCAGCTTGGGCCCCCCCCTCGCTCCACAGGCACCCAAAAAGAAGAAACAGCTTCGCCCCCCCCTCCCCCTTAGTGTTTTGGGCACTGGAAGGATTTTATTGGAGTCGGTGGCGTTGCAGAGAGCGCGGGTCCCTCCACCCAGAGGTCCCGGTGCAGTGGGGAGGGGGGGGCCGCACCCGGCCGAGCCTTTGGGGGTGGGTGGCGGGGGTGCGCGCCGTGGCACGGGGGGGGGGACATGCAGCGCGGAGTGGCTCGGCGGGGAGGGGAACGGCGCTGTGGACCCCCCCCTCTGCCAGCAGCTTTGAGGTAGATTGAACGTGAGGGGGATGGGGGTGATGGGTTGGGGGGGGGGCTTGGGGTGAGCAGCCACCTGCAGCCCCAAGCTAAAGCAGGGGGGACCCGGTGGCGGGGGGCTGCTGGGGGGCTGCGCTGTCCCTACGCCGGGGGGGACCAGGGTTGGGGAGAGCCCCCAGGTTGTGGAGCTCAGTGCAATGGGGGGGGGTGTCCATGCTGCACCTCGGGGTTCGTTTCTCAGCAGCATCTTTGTGGGGAGGGGGTAGAAATTGGGGGGGGGGGGATGCTTTTAACGTAAAAGAGTGGAAAGATGCTTGAACCGGTGGGATGAGGTGAAGGGGACCGAGAATAAGCAGCTGGCCCCCCCTCCAACCCCCCCAAACCCAACTCTGACCCAAGGAGCCAGGGAAGGGGCAGCCCCTTCCCTTCACCTGCTTCCTGGGGGCCAGATCCAGGACCCGGCCCCTCGAATCCTCCCTGAGATCAAGCAGCGACACCCAAGGGTGCAGATGACACCCAAGGGCGCAGACGGGTCCCCTCCAGCCGCCACCCGGGATGGGGTTATCCCGGTGCCCCCATTCGAGCATCCGAACCTGATGCGGATGCAGGGACGTGGCGAGGCGGGAGCAGAGGAGCCCACTTATGGGGGGCCGGGGGGCTCTGGGGTGGGGGGCTCAGTCTTTCTGTAGCTACTGAAGACTTGGAGGTATTTCGGGAGCCGTGTCGCTCCTGGTGTGTTTTCATGCAGCATCCAAAGATCGGGGAGGCGGGGGAAGGCTCAGATCTTGCTGTTCTCCAGGTGCGAGTCGATGTGCTTCACCAGGGCATCGTCCGGGTAGCCGATGGGGAAAGCCAGCTGGCACAGCGGGCAGCTCCGCACCTCCGAGTCCACCGTCTCCAGCAGCAGCTGCGGGGGCACAAGGCGGTGTTGAGCCCACCACCGGCTTCTCCTGGGGGCCACGGACCCCCCCCCCCGCCTCCTCCTCCCCGCTACCCTCCCGCCTCTGGGTGCAAACTCGGATGCCGCGCAGCCGGTCAGAAATGGGGAAACTGAGGCACGCCGCGGGGCGACCGCCCTGCCTGCACGGTGGTGGTGGTGGTGGGGGGGGGGGTTTCCCTTGCTTCTTCCCCCCCTCCCAACCCACCGCAACACATCCCCGGTGGGGTCCCGCTTACGTTGATCGAGGGCCAGGACTGAGCGTGCTCTGCCCGAGCGTAGGCAGCGGCCGTCCGGTGCACGGCGTCGGCGTCGGGGAAGCCGGCGCAGAAGGAGGCGCAGCGGATAGCCCCCGCCTCGGGGCTGGGGGGACTGGGCAGGGCCCACTCCTCTTCATCCGACGATTGCTTCTCGAAGCGCACGTGCTCCTCGAAGGGCTCGCGGGCGCTCAGGGGGGACCCCGTGCCCCCCAGGTACACCTCGCCGTAGGGCCGGTGCTTGGGAAGCGTCGAGGCTTCGGGCTGGAGCCAGAGCGAGCGGCTCTGCTGGTACAGGGCCACGTTGCTCACCTCCGAGTAGCTGCGACGACCCTGGAAGCCGGCTTTGATGTGGCGGCTGGAGGGTTTGGCATAACCCAGCTCCATCCTCTCGCCGGGCAGCCGGTGCGGTGACGCCGAGGCCGGGGACGGGCAGGGTGGTGGGGCTGGGGACCGGCGCTGCTGGGCGGGCGACTGGCTGGAGGGGGGGACCGGGGACCGGCGCTGCTGGGCAGGGGACTGGCAGGGGCCGGGGGCTGGCGAGCGGCGCTGCTGGGCCGGCGACTGGCTGGGGGGGTCCCGGCGAACGCCGTTGCAGCGCTGGCGACTGGCACTGGGGTGCTGGCGAACGCCCCGGCGGAGCGGGCGAGGGGCACTGCGGGGCGGGCGAGCGACGCTGCTGGGCTGGGGAATGGCACTGGGACAGTGGAGAGTGGCGTTGGCCTGCAAAGCAAAACGGGGCCGGGGGGAGCACAGAAAATACCCCCCCGTCAGCTCGGCGGCACGGAAAATATCCCTCATCACCCATGCGCATCCCAGATGGATGCGGGGATGCGGCCGTGGGGACCCCTGGCAGGAGGGATGCTCCTGGGGAGGGATGCTCCCCAGGATGGATGGTCCCGGGATGGATGGTCCCCGGGATGGACACACACAGGAGCTCAGCACCAGCCGGAGGATGAAGGCAGCCAGCATGGTCTCCCTATTTTTTGCATCCCAGCCCCATCCAGCCCCCCCCCCAACCCCCCCTTACCACCGTTGAGGCTCTTCTCCTGCAGCAGGGCGCGGAGGATCTGGCTCTGCAGGGAGCTGAGGTTCCTCAGGCGGCACAGCTCCTCCGTCAGCTCCGTGTAGGCCAGCGCCAGGTTCACCCTGCGGCAGGGACGAAGCGTCACCGAGGGCGAAACATTCCCGGTCCCCCGGCCAGGGGGGGCCCCCCCTGCCATGCGGTGCTGTGGGGTGCACCCAAAACTAACCCAAATGCAGGCGTTTAACTCAAAAGGGAAAAGTTGTGGCCGCGCACCGCCTGGCATCGTACCTGCGGCCGCCCCGTGCAGCGGGAGCAGTCGGGAGCGGGAGGGAGGTGGGTGCCACACTCCCCCCCCCCAGCTCTTGGAGGCCCTGACAAAGTCATCAATTCTTCCCCAACTTCGGTGTCACTTTTCAAACCCATATTCTCTGCGGTGATGCGAAGGGAGAAGCCGTCTCCCAAGGGCCCCGCGGGGCTGGGGGCTCAGCGCGTCCTCCCGCGCCGCGCGTGGAGAGTTCAACTGAGCCGTTGTGACACCCCGGGGACCGGGGAGATGCCGCTCGTAACAGCAGCCGACAGGTCTGCCCCTGCCCGCCCTCCTGTCATCTTATTGGGGGGGGGGGGGGGGGGGGAGAAAGAGAAAAGAAGAAAAGAAAAAAAAGAAAGAAAGAAGGGAAAAAAGAAGGAGGGAAAAAAGAAGGAGGAAAAAAGAAGGAGGAAAAAAGAAGGAGGAAAAAAGAAGGAGGAAAAAAGAAGGAGGAAAAAAGAAGGAGGAAAAAAGAAGGAGGAAAAAAGAAGGAGGAAAAAAGAAGGAGGAAAAAAGAAGGAAGGAAAAAAGAAGGAAGGAAAAAAGAAGGAAGGAAAAAAGAAGGAAGGAAAAAGGAGGGAAAAAAGAAGGAAAAAGAAAAAAGAAGGAAAAAGAAAAAAGAAGGAAAAAGAAAAAAGAAGAAAAAGAAAAAAGAAGGAAAAAGAAAAAAGAAGGAAAGAAAAAAGAAGGAAAAAGAAAAAAGAAGGAAAAAAGAAGAAAAGAAAAAGTAGAGAGAAAAAGAAAAGAAAGTGATAAAGAAAGAGAAAAAGATGTTTCCTCGGCTGGGTCCCCATGTCACGTCCCCAGAGTGCCCATGGCCCTGCCACAGTGGCACCGAGGACACGAGCACCGGGGGACGTCCCCGGACACGGCTGCCCCCGAGACTCCCCCTCACACTTGCAGCCCTGCTGGCTCCTACCTCTCCTGCCTCAGTTTCCCCTCCGTGACCCATCGTGGGCACCCAGCTCTGAGCCCGGGACGCTGGCGGAGAGTCTGCGGCCTCTCCCCAAAGTGTGGGGGGGTCCCAGCTCCCCCAGCCCCACCGCTGAATTTCAGCCACTCCCGTGGGGGGGGGTCACCGCAGCCCCCCCCCCCCCCAAGTCACGCTGAGGCGCAGGGAGGAAGCGCCAAAACCGCAGCACCGGGGCGGAGGAGTGAGCGGTGCTGGGGTGGGGGGGGGATGGATGAGCAGCCCCCCCCCGGCCCCCACCCAGGGCACCCTGCCAGGACCCCTGCCTGCAGAGGAGGGAGGGCAGGGACCTGCCCCATGGGTCCCTCCTGCAGCCAGAGGGTCTGCGAGGCTTTTGGGGAGATCTGGTGCTGGGGAGAGGGAGAGGTGGGGGGGGTCTTGGTGCTCCCCCCCTCCCCCCCCAAAAAAGCTCTTTTTCAGGGCAAACTGTGGGGTTTTGATACGCAACAGCAGATAAGCCGTGAGAACAAAACAGCCGCCGAAAACCCAGCCGCCCACGCCTGCCCGGCTGCCCCCAGCACCGCAGAGCATCGCTGCTCCGGCGGGAGCGGCCGGATCCTGCGGGACCGCGTGGGTCCCCCGTGGTCCTGGCAGGACGAGCGACATCGTGTCCCTTCTTCGTCCCCGGCCAGAGATGCTGTGGCCGGGGCGGGGGGGACAGCGGGCTGCCAAGCACAGCTGAGACCCCCAGCCAGGACCACCAAAGTGAGGGGCTGGGGACACATTGGGGGGGGGCTGGGGTGCAATGACCCCCCCCAAAAGCACCCAGAGGGGGGCACCAGTCCCAGTTGGTGGGGGCAACAGCACACTAAATGATACCCATCGCCCCCCCCCGAGATATGCCAACCACATCACATCCCTCCCACCCCACCGCAGGGCTGCCCCCCCCCCCCCGCCCAGGGCACCCCGTGGTCCCCAGGAACCCGGGGGGGGGACACACGCACACGATGGCATTTTCGTACCACCGGGACTGGGGCTTGACCCCCACCCTCGGTGGCAAAGTTAATCCACGGTGTGCGGGTGCTGGCCGGGGCGCAGACCCCCCCTGGGTGGGGGGGATGGAGAGGGGGGGTGGTGAGGAGGAAGGGGTGACCTCGAGCAAGTCACACCTGGTAAACAAGAAGCCGGCGAAGACCGAAATAAAAGCAGGAACCGCAGGCGTAGCTGCCATCGCCGCCGGGCTGGGGGGGAGCGTGGGCTGGGGTGGGGGGCCGGGTACAACCCCAGCAGCCGCTCGGCCCCCCCTTTGCCGCAGGGTCGGGGGAGCCGGGGAGGGGAGGAAGGGACGGGGATGTCCCAGCGCAGTCAGCGAAGCATCGTTGGCAAGGGAGGCGGCGAGCACGGCGGCAGCTCCGGCACGGGCACCCATGGGTGCAAGATTCATTAAAACCCACAAAATCCCACCAAAACGGTGCCAGCGGCAGGGCAGCGAGAGGGCACGGGGCTGGGGGGGGGGGGGGGGTGCTCCGACCCGCCTGCACCCAGCACCACCGGCTTTTGGCACTGCGTCACCCCTGCACGGCGGCGGGGATATCCTGGGGACGGATCCTGCAAAGCAGCCCCCAGCCCTGCAGCTTTCCAGCACCCTCCGTCCCCCGGCACCCCCCACCCTGCTCCCCCCCCGAGGGCTTTTCCCATGATTTGGCTCCCAGCTTTTCCCCAGCCCCTTCCCGAGGAAGCGCAAGTAGGAATGGCCTTGACCTCAGAAACGACAGAAAAAAAAGAAAAAAAGGACAAAACTAAGAAAAGAAACAGAAAAAAAAAAAAAAAGAGGGGGCCGGAGGGACCCCCGCCCCGCTCACGCTGCAGTGGCACGCTGACTAATTTGGCAAAAGCCAGCCAGAAAAGTCACCCGGAGACGGAAAGCGCCGATAAGGCACCTTTCACACCAAAAAAGTGGTGGAGAGGAGCAGGTTACAAAAAAAGAGCAGTATTTACAAGAAAAGACCCGGGAGGGAAAGACTGTGCCTGGGAAGGGGGGGTAAGATGCCCCCAAGTCTGGGGATGAGGGGCGAGGAGCCAGGCGTGCCTCAGTTTCCCCACCTTGACTTGGGGAAGTCAGGCTTAAAAACAAGGTGGTTTGGGGAGATGTTAATACATATATTTGGAGTTTCATTTTCTGGTGGGGGCTGGATATTGCAGGCAGGGGGACAGGGAGAAGGGGAACCCGGCCACGGTGGGGCTGAGCTTTGTGAAAAATAAAGTGAATTAGTGGCAGGAAAGCGTGGGGAGGGTTATCGAGGGACCCCCCCGGGATGCGTGGCAGAGACGGGGCAGCAGCCACCCGGTCGCAGCCCCCAGGGATGCCAGCGTGGATGCGGCCGGCCGCCCCGAGCCCCGCGCACTGATTTACGCGGGGGAGACAAGAAGCGGCAAAAACATCCAACACCTCAGGAAAAAGGAGGGGGGAACCCCCCCACACCCCGCCAACACCCCGGCACCTTCCCAGCCCCGTGCTGGGCCAGTCCCCACGCGTCAACTTTTATCTGTCCACAGCTTGGCACGGGCTGCCGGCCCCGGCGCATCACCGCCCGGCACAGCCCGACGTGCCCGGAGGAGCCGCGATGCCAGCCCGGCGCGTCCTGCCCGGCATCACAGTATGGGGGGGGACACACACACACGGTGGGGGGGACACGGGTGTGAAGTCCCGCTGCCGCATGCCGGCAGCCCCGCATGCGTGAGGCTGAACGGGTGAGGATAGCGGGGTAACGAGGCCGTTGCCTAATTAAACAGGTTACGGGCGGCTGCTTTTAGGGAAAAAGTCTCAGCACCAGCCCGGAGCTGCTTTGCCCACCTCGATGCCAGGGTCGGCCCCGGGGAGGGTTAAGGGGTCCGGCCACGGGCAGCAGCCCCTGCCCTGGCACAGCCACGCCGTCTTCCCCCAGTTCCTATCAACCCTCCCCAGATTTGGGGGTGTCTTGTCCCAAACCCCCAAATCCGAGGTGCTCAGTCACCGTCCCAGCACCAGGCGGTGCCCGGGGGTGCCCTGACGGAGCCCCCGGAGCTCACGGCCGTAGCGAGGGGGAGACGGGGAAGAGGCGCGAGGGCCGGAGGAGGGTCTGCCAGCACCGGCACCGCGACGGCTCCGCACCCAGTTACGCCATTCCAAAAAAAGGAATACTCTGGCAGAGTCGGACGAGGGGCAGCCAGTGGTTCCGAGCAGCCTGGACGTGCCGCAGTCCGGTGTCCCGCAGCCTGGCACGGCTGCGTGGCGTGGCTCGGTGCTGTACGGTGATTGCCGGGTGCTGCACGGCAGCCATAAGCCATCAGTGCCCTCTGGAGGCAGCGGCACGCTCACCGAGCCGGCACCGCGCAGTCTGTACGGTGCCGGACACCGGACTCGTGGCCGTCCCATGTCTGGAGCCCAGTTCAAAGTCCTGGGGTGCAGTGGGTGCTTTTGGGGTGCAGGATCCCACCTGCCTGCAGCGCTTCAGTGGGGGGAAGCCCCCCAAGGACCCTGCCCAAAGGGACGTTCCGTCCCCCGAGGACGTGAAGCCCCCGCAGAGAGTCCCGCGTGCCCCCATCCCTCCCTGCCAGGGTGGGGACCCCCCCACCGCAACCCAGCCCTCGCCCCAGTCCACGCTGCCACTTACTGGTCGTCTCCCACCTTCTTCACCCAGGCCATGTCCCGCTCCGACTGGTCCTGGGGAGAGCAGACATCCCATCAGCACCCAGACCCCCAGCCACCGGCGATGCGGGGGGGGGGTCCCGCACGGCCGGATCCTGCCCCGTACCTGCTCCCGGGTGTCCTGCAGGTGCTTCAGCTCCGCCTGCAGCCGCTCGCACTCGGCCTTGAGATGCTCCTCGCGGTGCTGGGCACGCTGGGTCTCCTGCCGTGCCGCCTCCAACTCGGCCTCCAGCCGCCCCCGTCGCCTCCAGCCCCCGGCTCTGCCAGCCCCCGGCACGTTCCAGCACTGCGGGCAAAGCACGGCTCAGCCCCCGGCACGGTGCCCGGGCTACCCCGCCGGAGTTGGGGGAGTGGGGGGGGGGTCCCACGGGGTGGGGAGGGGGGCAGCTCACCGTGGGTCAAGCCAGGGTTGGGGTGCAGGGCGAGGAAAGGCACGTCCTGGCCCGGCAACGGGGCACCCAGCCCGGGGAAGGTGCCGGCGTCGCGCTGCCGTAGCTGCTGCTCCAGGCTCCGGATGCGGCTCAGGTGCGTCTCCACCAGCGCCCGCTGCCGGGGGGAGAGGGCTGAGCCCCGCACCCCCTCCGTGGGGTTCATCCTGCCACCCCCCTCCCCGGCAGGCAGACCCGGCACTCGGGGTCCCCACGTTGCCGGTAGCCGTCGCGGCAGGGCGATGGGATCTGTCCCCAGCACGTGGCCAGCCCAGAAGAGGGTGGCACGGCGGGGGGTGGCACCCCAGGCTGGCAGAGCATCGTGCCAGACGGGGCGAGGGAAGCCGGGGATGCCCGGTCGATGCCGGGAACACGGCGCCAGGACAGGGACACGCGCTGCGCTGGCGCTGGGAGCATCCCGTGGCAGGGCGGGAGTGGGAAGAGACAGGGATAAAGCCGAGCCACGTGCATCGCTACAACTCCCCGACGTGATCGTAACGGGGGGGGGGGAAGCAGCCACGGCCCCCCCAGCCCTGCATCCCCACCGAGTCTTCAGCCCCACGGGATGGAGAAACAATCTGCTCGGCTGCTGTCACAGAGCGGGGAAGGGGTCCCCGACGTCCCCAGGCACCGGTCCCCGCTGGCACCCACCATCTCGCCCAGCTCGGTCTCCAGGTCAGCTTTCTCCACGCACAGCTTCTCGTAGGCCTGGATCATCTCCTCCAGCTGCTCTTCCCGCTCTTTGCTTTTCTGCAGCTGCCGGGGGGGCAGGCAGGGGTGGGTGGGCGGCTCGGGGACCCCCCGCGTCCCCCGGCCCCACCGGCCCCGCTCACCTCGTGCTGGAACTGGTTGAGCTGCTGCTGCAGCGACGCCTTCTCGCTCTTGAGCAGCGATGTCTCCTTGGCCTCGTAGAGGGAGAAGATGTGCTCTTCCCCGAACTCGCCGATCAGCGGGTACTGCGGCCACGGGGCAGAGGCGTCAGCGGGGACCCCCGGCCCCGTGAAACCCCCCCCCCCCCCATCCCAGCCCTTCCTAAGCCCCTCACCTTGACCTCGTACATCTTGAGCCGGCGCTTGAGCGTGGAGTTCTCCCTTTCCAACCCCGTCAGCCGGTTCTTGATGTCGTCGTAGGCGGTGATGAGGGCAAAGTGGGAGGCCGAGCACATCTCGCCCGAGAGGTCGGTGTTGGGGCTGTCGAGCCAGTCCTCGTCCGGCCCCAGCGCCTCCTGCGTCAGGATACTGATGTCGTCCTCGAACATGGAGTCCATGTCCTGCCTGGGATGGAGACGGGGGACAGACAGACAGCCACCGGTGACCCCGTGGCAGGGATGAACCCGGCCAGGGGCACCCCGAAGCCCCCAGAGCAGGCTGGGCTGCGGGGACGTTGGGTGCAGGATCCGGCCTGGGGCAGGGGGAGCTGTGGATTAGCCCCCCCCCGAGCCCGGCCAAGTCCTGGGGACAGAGCGGGGTCTGCAGGAGCTTGGCATGTCCCAACGGCAAAGGGTGATGGAGGAAGGACAATCCCGGGAGCCACCACCGGCAGCAGCTCCAACCCCACAGCATCCCCCGGGGTGGTGGGGGGACACCGGGCAGGCAATCGCCTCTGCCCCCGCCGGGTAAAGGTGGGGGGGGGGAAGCAGGGGTCCCGGCAGCCCCCCGCAGCCATAGCCGCCCCGGGATAAGGGCGGCAGCCAGGACGGCAGAGAGCATCCCTGGCAGAGCATCCCCGGGGGGACGCGGTGACTTTCCCCGTGTCCCCCCGGGGAGCGAGCGCCAGAAATAGCGGCCGGTGCCGCTGCCTCCCGCCCCGCACGTGAGCTGCTTCCCACCCTCCCACGCCTCCGCAGTGGCACGCAGCCCACGCCGTGCCCTATATACCGGTGCTGTCGCTCACCCCCTGGGGAGCCACCTGCCTCTCACGGCACGGTCCCCAACCCGGCCTGATCCTGCCCAGCCCTCTCTGCCGCACCGCCCGGTGCTGCGGGATTTGTCCCCGGTTGAGGATTTTGAGCGGTCGAGGCTCCCAAAAGCCGCTGCCACCGGTGGCTCTGCCACGGCTCCCCGGCTATTTGGCACAGCCGGCCCGGTGGGGAAAACACGCCTCAAGCCGGTGAGGAGGCAGTGACTGCGGTGCTGAGCCCCGGCACACACATACGGTGCTTTGGCACTGTCCCCTCGTCCCGGCCGGGGACCCCGCGGGCACCGGGGTGGCCACCAGCCGCACGCGGCCTCGCCGGCTCGGGCAGACACCCGGGAACCGCCGCCGCACAAATAATTCATAGCACAAAGCTGGGAGCGGGAGGCGATTTCTGCAGGGTGACGGGAGGGGGACAGCCCGGCCCCCCGAAACCGCTGCTGGAGCCTGGGGCCAGCCCGGCCCCACCGGCACCCCCAGTCCCGCTCTGCCCCGGGGCGCAGACCCCCCCCAGCTGCTCCCACAGCCCCAGTGCGGCGGGGTCTGGCAGTGGTGGGTTGTCGCAGCCTCTGCTGGGACGAGGAGCACCAAACACAGACAACCCCCCCAGCACCACAATCCCTCCTCTGTCCCCTGCCGTGAGGGCATTAAACGTCCCCCCCCAGGGCAGCGATGGAGGGGACACACCTCTGCTCGAGCAGAGAGGGCACCGTCATCATCATCGCCCCTGGGGAAACTGAGGCACCCCCATAAGCCAAGATGAGATTCCCCAAACCCCTGGTGACCCCCTCAATGCAAGACTCCAGGAGTCGTGGGGCCGGTGGGTGCCCAGACCCCTTCCTGGGGGTACCACGCAGGGTGGAGGGGGACCCCCCAGTGGTGAGCAGGGATGGGACCCTCTCCCTCCCTGACACGCAGGGCCTGGCAGCAGCTCTGCACCCACAGCCTGGCCCAGAGTCCCCCGACCCGGCCCTGCCTCTCCCCAAACCGTGCCTCAGTTTCCCCAACTTTAGCATACTGTGACACCTGCCTTGCAGCGGGCCCCGGGCGCGGGGCGAGCCGGCGCGGGCTGGGCAGGGCTGCGGTGCAGGCACGCGTGTCTCAGGCGTCGGCAGCGCAGGCAGGGAGCCGCGGTGGGCAGGCGCTCAGGAGATCAGCCACGAGGGGGTCAGCGGGAGATGGCGGCGCTATCATTAGGCTCCAGGGGCAACGGCGGAGGTCTCCGCGGCACCGTACCAGCTACGCTCCCTCCACGTTCCCAGCGGTCAGCCCCTCCTCGAGGCCTACAAATACCTTTAAAGAGAACAAAAACGGGGCTGCAGCTCCCCGGCACCGGGACGTTGCGGGAAGGCTCGGCCGGCAAGCGGCAGCTCACCGCCCCGGCGCAGCAGCGGGGATGGAGATGGGAACGGGCCGTACCGGGCAGCGGATGCCACCGGGATGCCGGCACCCAGTTGGCATTTGGGGGGGGGAGGCACCGCGCAGCTGCCTGGCCCCCCAACACAACCCTACTTGGGGAGGGGGGGGGGTGTCTGGGAGGATGCACTTGGTAGGACTGAGCTCCAGTACAGCCCAGTGCAGCCTCCCCCAGAGCCTGGGGGGGGGGTCTGCGACTGGGACAAGCCCCCTCCTCATTGCTGTAACCTCCCTGGGTGCTTTCCCTGCTGCTGGGGGGGGGCAGGGAGCGCGATGCCGTGGTCGGGGTGCAAACCGGGGTGCAAAGGGGGTCGGGAGCGAGCGTGCCCCCCGACCCCGGGAGCGGGGCCCGGGGAAGGTGGGTGAGCCCGGGGTGGGGGGGGGGTCGCGGGCACCGGTTTGGGGGGGTTGGGGGGGGGGGGTGAGCCCGGCCTGCTGGGGCCCCGGTGTCTCCGGTAAACCCACCCCGAGCGTCCCCGGCCCGGTGCCGCAACACCCCGGGGGGGGGGTGTCGGAGGAGCAGGAGGGGTCCGGGGCGGAACCGGGGATGGAGCCGCGGGTGCGGGTGGCGGCGGGGGGGGGGGGGGGGGGGGGAGTGGGAGAAACGGGAGGCGATGGGGCGGGAGGAGGCAGGCCCGGGTGGGGCGGGGGCGGCCCGGTTCCACCCCCCCACCCCCCCTTCACCGGCCCACGGCCCAGGCCCCGCACTCACCGGCGAGGCGATGCGGCGGTGCCCGCCGGGATGCGGCTCCTTCCCCGCCCCGGCCGGTGCCGGTCCCGGCCGCCCCCGCCGCAGCCCCGGCCCCGGCCGCCGTTTCTTCCGCTCCGGAGACACCGCGAAACCACGTGGGCACCGGGCGGCCGCCAGCCCCTCCCCCCGCCACGCGCCGGTGCCGCCCCCGGGGCTTGCCCCCCCCCCCGGGGGCACGGCGGGTTCCGGGGGGGGGGGGGGGGGGAACGACACGGACGGACACACAGACACACACACACGCGTGGACCCCCGGCCCCCTGTAGCCCCCCCCCCCTCCCCGCCTTTACCCCGGGGCTGGGGGGGGGGAAACGGGACCGGACCCCCCCCCACCAGCGGGGCTGACCCCGGGGGGCTTCTCCCTTCCCGGGCAGCCCCCCCGGGGGGGGCGATGGCAGAGCTGAGCTGCAGCCATAAGCCGTGGGGGCTGGGCTCGCTTCCCCCCCCCCCCCCCCCAGAACATTTTATTCCCCGAATTGTTCTCTCGGAGCTGCTTCCATTATGGAATTACATTTTTTTTCCCTTTGCTGCGCAGGGTTATTAATAGCTGCTCTCCTTTTGCCGGCGCCGCTGCTGCCGGGGGCTCCACTGGTGAGTTCTGTGCTCCGGGGGCACAGACCCCTGCGGCCCCCCCCCCGGCGTGGGGGGATCGCTGCCAGCCTGGCACCCACGGACCCCAAAACCTGGACGGACAGACCCACGGCACTGGATGAACCTGACGGCGCGAGCATCCCTGCCAAGGCCTCATCCCACCCCACCGGAGGATCCAGGGGGGAAGCGGAGCCCCAGGGATGGTGACCGGGGAGGGGGGGGGGGGGGCAGGGAAGGGGGGGGGTCTTCACTCCTGCCCAGGCACCAGCAGCAGAGACGAGCTGGGAGACATCAGCACGGCGCGATCCTGCGTCCCGGCCATCCGCCTCCATCACGCGAGAGCTCGCGCCGGGTGGGGGGAAAAGGTGTCGGTGCAAAACCAGGCAAAGACGGCGCTTGGCTTCAGCCAGCCCCTGTCCCCCCCCTCCCTCGGAGACCCAAAGGGAGCTCCCATGGGGGCCCCCATCCTAGACACCCCCCCCCCTTCCCAGCACTATGTTTAGCGCAGCTGTATCATCACTTGGATGGAGAATGGGATGCGCCGGGAGAGCGCGGCGGTGATTCAGCGTGCGGAGCATCGCCACGGGAGCGGCGGCACAGCCGGACCCTCGCCCAGCCCAGGTTGGCATCGGTGGGTACCGCTCATGGGATGCCGAGATGCCGGGCGGTTCCCGCGGCTGGAGCAGGAGCCGGGTGCTGCGCTGGGGGTTGTGGAGCCGAAAACACAACGTGAGGCCCAGGAGGTTTTGGGAGGCCGACGGCAGGCGGGCACCGGGCTGCTCCGAGGCTTCGGCGAGTAAAGCGCGACCGTTTCCATCTGAATTTCTGCCGGGGAATCGGCGTGTTGCCTTTGGTGCGTGGCCTGGAGAAGAAAAACAGTTCTTGGGGGGTCGCAGGGCTGGGCTGAAAGGCAGGAGAGCACCGGTGACCCTGGGGGAATTAAAGGGGTGCAGGCAGGAGCCGTGGGGCCAGGCTCTGCCGCAAACAGGGCCCCGGAAAAAATCCCGAGTGCCAGCTCCGGCTTTGCTCACGCTGGCAGATTGCTGCAAAGCACTTTGAAGTGCAAATTAAGGTTTTTCCATCAGGTTCGAAGTTAATCTTGACGCAAAGAAAACAGCACGGCCTCAACCCTGCGTGCCTGCGACGGAGGCTGGCGTCGGGCCAGGGATGCGCAGCCCAGCGGGGAGCAGCGGGCAGAGGGACACGGCCCAATGCCCCCCCCCGAGCCTCCCCCCCAACCCCCAGAGGGGCTGCACGCAGGGGATGGGGCACAAGCTCACTGTGCATTAAGGACAAGCCTTGCAGCCATCCCGGGAGCTGTCGCAGGGTCAGCTGCAGAGAGGAGGAAGGCAGAGGGAGACTTTGGAGGCAGGATGAGCGATCCAAGCTCCTGCAATCGTCATCCACGTAAGCCAGGCCCCGGGATTTGGGGTCCTCATTGCACCCCCACAGCCAACGCACCGTCTGGGACTGCGGTTATGGGCAAAGCCGGACCAGCCCGGCCATCCCGTGGGATGCTGCGCTCTCCCCGAGGCTGCAGCTCTTCTCCTGTGGTTTCCCCAGTAGCTGCCCCGGTGCAGCAGGGATGGTGGTGGCGGGACGTGAGAAAAACGCAATGCATCTCCCCTCTGTGGCCTTTTCCCCTCCTCCCAATAGTTTCTGCAAAGTTTTAAGCCAAGAGCAGTGTCAGGGAAGGTCCCTCATCCGCCCTCGCTGCTGCCTCTGGGAGCTGCTGGAGATTGGCCTCACCCTGCCGAGCGAAGATCCCAATGGCAAGAGCAGGCTTGCAGCACCCCCAGACATTTGGGGTGCGGTGGTTGAGAGACGCAACGCCCAGAGTGACAGGAACAGCTCTAAAGCCACGTTTACAGCCAGCTTCCGCAGTAATTATTGCAAAACCAGGTAAAATCCCTACTTCCCAGCAGCGTCCGTGCACAAACTCACCAGGCAGAGTGATCACAAGTCATTTGTTCTGCAGTGGTCCTGCTCACCGGCTGCCCCGGGGTAGTCGAGCCTGAACCCAAAGGCACCTGCCCGCACTATAATGGCACCGGCGGGCAGGGATGCGGGCAGGGATGCGGGCAGGGATGCGGGCAGGGATGCGGGCAGGGATGCGGGCAGGGATGCGGGCAGGGATGCGGGCAGGGATGCGGGCAGGGCTCCACGCACTCACCCCACCCCATCAGACTTTGCCTTTTCATCGCCTGGCTTTGCTCGCAGCAAACACCAGCACCCTCCTCCCTGCCCAGGAGCTCCGCCAGCTTCTCAGCTACTTCAAAATCCTGCTCAAAACCACGTTTCTCCATCCCTCCTCAATACGACGTGTGCCTCCGCTGCCTGCCAAGGACGGTCCCTCGTGCTCCCTTCCCTGCTGCCCGGCCGTGCTTTCGCCCTGCGGCTGCGGGCTGCCTCTCCCTGCATTTCCGAGCATCTCTCATGCCTGCTTCTCTTCCAGATCCCCATCTTAACTCCGTAACTGAATTATTTAACTCTAATGCATTTCGGGTACGCTCGAGGTCTCGGCTAATCAGTGCGCTTCCACAGTGCCCACGGCAGGGAATGATGGAGAGCAGGGGAAGGCAGGCAGGGGAAGAGCAATCTCTCCTGAGCCCCAGCCTGCATGAACAGCCCGTGTTACTTGGAGGCTGCAAATTCCCTGGGTTCGCACAAGGCCTGAGCTGTGATAGAAACATCAGTCGAACCCCAAAACATCACCTTCATCATCCTCAGTGATGGTCTCTCACTTGTTACCCCCATTAACCACATTCAGAAGGAACAAAGGAGCCTGTCAGATCCTTCAATCAAAGGCTTTGCTAGCCTGAGCAAAATTATTTATCGCACTTATAGCGGAGGCAGTGTTGGGCTCCTCGGTTATTACCAACGAAAAAAATGAGCCTGGCTGCCTTTTGGCAGGGGACACTTAAAATCCCCCCCCAGTGATGCCTAGCAGCATTGGCCTGCAGCTGGCTGAGGCGTTCCCTTCCACCCCATCAGCTCCCACCACCACCAGTACGAGGCCGAGCGGCGAATTCATCCAGCGGTTCCTGCTCACAAACAGGATCTAACACAGGGAACAAAAAACTCCATTCCCATCAGTGACACAGCTGTGGAAGTGCTATTGCAAGCAGAGGGGCTAGAGCGGCACAGAGACATCTTAACGGCGAGATCCTCCTCGTCCTGCCACGTGGCCACGTAGGGTGGAAAACCTCCGACCGTTTCCCACTTGGCTTATCTGGCCTCACTGTGGAACAGCGCTGGCTTGAAAGAGCCCCACGCGTTCAAAAAGCCAGCACTGAGCTCGTCTCCTACCCACGCGAGGCATCCCTGGGTGGGCTGGAGGCATCCTCGGGCTCCCCGGGGGTGTCTGAGCACCCGCTCCATACCCTGAGCACCCTCACCGAGGTGCTCGCCCCTGTGCAAAGGCTGCAGTAACATTCCCAGCCCGGTGCTCGCGTCGGCACCCGGCGAGGGCTGCGACCCAGCAACCAGGACTGGCACGGCACGCTCTGGGCTCCCCAAAAGCCACGGCTCTGAGCACGGAGCGACTTTGCTAAAACACAGAGGCAGCTGCACGCACGGACATAGCAAACCATCATGTTAGCCGGCACCGGAGAGCTGCAGCGGTGGAACTCTGCGTCCGTGCCGTTTCTCGCCGTAGGCTCAATATCAGCTTGGCAGGACGCGTGTGAAAGGCTGCGAGTCCTCGCACAACCCTGCTGCTGCCTGATCCCCTGTCCTGGCCACGGGAGCAACAAGTGGAGGAGGATACAGGGGACTATAAGCGGGGGAAAGCTGCATCCCGTGACTACAGAGCATAAAGCCCTGCAAAAGTCCCCGTACCGGAGCCCGTCCCTGACCTGAACAACCTTTCCGTGATTGTGCTGATCCTGGCTCAGCACCCGCGGCACATCCAGCTCCTGGGCGCTCGCCGCAGGGAGGCTGGATGTCTCTCATCTAGACTCCCCGGTATTTTGGTTGTGGCAGGAAAGCTCCGTATCCCTGCCGGGTGAGGATACACGAGCGATGCCGTTGTAGCCACGCAGTGCCTGAGTTTCGCAGGGGGGATGCTCCCCATCGCAGGAAAACGTGGTTTCCTCCAGCGCTCCCCAGTAGCTGACACAGGGACTGCAGCGTGCAAAACCACCCACTCCGCTCGCAGCCAGCACCTCAACAACAGGGTTCAAAAAAAGCAACAAAAAAAAAAGCGCGCTATAAAATTAAGGTCTCCTCAGCTGGAAAGTTTCATTCCAGAGCGGTGACACCAGCTCAAAGGCCACGCTGACCGCCCTGTCCCCCTGCACTGCCATCGTGCCACCCCCACGGGTGGGAAACTGCTGCATTCAGCAAGTGCCGGCGGTGCCAGACAGCGACTGTGAGCTACAGCAGCCCTTTGCAGGAAGGCACTGAGGCCACGGTATCACCTCTGAGGCTAGAAAATCAAGTTGCTGGTTGGTTTTTTCCCCCCCAAGACTGCAGGAAAATTGGGTTTTTCTCCTCTCGCTATAGGGACGCAGCCGTCCCTGGGGAGCTCGGCACATCAGCCCGCTCACCTCGAGCCACCCATCGCCAGAAAGATGCTAAACAATAAAATCCAGCGTCGGGAGAAGAGACCGAGCTCCTGCTCCCAGAAATAGTTCTGCACGGCCCTGCTATCCTCGGGTGCCGGAGTGGCACATATGGCTGATGACACACTGCTGTCACCTCCGGCTCCCCCAAAGAGGAAACGGGCGATCGTCACTCATTGAGCGCACACCCACACAGTCTCTCCGAGCCACCGCGGCGGGGGAAGAATGCTGGCAGGAGGAGACGCGGCGGGCTCTGGGAAAATGAAGCAGCAAAAAAAAAAAAAAAAAAAGTAAGGAAAACAAAAATAAAGCGGCTTTTTTTTTTTTTTAAATTATTATTTAGAAGGTAAATAAATCGGTCCTACCGATTTGTTAGTAATTGGGTCCTTTCCCATCGTTATTACCGAATGGGCGCAGCCGGCAGGGAGGTGATGCGGTGACGGCGCTGGCATGTCACGGCGGGTTAAAGTCTTTGCTATCAAGAAGGCAGACGAGCACAGAAGCGCCGGTTCCTTCGCTAGGTACGACTGACAAATTGACAAAATTAAGTTAATAAAGGAACTTGGTTCGGAGCTAAAATTTCAGGATTGCACGAACAGGCAACTTTTAGAGGTTAAGCTTTTCCCCCACCTGCACTGAGAGATTAGTTTAGAAGGAAAGGACAAGACACAAAGTGCCAGAGCAGAGCTACCGCTTGCGACAACACCTTCGCAGCCCTCCCAAGCAGCCCCACGTCTCCGGCAAGCGATGCCCAGCCCGGGCTGCCAGCTGAGGCACGCTCTGCTGAGACAAGTGCATTTTGATTCTAGTACTGAAATGGCACTCAGAGGAAGAAAAAAATAAAATAATCAAGGATTTTATTCTAGTAATTAAATCTGCCAAGCAGTGAAACCAGCTCTTCAAAAAAAAAAAAAAAAGTGTATAAAATAGGTATTTGGCCCTCCCTCTACAGCCAGCAGTAACAGGATTAAGTGACAACAGCACGGGGGGGGCACGGGGCACAGGGGTGCGGACCAGCTCCTGCTCACTGCTACATCGCTCACGTAAAGCCTGTGCCGCTGCAATTACTTTTGAGAACTGGTTCCCTGAAACAAAACCAAAAAACCCCAACAAAAAAGCCCCAAAACAAACAGGACAGACACAAGGTTTGTTTCCACTACTGTCTCAGTGTACTTTATTCTCCTGCTGTCTACAGCTGAACAGCCACACAGGACAGAAACAGGTAGCACTGAGGAATGATCAGATTTCTTCCCTCCACGCCCCCTCCCCAACTTCAGGAATGGCTTTTTCTTTTTTTATATTTTTTTTTTTTAGGAAATCCCACCCCACCTCGAGAAACAAAATAAAAAGAAAAGGCATTACTAGAAATGTGACCCAGGCCTCTCCCTAGTCTGTGCTCCGGAGCTGGCTGGCTCTCCCAGTTCACAGAGCTCCTCCTCTCCTCTAAACACCTGGGATTTATTTTATTTTATTTTATTTTTTGTACACTGGTTCAAAGTCGGCACTTCGACTGCAATCTGAACCCAGCACTGAAAGGCACATATCTGATACCCTGTACAAGAGCTATTGTGGATGCTGCAGTGCAGATGGGCAACAAAAGTGGACTCCATTGTAATGGATCCTAGGATCAGTCCGGGAAAAGGAAATTGGGGAATAAAGCAGATCCTTGCCTGCTTTTCAGAAAAAAAAAAAAAAGAAAAAGAAAAAAAAAGAAAAAGAAAGAAAAAAAAAAGAAAAAGAAAAAAAAGAAAAAAAAATACTGGCTAAGGTTTTCTACTCTCCCTCCCACAAGCAGCTTTTAAAAATGCCCATGTTAAACTGCAGATTCAAATGCTGGTAGTATCAACAGCTGCATTAAGAAAAATGAAATGAAAAATAGTCTCAAAACCCTGCACCTCCTCCGTTTTTTTCTTGGCTTATTGCTGACAATCTAGGATAAGCAAGGGACTATTCCTCAAAAGCAAAAGTCTCATTTATGAGGAAACGAGAGATTCTGATCCTTCATGTGAAAATAGACGTTGCATGATTGGGGAAGCAGTAAACAGCCAATTCATTTCTGAGTTGCCCATCAGACTGTTACTACTCTATTGGAAAAAAAAAAAAATCATTAATGGGTTCCCCTTTTGCTGGAAAGACCAAGAATACAAAAAGGAAGTATTGGGGAATGTTTGACACCATTTTATTAATCTTCAACTGCAGTGGAAAAATATAACCTTTTACAAGTGCCGTCTTGTGTAAGCTCAAGTCAGTATATATATATTTTATATAAATTTCTTTTTTCCTTTTTTTGTTTTTGAAGTGCAGCAAGAGACCAATACCACATTAAATTTGATCAAATAAAGAGCACAAAAGGCCAAGCAGTTTCCAAATGGCATTTTATCAGATTCTGTTTGAACATTGAATTTATCCTCATTTTGCAATCCAAAATATTACCTGAAGTTTTATTTTGTTTTTCAACTCTTTGGCACAATTTTTGTGGGTGTTCGGGCTGCTACAGTACAAGTCAGGAGAGATCTTTCCCTTTGCGTTCTCACTGCCAATTCGGAGCACTTAATGTTTTTTGTGTGGGTTTTTTTTTGTCTTTTTTTTTTTTTAAGCCTGAAATCTTGTTTGACAATTTATTTCTATTCCCTCTAACGCAAGAGTTTTGTTTTCCCCCATTTCTACATTCACAGTTGAACAATATTAAGGAAGGAAAGGCGCTTTGATGAAACAAGATCATGAAAAGCGTCACTCAGAACGGGAGCTCTGAACATTCGTCAGTGTTTCCCTAAAATAAAAAGCCCTAAAGAGCGACTTTCCTTTTTTTTTTTTCTTTTTTTTTTTTTTCCTCTTTTCTTTTTTACATCTCTTATGCTGCATCAGTAGACTGAACTTCGGTTAGTTTATGAAATGCAACAGCTAACCCTTTTTTTGGGAAAAGATAAACTGCAATGACTTGAAGTTGAGAATGTGGATACCGCCTCATTCACACACACTCACTCCTAGACTGAAAATCCTTCACCCCCTCCTTTTATCCCATGCACCGACAGCATCGTGCGGCAAAGGTTACAGCAGGCGGCTGGAGACCCAGGCTCCATCTCTCTCCAGCAGCCAAAGCCAGACCTCAGACAAAGAGCACCACAGTTGAACCCAGTTTCCTCTCCTCCAAACCGGCCGTTCCCCTTCTGCGCCGGCCACGACAGAGAAGCTAGTCCTGGTCTGTCAGAAGAAGAGACTTGCTCGTTACTCAGACAGAAATCGGTCGTTCCCTCTTCCCGAAGATGGCTGATGCCAGGTTTTTCTACGCAAGTCAGTGCTCAGCTTGCTAACAGCGCTGCTGCTGTTGCTGTGGCGGGATTTTCAATGTGGTGTGTTTCAAGCCTCACTCACTCATCCTCTCATTCCCAAACATTCAGCATCCGTGCACACTCCTCACTTCCGGGTTTTTTCAAAAGATTGGAGATTTCCAGTGGGGGTCTCAGGTGTCATCCCAATGGTAACAGATCTGCAAGCAAAAAGAGTCCATCAAAAAAACCCCCAAACCACAAAACTCCACGTTTGGGAGATAAGACTAGCAGTAGAGTGGAAAAAAAATAGACTTTGCAGAACCAAAAGAGAAATAATAGGGATACTAAGGAACTTCTCAAGGTGGAGTGACAGAGCTGTAACAGACTTATTCTCCCAATACACCATCGTGCCCCTATGTACAACCCGCTCCTTTTAAAAGGCACTTTGGTAGAATCATAGACTCGCAGAGTATCTCAAGTTGGAAGGGACCCATAAGGATCATCGAGTCCAACTCCCTGCTCCTCGCAGGACTACCTAAAACTAAACCATGACTAAGAGCGCTGCCCAGACACTCCTTGAGCTCCGAGTAGGACTGAGGAGTCAACAGGCTTCAATTACACGGCGTTTGGAGGAGTGCAGGATCATCCCCGACTAGCAAGGGTGACACATTTCACAATGCAAGAAGCCCTCCAGTCTGCATCTGGTCTTGTGAAACCCAAGCAGTTCACCACGTTTCTCGGTTTGTATTTGTTCTGATATACAAGACCACAGATGGGGCTTGTTTACAGAAAAATAAATGAGAAACAACCTAGAGAACAAGGCTTTTGCTAAACTCCTGAGTCTGAAAGAGATGCTTCGCCAGTTTCATAATTATGCAACATGAAAAGGAGGTGGGTGTAATCCCTTACCAAGCTTGATTCTTCAGTTTTCTCAGTTCTTTAGTCGCCCAGGTAGCGAGGGTTTTTGTTTTGTTCGTCTTGGATCTTCTTCCTTCAGTTAGCAGTTCATGTATCATGGGTCTAGCTTCTACTAATTTCAGTACATCTTTTCCAAATGCTGTACACAAATCCCTGAAGAAGACAGAGAGGCTTTGAGGCTGAGTGCCACAAACAGATGTGCCAGTACCACTCTGATCAGCTCTTGCTAGCAAAAAGAAATCTGAGTCACAGCTAACGTCCTTTTTAAAATGCTGCATATGGTCACTAATTTCAGCAGGAGAGCTGAACAGTTTTCTGAAATTGTGACTAACCGGAGGCATTCAATCTCCTGTCCAAAGACTGATCTCCCTGATGTTCCCATCAGCTCTCCCTAAATGCAGTAGAAAAGATTAAAACACCCTGACCTGAGTTCCTCCATACTCGGGGAATTGAGGGTGGGGTGGGTTTTTTTTAAGCCCAGGTCATCCTTGAAAAATCCTAGATCTGCAATTTCTGTAACACACATCCAACTTTCACTTCTACCTACTGGTTTTCACCCTGTCAGTTAAAGGACCTCACCTGCGTAACCACTTCACACCTTGGGTTAAACATCCAACACTAGACTGTAAAAACCCAGAACTGATGTTAAATACTTCCGACAGTCATAAAAATGCAGCTTTAAATATTAAGGCTGTTGTACAAAGATTTTTATCTATCTAATGAGCGTGCTGTCAGTTGAAATAGGATCAGGATGCTTACCCTATCAGTCCAGCAGCACATGCCACTACTCCATCGGTGTGATCCTCATCTCCAGCAATGTGGTCAATGTAAGACAGAATAAATTCTACTCTGGGCTGCACCAGCATCACATCCGCTGCAGGGTGAAACACAGTTTGTGTTTAATAGTCTATCCTTTAAAAGGGATTCCAGTATACCCCCAAACAGGCAGATTCTGACCCCAGAAGAGCTCTCTGAGATAAGGAGGGGAAAAACTGCCAGAGAAGAAAGAACCAGTTAGTGAAGGGCTCAAAACCCATTCACTGCTCATGGCAGCAGAGCGTTCACTCCCACACAGAAGGGAACGAACACGGATATGCCCATGGACGTGATAACAACCGTGAAACAGCTTATCTAAGCAGAGTTCTTCCTATCTCCCTTTGTCATTTCAGGCACAGAACCACCACAGCAGGACAAGAGTACTCACGATGAACGTTTTCTTGGTCTCCTTTCAATCCTTGGATGATGCCAGTGTAAGCTTCCAGGCAGCCCTCCCTCAACTCGTTCAGGTAATCCACCATGTCATAGTCAGACTGGAAAGGCAACAGGAAAGCATACTTCAGCAATGCCCCCGCTGACACGTACAGAGCCCTTACTCGTTTATGATTTTAATGAAGGAACTGAAGCATGCACCACTGGCTTACCTTATCAACCTGCGCTTGGGAAGCCTGCTGGAGGGTATTCAGTACGACATCTAGGTACTTCTTAAATTCTCCTCCAATGGCAAGGGCAATATCGCCAAACACTGAGAGAATCTGAGGCTTCACAGACCTATGAACGTTTTCATTCTGGAAGAGATTTCGGCACCATAACATTCAGTTGCACTTCTTTTTAATGGGGGAGGAGCTAATAAATTAAGAATTTACTTGAAATGTAAATCCTTACCCCCAATAAATTTGGATTCCATTCAAATAGTAAGCAAGATAGTTGTCAAACACGAGATCTTCAGAGCATGCCTAACACTTCTGCTTCTCCCACCTCCCACTTTCTTCTCAGTGTGCAAGCCAACTGTTACTAACTGGCTAATGAGAAGGTAAACACTCACCCCCAAGTTCTCCAAGAGCAGCTGCATAACCTCATCACAAAAAGGCAAGATGTTGGATTGCAGGGCTCTGCATAAGTCACCAACGAGGCCCACTGCAGCCAGACAAACCTGCAAATAGAACAGCAAGTAAGACACCCACCTAGTGAGTCAGTCTTCCACCCCATCCTTACAGCTCCAGCTTATTAAAGCACTAAGTAGTGGTGAGTCTGCAGCCATTAAACCACCGAGAATAATGACCCTCATACAGCAGCTGATGAGTCCCTGCTTCGTTAACCATTTATGTCACAAAGCTGCAAAGAGCTGAACTTGCTTCACCAAGGGGGAGGGCAGGAGATCCAGATGCCAACAAAGTGACAGGTACTTGGTCTGAACAAACACTACCAAATTCAGCAGCCGGGCGGTCTAAACATCCACCCCACGGCAAGTACCATGACTTGACCTTCTAATGGAAATTCACAGCCAGTAGCAACCTCTTTCCTCATCAAGGCCAACTAATATGCAGCCACTGTGAAAACACAGGTGTCAAGTCAATGAAGGCCTTCTGCTGAATTAAATACAAGAGAGTCTAAATTTGTGCATGCAGCCAGTAATTAGAGAAAAGTCTATGGGACTCCAATTTTGGTTTCATCACCAGAAGCTGTGGTATTTTACAGATGCACACCTGCTGAACTCAGCATCTGTGAGCAGATGAGAATTTAGAGATTGTGAACACAGGGCTGCCTGGTTTGACCTCTACCTGGTACTCAGCATAGTTCTTCAGTCCGATGCCAAGGAATGGTTTGAAGGCATCCATGTACTTCAGAAACTCTCCACCTAAGACTGTGCATGGAAAATATTCTGGTTAGAAAAAAATCCCAACCTATGACCTATCTTCTGGAGTTCAACAAAACAGAACCCCACCATTATATTCCACCCCAAACCAGTACCTGTATGTTCCATAGAAGCACAACAAACCAATTCTCCACTAGACGTCACACAAAAACCGAGCATCATTGAAATGTGTCCATCTGGACTAAACAGATTTGAAAGCACTCAGTTCCTTGCGGGCCTTTGAAGACAGACAACCCCCTCCTGTGCTCAGAAAGGATGTCAAGATCTTCCTGACTGAGCAGACCCATGAGAGGGAGAGGGACATGGCAGCACGCTTCAGACAGGGTTTGGCACTGTTATGTTGCTTTGCATCAGCTGAAAAGTCTACACCTTTTCCCATTGCTTTACTGCCCTATCAGCTGTAACATCTTCCATTTGGAAACAGCTGCTCAACCTCTTCAGAGCTGTGCAGTTCAAGCAGGGCCCTCTACAGTATGTTTATATTTAAGCACTATTTGAAGTAAAATATTTCTGCTCTTCTGTGTCAACTTCTCCAAGTCACTTGCATTACTAAGACCATGCATGCAGACTTATCTATCCAAAAGTGAAAAGGCCTTTGTCCCAAGAGGATACACACTTTCATTTTTACTTGCTGGTTAGCTTGCAATGATCCCACTCAGCCTTTTTGTTCACTTCCCCAGCTTCCTCGGGCAATCTCACTAAACGTTCCCAAGAGCAGTCAGAGGGGTACCCACCAAAGACCTGCAGTCCAAAACACGCTAGTGTGGGAAGGGGCTACTCCAAAAAGCCCAAACCAACCCTGCTGCACTTACAAGATGTCCTGTGTTCTTGATCAGGCACATACTTCTACTAGAAATAGGTCCTGTCACCTGCTCAGACCCTCACAGGCTAGCCAGGATAACAGCCTCAGAAAAAAAGGGAGACTCAAAGGAGCCTCTCGACAAACTGATCTCCCCAAAGAACCATTTCCATATCACGGCATGGCTTTTATTAGAGATAAGGCAGGAGTGTTAGGCAATGAGGTTACATACAGACTTTCAACAGCACCTCAACTTTCACACTCATTTGACAGCAGAGTGTGTTCCTAGAGCTCCAGATGATGCCACAGCCACCACCACCTAAACCTGAACCACAAAGCTCAAAGTGCCTGGAATACCACAACCCAAATTTTATTTTACTTCACCCATTCTGACCCACTCTAACACTCATCTTTGCCACTGTGATTTCTTTTAAACGGGAACAATGACTGTAAATCCACCACTGACAAAACGCCACGAAACAACCACGGGTCACAGGCAGCAACAAGTATAAATCATTAAGATAACGTTAAAACTGTCCTGCAGCAGCACAGAGACCAGGTTCCCATTGTGCCGGACTCTATATAAGGTAGCACTGGGGGGGGTGGGTTCTGGCAGAATTTGCATTGTAGCTACGTTATTAATGGAAAACAAACCATTCATTCACGAAACACAGTCTAGCATAACCAGCCAGTCTCAGCTTCACAGATAAGTGTGGTGAGATGTGTGGTCAAAACCATACCTCAAGCAAACCAGGAACTAATGTTTTTCACCGTATAGTCAAAAAGAGAAAGCAGCAAACCAGTTCTGCCCCAGCTCTGCCTCCCCCTGAACACAACCTCGCTCTGCAGTGCAATACTGACCTTCTACCAGGGTGCTGACTGCCATCAAGGCATCCTCCTGCACGCCCCCCGAGCCCGCCGTGCTCTGGAACATTCTCAGCAGAGATGCCATCACCACGTCAGAGATCTGCAAAGCATCCTGGTGTTGGACCTTCCGGAGGACATTCTGGGTGGGAAAGGAGAAAGAGATTGTAACTACTTCCATCTATGCGAGGCTGAATCGCGCCTTTACATCCTCTGCGCTAGCTCCAGCCCAGCACATTGGGCTGCTAAAAGGAAGCTGCTGTTTGAACTCTGTTGCTGCAAAAATATGCTTTGTCAGTGCAAGCGCAAAGTCCCATTCACTTTAGCTGCATTCAATTTTCCAGCTACAGAACAAGCTGAATTTACCTTTCCTGCTGCATAGGCTATTCTCCGGGCTTTCCATTTGTAAGCTGGCATTAAATGCGACCAGCCCAAATTTGGCCCTATAAAAAAAGCCCGTTTCCATCACAGCAATGTGACCGCAATCTCTTGATGCCAAGTATGGGTTGCACGTAAGCTTTGCTTCTAAACCACAGAATTAAGCTTTAGAAATGCTGGTTGTTAAACTACGACATAAGCATGTCCTTACTGCTAACTGCAGTTAAACCTCTCCTACCCAGGATGAAATGGAGAACAAATTAACATACCACCAATGCAAAAATACGTTTACAGGAATGCATTTAGCACTGAGGTGTTTGAAAAGCAAAACTGATTTCTGGAGGGAGCAGAAGCAGCCTTACATACGAGCAGAGCAGGCTGGTGAGCACACATGTGCTCTCTGTTATCCAGCACATTACAGTGAGCAGAAGGCCAAGGAAAGACCCCAGGTAAATACCTGAGCTTAACCTATGCTCTGCTCCTACTGTACAGTTCTGACTATCCCTTTCAGCATGCGAAGTACAGAACACAGCTTTGATGTATCCTTATTTAAAATAAATTTGCATTTCCTATGAAAAGAGGAAGACTGATTCCTTAACCTGCAGAGGAAAATAATTATTTCAAGTCTGATTCTTCAAACTGAGTGACTCCAAAGAGATTTGACTTTGACTGTTCAAATAATTGGTCTTGATTTTCTCATTCCTTTTAAATATTAACAAATGTTTTTCTTCTGCTGGATGTTCATAATTGTATTTCCAGCAGAAGAGAAAAAGTATGTAAGAAAATAGTGTATTTGACTATGTAACACTGAAAAAAGTCTCTTTGCTGACTTTTACTTGGTGGTATTTAAGTATCTGCTGCCGCTACTGTAAATCCTTAAGGTTCAGATTTTACAATAATGAAGAAACACACATTTACAGACTAAAACTAGTAGTTTAATTCCACCTGTAACTACACTTCCCACAGGCAAACAAAGCTGTCCTGAAAGAGAGCCGTGATCACATTGTACCAAAAGGAGAGATTCTAGATACTGAAGTCTCCCCATTAAAGCCCACCATAAGGACAGATTATTCCCATCTACCTATTATTTGAGAAATTACCCTAAAAATTGGAGAGTGAAAGTAACAGCTGATGCTATGGGCTTTTGAACAAGAAGGATGAATTGAATGATATCTCAAAACAACCTGGAGACAACATCCAGAAGACCTCCTAACCTCGCTTAAGAAAATGGGAAGCAAAACCCAATAGAAACAGGCTGTTAGCAACAGGCGAGGAAAAGGCTCCCTTTCCTGGACTAATAGGAACGGAAGAACCAAACTGCAGAGAACAGGTAACACCACCCAACAAAGGAATAAATCTGAGTAGAGATAGATACTCTGCTCTGCTTTTATTTCAGATTACATAGTACCCTGTTACACGCTCCTTTCTGCTGAGCTGCACTGATGCTGAATCTACATCTATTACAGTTTTCTTTCAAGCAGCGCTTTGTAACTAAGCTAGGCGTGACAGCACAGTACCACCCTTCCTGCAGTGCAAACAGGAAAGCTTCAATATCAAATACCATGTATTTCAGAAGGATGGTCTGGTGAATCTCCTGAGCAGTTTTGGGGGGAAAAAAGTGGCTGTTTTCAGTGGACTTTGTAGAACTAAGCAAGGAACTGAAATGCACTAGTACTCTCAGTCACATGGGCTGTTCATTACCAGATGTTTAATTTCAAGGACACTCAGTGCATTTTAATTAGTGCCATTTTAAATAAGAACACCAACCACAAGAGGCAGATGAACGAATTAAAGCCGTTATGGAGTTTTTTTCTGTGCCAACCAAAGCAACTGTTCAGCCTGTAGCAAACATAACAGCCAATCTGAAAGCAAATACAATCTTTAACATGCCACGTACAGCGTTCTTTATTCATATTGCCCTAAATTTTCTAAGTCGTACTCTACCGAAGCCTTCTGAACCTTGTATCACCTCCCACGTGTCAGCTGGGACACAAGATCCAATTTCCCCATTCAGATCTCATCAACAGGACCACGTCTGCATCCTCAGGGGCACAGACATGTCTCCAAACCCACCTCTTTCCCATAACCACAAACACAGGAGACAGGAACTTACCTGTAGAGTAGCACAAAGAAGAGACTGAAGATCATTGAACTGGATTCTGTCAGAAGTGCTCTGGATATGAGACTGAAAAAGAACAAAACCCCACATGTGAAAAGCCTGCATCTCAGTCCACGCAAACCCAGCAGATTTTGACAGCACTATGAGTTGCAGATTCACTTTTAAATATTCGTTTCTTCAGATTTAAGACAAGAGGTACTGTTCAGAAGCTTAATATATCTACCTATCTATAAAAAAAAATAAAACCATATCATACCATACTATATGCAGTCAGCAACAAACCTCATTTTTCTACACCAGATGAAGCCACAGCACAACAGCAACATCACACCAACTTAGTTTCCTTAAACCCCTTACCGTAATGGAGGTTTAAAATTCAGGTTTACCTACCTCCATCTGCAGCACTTGCTGAAGTCGTTCCATGATGACCAGAGTTGTCTTTTGGACAGCAGGGTAACAGTCCTTGGCACTGTTTTTCACTATTTCCATCAGAGATTCATACGCAGAACTCCTCAAGTTATTCTGGTGTCCATCAGGCCTGTAACAGAAGGAATGTATTTGCAGCTCCCAGTGCTCAGGCTTCCTTAGAAACAGACTGGGGTTTTTTAGTTTTGGTTTGGTGTTTTTTTTTTTTTTTAGTAAATTGGTAACAGCTAAATTTTAGTGTTGTGACAAGCAGAAGCACTTGCATTCCCGTATTCCAAGACTTGAAAGTAAATGAGATTTGTGAAGCCACTTTTGGAACATTTTTTCATTTGCTATTAATAATGACTTCCAATATCTTCAGTCACTGGCAGCAAGTACAGGAGCAGAAAAAGCCTCAGACCCACATCTTCCAGTGTGCCATTATCCTGCCTGGGAAGAGATGGTCTCAAGAGGTGAGCAGCATACATTACTACCTCTCTGACATCCCTCCAAGATGTTGGTGAGGGTGTTAAATTTGAAATAAAGACAGCTGAGATCTATGCTAAGATGACTGATGGGCTTCAGAGCCTTGAGCTAGACGCTACACTTCTGGTTGGATGTAAATTAGATAGGAAGAGTTTAGACTTTGAACTGTTCAGACAGAGACACCGCTTAAGAAGAAGTAGTCCTCCAGCAAAAGGCTTCAACTGACGATTGAACTGATCCAAGGATTGAACTCTTAGCTGTCAAGATTTATGCGACCTTCAAGGCAGAATATGACTTCAGCATTACCCTTATTTTTGCATCTGCAGAACTGAGGAAAATATTTTGCCTTGTCTATTTATATTTCAACTTAGTTGGGAAAAGGACAGTATCTGGCCTAAGTAGGTCCTCAGCTCTTCTGGGAGTACCTGGTGCTAATGTAAATGGATGTAACACTACAGCAACAACGACAGCATAAAACAATCACAGTAAAATGAACTGTACGATACACACAGATTTCTAATTATGTCTTGCTGCAATCCTAATTATTCAGTGGCCTTGTAGCCAACCTTGAAGAGTCTTATGACTACTGTACAAAGATGTGCACAGTCTTAAACTGTGCTCAGAGACTTCAAAGTAAAATACAGAAGTGGCACTCTTGGAGGAAACACCAGACTTACTAAAAGCAGATATGGACAAAATATTGAGAAATTATTTTGTGTGAATAGCTTTCTTCCTGGGGATCAGCATTCTATATTCCATGTGATACCAAAAAAGCCTGGTTCTGAAAAACACCATTCAGATCTAAGCTGCAAGAGAAAGAGGACCAACAGCCTAAAGTAATAAAAAAAAAAAAAAAAAAAAAAAAAAAAAAAAAAGCATCTTTGTAGAGCTTAAGCCAGCCGGTTTAGTGTTACCTATCTGCAGTCTCCAGAAGTTTCTGAACTATTAGCTCAAATGAAGAGGATAAGCAGTAGGTTGCTGGTTCTTCCTGATCATCAGCTACATCTGCAGCTTCATAGGCAGCTTCAGCAAGACTAGAGAAGGCCTGAAACACAGAACAACCATTGCTATTACTCAAAAGAGTTTACCCTCACAAGCCCAGAAACATGTATTCCAACAGTTTTCGTTCCAACAAAAAAAGCCCCAAATGTGCAGGATTAACAGCTCCCTTCATGAACAGCTAATTGTTTCCCGCACCTAACTTTGGTGCAACGGTGATGAAAATTTCATAGACTTAAAACATAACATTAACATGTAAGGCAATCACGCTGTCTGCAGACAAATGTCTGTACAGCGTTACTGGTCTCAACAACTGGTAGTGTCAAGAATCAAACTGAATAAAGGCAGATTGCTTGAACCTTGCAGGGTATTAACAGATTCTACCCACTATCCTGGCACCATCATCACAAGTTAAAATCCTGGTTTAGACAAGGCTGCGGACTGCTCAAATTCCCAACAGCAGAGCAACCGTAACTGCTCTGAGAGACAGGTGGATTAGAAGAGTTGAAAGCCTCCTGATTTTCATTTCAATCTAAAAACATATAGTAGTCATCATCTTCAGAAGACAAAAGCCACAGCTACATGGACTTTTGTCAGGATCAACGTATCAGGGAAAAGCTTCTGTGCTGACTAGAAGTCTTCAAACCTCTGGAATACTAAGAGAACAAATTCTGTCATTTCTAAAACTTGTTTTGACATGCAAATACTCATCTCTAGCTCAAATCTTATTAAGCAGCTCTCTCAAAAGGCAGTAAGGGACACATCTTCTTTATAGTGAAAGAACAGATATGCTACTTGGTAGTAGACGTGCATCAAGACGACGATACAACTGAAGTTAGCAAACCAACCCAAGGGACCGCAGCTCTGTAAGTGAACAAAAAAATCTCATGCCCCTCAATTTAGTTCTGGAACCACTGCAGAAGCAGGCTTAGGTGATGGGAAACAAGGTATCTTGTCTTCTCCTTAAGATTAAGAAGGCAATCCAGCTGCCCCCAAGATAAAAGCTAAATCCCAGCATGCCTTTGCTAAACAGCTATCACACCTGTTATCAAGGACAGTTTCCACAGCATTTTCAAACCGAAGGCAACTTCTACACTCAGTGAATACTAGCATTTTTCTCCTTAAAATCCATTTCTTCCTTTACTCTTTCCTACCAGAGCCACAAAACAGACTTGAGGTAACTTACAGTTAACAACAGTTGCGCGTGCTGGATGACCAAAGCACTGAGTCATCTCTGAAATCCATTTAAGTGTGCGAATATATATATGTATGTGTGTGTATTCATATATATGAATATGAGCTGCATTCCCCTTGTTGACAGAAACTTATCATATGTCCAACAGCAAAGGAACTGCCTTACCCAGCACACATTGGAGGCCACTCTGGGCTCAGCGCTCAGGCCCTCCATCAGACACTGCAGCAGTGGAGCGAGGTAAATGTCATTGATGGCAGCTTCAGGAAGCATCTCACAGATCCTGCCCACAGTCCAAGCAGTTGTGTCTCGAACCACAACACTGGGGTCCTTCATTAGTTCTATTAAAGTTGGCATTGCCTAGAACATAAATCACAGTCAGGAGAAAGATGTGATCATATGCAATAAGTGGAAATACAAATTTGCCACTGTTTCTGATTTTAACGTATTCTCTACCAGCTAGCAATAGATTGGAGAGAGGAGGACAGTCTAGATCCACCTAGGCCATTGTTCTCGCATTTTGAGATTCATAAAGTTATTTCCCAGGCGTAAGACTTGAGAACCGAGGCACCTGGAGTCAGGTATTCTGAAGTCCTGCATATCCCTGTGATTCAGAGCTACGCAACCAAACTACCTGCCCTAGCCCTACCAAATCTCTCTAAAACATGATTAAAATGTGGCATCCTTTTGCTTTTCCTCAGATTAAGAACCATGTGCAAAGCAGGTGTCCTCCTCCAAATAAATCAAAGTTTTTGCTCTACAAGCCTCCAAGAAAACACAATGAATCTTACCTGTATGACTAGTGGTTTGAGCTGGTTAGGCTCTGGTCCTTCCAAAATGCACCCAAAAGCCATCACAGCTGCATCTCTGTATCGCCAATCTGGATTTTTAATGTGTTCTTTAATAAAGGGCAGCACATGAGGAACAATGTCATCTTCACAGCAGGTCGCCAGGAGCATGAGGCAGACTCCTGCTGCTTTGCAGGGATTCCAGTCGTCATCATCATCGTTTTCATCCTAGGAGGAAAACAGCACCCCTGGTCAGTCTGGGGGAAAATATTCCTTACCACTCACAGGCAGTGGCATCCTGTTGGATCTACTGCAAGTAACACTGCCTTACTACCAAGTGTTCTATTTAGAAATTAATTCAGGTCTGGAAGGACTAGCTACATCTCTGACAGAGAGGCAACCTGTGTTACTTGCATCATCTGTACCTTTCCATCCTGCTGTAAGGTTGCTAGCTCTTTACTGATGCACCTACAGTAGTCTCATACATCTTCCAAACTGCTGCTCTCTCATCTAGGTTGAGATTTTGTTCCTTTGATCCATGCCATCACCTCACAGAGTGGCCCGCTGTACCAGTTAAATAGCTTCTTCCCCACAACTGTTAGCTCAGCCACTTACCAAATTCCTTTGAAGCTGTGTACCTGTGATTCTCTTATCTGTTTTATCTTTCCTGTTTTAACAAGCACTTTTAGAACCTCCTGCAATTTAACTCTCCGCATCCAAGCGGACAGCGATACAAAACAAACAGGGAAACAATTCCCTGGATTCACTAAGAACACCAAGCATTTTCCCAGTTCATTGCAGTAAGGCAAATGAACTCCATCCTGTATGGCTTAATTAACAGTTTTATTTTATAATTAGACCTGCTGTAGCAAGTTATTCCATTAATTTTGATTAGACTGTGAAACACAGTCCAAACAAGTCCCTGTGAAGTGCTTAATAGGTACTAAATAAACATGGACTTCACAGTTCAAAAAGTAAGCCTCAAGAATTCTAGAAATTGGATCTCTAATGACGCAGAGACTGTATATTGGTTTTAATTTCACAAACATTTCGTTAGGAATACAGATAACTATCAAACCTCTTCAGAAACCATAAATACAAGCATGCGTTGACAGAATTCAGCATAAAAAAAAGACACTGCACGCAGTCTCACAGTCTCAGCCCTAAAAAACGATGCATCATTCAGAGTGGTGCATGATGTCTCATCACAGACCAAGGACTGCCACTACAGGTGCTCTGAACAAGCGCACCGTTAAAAACTACCCGAGGGGACCTAAAGCACCTTTGAGACCTAGCGTATCAAGAAGTCACCTATGCAAGGGAGCAATGACCACCACTGACAATTTGCTCCTCCATGCAACAGTAGCATCACTGTCCCAGAACCCGAAAGCAGGCATAGTACATATTTTTTGACATGCAGCAGGGATTTTGCAACTCACCTGTTTTGTTAATGTTTGTGTTAGAATTGGGACCAAATACTGTAGTGCTCCCTTCGCGTAAAATTTGCTAGTGTGCTCTGGAGGCCTTCCTTGCTCTGCTGCCTAGAAAAAAAGGTAGCAAAATGATTCTCAGAGGCTATATAGGCATGAGGTCTGAATTATGAACGCCAGTAGATACAAATTGTCTTTTGCACGCTTTCCTCTCCTTCAACACAAACTTTAAGTTACCATAACACACAGAACTTCAAGGACACCCTGCACCAATTCCAGTTAAATATTCAATAAGCAAGTTCAATTTGCCATTCCATACACATATAGAGCCCTTTCTCACATGGTACAAATATAAATATTTTCAGTTTGCAGTTATGTATAATTAACAAGTGACCCCAAGCAGAAGCCGCAAAAGGTCTTCAGCATATAAACTAAACCTACGTGCTGCTGACTGTCCTTTTATCCTTGCTATCCTTGCTTTTTTGGGCATTCAACACAAATATATATTTAGCTACTTTTAAAGATGGATATGATTCATCTAGAGCCCTTCAAAGTTTAAGCTATTATTGATCTCCACAGCAAATTTATGCAAACAGCATCTGCATGCAGAACAATATCCCAAATTCATCTCCAGCCCTATCCATTGTAAGGGATAACGATTACTTTTATTTCATCCCATAATTTTATACTTAACTCATAAATAATGTATTATACAGAACGTGATCAATCTTTTTGCACACTGGGGTAGGACTAAGTCAGTCCCTCACACCTGTAACAGACCCCAAAAATCTTACACGTAAGCATAACAGGGTCCACTAGGCCTCCAAGACAGCAGGTAATTCAAGAAATGCTCTCCCTTCAATGCAGTATGTATATCTCAACAATTCAAGATGCCGTCTTAATGAAGCAACAGCTCAAAGATCTTCATGATACTGAGAATTTTCTGGTATTATATTGTGCCTAGCATACACACTTGATGGGCGTTTAGGTTAACCTTACAGGAGTAGCTTGAGTTGACTTTTGAATGCTAAGAAGAAATCAGGTAGCTGTCAGGTACCATTTGCAGAAAACTAGCACTTCTACGTCGCAGTGTGTTCTCATCAAACCTGTCAGAGAATCTTTATCTCAAGTAGTTTCAACTCCCAGCCAGGCTGGCATTAAAAGGATTTTGCTCACTTAAAAAGGCAGTTCGTCCTAATCTAATCTAGTAAGCAAAAGGGGTTATATTCAAGCTACACTAAGAACTTTACGTTAGGCTACAGAGCCTACAAAATAACCCAAAGAGTTATTAAAGGGAATTCCAAATGGCGGCCCTTATGCAACCTTGGCTACAAGCTTCGCATTTACCTTGAACAGCAGAATAAATTAACCATAGCTGAGCCTTGGGTAAGACAACTGCTAGGACCCAAGCTATCCACTAAAAACTAAGCTGGGTACCACAACACTGTGCTAACGTCTGCAGTGCACGTAACACCCACAGAGTCAACCAGCCTCATGGGCTTCGTGCCGCCTCAGGTCTCAGCTTCTGTCACAGACATGCATCACATCGCATCAGAGTGGTGCACGGTGTCTCATCACGGACCCACGACTGCCGCACAAGGGCCTCAGATGAGCTCTCCTACACTATTCCACTTGGGAGAACAGGAGGACTTTCAGACACAATACAAAGACACGAGATCAGCATTCCCAAATAGACGATCACGGGCGTTCGCCGCTTTTCAGTGGTCACTTGTGAGCTCACCTCAGACGCCTCTATAGCCAGGTCCATCTCCTCATCGCAGACGTTTGACCAGAACTCTATTCCCTGTAGAGCCACCTCATCTATGTCACTTTTCATTGCTTCAATAGTTATCTTTAGAAACATGAAAGAAAGGAGGGGAGAGAAGGACATTTTAGCAAGTTATTTCTCTTGAAATAGGTGCCCCAACTTTTGGCCAACTGGTATGAGATTCAAGATTGTCTGAAATCAGATGCCACATTAGAGCTACTGTTCTTGAAAACAATCTCCTCATTTGGAAGTTTATCAGCTATCAGCACCTCGGGAGGACTGCAGAGCAAGTCAAGCAATCTGCACTGTCCTGACTTTTTGAGTCTGAAACACCTGATGTTGGATTTATGGATTTTGCTAGGAGAAGGATTCACAGCATGCAGTCACAGCCAAAGGAAAAAAAAACACATCAGGAATGCAAGGTAACTTTTCCTCTTGGATTAGGACAAAGGAGTACAGGAAGATCAGACAATCAGACAAATTACATGAGAAACCCGAGTACTCACAGCAAAAAGCGCAGGACCCATGTATGTCTCCATATACTGATAATAAAGGGACATTATCTTCACCAAATTCTGTAAGGCAGCCACTCGTACCTGTCAGAATAGAAAATGGATCAAAGAGGTGACCTTTCTGAGTGCTTTGAAAACCAAGCACAGTTGTAGCCTACCACACATTAATAACCCAGCCTTTCTGCTGATTTAGTTTACTCCAGACCCAATAAGGTCTTTCACAAGCAGCAACTTAAATCCTCCTAGTAGTTTACTACTTCTAACTTTGAGCATAAATCTCATTTTGAGTACTTACATGCGCATCAATCATTTAACAGAATACCACTTACTTCATGTAACACTTTTCAACTGTTTTGTTGATGCTAGAGGTTCTAGCCCGCTTCCCCAGAAAGGTGCAGTGACAAATCAAGCATTCAGTTTCACTCACCCTTGTATCTGGACACTGTGTTGCTTCACAGACTACTTGCATAATAAAGTGCCTTTCAGACTAGAAGAAGAAATAAAAGAGCATTAGAAATGCCCTACAAAAGCATTAAAGTCTTTGCAAGCCTTCCTACGGAGGATGTATTTTGAGTCTGGACTAGTACATTCACTCATGCAGCACTTCTGAAGATCAAGGAACAGTACAGGTTACTATTCGCTGCAGTATTTTAAATCATTTCTTCCCCAAAACGGGAATCCCAAGCTTCCATTTTAAAAACTGCTCAACAGGCTGTCCAAAATAGAAAAATACAGCAGAACTAAAGACACTAGCTTTTTTGGGGGGAGAAGAAAAAAATCCTGCTATCTCCTGAACTATTTCAGCAATTGCTTCAAGAAACCTCAAAACTGAGGACATAAATTTGAGGGGCAGTACGTGGATCCTTGCATTTCAGTAGGAAGGAACAGACTTATGCCCAGCCTATTTACAGTACAGAAGCCCAACAGAAATACAGTCTGAATGGATCATGCACCTCCCATCTCAAATCCTGAACGACTCTAGCTGATCCCCATCAATTTCTACTGAATAGTTGACTGGGGAAAGTTTTCATTAAAAGACCTTCAATATTAATTCTGTCTTCCCCATACTCTCCCTGGTAGAGGCCTAGAGGATAGACTTAATCCAAGAAGGAAAAGAAAAATCAATAGATTTGTCTGTTCTGAAAAGAATCTCATTCTGAGGCCCCTATTCTGAAGACTCTTACAGGCCTTCCTCCCCCAACAATTTTCGGAGGCAAAGTTAAATCTGGATTGCTGCCACATCACTTGAAAGAAAGTGCTGATCCAAGCTTGTACTCTTACAGCGGCATTATAGAGTAGAGTTTGATTAGGAAGCAGAGCATCTAATAGGCTAAACTCTAAGGTCAGTTCAAATTTATCCAAAAAAAGTCAATGATGCTTCCCTTCCATTGATGAATCTGTGAAGATTTCTATAGTATTTCTGCATTACAACAAGAACATACCGGATTTACAGAAACGAATCCAAGTCTCAGTTGCAACATAATTATGCATCAAAACTCAGCGTGGTGCATGATTTCTCATCATAGACCGTGGATTCAGCCCTTGCATTTTAGGCCAAGAATCGTTACCCCCTCACCTCTTTGTCAAAGTTTGCTTTGGTGAATTCCAAAGAGTTCAGGAGTGCATTAGTAGCTGCTAGCTTCACATTGTTGCTGGGCTCTTCCTTTCTCATTCCCTGGATGATGGCTGTCAGGATCTCATTGGATTTGTCCTGAAGCTGCTCTGGATCCTAAAAGAGGTGTTGATAATGTTATTTGCCAGCCGAACAGCTTTCTCCATGTTAAAGTACCCTCTAAGTTTGACCCTGAAATCTACAAGTAGAAGTTTTAAGACACGAAGGCCCAGAAGCCCTTTGTTCCCTGGGAGAACCAGAACGCAAGTACAAGGAATTCATACACCACTATGTCTTTACAGCTTCTGGGACAGGAAAGAGAAGACTGAACTGAGCATAAATACTCCAGATATTCAAGTCATAAATGCCAAATAAACTCCACTGTTTCAACTAATAGGCCAACAAGCTTCAGACTACTTGATTTCATTCAATTAGCAAGTTAAAAACTGATTTCCAGTTCCTTTATATACTGGGCAGAGGTCTAAGCCAGCAGTTGTGGTCAAGACTTCTACTGGTAAAGCTGCCAATCTTTTTTAGGCAAAGGGCAAAAGTACATTGCCTGGACCAGTAGCAAGGACAGGTAACAGTTGAGCACTCAAGGCTTAAAGAAGAAAGCTGTGAACATAGACTACAGATTAATCTTAATTCATGGTAAATTTAAAGACTGCAAGATCCCCAAATAACTGTATTAATTGTTACATCAGAATTTATCCAGCAGCAGATTCCCAAACTACGGTCACGAACTGTGTCACAATGCGACTGACAAACTACAAAACTCTAAGAGGGATCTTGGTTACAAAACACTCAGTGAGCAAGCCAGGGCATCCAAAAATCCAGAGGTCAACGATACATACCACCCAAAGAAACAACAAACACGCACTCCAGCCTTGCAACAAACAACACTTGACCTGGAGCACTCCCCTGTACAGCTGTAGATTTCCTCTTTATTTCATTGACCCTCCACAAAGCAACCCACCTCCCCAGTGAAACCAATCCCCTGCAGCCTGATGAAAGCACCAAACAGAAGATTTCTCTTTCTGCCAGCAACATGCCACACGTACATTGTCTAAGGCATTCAGTGGCACCAAAAAAGCAGCAGCTAATTTTGTTTTTCAGTGGTAGGTCAGACAGCACACAGGGTTTTTGCAAGCAGTTCACATCAGATACTTGATGCAACACATTGCAATACTGCAAGCTACACTGATAAAACCCTGAGACCTTTTGTAGAAGGTGCCTCAGAGAGCTAAATATTCTTGCCTGTGCATCAAAAATTCCTAAATTAAGAATAAAGGGACTCCTCACACAAGACAAGGGTAGCTGTCAGGTTTCCCCAACACATAAGGGAATCAAACACTTATCACTCATCTGTAACATTTTACACAACCGGACGTTCAGCTGAAGTTTTATAACAGCACCTCTCACCATCATATGACCGCAGCGACACAGAGACTCAAATCTGCACCTTACGAAAGATGACCTGGATTTGTGCTGCGAAAACAGGTCAGTCCTTTCAGACACCATCCTCGCATGTTTACTGCCCATCGTTCTGTCAGCACACAGACATCCTCGGGAGAAGTATTAAAAGACAGCCACAAGGAAGCACTACAGCCTACTAGATACAGCGGTGTGAGAAAGGAAAGGCTGGAAGAGAAAAGGTGCTGGGGAGAGGCTGGGCCAGCACTTAAAATATACTCTCAATAATACTTAAAGTAGTATTTAAAATATACTCACGATATCCTGACAGATGTATCCAATGGCCTCCAACGTCGACTCTTTCATGTGCTCTGTACTGTGCTGGTTCGTAACGTTCGCTACCAACTGGGGAATGAGTTCGGGCCACTGGTTCATGGGGATCTCCGCGCACGCGATGCCAGCCACGCACTGGGAGGCTGAGCTGGGCCTGTATGTTTCTGTACCCAACGTCTGCAAAACCTGCGGGAGAGATTAGCAGGCGACGGTTTGATGTCAGTGACCAAAGAGAGACGGGCGCTGGCTTTCCACTCCAGTCTTTGCTTGATGTTATTCCAAACACACCCCTTCCCCAATAAAGCAGTTGGCTTGTTCTGCTTTCTCCCACTGCAGACGAGGCCGTGACCACGGACAAATAACATTTGAAATGAACTTGGCCATGGCTGCCCCTTTCAGGAAGTGAGATACAGCTGTGTGATTACACGTACTTCTACCACATCCTTTAAATCCCATACACAATGCTATGCGCCATAACGTGCAACAATGACTCACTGAACAATTCCTCCCCGCTTGTATTATAAAGCAAAATTGCAAAAGCTAAACAAACTGTGGTTTAAAAGTCCCCCCGCAAATACCAGACTGTTTATGCCAAGATAATCTGAATAGGACCGAATAATTTTCTTTCTTTTTAATTGTAATCAGAAGAATGATTTTTTTTGTATACCTCAATAACATGTTTCTTAAAAAAAAAAGGGGGCATGTGTTTGTTTCAGCATTTCCAGTTACATGTCTTCATTTTCCATATATCCACTTAACAATTGCTATATTTCTAATGTTACTTGACAGAAAACAGTAATAAACTGGTTTTGTTAGCTTCAGTACACCACATGACGGCTCCTGTTTACAGTACAAGTTCCCCCTTAGCTATCATCAATGTAATAAAAGACTAAAGTTGTAGCTTCATCACTCACCCAACCTTGTTCCGCTATATACGGATTCTATTAACACAAAAACATTATATAAAGTGTATGGCCAACTCGCATCAATTACATAACCCTGCGTACATCCAAGTACACCTTTGTTCCCATCAGCCAAAAAACACTAAGCCACCAGTTCTGCCATTGCAAGTCCTGAACTTCAACTATCAAAGAGCACAGGAGTCATCAGGCAAATTCCCCATCTGTGTGAAAATTTAAGAATATAATTTCCTATTTGGAACTTGCAAATTTTTTACCCTATTCTACTCTTAAAATTTGCTAGGCCTCGTGTAAACACACGTGTTCCAACAGAGTATGCTTCAAAGAGGTTAATGTGGATTGTAAAACAGTTGAGGAAGCTGTTCAAGTATAAGAAAAAGCAAACACCAACCCAGTTGCAATCACCCGATGGGGAAGCCATGCCCATTAGCTCCCGCAGTCACACAAGACTATTCAGAGGCTCCTTGTAAAAGTATTTACAGGTGTGAATTTAAAAGCAGCAGCCTCATACCTGTTTGGTTTTTTACCCTAATAATTCTACAGATTAAATATGCTAGAAGCAAAGAAGCACCCAAGCAAGTGCAGATGACATTGCTTGTCTTGTGAAAGGGAGCAGCCAGCCAACGGAAGACTCTTCAGGTGGAAAAGGACAGACAAGACATTCATCGCTCATCCCCCCACCACAAGAAAACAACAGGCGGAAAACCAAAAGTCACAAAACTTACATAGTTCTTCACTTCCCTGCGGGCATTGGCGTCGATCGCGAGCCATCTTTGTTGGTATTGGGCCTTGATGTCGGGGTCCTTGGATGTCAGGGAGTTCTTGATCTGCAAGCCGGCCGCCACACGGGCAACTTGGCTGTTGCCGGGGTTTGCCAGCACTCTGGACAGTTCCACCAGGAAGGTCGGCTGGGGAGAGAGGAGGGCTCAGCACCCACGCCTGCCTGCCCGCACCTGCCTGCACCCACCCCTGCCTGCACCTCCCCACTAACAAGAGAAAAAAAAACCAACCAAAAAACCCCTATCACCCAGAAAAATGAGATCACGACTCACTGAAGCTCCTTCTCTACCAGGCCTACAGCAAACCGCCACCACCGAGCACCGATGGCGGCTCTATCCCGAGATTATGGGCGTTAAGCTCCTAATTAGAACCGCTGGAAAGCGACGTAAGTTGGCATTGACTTTGCTGGATTTTTTTTTTTAGCTTACTTGAGAGACTGTTACCTTCCGTGCTCCTGCCTGCTTTAAGTATTCCTTTAAATAAACTGCTCAGGTTGTATGCCAAGATATGTGTTTTCTGGATGGATATCAAACATGGTGAAGAGTAACTCTCTGCTACTTATTTCCTTGCTTCGAGGCAAACACCCAAACGATAATCTAACACAGGAATTGCTAAAATGTGAAATCAGATGCTCCTTTGGTGCATTACAAATAGGTTTGCAAGATCACAAACTTCCTTCTCTGCAATCAAAGGTGCATAGACATATATTAAGACTACCCGTCACAAAAAGGGCATACGTGTGGATAAAAATACCTGACATTCGTGCCACTTGCTTTTGGTGAGAGCTAGTGAGAAATGCCTCCGCATTTAAATCCTTTCCTGATTTGACAGCTTTACATTTCAGAGACTTCCGCCGTGTACAAGATACAGCTAAAGTTTCAGCAGCGAAGCTTTTTCATTTCGCTGGCCCTGTGAAGCATTTTGCCTACTAAGAAAACCTTTCTAGGAAATAGTGGAAACAGCTGCACCACGTTCAAAACTGTTTCACATCAAGCAGGAGCATGGTTTTCCTGAAAATGTTTAACATACAGTTATGCATAACCCATTTCTATAATCTCTGTAACAGAACTTAAGGTAGATTCAAACATTTCAGGGCACCAAAAAGCCATTTTTAAAACTAACTTAACTTCCAAAAGTTCAACAGAAACATAGAATAAGTCCAGTATCCTGGACTCCACATTTTCAATGACCAAGCGCAGCTCTTGAAAAAAAAAAAAAAAAAATTTTAGTTGGGCTATCCAGTACTTTTCAACATTCAAACTGCAGAATTTGGAAACAAAGATGTGGGACAACTTAAACTGATGAGCATAAGCCATTAGAGATACTCTGAAATTTTAATGCAATAGATGAAACCCCAACAAATATACTACACTGAACCACTTCCCAACCGTCAAGATTGCTCACGTTTTATATACTGATTTTATCAGAAGCGAGGAGTCATTCAAAAAAAGTTCACAGGACAAAATAAAAGTGTTGCTGCCACGTTTGAGAAGAAAACTGTACTAAAATTCAAAGGTGAAGAAGCGTCCTTGGATTTCTCACTCATAAATTAGCAAAAATTTGTCTTTTCCTGGAGCTTTAAGAATAATTCTAGCTAAAAATGAGATGCATTACATTAAGCCTTCCAGACTTGAGACTCAAAGCAAATGCGTACGACCTCAGCTCCCACACCCACAGAAGTGTCAATGAAAATCTCAGAAAAGGGTCTAAATTAACTACAGGGAGGAGGAGGGGGAGGACGAGGAAGAACAAGCCGCTCTGCGGGTACATCTCCATTAACTAACTGGGAGATCACTTCCAGCTCCGGGTGCTCGGCTGTGGCCCCGGGCGCAGAACTTCTCGCCCGACCCAGTACCTCCTACCCCTTCCCATCTCAACCCCTTCCCTCTCCCTGGGCCAGCTGGAGCTCTTCCCACCCACCACGTACTGCAATGGGAACAGCCCTCAATCCCACATCCTCACTCTCCTGCAAAGCCGAGCCACGAGCTGCCCTCGCAGCCTACGTGGAGCTCCTCAGCCCCTGCCTTTCCCCAGGCTGGACCATCCCACGTCCCCATTCCAGGCCAGGGCACAAATTTTTAGCCCCAGCATAAGCTCCGCTTCCTCTGCTTGCTGCCTTTATGTGGCTCTGGCAAGGCAGCAAGTATAAATGAAACCTTGAAAAATTAGTGTATCCCTCAGCTCTTTCAAAAGCCTGAAACCCAGGATCACGAGCAGCTCAAGCACATCGCCCTGAAGTACTTCACGTAACACAGCCCAGAAAGCTTCGGTCTAACTGGGGGGGGGGGGGGGGGATCCTAAGACTTAACAAACAGCAATTCAGAGAATTTTGACTCAAAACTGACATTTGGCACAAAGGCTACGTCAATTCTGGTTCTGAGGGGCATCTCGCACACCTTAAAACGGAGCAACAGAAATAAAGACTCTGTGACTTCCCCAGTTCACACCAGTGGAGACCAGTATATGTAACCACTTAAAAAAAAAAGAAGGATGCCAGTTTTGCTTGCGATGAGAATGCACCTGTGACGACCACACCACCGAAAGGCCGGGACCCAACACCCCCCGGGACACCAGCCGCCCTCCCGGTGCCGCCGCAGACCCTTCCCCTCCGAGAGCCGGCAGCGGCTGCAGCACCACACCTTGACTAAGCAAAAATCCTACTCCGCCGCCCGCGAGTTCAACTTCCCCGCGCCGCCCCGGTTCCAGCGCACGGATGAGACGTGGGGTTTGGGGGTTTTTTCCTCTTTTTTTCTTTTTAGGGCTTTTTTTAAATTTTTTTTTTTACATTTTTTTTATTTTTTTTGTTTAAGGTCACAGGGAAAACTCCAGGCCCAGCTTCCCGGCTCCCCAGCGTAGCTCCCTTCCCTTCCCTCGGGATAAAACCACAAGCCCCTGACCTCCCCCCACCCCCCCACCCTCCCCCTCCCCTCTTCCCCGGGCCGGCGGGGCTCCGGGGGGGGGGGGGGGCCTGCTCCGGTTCTCCCGTCCCACCACCCACCCGCCTGCCCTTCTAAGCGGAGGATATAAGGCCGATGGAGGGAGAAGGGGGCCCGGGGGCGGCTGTCGGAGGGAGGGGGTACAAGCGGGGCAGGCCGCGGGGCCGGGCGGCGCCCGGGGCAGCGATGGCCGCGGCCGCACATGGCCCGCGGCCGCTCCCGCAACCGGCGCCGCCCCTTTTTCCCGGCGCCGCGTTCCTATTGGTCGGTAAAAGACGGAGGAAGCGTTGCTATTGGCCGGGAACGCGGCGGCCGGGCGCGGGCAGGGTAGGTTGCGCTCCATGGCGGTTCGGCCTGGCCGGGAGGGCGGGGCGGGGGGGGGGGAGGGGAGCGCCCGCCACCGGTCCCGGTCCCGTCGCCGCCCCCCCACCCCCCCCCCCGCCCCGGTTCCGTTCCCTACGCGCTCACCAGGTTCTCGATGGCCGCCTGTTCCAGGAACTTCTGCGCCGCCTCGAGCTCGGAGCGGTCTGCGGAGGGGAAACCGGGGGAGGAAAGGGAAGGGGGAAGGGAAGGGGGGGGGGGGGGAACCGGCGTCAGTCAGCGGGCGCGCGGGGCCCAACCGCCCGGCCCTCAGGCGAACGACCGGCGGACACGGCGGCCGAGCCGCTTCTCCCCGGTTCCCACCCCCGAGGCCTTTCCCCGCCACCGCCCACGCCCTCCCGGGGCCCGGGGGGCCGCCGCCGCCTCAGGGGATACGCGGCCCCCGCCCCGCCGGGCCTACCCACCCTCTCCCTCCCTCCCTCAGGCCGCCGCCGCCGCCCGCGCCCTACCCGGCGAGACCGTCTTCTCCAGGATGGTGATGAGCTCCATGGCGGCGGCGTGGCGGCTCCGGCGCCGGCGGGGAAGGGAGGAGGGGAAGGGGGGGGGGGGGTTGGGGAAGGGAGGAGGGTGGGAAAAGCGGGGCGGGCCGGGGCCGGGGAGGGAGGGGAAAGGAAGAAAGACGGGTCCTGCCCTACGGACGGGGCCGAGGGAGGGATCCCGCTCGGTGAGGCCTGGCGGGGCGGGAGGGGGAGGGGGGGGGCACGGCGGGCGGCGGCGGCGGCTCCTGCTGCTGCGGGCGGGCGGAGGGAGAAAAGGGCCGCGCGAGCGGGGAGGGCGCGCGCGCGCACACCGAGCGCGGGGCGGGCGGCGGAGGGATATCAGCCGGGGCCCGCCGCCCCAGTATCGTTTCTCTCATTGGTCGATGATCTCCATCGGCTCTCGCTCCCATTGGTGAGGAAGGGCGGGGTGCGGTCATTGGCGGGTAACGGGGAGGAAGATAGGAGGCGGGGTTTCCGGCGGTGCTCGCGTTGATTGGACGGTGCCGGGAAGGGCGCTCAGGCGGTGCTGGGGGAGGCGGCCACGTGGGGGTCCGTGCCGCGGGCGGGGGCGGGAACCGGTACCGGCGGTTGCCGGCCCGACCCCGGCCCCGGCGGCTGCTCCGCCCGCAGCAGCCGTGGGGAACACCTGCTTCCCCCGGAGCCGGCCCCAGGGGGAAACCACGTGCAGGGCCCCGACCGGGGAACGGAGCCCTGGGAGGGAAACCGGCCGGCTTTCGCCGCGTCGCCGCCGAAACTGCCGTCGAGTTTAACGCCGCAAGGTGTAAAGGAGGAGAAGGCGGAACGGGCTGCTGCCCTGCCGCGGACCCGGAGAGCCGAGCTGGGCCGGGCATCCCGCAGGAACCGGTGTTGTGCCGGTAGCCGTGGTTGAACGGTGCCGGGCGGGGAGAGAGGGTAGAGCCGTAACGCGCCACCGTGAAGGGCCCCCCCCCCCCCCCCCCGCTGGTTTATATATTTTAACTGTTCCCCAAGGAGACAGCCCCGCCGGTACCGTCCCTGGGTGGCTGCCACCGGTACCGGCACCGAGACCCCTCATCCGACCTCCCCGCGGGACTCGGGCCGGGGGGGGTGTCCCTCTGCACCCCTGTCTGGCCCGACCAAAGGGGTGACAGAGCCGCACATCCGAGGGCAGGGAAGACCGGACCCCAATCCCTCAGGATGCAGGATATTAGAGGGGAAAGAAAAAAAAAAAGTTAAAATGAACACCTGGGGAAAAAAAAAAAAGCAGGGCAGAACAAAGGTGTAACTGAATAATTAAAGCCCAGTCAAGGCTGTCTCTGTGACTTGCAGGGTTCTAGCTTGCTCACCAGGAGAGAGCAATTAGTAACACAATCAGGCTGTATTGTGGGACTAAATAAATCCCAAGGCCACAGGGAGAAGGGACAATTACCTGGCGACCCAGCCCCGTCCTCGCCTCCTGCGGGCAGGAGTCTGAGGATGCCGGGAAGGGCGCTGCTGCCATGGGAGAGGCGAGCTCCACTCCAGGCAGACGTGCGTTAGGCTCTGCTCTTCCCTGGCAGTCATATTTCTTCCATTAATCATTCTCTGCTCTGAATATATTTTGGTTTCCTGGGAAAGGGACGCACTCCAGAAATGGGATCCGATCGAATGCCACCGTCTCTGAACGGGTAAATGAGGGGAAGGGGGGAAGTTTAGCTGACCGCAGCAGGGAAAAACTCTCGAGTTACGAATACTTGGGAATAGTCAACATGATGAGCATGACAGACTGTCCTGACAGTCACATTCCTGCACCATACACAGAGTCAGTCCTGCAGCTAAAGGCGCACTGTCATTCCAGTTGCAAATAACTGCATTTATCAACCGGCTGCAGGAAAGGTACATCAGGCTTCAGGTGCTGCGTGACCTTCTCCAGCCCAGGACACGCAGAGGTGGAGCAGCTTCCAGAGGCCAGCATCACCACCGCTGCTTCCTCCCGTGAGCTGAAATCCCAAGCAGGCTTCCCTCCCCTATCCAGCTGAAAGCGGAAGATGGGGAAAAACAGTCTAACTCATCCTTGATGTCTCCAGGCCTTCCTGTCCCACACTACTGCTGTTTCCCTCCACAAACCTGAGGAAAGTGTTATGCTGCAGGGCAAAACAAGTGCTGGCCCCTGAAGACTGGTCTTACTCATTGCTGAGAAAGTGGACTCGCCCATAGCTGTGCAACACAAAAAAGATTCATCGTTCCCCTAAAGAAATTCAGGTTACAGGAATGGACCGGTACTCTGGGGCTCAGGAGACCTAGATACTGTCCCTACCTCTGCCAGCGGCCTGCAGGAGCATCTCGGAGAACTTCCTTTGCCTACCTATGCCTTGAGTCTCAGATTTTAAAATGGGGACTGATCTGGATCAGCTTCTTTTGTAAAGTGCTTTGGGATCTCTGGGTGAGGAGTACTAAGTATCAATGCTGGCAGGTTTAATGCAGTTACAAGCAGGGCTAAAAAAGGTCCATACATCAGGATTTTAATTCTGTTTGTCCTGCTGCCATCATCTTGTTGCACGTTCTTACGGTGTCTTGCCTGCACTTCTCTCAGCCACTCCAGCTGGAAAAACAAACCTGAGACTAACCCCCGGAAAGTGGACGGGGACTGCATTCACTGGTGACTGCAAACCTTTGAGATGTCCGAGATAAGACAGCGAAGGAGCGCAGGATGCGGAGGCACCGACAGCGTGACCACAGCACGCAGTGCTAGCAGAAGGAGAGAGGCATGCCGCTCCCTGGTAAATCTGCACCAGCGGAGGAGTCTGGACGGGCAGAGTGGTAAACACTTCACATCGTTGACTCGTTTAAGACCAATTATTATTTACAGCTTGACTCATGGAACAGAATGGACATGTTATTCAGCCTGAAGTAATGGAGTTCACTTCATGTACAGCCCTCTTCGCCACTCTGTAGTACGCCTCCGCTAGCAGATCAAAGTCAACTCACTGAGCAGCATTTGGGTTGAAATCAGGTGAAATTCACTCTCTTGCAGCTAATCCCCAGCAGGGAGGAGACCAGACAGGAACAGAGGAGCCTGGTACACAGCTGCAGTTTGCTGCTGGGATTAGCTGAACCCTGTCCCGCTCCAAACTGCTTCCCTATTCCCCTCCCCAGCCCTAAGCTCTAGGACGCAACCCAGAAGCGCACAGTCCTTCAGCAAGTGCAGTTTCACTGACCACTGCAACCCTTCCATGTTGCTGACCAGGATGACTTTCCTTAGGGACTGCTCCCATAGGAAAGCCAGGGAGAGAGAGAAGGACTAAAGAATTTTCTACAAATCTGGCCTTGGTAGCAATGAAAGCCCGAAAACCCAGAGTAAAATCAGGGTAAGCGAGACTGCGGAATCAGCTTGCTCTGGTAGTGCTTGGGCAGGAGCTGTAAACTTGAGCTAGATGCACTGTTTTTCTCCTCATTGCCATAAATGGCATACTCAGCATTCACATTACAGAGGCTTATATCATCTCCTGTTTTCATAAACTGACTACAGAAACTGGGAGAGAAATGCTGAAAAGCTGCTGACTCTAGAGACAGGGTACTTGGGGGTTATTTTGGCAAGCGAAATGGATAGAACAAACTAGGTGACCAGGTTCCCCTTCCCGAGTCTATCGAGGCTGCTCAGTACCTTCAGGTTTCTCAGAAAATCCTACATACAGAGAAATTCCATGGGACAGGAACTATCTGTGATTTTATATATGTCCAGAGCTTGGAGTTCAGTGGACACCTCTAAGGAACCACTGTAAATCAAGCAGAGTTTCGATGACGCCAGATTTAAGAAGTTACACAGGAATCCAGAATAAGATTATTTACACGAACAACCACATGTGCTTTGAAAGGACAACACGTGCACCAGGTGCAGCCCTTCCGCTGTAGGAAGCAAAATGTTAAAGGCTGCTTAACACTCCACACTTCTCTAATCCTGAATTGCAGCAACATGGTGGATTTCTGTGCACTCCATCTCACCCTGCTGGAGCAGCCCAAAGGTTGACTTAGGTGCTGCAAAGAGAAGATGCATTTTCCTAACAGTCAGGTGATGAAATCCAGTTTTGAAAAAAAAACCTGGATGAAATCCAGCCGGCACAGATGACTAAGTTACACAAGGCTGAGCAGAGACACTCACCTGGTCTTCCTTGCTTAGAGGGAATTATTTCCAAGCACTTTGGTTATGTTCAGTCTTAAAATAACCTCACTTTTCTTTCCTTGTTTGGGTCCCTGTAAAAGAAAAGTTAATGAGTCCACAACATCAACCCAGTGAAAAGGATTACGGTGGAGCACAGCACACTATCCTCTTTGGCTCTGAGTTTTGGCACATACGTGTATTTTCCCCACACATTTTCACTTGAACATGAGTAATTTTAACCTTAAACCACAAATTTAGCACAGCAAATGGAGCTCTCCTGTACTGAAAGTCTGAAAGAGCCCAAATGGAGCTCACTGAGCCAGCCACTGCTCAGCCCGATTTTTGATCGCTCGTTACTGCTTGGTCCTACCTTCACTGGGGGGTGGAAGGATGCTCATGTTGACATCCTCACTGAAGGACAAGCCACACATGATCCTCCTTCACTAACCAGAATCCACTCAGCAATACAAGGTGGCTTCACTCAAGTTGGTATCAATCCTATGGCTGCCGTGAGCCTTGTCCTGATCCTGGTGGCCAAGACTCATTTATCCATTGCCTGTCACAGAGCATTTTCAGTCGTACAGCTATTTTGCATGGGTTAAGGTACCTTTAACAAGGACACGGGTGTAGTCTCTGAAACACAGCGATGTAACAGCTAATCACAGGGACACTCAATGGTGGATAACACCAAGACCTCACTGCATCTCATGACCCTGTACAGAAACAAGTAGTTACACGTTGGAGAAGGATTTGGGAAGTCAAGCTTAGGGTTTTGCTGGGGTTTTGATTGTTTTTCAAAGGGTTCACAGGCTTTTTTTTTTTGCTGTACACCATTTAATTTTACTCTAATTTAAAAGATGGAATATATTCTTAACGCAAGTATGTTTGGGAAGAGAGCCTGGCGTTTGGGGAAGCAAATAATAAGTCTTTCCAGATGCTGCAGTTCCCCTTATGCTAGATAAAATTTTGGTCTGAAACCTGGGTATTTTTGGAGAGTAAACTGGATTCCAAAACTTTCCCAGCTAATTCCACATCCGCCTGGCAAGCTTGTGCCTTTTTCCCTGACAGATTAAATATTATTCTATCCCACGTGTAAGAGTCTTGCAAATATCAAAGCAATGACTATATATAGGAATGTATATTTTTGTTATTACAAAACTTGCCTTTTCCAAATTGCTTTGGAGAGTTCACACGTGCGATTACTATTTTTTTAAATGGAGGGGACGCTTTCCGAGCAAACCTGGCTGTGTCAGTGGCAGGACTGGATCTGCGTCAGCAATGGCAGGGCAGGAGGCCACCAGTTCTCCGCCCACTGTAAGCGTTCCCAAAAACAATTTCAAAAACTCAATTTCCAGCTTATTTGAATCTCCGCATTTCAGTGTCATGGGGCCAAACGCAGTGCAGGTGCCTGACCATTCCATACTGGCTCAGTGTCAAACTGGCTTTGTATCAGCTTGCAGTTGCAACCAACACCGACTAGATTTCAACCACTTTCATTATTTTTACTGCCCCTGCTAAGAGAAGCAAACAAATGAACATGCTGAGATTTCCTTAAAACTCAGATTCAGTTATCTAAGGCTGATGGGGTAGGAAAAAAGGACACATCTCAAACTGAAGATCCACCTAGCCAAGGCTGCTACACCTAATCACGACCAAGGCAAAATGATTAGGGAGACAATTTAAAAAACAGGACAGGTAAAAAATGAACTATCCCCTAACCATGCCCCCTTCCTCCAAGCCCCCAACAATCTGCAGCATGGATTTGCTTCAGAAATGATTTTAAAATATGAATTAACCCTTTAATCTCAAGGCTAAAAGAACATTGCACGAATCACTCATGCATCCTCTGCTCAAGACCAAGAAATTTACATTGCTTTAATACATTTTTCTTCATAAACCACTGCCTCAGTTGACACATGAGCAGGAAGCAGCCCCTGCAGTAAGGGCAGCAGCTGTCCCAAGCCTGATCACCTGAAATTCAAGCGAACAGCTTTGGCACAGCAGTAAGACAGCTCACCAGGCAAAAGCCTGACTTGCAAACTGGCTGTATCAATCCATGTTTTATCAGACCAATGTTCCACCTTGGCAGGAATCAAGCTCCTACTTCTTTAAAGGGGAAGCTTTATGGCAAGGCAGTACCTTGGACACAGCACAGCCAACCTGTCTGCAACAAAAACCAGAGGTCTGCAACAAGTACTGTTTCCATAAGTTTACCTGAAACTATGAAGAACAAGAGAAGGGCAAGGTAACAACAACACACATCGTCTATTTTGGAACAACTCTGCTGCCTCCTAGGCAGGAGGATGCTCACTAAAGAAAGCTTTTTGTGGTTTTGTTGGAGGGGGGGATAGGGAGGCAAACAGAAGGCAAAAGGACAAGGTTACTTACTTGTAAGTGCCAAGATTAAAGCCAGGTACTAGCGTTGTATCAAAAAAGTAAGTTAAATGAGCAACAAATAAGAGTATCTCGAGTTGGAAGGGACCCATAAGGGTCATCAAGTCCAACATCCTGCTCCTCACAGGACTACCTAAAACTGACCCGTATGACTAAGAGCATCATCCAGACTCTCCTTGATCTCTGACAGGCTTGGTGCCATGACCACTTACTTCTGTGGGGAGCCTGGCCCAGTGACTGACCACCCTCTCGGTGAAGAAGTGGGTGCACATAGTAAGTTTAATCATTAAGAAAACCTTTCTGTTCCAGACGTTGAAGGAGATTTTCACACCAATGTTTTTGTGAGCCAGATTCAATGCAGACTTTTGTCATCACTCAATCACCAGGACTCGTCCAGGCAGGACCATCTCATTACGCCTGACAGTGATAGAAGAGACATGGAGGCAAACTCCTCCTACTGCTGCTGGGAAAACTTACATTGCTTTTATTTCCATTATAAGCCTGTACTAGGAATAAAGGACACCACTATTACCTATGTAGTTTAGGTCTTTATCTAAGACACAGAAACCAATGAAACTGCCTGAGAGAGAAGAAAGAATATATCAAGATTTCTTCAAACATGCTTAACCTGAGTAGATACAGTGGAGTCCTTGTTAAAAGCTAGCTTCTGTATCATTTAGGTATCCCTGATGTGTGCTGGGACACTGCACCCTCAACAGCCCTAGCAAATACACTCAATTCTTACGGACAATATCCTTGCTAATCATCATGTGAGCCCCATTTCATCTCTTTCCTCATCCACAGTAACTCTTGCTGTTCTTGTCCTGACCCTCTCCTGAGCATCAGTTTGTCTCCAATGGAAAAAAAAGATCTCACATTAAGTGGACAAATCCCAAACTTACTTTCATGAAGAATTAAAATCTACTTTCTTTGCATGCAGAAGAGACTAGGACTAGTCAGTCTGCTGAGACTATTCAGTTTGCTCACTGACCACAAGCTTGTTATTTTTGTCGCTCTCCTTCAACTGCTTGCATGTCATTTGCATTGTTTAAAGTCAAAACAAGATCACCTCAACTTGCAGCTACAGTACTTCTCATTTCATACATCACCAGTCATGCTGGAATCACAACTTTGCATGTTATTTTGTCAATGTGCAAGAAGCAGAAGAGAAACCAGCTTACTCTTCTGAAATTACATTGGCTCTGCAGTGCTGACAGCAGGAAAAAACATCAGTCAAGTTAACAGATATGACTCAGGACAAACGGAATTCCTGTTTCAGTCTCATTTCTGACCACATAGCCACACTAGCCCTAGGGATACCAACCCATGCGATACTGTTCAAGAGCACTGCGCCTCCGCTAACTATAAGCTTGCCCATTCTGGTGTGTATCCCTGCCCTGGCTCATCACCGTTGGCATCAGCAGCATCTGCACAATACTACTCCCACTTGCAGAGTCCCTCAACTTTTCAGGTGTTTGTTTAATAGAAATTTGCTTATTCACCATTATTTTCCCTTTCCTTTACCTTCCAAATTCTGTCCTGGTTAGTTCTTTAGTGCTTGACTACAATCTTTATTCAGATTACACAAGATCTACTTACGATCAGTACGGTATGTGCTCATTCAGCTGCCCTAAGACCTAGCACTGATAGCAGAAGAGGAGAAGGCTGAGAACAAGGGTTTCCTTGGGGCTGTTAAAGACACCATCGACACGTGACCTCCGCTGTTCCCTCAGAGGTTTAGGTCCTTTGAAAGCAGCAACACTCTTTCAGGCTTCAAACAGAACACAAGATCAGGACATGAATTTCACATTGACATTTTTATTAACGCCAACCGTTTTAATTTTTTTTTTTTTTTTAAACAATAGCACAAAAATGTTTCAGGGAAGCAGTCTGACAGTTAGTCTGATGACCTTCTGAAATACAGTTAAGCCACACCAAATACGAATTCCTGTTAAAGAAAAAAAAAATATATATGGAACTCCAACCTTTGTATTAGAGGGTGTTGTGTCTGGTTAGTAGACCACGCTGCTTTGTGAAGTAAATGATGGCACACAGCTTAGACTTCATCATCACGCCAGTCATCACTAATTTAAGGCTTCTGAATCAAATTACCATCAACATCACAGAAAGGAACGAAAAGCTAGTGTTGCTACGGCCATGAGGAGATTGAACAAGCTGGATCTTTTAGACAAATAACGGTGTCTTGAATAGAAGAGACCTGCCCTAACAGCAGCCAGGAGAACCAGTCACACAGTAGTTATCTCCTCATTTGCATGCATTTTGAGGGTGCAATTTAGTAAGAAAAAAAAAAAATTGCATGAATCTTTCTCTTATTTAATGTGGCTATGAAAGATGTTTCCTTACAATTCCATTATCTCTAAGAAGGACATCAGCAAGTGGAACCAAGGAGAAAAACCGAAGAGCAACAGAACATTTTTCTTTTTGCTGAGAGGTAACACAAAAGGGAGGGAACCTACTATCCTTGGATTGGGGGGGGGGTTGCAGGAACATCTCCCCAAAACCTTGCACTTAGAATGATGCACAGACTCTATGTTATACCAGCTACCTGCCTTTCCGAGTGACCTGTTCCACACAACGCTCAGAGGCATTAACCCATTCTTGCCCCAGACTCTCCACAAAATTCCACTGACCTAGAAACCACTGGTTTCCTTTTTTTGGAGAGGGCTGGGGGAAGGTGTAAAAAAACAGAACATCTGTCAATAAGAGTGTCAGGAGGGGGGTGTTAAATATTTTAACCACTGACAAGGCTTGAGGAAGTTTCACAGTTTTGTTATGCTCTATTTTATTACTATCATATTTACAGATTTTTCTCTCTCTTTTTTTTTTTTGCTGAATTGCTGATAATTTTAATAGAATTTAAATCTGGAGTGTGAGCAGGAACCAGTTAACTACATTCATTGTCCAATCCCCATTGGTTTGAGAAAAAGACTCCAAATTCTTGGCATATGAATCAGCTGTTGGGTAGCTCCTCCCTCTCCCCATGAGGCGGCAGCAGGACTGCAGCAGTGGCATGCACAGATTCACACCATGGCTGGTGGGGCCTTGCGCTGCAGAAAATATTGGTGGATGTTCTCGGCGTCCCGCTTCAGCCAAGCTGCATTCAGCAGAATATTTTCACAGCACTGCTGGACAGTGCGTTCTGCCGATGGAGCTGGGTGACTCTCAAAGAAGGCCTGTATAAAAAGCACACAACCATCCATAAGGGTATAAACAGGCATAGACAAGATTATATTTTTAAGTCGCCAGATTCCCTAGATTATATAGAAATGCTTTTGTGAATTATGTTCCTTGTCTGGCTACAGTTCCTGCTATCTGCTCTCACCAACATTACAGACCCTGAAAAATTTGCAGGGTGCTTGCTGAGTTTGCAAGACGTGTAATCCCAAGTACAGAGTGGGAACAGCAAAATGCCTCCATTTCTCTGCTAAAGTAAAGCCACGGTAGCTTTCTATGAACTAGCCCAAACACTGCCTCCTGTCCTGTACTGTCCTTGCTGCCAGGGACAGCAAGCAGCACTTGAAGAGATGCATTCAGTCCCTCATTGGGAGGCAACAAACAAGCAGCAAATCAAGTGTGTATTTCTGGATACTTGGAAGAAGACGCTAACAGAAGCCTAAGGCCATTTTGCTAAAGCATTTGTCTAGGTATCAGATTTCTTAGCATTCTACCTAGGCCTCTTTCCAAGCTGCATAATGACCTCCAAGCACCAACAGCACTCAAGAGTTTTGCTGAGTAGTCTCACATTTCTTCCTCCAGAATCAACAATATCGATCCCCTGCAAATAGCTGAAGCTGAAGAAACTGCACCAGAGGCTCCTGTGACTTTGCACTTCACAATTGGTTAAAGGGTAGAGTAAACCGGCATAGCAGGGAGTCATCCCCCATCTTCATACAAGCAGGTTTTTCCCAGTATTTGGCAGATCACCTCACAACGATGTACGCTACAAGGTGACATCGAGACTCAGACACAGTAAGTACTCCAGCTAAAAGCTAGGTATACGGTCTCAGGAAGTTCTCCTGGAAAGTAGTTATGATTTAGTTAGGGATGGTTGTTCTGGTAAACGTTTTGCACAGTGTTCTTTAAGAAAAAAATTAACTATAGTGCAGGATTTCTCTGTAAAATCACTTATGCTACTATATCTTTTCTAAGAAGAGATCACTAGATGATAAAATGATAGATAGAGCTCATGGCTCAGCTTATCTTTGAAATAAGAATTCCTCCCGAGTATTTTCCTAACAGGAAAGTGATAATTAAGGGCCATATATTTAAGTTTCTTCTTCCAAGAAGGAGTCCCTGTAAAAGTGCAGGCAAAGAGTAAATAATAAAACATACACACATTCTCAAAACTCTACCAAGAGCAGTGCCTACACTCCCAAGTCAGAGGGGATACTTGAGCGCAGTAATGAAATCACATCATCTTGAGCCACTGACTTCAAGACAGACTCTCTCCAAACACATTAACCTGCCTTGTATCAAAGTCTTGCTCTTAGTACACAGCACAAATGACCACATAAAACTTGGACCTATAGTATGGAATTTAGCCAATTAATTCCCCCAGGAGTCCCTGGGTGCTAGCGCAGTCAGCCCCAAACGTGCCATATCAGTCTGGGGAGGAACGAAGTGGTGGTGTAAAAGCCTCAGCTTACTATGGAAGTTGTAACGACTACAAATTTTGCTACAATTGTCTTTAAAGGTTGTCTCTTGGGGAGTCTCAAAACCATTGCCACAAACTGTGCTGGAGTTTACAAAAGTTTAAATGAGTGAAACAAATGAAACAGAAACCACTAGAAGTTGCACATTACTTTGTGAAACTGCTAATTTAAGACATTTCAATAAAATAACTCAACCTAAAGCAGTGCAATCCGGGGACTAGGCAACAGTCAAAATAGAGGCAGAGCCACTGCTCAAAAACAAAAGCCTCATAGAAACTCATGGCTCTTCCATTAGGTGCTTACAGTCTAGAGCACACAATGTTTGTCACAGGTGATGTTAATCACTAACTAAAATTTCTTACCTTAACTTCTGAGGCCATTTTATCATTTGCAAATCCATCCACTGTTAGCTGAAGGAAAAAAATATTAACCAAGGGTAAGCATTTAGCATTTCAAATGTAACAGTTTAGTTTTGGTCATGTATGTGAACAGGACTTTTCTCACAGCTGCACGTACCTTTATTAGTCTGGATATTAAGAATCCACCTTGGTATCGATTATAAAGTTCCTCCCAATTGTCCCTTACAAATTTCCAAGCAGCTTTCCTCCCCTGCTTGCTGCCTCCAGCTACTCCACCAATAACAGATACCGTGTCCTGTGGACGTACCTCCTCCTGAAGAGGAAAGTGTAGACAAGTATTCAAGACTGTTTGAACAAATATAGCATGTTGGCTTTATACATTTCTATGCTGAATTGGCCTTATGCTTTTCTATGCTGAATCTGTCAATGATAGCTTCCCCCCCCCTCCAAACTTTAAGGTACAACTCAAAGATTTAATCGTTAAGACTATTGCTCCTACTCTAGCGCATTATTTGTGCGCACTTGTCATTCTCACAAGGTAAGGAAGCACAGCTTTTCCAATAACTTACTGAAAGTGCAAAGGTGAGAACTTTTTGAATCAGTTCTGGTTGAGAGATGGCTCCAAGAACTCGTTCAATTCGGTTCTTCTCCTCCTGCATGTCTGCTTGCTTGTGAAGCTTCAAAACCAAAGTGAATAATATTAATGCATGGTATTAAATGCTGACTTCTTACCTAGCATTACTGAGCTTGCTGTATATGTTAGAGCTGCTAGATTAGTCTTCAAGCCCAACATGTGACAAATTGAACTTGTTAATGAATCAACCTGCAGCTATCCACATTAGGGACCTCATTACACGTACATCAGCAGAAAGTACCATTAGTAATAAACTGATCTTCACCACTGTTTATATAAGGTCAAGTAGGACCGTGCCTCCAAGCAATGAAAAATAATCCCAAAATGAGAGATGCAACAATCCACTAGGTGGCAATTTCACACTACCCACGGACTAAGGAACACAATGAAGCCCTAGCATTCACATAATCTGTAAAACATCAGATTGAGCCTGTGTGCAGATAAACTATGTCTGAGAGGAACTTGTAGGGTGGAATATTTAGCTTTTCATTGCATAAGCTGGCAGTGTTAACAACAGAGTGTGCACTCACCTTCAGCATAGTGTCTAAAGCAGTACTATCTCCATGCTTCAAAATAGTTACATATACCTAAGACAGAGCATAAACAAGCAAGGTCCTTCAAAAACCACACTTTTAGAAGTGCAACAGTCAATTTCTACATATTTGGGGTAGATTTAAGACAAGTGAACAGATCTGGAAGATACCAGCACTGATCCCTTCTATGTTTTAAGACTGGATTTTAAAGATGCATCAACTCCTTTACCTCTTCCTCAATTTCAGCATAATTTTGGTAATTTCAACCATAGCAAAACACCAGAACAAGAAATCTTTGTACCACGCAACAGCCAGCTAGTGAATACTTCACATACACTCAATCCATATCTACCATAGTTAGACTTTGTGCTCTGCAGGGCCAAGATGACACCTGCAGAGCTCTTCCACGATCCCTGGAGTTTACCACAGTGCTATTAAACCTGCAGGACATAGACTGGTCAGGGATGGATGTAAATGAGTAGACATCAGCTCAGGTTCAGCACCGCACTTGAATAGTCTTCAAAACCCAAAACAATCTAGAGACCAGAGTTGTTCTGTGGCAGTCAAACTGGGTGTACAGCTGAGCTTATTAGTTATGACTAAGTATTGGCCACAACAGATGAGGCTTACTTGATTCAAGAAACACAGAGATGTTTGTACCATGCTCCCCAGTATCATTTTCTTCATAACTGGACTTATCCAAGCTCCCACCACCTCTGCCAAAACCAGTCAGTCTCATACCTTGACACTGGCTTCCCTATTCTTGGAAATACAAGAGTTCAGTGCACACAGTGCTAAGTGAGTGGGGACAGTCTTTTGGGAACCAAAATTTACAGTAACCTACAGGACTCCTCAAATCAGCTGACAGCATATGTTTTCCTTCCACATGGTCCTTAAATCGGCGTCGGGCTTCTTCTAATGTTGCCTTGTGCCCAGCTTTTCCTAGTTTGCCCAAGACCAGACCTCTCAGAAGGGCATCTAGATGACCTAATGAGCAAGTAGGAGGAAAAGAATAATTATTTGGAGACACAATTCAGCAATTAATTTAAGTGTTCTTCCACCTAGAGTGATCAGGACAGAGCTGTATAACAATCCTTCCACATGCTTCAGCGTATCTAGAGAAACTAGGCCTTTTCTCACCCTCCTTGGTGCCAGCTGGAGAATACATTGATTTTTTTTTTACAGCAAGAGGGTTAGGAGAAGATGATTCTGGCCCAAACACAACAGGCTAGACCTGTAACCTGAGCTAAGTCAGTAATATTAACCATTTGCGTCCACAACAGGACTGACTAGGACAAGTAAACATGCACGTACATGGCTTTCCAACCTTGTAGTCTAATAAGTTTCATGCACTCCAATAGATGCAAAGCTAAAGCAGAGAATTTTTATCAGTAAGTGACCAGGTAGGGAAAAGTTTTACCATTTTAACTTGTGCCTGATAACAGAGGGTTGTTTGGCAGTTTTGTGTTTGTCTGTCTGTTTTTAAATACAAAAATATCCCTGAATGCCTACTTCAGATTCCTCTTCCTCCCTTCTCTTCCATTTCCCAAAATCTTGATGGCTTATTTACGCATGAGTTTTCCAAACCCACTACTGGATTTCACAGCATAAGTTTCCTACCCTCTCCAGGTTTGGGGTCCCATCCCAGTCTCTCCCCTATTGGTGAAAAGACATCTTTCACGAACACCTGGATTTCCTCATAGAAGTCTGTGTGGGACAAGAGAGTTGAAAGAATCCCCAGGTTACAGCTGAGGTCGCTCCACACAGTATAATTGGGCTCATTCACAAAAGCTTCCATGACTTTTAGAACCTCTACAGTGCTAATGATTCCAGCTCGGGCCTGGGAGAGGAAAAGACACAGATTAATCTTACTTCCAAACAGAATTAAGATGTTTAATAAATGGCTCATCACATTATTTTACAGTCCTCCCTGTTCAGTTTGCACAGCCTGCATATAAACTCTGTTTTCTCTGTTGTGGGGCTCTGCCAAGGTGAGTTAACACTAGTCAAAGCACCTTAGCTGTCTGCTCATGGCACACAATGCTTTTTATACACAGGTAAGCACTTTACAAAGGCACAGCTATATAATTATAAGCACATTTTGCAAACAAGAAACAGGCAAGGAGATTAAGTGACTTAACAAAATTGCAGCAACGCTGGCAAGAAAAAGCAAACCCCCAGAGTTATTCTCAGCCAGATACTACACCCACCCAAATCTTATTTTAACTAAAAACTGTAAAGATTTAGAGATTTAATTTTTGCTCTTTAAATTGAGAGTGTAAAACTGCAGAAGTCATTTCTGCTTCCTGCTTCCCGTAGATTAGTATAAGTAGTACTGCCTTTCCACGTCTGCCAGGAAAATTTTATATTAACTGCTTCACAGCATCATGAAAACACTTCTGTGCTTAGTGCAGTTGATAATAGCTACAGTAGGTATCTCCAACCAGATTGCTCAGATTTTTGTTAATTTGGAACCAGACCAGTAATTTATGGTACCGGAAAAGAGGTGAAGATCAATTTTTATTATCTAAGCTATATTCACCTGTGATAAAAACATGATTAAAGCTGAAACCAAAACAGGAGTCTAACACAATGTTCATACATGCATTATTTGCTCAATTTTTTTTGTCCCATTAGTCTTGCAATATTTGGGAAATGACTTAGGCTACAGTTTCAAACCCCTTCAACGAAGCCATGACAAGAGTTACAAGCTTTGAAGCTAGTGAAGCAGGATATCAAACCCACATTTTTAGAAGTTTCCATATACTTGCTGACTGGCAAGAATAAGAAAGTACAATCTGAAATACAGAGTACAGTAACTAATTGTTCAGAGCTAGCAACAACTGCTTTGGGGGTAATCCCTTGCTTTTAAACAGTAAGAATCCCAAACAGCCACCTCCTCCAGTGGAGGACAGTTATAACAAGCCCAACTGAATAGAGCACATGGTGCTGATAGCATTTGATAAAGTCACTGAGGGGGTCATTAAAATACCCTTATTTTGACAAGTAAAAAGAAAGCAATTTCTCAAAACAATTTTGTAAAAAATACTATAGTATAAAACACCCCTACAGAGAACAGCGTGACAGGAGTTATAGGCAGACTGCTTCCATAGGTTTTAAGTCTTGTAATACAAGTTAGAACTTATCAAGCTAATTAATAGCTAGATGTATGCAGTAATCCCAAAGGCACTTTGCCTCCAGAAACTGAGACTGACTCTTCAGACACTGATTTCTGCAGTTACTGTAGCTCTCATCATTAGACAGAATAGCAAAGGGTTGCTTACCAGAGAGAAAAGATCATTCTGCAGGCCAAGCCTGTCCACAGGGGGTAGGGAGAGGTCTCTGATGGCTGGTATTAAACTCTCCAGCATGTCGGGGCTATACTGAGTACGGTAAAACCCTACTGTTCCAAGGTTTAACTGAAAAGTACCAAAAGAGTAAAAAATTAAAACTAAGGAACAAATAAGGAAATGCTTTTTATTTTTTGGACCACTAGAAATTTCTCAAAGCATTGCAGCTCAGTCACTATCATTTAAATAAAAAGAAAAAACAAATCATAAGGGAGAAAGACTAAAGATCTCAAAGAAGAAATGCTCACTAAGAGGTATAGAAGACGGAAGCGAGCTGGCATAAGGAAACAGAGGCTAGAGTTAAAACTAGGAGCAAGGAGAAAAGAGAAACTTCTCTTCTAGGGTAAATCCTAACTGAAATAAGGGTAGTCATGCACCAAGAAGATAAAATGCAGGAGACTGCAGGTGCTAGAATCTTAACTTCTGTAACTTGCCTCCCACAACCTGCTCCATTCAATTTTGATAGAGCCATTTTCTTAAGAAAGGGGAGCAAGCACCTCTGCCCAGCATAAAAGCAAGTCATGGTCAGTAAGCTTGATGAACTACACTAGCTACACTCTACTACCTACTAGCATTTTAGTGTACATGGTCAAATATTGTGGCTGATTGAGCAATAGTACCTGACGTAAACCAAAAACATTGCTGAGCTCATCAGAAAGTCACCCCCTTTGCTGCTGCTATGATTTTGGTCAGTCTAACTGCCAGTCCTCAGGACTATGGCACTAACTAAAAACCTCACAGACTGACAACTTCACGGCCAGCAGTCCTACAAATTCACCTTGGACTGAGCTGGATTGTTGCCTTCTCAGGCAGAAATATCAAATTTTACCCTCATTTAGACAGGGCATTTTCAGAATTGTTCATTTCATGCCCCTCTTCATTACCAGGGAGCACCCAGATACATATGGTGATTCAAGAGAATATGCAGGCCTGACAGCTGGAATGCCCATGTTAGTTAAATGGGAAGATTCGATTAATATTCAGAGAGACTAACCCTTAATGTTATTTCAGTCACATCTCAGAATACAGCTCCAGCTTAGAAACAATTACTCTTCAACCTCAGTAGCTCATACAGCAATAGTCCCAGCCAGTTGCTGTCTTTCGATTTTTAAATTCAGTTTGACTGGTGTCTGCAGTAGACCTCAACAGTGATTTTTTTTCACTTACAGATTTGTACTTGTCTGGCAATAGCCAGTAGAAAACCTTCACACTAATGAAAGATAAACAGGACTATTTTTGCTCAGGATGGACTTCAACTAAACTGTGGTTGCCATGGGATACCAAAAAAGCCACCACATTTCAACTCAAAAGCTGCCTCTAATTGCACACTGTTTTTTCTGGGCTAGGACTCCTAAAAGGTTCAAGTTTACATTGTCTAGACCACTCTTGGAAGGCAAAGGACTGCACTAAGCAAGCATTATAGACAGGAGCCAATATTCAATAGCAGCACAGAGAGGCCCCTCCATAAGAAATACAATATTGCAAGGGGGAGGGGGGGGAAGAGGAAAATTAAATGCAAGGGAACATTACAGTGACAATCAAACTTATTCCCAGTATTATGTTCTCCTTTGTGACAACTCACCTTCACCCACTGGTCTGGTTTGATGTCTTTCAAAACCAAGGTGAGCTCTGGTTTGTCCATCAGTATTTGCATTTTGGCACAGGTGGGGTCATCACTTGTACAAATACTTATGGGGACCATCCACATGGGGAAATCCTCCCCTAAAAGAAGAAACAGTAAAAAGGAAGGCCTAAGGAAAAAGAAGTATGCATGCAACACTCAGAAGATCTGCCTGATGTTCAATCAAGTTTCAGCAGCAGTTTAAGCAAGGCTACTTAAATTTAAAAAGGCACAAATCTGAAGGAAAATGGCAGTTCTAGAGTTAAAAAAACCAAGAATCTCTAAATCACCTTTCAAGCCAAACATTTAAAATAATTTCTATAAGCATGGAAGATGGGTGAAATCTGTGTCTTAAGACAGAGCTGGCTTCCATATGAGGCATCTTTTTTCAGCACTACTATAAAACCAGCAGTTTACAGAGCTCCTCAGATGGCAGCACTGGCCTTAAACTGGACATCAGAAGAGAAGCATCGCAGTATGAAAACTGAGCCAAAGACTGCAGATGAATGCCGTTCTCCATGCAAGGAGGACACAGAAACCACATGTGTGAGAGCGTTCAACCTTAGATTTTCTACAGTTTTAACAAATACTTAAAAACCTGAATCGAAGCAGAGCACCTGCCTGCTCTGCAGTGCAGCTGTTTCATCTCTCAAAATTGCTGCCATTGCATGAAAATCAACAAACACTCCATTCCTGCTCTTAGCACTCATCTTACCAGTATATGGTCCACTGGCACAGAATTTCTTCTGGACTAATTTCAATACTTTGTCATCTTCTTGCTGGCGGGGAGGGGGGAGGTAGAAAGAGAGAAATTATCAGACATCTAATCTCAGCTTCTGTATATCACAATACATTCATGTGCCCTCTGTTAAATGGAGTAACTTGTATTCTCCAGAAAAAGGAGCCACCTCAAGAATCATTCCCATGCATTAATCACTGTTACTGTTAAAACAGACATGCCCTATTTCTCATCTGAATTTGTTGTCTGACCTCAGCTTCTAGCCAGTAATCCTCACTCACCCTGCAATCTTGTAGAATAAGCATAATTGAACTGGAGTGAGAAGCAAAAGGTGTGGCAAGGGGAGCTAAGTCAGATATTCCCTCCCCCCAACACACATTTCACACACAAAGAGCAAACGGGCTATGTCAGCAAACTCCAAGCACATGATCTAGAGCGCTTGTGGAATAACTCCATATCGCTTTGCACTAGGTTCCTCAAGTGAGCTGCACTTCCCCTCCCTTCAGAAACAGAACTGTCACTACACAAAACAACCCATTGTATTGCCTCCAGACCAAAGAGAATTTTTAAAATAATTGGATACTACTAAGTATGATCCTAAAACACAGCTAAAGGCAGAATTTCTGATCCAAAGTGCTGAAAAACACACAGTTATATATTTACCTGTTCAGCTTCCACATAAATGAGCGGAAATCCCATTTGTTTGGTCCATGTATTCATCACAGCAGCAATAGGCTTCCCACTAGCTTTTTCCAGGCTTTCCCAGAGATCCTCTGCAGAAGAAAAGTCTGACTAAGGACTCCCAGAATCTTGACATGTCAGATGCTATTAAGGACCCTATATGGGCACTGGAGGGTGGGAGGCTGTATTGTTACTCCAGTTTGCCCTTCATGTTTAGGGATGTATTTTTATTGAATTGTAACAGATGATAGGCAAGAAAAAGGAAATAGTTTAAACCACTCATGGGAGAGAGAGAGGGGAGAAGGAAGCTTCTTCGCTACTAAAAAAATGCAATCAATACACATTGTGATAAAGTATAATAAAAATCAGCATTAAATATTCAAAATGGTAAACAGAAGAATCTTCTTAAGTTTTTCATATATTATGCCAAAACAGCTGACCGAACAACACAGACTGTTTTTGGCTGATAGAGCATAATGTTGCACTTCCACATTTATGCCTGATACACAGAAAAGGTTTAAGAAAGCACTGTGAGATGTCAGACAAGACTTTGAACTGTTTAATCACACAGGCAATCAATACTGCAAAAGGAAGCTTGCAAAAGGCTTACTTGGCAAATCAACATACTCTATTTCTAAATTAGATTACTACACAGATGTGGTTATCAACGGTAAATGCAGCCATTTCAGATTACCTCAGCCACACACTCCTGAGATAGAGAACCCCTAGAGGATGCTGAATTTTGGCTGTGCAGGGGACACATTGCATGAAACTGAAAACAAGCCAATTATTTCTTTGCATTTCAGTTATCTCAAGTGGAAAAACAGCTGTTTAAGAGTCCATCACTTTAGCACTAACAAGCTTGCCTCCAGAAATTACTTTTCTTAAAAGCATATAATAACCACCAGTTACCTGTAGCGGCATTCTTCTGCTGGAATTTCGTTAAATATAAATTCATTCCTTTCCGAAAGTCCTGGGAACATACATACAACATACATATGTAATGGCACCAGAAGAGAGGTCTTTCCTATCCTCCCTCCACGCTGCATTTATATTCAAGAATCGGCTGAGGAATCTTAGGATCAGTATGTACATCTGTAACTCCTTCCATATTTTCCCACTATCTTACTTCTCCTAGGTAAGTTCAGAGCCCAAATACAAATTGGAAAAAGTTTTCAAAATATAGAATACACAGATTTGAATTTTTTTTTTTTTTTTTTTTTTTTACAAACGGTATTTTTAACTGTAAAAAGATTTGACAATCTACATCTGGATTTTTTAACAACTATCTTTTTACCTCATCACCAACGTAGTCATGTAGCATTCGGATTACAGATGCTCCCTTGCTGTAAGAAATAGCATCGAATATTTCATCTACTTCAGATGGATGGCCAACACTAACCTGTGGTAAACAGGATAATTAACAGTGAGAACAATTTTAACTGCCGTAAGATTTTGATTTTGCTTGTTCTAGTGTTTAAGGAGCTGACTTCTCTCACTGAAGAAAGTGCATGCATATCCATCACTAAACTGTCTTAGTGGAATCTCTGCACCCAGTCAATTAAACTTATTGACATATGGCTGGGTTAGAATTGGTTTATAGGTCAAAGTTAGGTTTTGGTATTTAATCAAATAGACTTGGGGATCTTGCATCAATCCTTTGGTTAACACTTACCCAAAAGCAAAAAAAACAGTGGAACTTGTTTAATTCTGGGACAGTGAACAATACATACTCAGGAAATGCACTCAACAAGTAAGTCACTCTAAAATGACCTGTTGTACAAAGCAAGATAATTTCCCAACACCTATTACATCAAACATTTCTTAAGCCATCAGAAAATTTGGCCATGGTGATCTCTAGAAATTAAAAGGGAGTTTTCTTTTAGCACATCTCCCAGTTTTTCTGTAACTGAGCTTGCTGCTGCTGCTGCTGCCTTCTCTTCATCATTGAACTACTGCCTTGTTTCCAAAGCAGCAAGACCAGCTAGATCCTACTTATTTCAAGACTGTCTGTATCATACTCCCAGAACTGTGAGTGTGATGCAGAGACACCTAAGGTGGCCTCAGATGGAAACCCGTACAAGCCCAGCAAAGTTTGGTAGCTTGGGCTCTGGGCTATATAGCACTTTGGTTTATGTTGCTGAGCGCTGGAGTAAGTCAGTGCTACTTCACTGTGCTCAAGGGCCAGAAAACTACCCCCTTTGACCAGAAACCAAAACAAAACACAGATAATGATGAGTTTTGATCACAACTTTGCCTTTCAAGTCAGTAGAGCAGAAAAAACTCCAGAAGGAGCCATCATCAGACCCTCAAACCTCACTTCTGAGATACTAATTCAAGTAGAGGAAAATCCACAAAGTGTAACTGCAACCTTAGATTTTCCTTTGCATCAGGAATGACTGCAAAGTCCTCTCTTTTCTTAATAGGAAAAAAGCCTACACACAGCTGACAAGAAAAAAAGGGAGACAATCAAGAGCAAAGACAGAACTTACTTCAATAGGATGACTGTTGTCTAAGGCATCAAGCTCTTGAGCTCGTGTGTAATCAGCAGAAACAAACTGCGTCCAAATATCGTACTCTGGGAAACAGTGATCTACACATAGGTACTCAATCCAGGAGGCAAATCCTTCATTCAGCCAAAGATGGGTCCACCATTCCTGGAAAGATAAGAAGGTGGAATAAAGAACAAAATTCCAACAGCTTCGTTTAATCAACAATAAGTTTGCAGGAATGATAAGCTGCTAATGGCCTAGTTTAGTGCAAACCAGAGAAACAGGTAATACTTGTAAGTATACCTCTCTATAAAGTCATCAGCCCAAGAAGAATCAACACTTAACTGTGTTCCCCTTGTCTTAAGTTTTAGAAACTCTGCATGGAGGAGAACTGCATCAAGTACAAATGAAATTCCCAGAGACCAGACTAGAGGTCAGAGCAGAGCCACTGAGGGAACAGCTATGAGTGTTACCTGGATTAGGGAAAAGAGTCAGTGACATGCAAGACCACAGTTCAGTAAAGCAGCAGAATTGTGGGCAACACAACAACACTGTCTTTTCCAAACTGAATAGCAGCAGCTGCAGAAGACTGATTTTGTTTGCTTTTGGGTTTCTTTTTCTGCTAAAGAGTATGCTTACATAAAGGAGAAAACGTGGAATCTGAAGAAGTGTTCTAGACTATGGAAACCTGAACTCTAGTAAACAGTTAAAAATTGTTTCTCACCAGCCAAAGGTGGGCTTTGTTTTTTTAAGATAAGAACGTTACATTGACATTTTAAAATTCTTCCTTTCACTTCTAATATTTAACTGAAGTAGGAGAGGTAAGGAAACAAGCTACGGATACTGAAGAAGAAAATACCCTTTTCCATAACTGCACTTACCAACCATTCTTTAAATGTAAATGGGGTGGTTAACACAGAAGAGCATGGCTATGATGATATGGGCCCTTAAGCAGAAGAAACTGAACAGGATGTAGAAGCGGTCCAGTAAGCTGTTCTACAAAGAACTACTGCTTCTACTATGAATGAAACATTTACCCCAGGGAGGGTGGAATTTCAATAAGGAACGCTGTTACTGAAACTCTACACAGATAAGCCCCGCTTTATTTTTAGAGTGGAGACTATCCAATTTTCTTTTACATTTCTGATTGCAACTGTTTCCAAGACAAGGTTCCAATACATACAGATTGGTGCCAAAGGATTAATACAACTGCAAAATAGATTCTTGGGCAATTAGGCTGGACTTCTAAATCTTTTTACCTCCCTGTTTTTCTCCCTTATTCCTCCGGCAACCTAATTGCTCATGAATCTATTCCCTTGGAAGTGTTCTTATTTCATTTATCTTTGCTACAGAAGAACTAGCATATTGTGCCAGCCAATAAGATCTAGTACTGGCAAACTAAACCAGTGATGCTACTGAGGCTTTCTGCTGTGCTGCATGCACCTCAGATTATAGAGGAGAAAAGGATGACTTTCTGGAAACTGAGAAGTAACACTGGAATGTCTTTTCATATTTCACATTTGCATCACAGAATATAAAATAATAACCGAAGAAAATTTTTGGAAGACCTAGAACTTCAAAAGCAAAATAAAAAGCTAATTCAATGTGAATTTTAGAGATTCTTGTAAATGATACTTTCTCAAGCTTACTGCCACAGTTCTCAATGGTCAGAAGGACCACGAATGGTTTGTGGGTCACTAACGGTCTCTAAGGCACTAGCTGGCATCCTACAGTGTTGTCTAGCCACATGATGCTAGCTCTCCTTGCCTCCAGCTGCTCAACTGTACTAAAAGCTAAAAATATACAACTTTAATATTACTTTTGCATTTAAATATTGTGTTGCTCTCACATGGAAGCTACTTGTGCTACCACAAACAGGAATAGACACAGCTGATTAGATCTTAAGAGGCACGGCACTGTAGAAAAGTTTGATAAACTTTGCTTAGTGTTACAATTAATATTTACGCTGGATTTTTTCCTCCATCCACTCACACTTAATTTAAGCAGCCAAAAGGCCAGAACAATGTTGATTTGGGGCTCCAGAAGCCACGCTTTTTTCACCAAACACACTGGTTTCTTAGAATACAAGTAACTTCTTAACCTGTGAAATATTTGGATTCAAGCATCTGTTTGCAGAGTTTTGGGAAAAGGAATGTCAGATCTAATTAACAGAGTAAGCTGAAACCATTTGTTAACAGCAGAAGCTCTGACAGATGCAGGTTTCAGTTTTTAGCACTAAATGGAATTTATTTACAGATTTCAGTCTTGCTGCCTCACATATGCTTTTATTCCCACCAAAATGACTTAAATATCAAACGATTCAGACAGCTGGCTCCCCATATATCCGAAGTAATTCATATGAGTTACTACTGAGCAACTTTTCAGCTACTGGACTAGAACAATTTGCAATGCTGAGCTGGCAGTGATAGGCCTGCTTGGTATAAAAGCCTGATGAGTGAATCATGCCTACCTGAAAGGAAAACAGTGGATTATTTCTTCTAAGTAATCTGACTAGCCAAAATCATTTCCATGGAATACCTGCTCAACTCTAACTAGGACTATATTCAAACAACTGAACATTACTTCACACAGAAAAGGTCTAGGAATACTTCTAAAGAACACACTAGTAAAGAAGAAAGTGGGAATAAAGCACTACTTAATTATTTAAATTTTTTATTTTAAAGATAGCATGCCTGCTATTAAGGGGCACTTGAACACACACATGATATGAAGCACATGTCAAAGAAAACTAGAATAACTTGTAACTGTTAGATACCATGGTCACAAGGTTTCCAAACCACTGATGAGCAAGTTCATGTCCTACAACCAGAGCAACCCACTGGCGAGAAGAAGAACAGGAATTTTTGGGGTCAATGAGCAATGCAGTCTCCCTGTATTTAAGAGAGAAAGATAACTGAATAGAGTGGTACATGCCTACGGAAAAAACACAATCAAAAGCAGGTTAAATTACCTAAGCAAGCTAAAAGGTGATCAGTACAACTGAAAAAAATCAAAAGCTATTTCAGTTTAGACATTAAATTATTTTGATAAGTTCCACAGCTGTTGGAATGCTTTGGAGCAATAATTCCTTATGGCATGCAAGAAGACAAGTGCAAAAACCCAGGCAGGAACAAGAAAGTTTATCCTTTATTTATAAAATAGCTCACCTACATAATCTAGGAACCTTAACTGTAACTCCCTTTGCACTGCATGATGTATGCACAGCAACTCTTCTCTGCCTCCCTCCTCCCCAAAAGAATTCCAACTCTTCCAAGTGCACAACCAGCTGTGTTACACTCGCCACTGCAGATGCACAAGATTCTCCACACAGGGCACACGTGCACACACACATACACACAACAAGTGCTCCCTAGGTCAGGCACGCAACCTTCTGCTACAAACACCCCTGTCACGATCAGGACTTAGTGGGTCAGTCAGAAAGGACTTCTGGACTGCTGCAACTCAAAGGGGAAAAACGTGCATCTCAAACATAGATGGTGCCTGCAGATTATGCCAACCTTCTGTCCCCAAAGGGATAAAGCAAGCGTGCCAAACTGAGCATAAGGGTGGGTGGGGGGAATTAACAGCACAATTAAGAAAGGCTTCCAAAAATTCTACTCATCCAGGACAAATATTTTTTTTCCACAGGGAGTAAAATATCAGATTTCAGAATTGCGATAAGCAGACAAGTAGATTTTAAACCTGGGCTCAAATTTCCGTTTCAATTTTTTAAGGCCAAATTAAAAGTTTAGCAGAAGAAATTCAAACTGTTTCAGGGTTTAAAGTCCGAAGCTTACAAGACCAATGTTGTACAAAATGAAGGAAAATCATTCTAACAATGAGCACAGATAACGTAATAATATCAAGCGAAAGTACAAAAGCTTGATCAGATGAAGAAAAAAAAAACTGAAAAGGAAGGCAAGTTAATATTTTTGATTTACTGACATCCACATGGTTATACTGTGGTTGCTAAATTTACCAACTTGCCTACAACATAAAATCAGAAACTCTTCCAGCTGTGTCAGTAAGCATGTAACTTTTACGGGGGAAAAAAGGGGCCAAGAAAGTTCTCTTGTAGAACAGGCAGTGCTGCCAGACACTTAAAAATCTCACGCCCTTGGACAGTAGTTGTAATAGCTCGTTCTTGCCTTCCTAAGATTTGTACAATAATGCACGCTGCTGCAGAAGTCAAAATTATCCAAAACGAAGCAAGAGTTGAAGGTATTTACTCAGTCTTATTTGGGATGATACCCAATAATTACAGCTCCCTAAAACTAAGCCAATTACTTCCAAGAATTAGTGAACAAAGAGGGGGAAAGACAGTATTTTAACAGCATACCTATAAGTAACAAGGCCCCAGTTCTCCATGGCACCTTTATAAAATAAATACAAAGGTTTATTGATATTGATACACACCTCTTCCTAAATGTTTAAAATTCAAATAAAATACAGTTCATCAATAAAGTGAGTTACTTTACCAGCAGCAAAGTCTGCAATAGCTATGAGATCAATTTTAGGAAGAGGGTAAGGAACATTGAAGTAGTCCTTATAAAAAGGCAGAGTTTTAGCAGCAACCTGTAAGAAATAAGAAGAGAAATGTTATGTTCACGTGGAACAACTGGTAAAACTTGAAAATTTATGACTGACACTAGCCTAAGAAAGCAGCATACACAAGATTTCTTCCAGAAGCCCCATCCCCAGCTTCCAGAGCACAATGGTTTGGAAGACTCCCATCCCCTTTTTCTCCCAGGCTGTAGCCTACCCTTCAGTACTTCTCATCATCTTTGGACCAAAGTCTGTATCACCAAATCAGAACTGAATTAACCCGTATGTTTTTGTCATTACAGACATTAGTGTGTCCACAACTGAAATTCTGTTTAATATCAAGCCCAGTCTCTCCAAGCCATTAAAGCAAAAAACAGCCTCACGAGCTTTGCATGGATTTAGGTGATTGAACAGAGGAGTCAGCTATGTCCAGCCTGTTGGAGATCGCTACAGCAATAATGAAGTCACCCTGAGTGCATTTACCTCTAACGCAAACTTTCCTTGTTCTGCTTTGCCAACAGGAGTGTAAACACGCACTAAGACGCCATCGAGGGACCTGGCCTCTACGAAGTCATATTCTCCCACCACAAACGCTACAAGATACGTTGACATTATAGGGGTGCGAGCAAACTTCACTTCCACCAGATTTTCATCATCTGGGTAGGGCTTCCGGTCAATGACATTCTTTCAACATGAAAGGGAATCAGTTAGTTTCATGGAAGTGAAACTGTATTACACAATACATTTGGCTAACTATTCCATCATTATGAGTCATGCATTTAAAACGAAAGGACTTCTTTTATGATTTTAAAATACAGACCACAATGTAGTTCACCTCCTAACTAAAAATGCCCTATCACACATGGCGGTGTACTTTTATAAGTTATATTCCATTACTGCAAAGGCAGCTGAATACATCAGCTATCAGCTGCTGTCCTTCAAAGACAGTATTACCCACATCCCAGTAAGGCATCAGGTTTTCACTTCAAATTCTGAAACAGAAACCACAACCATGTGGTCACTGGGCAATGCTAGACTTTACAGGTAACTATGAAAGTTAGCTACTGGAATAAAAAGTCTGTTTTTAAACTGACTTGCTCTTCTCCAGCAACATAATCTAGAAATATGTGCACCATATTTAAAGTAGCAACCTGAAAATGCCCACTTGTATTTGTGGCAGAGGTACTTCTACTTGCACATTTTATCCCAGTTCTGGTCAGAAATTCTCTAGAGCAGAAAACATGCTTATTTATCTCAAGTGCTTATGTAGCTGTAACAGCTATATAAACACACAAAGGCTTATTTTTTTTCCCAGTCACTCTTAATCAAGCAGCACGTGGCTTGACATATGCTAAGACTTTTTTTTTTTTTTTTTAAACCACCACCACTGTGGTTCGTACAACCTGTTTAGGTTTTGTGCTAGTATCTGACATCACAATATCATCTTTTTATAAGCTCTCTCAATTTATTGATGCTTAGGAATAGCTAGCAAGACAGCCTATATTCCTAATTCTGTGTGTTACCGATGCACACTATTAACTATCAAATAATCAGCTGGCGCTATTACAGCTTTATTTAAAACAGTGTTTACTTGCACATCAAGAACTTACCATATTTGACAAAGCTACTCTGTCTTTAGGAACCACCAAAGAAATATCAAATGTTGCCTTAATAGCAGGCTCATCCCAGCAAGGGAAAGCTCTGCGAGCATCAGTGGCCTGAAGAAAGTAAGAGCATTAAACAAATAAATCACAAGAGATTGTGGCAATAAAACACACACAAAAATTCAGCATATTTTACAGGCAAGAAGTTGGATGAATGATGACTAGTCAGGTGTAGAGTCTCTTCACTGACACTCTTGACCTCTGCATTAGAGCATTTTATTCTTACTTATTTCACTCTTGGTTTAAAAAAAAAAAATGCAGCTGAAAAGCACTCTGTGGTGTGATGGAATTCTACAGTCTGAGCAAAATTTAGCAGAGTCATGACAGGAGCAAAGCTCAGTCATGTGAAAACAGAGAGGGCACCCAGGCGTTCACAGACCATACGCACAAGACCACCTATTTATATTCCATCAGCAGACTGCACCCAAGAAATGTTCTATTTGTATGAGGTAAGTACTCCATGTTTTTACGTAACCAGGCAGATAACTATGAAATTACAATATGGTATAAAATTCTGTCATTATGTCCAGGGTTTACATAATACTTGAGACAGAATCTGGCTTACATTTTGGATGTCATTAAGATACTGAGATAAAGGCAGAGTGTCCTATTAAAAAAATTAATACACTTCATGAAGGAAAGTTATACAGAGGTATTTGACCACATCTAAACAAACAGCTGTTCTTAAACATGGCAGTTATTGTGTATATACGATGCATCACACATCAGCATGATCCCTGGCTGGGGAATTTGCCAGATCCAGAATTTACTGACCTTGAAGTCGCAATGTAAAGGCTGCTTTTAGTATTACCCATCCACACTAAAAGCAAGAAGCAAATAAATATGGATTTTTGAAATTTACCCAGAGGGTATCGCTAAAGCTAGGAAATTGTGTCTTTGCTGCTTCTAAGCATAAATCCTATATTAAGAATGACATTCCCTCAAAACAAAAATATAGCCCATACCTCAAACTGAGTGACAGCAGCATAGCGTGTGTCTCCAGTAGGGGTGGTATATTTACTTCGGTAAAAACCTTTCATTTTATCATTCAGCTCCCCTACAAAGTCTATCTTTAGCGTCCCTGTCCCTGTAACAGAAACAGATGGGACATTGTTATTGGCATGTGCCAAACAGAACATTTATTTGGTCTGGACCTTCAGGCCAGGCTACTCAGCTGGCCCACTGCCCTTCTGAAATAAGGTGTCCCTTTAATTCATCTCCACCCATCACTTTTTTGCCAGCCTCCCTCAAACTCTTCACTCTGCTTACATAAAATAAGCTCCAGCAGACCAATGCACACAAAGCCAGACTCACCATAGCATTTTAGCATTGATCGGAGATCAGAGGCTGCTGCAGTATTCATTCTCATCTTCTAAACACAATGCAGTAAGCAAGACAGACCTACCTTAAGCTGTTTGAGAAGTCCGATCCTACAATCCTTACCTTTGAGTAAAGTTTGCAAAAATATAGGATGGCTACTAAGTAATAATAACCTACTACAAAAGCCAAGATGGAGCACTGGCTGCGTTCAAGCTTGTAAGTCAATTCGTCTCAGGATTTATTCTGCCCTCGACGCCTCAGTGCAAAAGGGGAAACCTGATCTTGATCGGAGAGGCAGCATGCCAATATCCCACAGAATGAAACACTAAAGTTTTATCACCCTAGAATCTTTATATTTGTATTTGTCAACATGAAATAAAACTGCTTTATTCAAACTGAGGATCCGAGTTTCAATCAACAAACTCCTCAGAGCAAAAAGCTGTAGCAGTTTCAAAAGAATTAGTACATTCACGCCTAGGAAAATACTGCAGTAATTCAGATTAGCTCATTCTTGGTAAGAGGGAAACAGATCATCAGTAGCTAACATAAAGAGCTTCTGAGCCTAACTCCCAATAGCAGGTAAATAATTAGAGTCACCTCAGGTGTTGGAAGCAAACATCACCATTAGCAAAACAACATTTTCAATTCCAGAGGCTCACAAAATGACTTATACTGGACAGACTCCCTAGGGAGCACTACATTCACAGTCAGAAACTTCAGGGAAGACAGAACTGTCCTACTCCAGCTTTTTCAAGTGCAAACGTCTCAAACACATGGTTGAAGCAAGCAGAAGGCATGAAAATAGCTCTTACCCTTCTGAAGAGTACTGGGAAAGGAGAGAGTAACCTTTTCATCCTCATTTTGATAGTTGAACCCTGTGGCATGTACCTCTGAAACAGAAAAACAGACTACTTTGTTCGAAATAAGCACCAGAGATGTTTTTGTAACTCACGAACATTTAAAATTAACTGAATCAGCTGAATCCAACAACATGCTGTAGTTACTGAACAAATCAATGAAGATTGAGTAATCTAGAATGATATAAATGCAAGCAACCAAAGAAATGCCACCCATTCTCAGAGTTCCATGTTATATTATCTTGCTTCAGACAAATAAATCTACCACATTTACATCAGACTATACAGCCACAAACTCAAAGCACCACCTCTGTGCTCCTTCCACCTCTGCCATACCTCCCGTCCATCAGAACGCTGCATTCATACATGGCAGGGAAGTCTTCAGCTGTGCCAAGTAATGAAAGCTGTACTGTTAAATTGCAAATTTGAAGTAAGAGCAGTATCCTGTACACCACCAGCAATGCTGGTAACAACTACTACAATCCTGACAAATCACACAAAACTTCCCCTCAATATTAAATGTTTACATCTGTGCAGCAGGATTCTTATTAATTATTCCAAACAGGATGCTTATGATTTATTTAACTAATTTGTGGACCTCACTTTGGAGTTTATATACCATTCAGCAAGGGCATACAAAATCAACCAGAATATGAAGCAGTATGGCATTTACATAGCGTTGGATCTATTTGTAGATGCAAACATCTGAACTATGAGGCCAAGCTGGATAGATGCGGGGAGGGAATCAGTACACAGGAGTTAAAACTGTCCTGGAGCTTAGAGTTAGCAGAGCCAAGAGAGAACACCTGGTGTTGCTTCTTCCTTCCTAATTCATCAAGTCCCACTCGCTGCATTCAAAGTGATATACATCTATGCTCCTTCAACCAAAAAAAAAAAAAAAAAAATCTAAAATAGCTACATAGGACCTCACTTGTGCAAGTTCTGCTACCTTTGTCACTCTATACTCAACCACAATAACCAGCTATCTTTAAGAAATGCAAATCTGCACCAAAACAAATTAGCAATGCTTTCTACCACACATCAGCATCCTGAACCACCAAACTTGGTAAGCACTACACCTTTCTATGCAGACATACTGATGTACAATTCCAGATTTATAAATATTATAATCACTTGGCAATTCAGTATAGTTTTGAAAGATACGGGAAACACACAGACCGGTTTAAATTAACAGCATTCCTAGCACAAGCTGCCTGTTCCATCCCACCTACATCCCTTAAATCGAAGTGGAAACACACATAGGAGATTGAAAGGCTAGCAAGGGTCTAGCAACCTTTTCAGGTACTTTCAAAATTGACCTAGGAAGAAAGATTCAGTAAATAGCTTCAGTTATCTACTGTAGTAGATACTAGTTTTGAATGGTCACAAAAAAAAGGACAAAAAAGAATACTGGGAAGTGCTGTGATACATAGAGGTGAACATCCTAAAGGAAAAATGTACCACTATACCAACTTCTTCATTACATGGAATTCTGAATGACAAAGCTTGTTTGAAACAACTATTTAATTTACAGAATGACCTGTCTTCCATGCTCAAGTATCACTACAAGAATCCAGGTATTCGGTTTCATAGGCAGCCTAAGCACACTTGCAAGATGTTCAGCTAAGTTGTTCCATATGTGACAAAAGTAACTGGAGACATGTTTTTATTTTTATAAAATTGAACGTGCTATTTATTCTGGAATAGTATGATTTCAGCCCTAAGTCAGAGTTAATACCAACCTCTGCTCACAGAGAACATAAATGCAGAAACTGCATGAATGCATTAGTCTTAACTACTGGTTTCACAGTGCTCTGCTCAGCATTTAATCAGAGTTAACCACCATGCTAGCGTACATAATACACAAATGCTTACAATAAAACAATTCTAGCTATAAGAAAAAATACAGTACAGAAACAAATTCAAGAAAAAAATTCTTTACATGATCAAGTAGAAGAACTTTAGACTACTAGTCTGCACTGAGGAGTTCCAAGATTTTTAAAATCAACTGTAAGAGGGATGATTTAGACCATTTAAATAGAATACATGCCAAGGACATCAAAATGCCAGCAAGTGTTGGGCAATGAGCAACAAGAAGTAAAGGTTTAGCTTTTCTTCTTATAACTCTGGGGAATAGAGGCAGAAAAGCAGACATTATAAGAGAGTTGGAGAGAAGATATTCAGGGGAACAATGCTAACATGCAACATACTAGTCTGGAAGTGGGCTTCCCAGCAACAGTGTGGAGCTGATTGCTGACTACATCGTTTAGATCCAATGAATTTTGACCCCGTTTAGAGTCCAACAGACAACAAACCTGTTGTTCTGCAATAGCATGTTAGTGACCTCGGTCAGAGGGAAGGATGGGCTGAATACCTGTCGGAAATTTATGTTAGCCTGCCTGGGAGGAATCCTGCTGCTAGACAACCTGCAGATGCTGAGCTGTCAGCCTGTGGTCAGAGGCTAAATGAAAACCTGAGAAACGTCTGATAAAGATCAGTACAAGAATGCAGAAACACTCCCCCCCTCCATGCATTTTTAAATGACCACAGCAAACCAAAAACATTTTTATCTTTTTACAACTTCTAATGGAAACAATCTGATACCAGAGACAAACAATACCATGACTTCAAGATCATAGTTCTAACCTACTGAAACTGAGAAATACAGAAGAATGCATGTTATGCAGATCTTCTGCCAAAAGTTGACAATGAATATCAAGTTTCCCTCCCCTCCTCTCCCAAATGTGAAGTCCTCCTAAGTGTGTTTGAATCTGTAGCTCCACTACTTTATAACCTTTTTAACCTGTACTAGAAAAGGCATAGGAAAGACACAGGTAAACATTACCAGTGGTAGAAGAAGGTGAAGACCCTCAGGTTTTTTTCCCCTGCAACAGCCTGAGAAAGCATATTAACACATTGCAGAAAGCAACCTTGTTTCAAAGAGCTTTTCAACCTTAATTTTACAGTATTAGATCCCAATTACCCTAAGGTTAGAAACAATGTTTAAACAAGTTATAGTTTAAATAGGCTGGAAGCAGCCATCTCATGAGCAATGCGGTCCACTCCCAGCACACACTGATCACAATCTCCACTAAAGGAGGCCGAGAGTCTTGTGATACCCCAGGACTGCCCCACTTGCCGTGACAACTAGCCTCTGACGAACACTTAAAAGCAATGGCAAGAGTACATCTCGAACAAAAGGTAATATTTGTTTACAGTTTCACAAGACGTACTCATTGTGGAATTGGGTGTCTAGAAGAGCGTCTTTCCATGCTCAACTCCAGCAATTTTTTGTAATTCTCAAAGCAGCTGCTTATATATCAATTTCTGAAACAGCAGAATATAAATGAAAGATTCAAAGTTACTTTTTTTTTTTTAAACTAACTATTCGGTGCCAATAATTTAATCCAGAGCAAAAGAACCATGGAAAACCATCAACAATACTTTTTGTTAAGAGTTTAAGAGAACTGCTTATAACAAAGATGTAATTGCAGTAAAAGGCTGTCTGAATTCCTAACAGTGTTGAATACAAAAGCTCCTGAAGAGAACAACACAATTTTGGCAGCCTACTAACTTTGGAGAGTTTGGCACTGCAAGGTTGCAAGTTAATCACTAGCACATTAGTACACAGTCTGGACCAAGTTGCATGAGAAAATAAAAAGCTGCTAGTGCTCCATGTCTTTGGAAAAAAGACATAAAAATCAGATCTAGCAACCCTCCCAAACTCAAAGCACTACGTATCAAATTTTACAATAGCATTTTAAATAAACTACAGTCCTACGAAGTACTTCCTGAAATTGCACAGTAAACCAGATGGATACATCAATTAATGATCCCAATTTCTGTATTACATGCTTATAAACGTGGAACCTAGCCAAAGGTTTTAAGCAATGTCAAATGTGCATGCATTTCAAAGTGAAGACAAAGCCAAGTGCAAGAGATGGAACTTTTTCAAGTAGCCCTCATTCCATGGCATGGGGAAGTCACAGGCAATTAAGGTACGGTGGCTTAATGAACTTGCGGTCATCAACTGAGCTGCAGTGACTGTGTGCACTCTGCCTACTCTACCTGCAAATTAAACATGTTAGCTTAAAACATCTACATGTTGACACAGCATACACTGTCCTCCTTCGGTGTTAGCCACTGAACTATGCCAATGCAATTCCTGAGAATGCTAATGCTTTCAAGCCCTTTCACATCTTTCCATGTGTTTCAAACCAGTGGTTGTAAAATCCTTTAAAGGAGTCTTCTGAGTATTCTTGCCTACCAGATATTCCCAAACTGTCCATGCCAATGAAGCCCAGGCCTCCTTAAAAAAACTACCATTAAAAATTCTGTCAACATCAAGTCGTCTCCAGAAGAAAGGATGAAGATGAGCTTTTCTACAACAAAGAAAGGTTTCACAACTGGCTTCGACAAATCTAGTCTGCTATGGGCAGAGGCCCCAGCTACATGTTCCCATTCCCTTCCTTCCACTGGCATTCACATACAATCATCAGGATCAGGAAGATGATCTGTCTCCAAGCTGCCTTTTTTTCTTCCCACCTTGTAGAGGCAGTTTTCAGCCAGTGCAGTTTCCTGATCTACATGGCTGCTCAACTGTACAAACATGAATGCCAAGAGAAGGAATGGAGTGAGGACAAGCGTCATTGCCCCTTTCCACAGCAGCACAACTTCAAGACTGCCTTACGATCATCATGAAACAGTAGTGCTCCCAGGCCAAGGGAAAGCACTGCTTAGATACACTTGCGTCACGTTGCTTAGCTTTCCATAAGTGCTAGTAGTCTTTTGTTGTTTTTAAACATCAGCTGAGGCTCTGGTGTAACCAGCATCTAGTACTAGCATCCAAGCATGTCCCTACCATGCTAGGAAGGAAAAGACTAAAATAATGAGTTCTGGCCTTAAAACCTTTTAAAGGTTGAAGCACAAATCAAAGTTCACTTGATAATGTCTGCTAAACAAACATCACTGTGGTTGCTTGTAATTTTCTATGCAGAATTGCCAACTACTACCCTCCAAGCATCTCTAAATTCAAGAAGCTGCTTTAGATGCCACAGTATCTGAAAAGCTTTCCAAGCTAAAGACAATGTAATTCACTGATTATGACTCCATTACAATTTCACAACTCCTTAAAGAGAGATTCGCAGGAAGTTCAAATGACTTAGCATTCTGTAAGCATGAAACTCAATCCCCTAAAATTTAAATTAAGAACCAACTTGCTTAGGAATGCCTTTTCAGTTCTTCATTTAGCTGAGCAAAGTCAACCATTTGGACGATGGTAGTACAGTACGTGCACACCTAAACACTAAGGCTGCACTATAAACATTTGACTACAAATGCTAAAAAGTAGCTTCTGGAAAAAACAAAACAATTGCTCGTTATGATCAGTGGGAAGAGCCAGTCATAACTTCAGCAACAAAAAACTCAGTCTTCTGAGTAGCTTTGTTCCATTACAGCATACCTGGCACAAACAGCAAATCCACAACCTCCAGTTACAATCACTACACTAGTTTTATGTTGAAACAGAATTTTTCTACTCCAAAGTACTGCATAATCAATCTCTGCTAGTTTATTATTCGCTATCACTCAATTGTGGATTACACAGCAAAATTTTTTACTTTGACTTTAAAGCTTCAGAGATCCTCCCTCAGCTTCCTGTCAAATATTGGGCAATAATCTGATTTCCCTGCAAATCTGCATTAAAGTTCCAAAGACCAAGTTCTACCCTCTGCTGTATCCATCTTTAGAAGAGTGAATACGAGCAGAGGGAAAACATGGCCCACAGTTCTAGCTAAGATTCCTGTTGTTGTACAAGCCACAGTGTAGTAGGTACTCAAGATTAACAGGAATTATTAGGAAAAGAATAAACTATTCTGCACAAAAGTCAACAGATCAGCTCCATAAACAAGGGAAACGTTATCTGTTGAACAAGGAGGTCTCCTTTTCACACAGCTACTTTTCGGAACAGAACCACACTTGAAAGAAGATAAGTGACTGATTATCTTTTGCCTCACATTTACAGACAAGCGTGAGACAAATTCTTCCCCACTGAGGTACAGAACTAAAAGAGGTAACAATTCTTCACTAGAGCCTTTAAAGGAGAAAACACCACTAACATCTCACTCATTTTCATACTATATAGGCAATCAGTACAAGGCTCGCCTAAGTAACTAAATCCAAACGATCTGGCTGATATTTCTGTTGGTTCATTGGACTATATTTCGTACTCTGTTTTTGAGACCAGTTATACAATTACCATCCAAAAGCTGTGCACAATAGAAGCATTAGTAAGACCGACTTGATCTGTATCAACAGGTGCCAGCAAATAGCCTGCCAGTTTCATGCAATTTTACTTCCAAAGCCATTATACTAGTTGGCAGTTTACCAAACTGAAAGATATGTTTTAACCCCATGAAGCCTGAGTCTAATTATAGTAAACATGCAATAAAACTGCACCTCAAGTAGTTATGATACAATCCTCTCTATTCTAATGTATTTTTCCTGATTTGACTGGAAAGAAACTTTATTCCTAGGTACCTTTTCCATTTATTTTCATTTTCTCAATGACAAAATAAAAAATTGATAGGTGGTTTGGGCCTATGGCAGGGTGGTAGGTGGAACAGACTCCATACACACTCTGCTGTTACTACCACTCTTGTTATCACCTCATTACTCAGTATAAGAAATAACTCCAGCAGTGCTTAGCAACACAGTGCATCCAATCAGCTAAAGATCACTAACGGCAGCGTGTGAAAGGCACGCAGGAATGGAGCGCCAGGGTACAACCCGGGAGCCCGAATCAAGCACGTAGGAAATAGCGCTCTATTCTTTCACTATCGAAACTTGGTGGCCAGACTCCAAGCTCTTTGGTAATAATACTCTTCTCTGCCGCCCTCTCTCGCTGTGACTCCACTTCCTGCAGTGAGCTCTACTTTTCCACAACATACCCGCCAAACGCTACTTCCTTAGGACAGAGCTCCCCATCCACCTAAGCACCGCTTGGCTGCTCTCAACTGCATTTAAGAAGCCCTCTGGTTTCTTTAATACTGTATTAAAGATAAAAAAAAGTCAAACCAATTTAAATGCAAAGACTCATTGCAGACATTCCACTTGCCACGTACAAATCTATTAGCCATAGGATAACATCACTGCAACATGAACTGGAATTGTCCCTACCAAATCCAGCCCAGAAAATTAAGACTTCTTTTCTTCTTTAGGTGCTCGCACAAACAGCCCTTCTCTCCAACTTCCTTCAGCTGTTGCATAAGCATACTAGAGAAGTTTAAACCTAATCAAAGGAACACCTTTCTCCTATCCATCGAGATCATTCCTTTAATTCACAATCATGGTTTCAACAAAGTGCTTCATGACATCATTGTGGCATTTTCCATATAGAAAGGGAGGCTCCGCAGAGCCTTTTGTTGTCCGAAGGACTTAAGAAACAGTCATACACAGTGGGCCAAATAGCTACTGTGCTTGAAACAGCAAAGGCTCCATAAGAAAACTACAAAGGCTTTACACACTGTTAGACCATCGCTCTGTTTCAAGGAGCTTATTTTCCACACCTCAATCATTTCATGCTTCAATTGCTAAAAGTTTTTTTTGTGTCTGCTAAATCTCCTGAAAATATAATTGGGGAAGATGTCAACTACTATAACTGTGCCTTACAAACAGGTACTGCTGCTTTGATTTCTCCATTAACTTCCAGCCTTTCACTGAACTGGATTCCCAGTCATTGTCTCCTCCACACAGTCACCTTTTTCCACGTTGCCCTACACTCGGAACATCCTCCTAAATGTCAATTAAGTGTCTTCTGTACTTTTCCAAATCCTTTCCCAATGAGTATTTCCTACTCCAGGCCATTATTGATGCATTCCTTATCTAAACCCTTGTCAGAGATTTTGTCAATACTGCGAAGACCATAGCTACAGATCATATTCTTACACAGTTATCTGGTATAAAGATAAATAATAATGTAAAAACAGTCAAACATCCTTTTGCCTACAACACTCAGGCATGATGGAGTAGAACGTAGATTTCATGGAAGCCTGTGGTAACTTTTTTAAATGTAATGCAAATGGTAGTGATGAGAAGAGAATAAAGGTTAGATAATTAATTTTGTGCTTCTAGGGGTAGGTTAGCTTAGCAAACTATTACGTAATTTTGCAATCAAAGTTGTTAACTGTTGGCAAGAGCACCTCACGTCAGAAATGAAATGGATTAACACATGAAAACTCCAGTAAAAAAAGCAATCCTACCTTCGTCTCCTTCTGGCGCATAGGAAGCTGTAATAATGTCGATGTCAGCACAGTTCATCACAATTTGGTTGGTTGCCTGTTTCACCTGGAAGAGAAATTTTATGAGCATCAGGAAGAAACAGTGTTCCCTACTCCCTTGAGCACCCTTAGGTAGGTAGGCATTCCCACCTCCCTTTAATCTAAAACCCCTTCCACCATCAAGTGTCTGAAGTAAAATTTAGCGTTTAAGAGTGGTAAAAAAGAAAAAGATAATCCACTGATGCTCTCAATTGTTCCAGAACATGCGTACTTGAATCATGTTCAAGCCATCTAGGCCTACTTATCAACACTGTAAATTATTTAAGGGAATGAACTGCCTGTTAAAAATTGGTGTGAAAGCTTGACAATAGGGCCCTTGTACATGCCTGGGAATCCAAGACCAATAAAAATAGATAGAGAGCCTGTAAACTTCCTTTTAGAGATGACCTACAGGAGACTATAGTCAAAGCCTTTGAACGCAAACTTACATCTTTCAGAGATGATCAGAAATACAACCTACAGTATTGTGTTCTAAACTGTCAACACTATAAGAACTTCCTAGGTTAAAAACATCTGCCAAGAAATTCGCCTTTACATTTTCCTGAAAGCTTTCCTTCTGCCAGCTCTTGGCTACACACACTTTGCTTTATTTAACAAGTGGCCAGCTCCCAGCGTAGTAATAAACTGTCTCACTGTGCCAGCTTTCTATTTGGATGCAAAAGCTTGAATACAGAGGAATTCAAATTAAATATCAATTAATTACAAAGGGGTAAAATATTTGGGAATTAAACTAGGAATTATTTAGAAACTTATGGCTGAAACCACTAGAATCATCACACTGGATCAAGCTGGTAATCCTGCTAGTCCAGGATACAATGTCTGGCAGTAGACAACACCAGTTCTTTAAATAAAGGAGCAAGAATTCCCATAACAGCCAGCTAGGGTTTAACATATGTACGAAGGAACTGCTTCCTACCCCAGACAGTAAGTTTCTTAAAGCATAAGGACTCGTATGCCTTTATTGGTTTTTCACTATTATAACCCCAAAATGCCCTATTAACACCTGTACCCATCACTCTAGCTATCCATGTTTGAACACAGCAAGAACCAGCTGGACCTCTTTGTGATGGAAACTGGTTCCCAGGAATCAAGAGCTCCTTCACTCCTGTAGCGAAATCAGCAAAGTGCTCTGCACATGCACGCCAGCTCACCATTCAAGCATCTGAGTGTAAATACATTTATTACAAGTAAAGCCGAAATAATAAGCTGAAGTGTCACAGCTGAAGCAGACACTTACCACTCTGCCATAAAGGAGCTGGTATCTATACAAGATGAGTAAACGGAAGCAGATATTCAGTCCTAAGCCGTTCTACCTAGGCTCACTGAAGGAATGGTTCCTTAGTCATTGTGTACATTAAAAACAAATTCAAGTCTAGTCAGTGATAAGAGAGGTTTAAGAAATTTAAATGTATAACTTAATAGGCATACCCACATCACAAGAACGGTCTATCTAGTCTAATAATCTGTTAACCAAAGGGCTAATACCAGACAATCCAAGGAAAGCCAACCCCCACGGTGGATGGTTAACACAAGACAAACCTAACTCAGAAGTTTCTTTCTAACCTTAGTCACCAACTTTGCTTCTGAAGCAAATGTCTACGGCTTATTCCTATTAACAGAATTGTTTGTATAATAAATATTACGTAAGGGCTTATACTTTTTGACAAGAGTAACTATTAGTGAATCTTTCCAAATCCTGCTTGTCAGTCACCCTGCAGTAGTGTCATACAGAACAGTGCAGAAGAGCTATGTTGTTTTCACTATGTTGCCTCTTTATGGTAATAAAACCAAAACAATGTTACCTAATAAACTTAACCTGATTGTAGAAACAACATGTTTGCAAAGCATAAAACGAGCAAATGTAACAACTAAAGTGACACAGGTTAGATTTGATGCTTCTAGTAAAGATACAATCTGAAATCTTTTTTTCTTTTTCAATTTGCTGTACATGAAACTAAAGGATTACAACATTTCCCAAAACCTAAGATCAAAGCTCAACAATTTGCATCACAATATTAGGGTTTGGGGTTTTTCAAGGTCTTCTAAAACACAGAGAAATCAGAATGAGAAAGCTTTTTATAAATGTCTAGTAGAGACCTTTATTCAATCTACAAATCCAAGATGCATAAAGAGCTGTCCAAATTGCAGACAATACTGGGTTTAACAATAGGCTTGATCTTTAAAAAACAACCTCTTCTGAGGACAGAAGAATTTTCAGTGTAGCACTGTGCCCACAAAATAAGAAAGTTTAGGTTTAAGCAGAGACAATTTCAGAGGCTGCTTAGAAAGGCAATTCCCTATTTTTATTTTTTTCTTACCTCCTACAAATATCAAGTCAGTTTTACAAAAGAGTGCAACATACTAGAAAACATTTAAAGGGACTGAGTGAACCAGTAGGCTAAAAAATGTTTACCCTCCAACTCCCAAAAAATGAAGGGCAAAATTCAGCTCGCAGATATGAATACTGACAGTGTACTGTACAGCACACTTCTGAGGCTCTCGTAATTTAATTCAGTGAGGGAAAAAAAAAGTTTTCATGTTGGCACACAGACTCTAGCATGAAAGCCTCCTCCCTCTGATCCACTAAAAATAATGAAGTACAGACACACCTGTAAGAACAAAACCAAAACTATAAGCCATCCAGCATACTTAACTTAGGACCATTTTATCTCACAAGAACCTGTAGCCTAATGCTTACCGACTCTACCTATATCATGAAGATGAATGAATGTGTTTTACTGTAAGCGATACCTTGAAACTGCTTTTACGTTTCTGCTAATACCATGTTCTGGAAGACAGATATTCTGCTCATGCAGTGCTTTTCATGAATCCAATCATATTAAAAGGCAAAAAAAGCATCTCACCAAGTAAGGTATAACCAATTACAAAGCTGTATATACACGAACTGTCACCCTGCTTCACCTTGCTCTATAATATAATAAATTTACTCTTCAACAAGAGGCGGCTAATCAAGGCAAGAGCAAGCTACAAATGCCCACAATGAAAGTAGCTTTGCCCTAAGGGTGACATGCTTAAAAGCAGCAGACGAACTAAGACCAATATCCAGAACGAAGAAATGTTTCCAAACTTTAAACCTGTTGCTTTTGATGAAAGTCTACTAACATTAATCAGAATTCAAACACCTATTGAGATTAGCCAGACACAGATACCACAAGGAGGTCTGCTCTGCAAAAAAATGGCAGACCTTTTAAGACATTTTAACTGTGTCGGTAACCTGCCGTTAGACTAAGACAACACACACTTCCCAACCCCCTACACATCCACATTTATGCTCAGTGTTTGTTTCTGGGAAGGAAAATCTCACCCAATAGGAGATAACAGCTTAAGTTCCCCCCAAAAGTTTTCCAAGGTAACATCACTTGATGGAAGAAGAGCTAAAAAGGCTAATTATTTGGCTCTGCCAAATAGGACGCGAAGATGCTGTAAAGCTTTTGATTTTCAGAGGTTATCAGAGCAGGAAAGGACTTGGTGGAAAAACCTTTTTAGGACATTAGAAACAAGAATTTGAATGGCTTCAGCAGAACGACAGCCTATCTGAAATACAGGATGAGGGGCACCAAAAGACATCTTCTATAGTCAAAACTAATTCTCTAGAGCCATTTATAAGACTAGATAATTAAAATCTTGTCACTCAGCTTCAGAGTGCTTTCCTAAATGTAGCATTATAACAAGCATGTATGTTTTTAGCACTTTACTCTCTAAAAATAGACAACTAAAATTACTACAGTCGTGTTATAGGATGTATCTTTTTAAAAAGAATTCAAAACTTCAATGAGAAAAGGAATAAAGACTTTTATTAATCTGCATCTCGAGCAAATTATGGTAGCCAGGTAGTGAAATTACCAATGCCACGACTAATTGGCCCACTGGAAAAATTCACTTCATTCCAAAGAGCATCCAACTACATTCATCGGTAGCAGTCACACATACTTCAGAAGTGTCAAATTCACACAGACAAGTAAATCCCTTTGTAACTATGATCAATGCAATCATCTTAGCCTTATGAATTACAGAACTGAGAGGCCTTTCTGTGGCGAGGAAGAGCAAAGGCATTCCTATTTTTGAAGCTGGTGGCATAAGGGTACACAGAGCCGCAAGGTCCTGACTTTGAAGCACCAGACTTGAACACTCAGCATGTTGCCTTTAACACTCAAATTCAGATGTGCTGGAAACTTAAGTTACAATGCTAGGTAACATGACCATATATTTACACTAGACAACTTCCCCCCCCCAGGAGATACTAAGCACAAATACTACACCCGTTAAGCTTAATTTTTCAAGGTTTACATACAAGAGTGTCACAATTAATCTTTAACTGGCATGCAGCAGGATCAGAAGACTACGCATTTCTTTAGTCTAGCAGATACTGCATAATTAACCTATAAAAAGCAACAGATACAGGTTAAACATTGCTAAATATAACAGAGTATCCTTAAGACATATTAAAGGGACCGTGAAAGATGTTTAAGAGCCATCTACCTCAGGCTGTAAATTCTTTAAAGATAGGTTGCTTTGCAACCAAGAAACCCCTTGCTGTAGTTTGCAATGAAAGAAATGAATCACCACACAACAGGCTCCAAAGAAGGTAGTTATATAGAGGTAAGTACCAGGAAGTTAGAAGACAACCATGCACCTTCCTGAAGCTCTGCACCTACACCCTGCACCGCACAGGTGATCGTTTGGAGCCATGACAGCGTTAAGAACTTCCATTTAGAAGCTTAAAACAACCGTTGAACTTTGGGAGCCAGATGTTTGTTTCTGTTGCTAGTTACTCGTTTGCCTTTTCAGCATGATGCTGAAGAACAGAACGGCCACACATCCCCTCTTTGTTCCAGCCCTCGGTTAGGCCTCCCAGGAGTCAAAAGCAGAATGGAAAAAAGTTGACCTAGACACTGAGTAATATGAGTGCACTGCACTGATAACTAGACCCTGAGAATCAGGGTTATAATAATTAAATCTCAAGCTAACAGATGAATAAAGTACATGAACTATTTCCACCAAAAAAAACCCCCAACCTTAATTGTGCTCATTCAGAAACAAGCCCACACACCCAACAAATCAACAGTTTAAAATGCTAAAAGATGATACAACTGACAGAGTGATCACAGGATTGTGAGCAGGCGACTATTTCAGTGCCAGATCCGCTACCAACACACAGCGCCCGATTCTCCCACAACCATGTTTTGTCCTAGCTGCGATAAGGGTTCCTTGTGATATAGTTCATTTAAGGACTTTTGGGTTTTTAACTGTGATAAATGGTAATTATATACTGTCAGTTTATATAATTGTTACACTATTCTGCAGACTTCAAAAATATTCATATGACCACAAATTACATTATTTGAAAATCTCAAGTAACCAGACAAAACTTAATATATAGGTTACCAGATACTCAACAAGCACAACTTCAAAAGGCTACAAAATTAAACTATCAAGAGACAGATTTCAGTATCGTTCCTTTATCAAGAAACAACAAATACTAGACAGAGGGCCAATTCCCTAACCTGAAAACTAAAAGTGTCACAATAAACTACAAACATGTATCATTTCTTTTTAAGGCTTTGAAATCCACCTGCTCACTGCTGTAACAGTGAAGCAATAACAGCCTTATCTTTTTAATCAGAAAAGGCTTTATCCTCAGAAGCTTCTTTGAAGGAGCCATATAAGTGTAACATTTATTATTGTAGCATAAAGACAAAATGTTTTGTTAAGTTACTTCCATGTACAAAAGCCAACACAAGTGTACTGCCCCAAAGCCAGGACTGCAAGGTTATTTAACATTTCTTCAGCACTTGGTGCTCAAGTCAAAAGACTTACCAAAATTCTACACAGAGGGCTGCCAAATCCTATTTAATGGCTGTGAACGAGAAACACAAACTGACTGATCAAGTGTTTACTTGTAGTATCTTGACTAAATATCATAGCCTTCACTGATTCCAGTTTGCTAGTAAAGATGCAAAAATAACAAAGCAAACAAACACTTCTGATGTACATAATGAAAAATTTTCCTAATTTTGTGGCTAATTGTGATTTATTCTGGTGTCAAAGTTTCAGTACTCACCCTGCAGGTCAGAAAGCATCACTGGTTTAAGTACTTGATGTGGATTATTGCTTGTCCAGCCATTATCATACTGGAATGGAGCAGAGGGGCTAATAATTATTCTTGGTTGGTTATAAAAAATGATACCTGGATCTTCAAGAGGAGGCAGTGTATGTATTTCCCTACCCAAAATCTGGAAAATCCAAAGTTTGTGTCTTAACATAAAATCACTTTTACCTCGACGACTGTACAATGTATGCCAAAGCTGCTGAAAACAGAATGCCTCTGACGAGCTCCACTCCACCTTATTACAAGCTGCTAGCAGAAATGGCCAACAGGTCCATTGAACCAATTAGATCCAAAAGCACACAAATTATTTTTTATTTTCTAGATTCAATCCCAGCTCAATAACAAACAACTAGTAAATGTTAGCATATTCTTAAGCAAGCCATTCCCTTGTACAAAAAGTATCCTGTCCACCTAGTACTGCAGGTGAGCTGGTTGTTCTTCTCTCCATTAAGGTGCAGAAGAGCTACCCTCTAATTTTCTGGAACGTGCCTTTACCACTCTTTGGACACTGGCAGCCACAGCAAACTTCTCCAGATTGCTAACTTGAGACAAGCACGTGAACACTCACCCCATACACCTTCCTGCACCTCTCCTGTACTTGCTTGCGTGCAGCTGGGATTTGGCCTCATGATTCTTTGGTCTATGGTTGATAAAAGTGATTAAAAAATAAAGATATATACTTTGGATACGTTTTAAAAACCTTGCCCTATATTTTTTCAATTCTCTCTACCACGGGAACATCAGATCAGCTCACCGTGATGTGAACAAGAGTTTTTTACAACCTTGAACCTGCCAGATCAGTGCTCTTCCTTAACACATGCCCTCAGCTGGTAGGAAAGTCCAGAATTTCGCATTGTCAGGTGCTATCCATTGCTCTAGGAATTAATTGAGCAATCCCCTGAACAGCAAATGTTATTAAAAACATCTCAACGGGACTAAAATCTGCAAACCAACTACAATCTCCACAAGCTCAATCCTCGTTATTCCTGTATTTAAATGAATTTTCCAAGGCTGCTGTTCAATACGACTCTCTCCTCGGTAGCAATGCTGGCTTAAAAAGCCACAACTCCCCTCCCCCCGAGCGTTATTTTTAACCTGGATGATTTCAGTGATCCCATTTGCAGCACAGCCCCACAGCTGTAACAGGACTGAGGAGCAGCAACTTGGGTGCGAAGACAGGAATAGGTGGCTAGGATTAAGACGGAAGAGACTGGGAATTTCTCAAGCTAGCATTTTCGCCCAGGCTGATGCGCCATCAAACCGAGACCCCAAAGACAGCAGCAGCCTGAGGACATGAGCTAGAACAAAATCTACAAGGCAATTTACGTGTTCAATATTTCTTCCACATGACACAAACTTACTCATCTCTGGTTGTCTTCCTCCAGGTCGCAAAAGTCACAAGATTCACTATCATCCACAGCCTTTTGCCCTCCCCAACTTCCACTGACACCAGACTGAAACAAGGGGAGTCAAAAGTTTTCCGCACGTCAAGACGCTTGCCCAGTGAGGCACTCGCTCTCTTCTGTACCTGTGCTTCAGATTCAGCAGTTTTATTGCCCTGATGTTACCTCATTTTAAAACAAGGTTTTAATCACCTCTTTAGACCAAGATTTAAATCTGTACACATCTTGGTATTTAAAATCTCCCTCAAATTTTTTTGAGCTCTAAATACAGTCATCCCATTTTAAGAAGAAGTCCGGTAAGCCCTTACAGTTCTGTATCTATTTCAAATCATCGCACAAGGAAAGACATGAAAGCAAATTCAGGAAATCTTGGCACAGCAGCCTGAGAATGACTATGAGACTTCAGGGCTTTCATCAAACATTCTGGCTTTGAAGCACGAACACGGGGAAGCTTTTGCCTTTCAGAAAAGGCAGAAGACCCGCCGTTTTTAGTTTGCACACCCCTTCCCACTGTTAACCAAGCCTCTTGCTTCACTGACTTCAAGCTTTTTATGTCACTGAGGCCTACCAGCTTACCGTACTACACCAGGGGAGTTCTCATTTAATTGCATATGTGGTAGTTTGTCTTTCCAGCAAAATCCCGAGCCATCTGAATGGCTGGATATAGATAAAAGCAGCACGCTGGAGGCTGAAAACAGGAACAGGGTGCTCACTACGGATTTGGGGGAAGCCGGGGATAGATATCCACGGTTCCCACCGCTCCGCGCCAAACCCCACGTACAGACTTTTGCTAGCGGGGCCCTCCTGGCAGCGGGCAGGCGGGAAGAAGAACCGGGGACTGTCCGACCCGGGGCGGGAGGGAGGGAGCGGGCCGGGCACCCCCCCCCCCCAGCCCGAGGGGGAGCCGGGGGGGCCCGCAGCAGCGGGGCGAGGCCCCCCCCCAGCCCTTCCCCGGCCGCTCCCGCTCCTCCCGGGGCCCGGAGCGGGGCAGGGCGGGGCCCGCGGGCTGCCCTCGCCCCTTCCCCGACGCCTGGCCTCGGCGGGGTGTGTGTGTGGGGGTATATATACATATATATGTATAGGCTGAATGGAAAGGGAGGGCGGTGACCGCGGGGAGGGGGGGGGGGGAGCAGCTCCGAGCGGCCTCCCTGCACCTGCCCGGCCGGCTCTGCCGCGCTGAGGGCCGGGCCCCGGCGGGCTGACGGGGAAGGGGGGAGGCCCTCAGGGCCCGGCGGCGAGGAGGGGAAGGGGAAAAGGGCGGGGGGGGGGGTGGATCGGGCTCCCTCAGGGCCCGGCTGAGGGAGGGAAGGCGGGGGCCGGGCCCGGCGGGCTGACGGGGCTCCCTCAGGGCCCGGTGGCGGGAGGAGCGGGCTGAGGGAAGGGTCCCCTCAGGGCCCGGCGGGGGTAGAAGGAGGGGCCGGGCCGGGGCCCTACCTGCACGGCGGCCTCCAGCTTGCCCTCGAAGGTGAAGTCGATGAGGTCGGGCTTGAGGCAGAGTCCGTAGTTGATGGGGGACACGTCGGCGGGCAGCCGCTCGAAGGGCCGCTTCTCCGGCATGGCGGGGCGGCGGCAGGGGGTGCGGGGCTGCGCCCCCCCGCGGCGGGGCGGCGGGGGAGTCGGGGGCGGGAGGGGGGGGAGGAAGGCGGGGGCGGGGGGATAGAAGGGGGGGGCGGCGGAGCGGGAGCGGAGGCGGGAGCGGGGAGGCTTCCTGCCGGCGACGCGGCGGCCCCACAACCGACACACCGAGAGAGAGAGAGAGAGAGAGAGAGACGGAGAGAGAGGAGAGCGGCGGCGGCGGGAGGAGGAGGAGGAGGAGGGAGGGAGGGGAGGGGCGGGGACGCGCGCGCGCGCTCCCGGCACGAGGCGGCCGGGGGGGGGGGTGAGCGGAGGAAGGGGGGGGGTGGTAGGGGGGGGGGGGAGAAAGAAGGAGGAGGAGGAGGAGGAGGAGGAGGAGGAACCGCGCGTGCGCGTGCGCGCGGCGGCGCCACGCGGCCGCGCACGTAGAGCGGCGCGAGCGCGTTGCGTAAGCGGCGCGGGCAGTGCGCGTGCGTCTGTCCGTCCCTCCCTCCCTCCCGCCTGGCTCCGCCCACCCCCCCGCCCGCCCCGTGCGCCGGGTGGTGCGGGCAGAGGGGCTCGCGCTGCCCCCGGCGCGTGCGTCGGGGGGGGGGGGGGCGTCCCGGTACCGGGGGGTCTGGCACGGTGCACCCCGTTAACGGGCTTCCTGGTACCGGGCGGGTGTGGTATGGGGCACCCCATTAACGGGGGCACCTGGTACCAGGGGGGTCTGGCATGGTGCACCCCCTTAACGGGGTTTCTGGTACCGGGGGCGTCTGGCATGGTGCACCCCGTTAACGGGGGCACCCGGTACCGGGGGGGCTGGCACGGTGCACCCTGTTAATGGGGGGCTCCCGCAACACCCAGCCCAGGGGGCTCTGGCACGGTGCACCCTATTAACAGGGGTTCCCAGTACCGGGGTGTCTGGCACGGTGCACCCCATTAACGGGGTTCCTGGTACCGGGGGGGGTCTGGCACGGTGCACCCCATTAACGGGGTTCCTGGTACCGGGGGGGGTCTGGCACGGTGCACCCCATTAACGGGGGCACCAGGTACCAGGGGGGTCTGGCATGGTGCACCCCGTTAACGGGGGCACCAGGTACCAGGGGGGTCTGGCATGGTGCACCCCGTTAACGGGGGCACCCGGTACCGGAGGTTCTGGCACGGTGCACCCTATTAACAGGGGTTTCCGGTACTGGGGGATCTGGCACGGTTCACCCCGTTAACGGGGGCACCCGGTACCGGGGGGTCTGGCACGGTATCATGCTCGGGTCCAGCCAAGGGCACGGCACGGTGGCAGCTCTGTCCCCCGACAGCGGGACAGGGCCCGGTCTCCTCATGGCACCCGTGGTTGCAGCCAGGGCTCAGAGACCATCCAGAGTCTGTTTGGTCCCACGTTTTCCAGGAACGCATCCCGCCGGGCTGTTTTCTGCCGCAGAGCTGGCCTCCGGCGTGGGACTTGTCACTGCTGCTCCGTGGCGTTACGCGGCAGCACCCGACCGCCCGCAGCAGCCCAGATCCGAGCTGAGACTCGCCTCTGCCAATGTGTAACGCGCTCCGATATGTTGTGTCCAGAGGTTTTTTTTCCTGTTAGTTCTCCACGGAATACTTTTTTTTATTGATTACTTTTTCCCAGCACTGAGCGGCCGGCAGGTCCCACGCCAGCAGCACGCTGTGCGCACCATGCGAATTTGGGTTTTTTCCCGGGCTGCTCATCACCCCGTCCAATCCTCCGAGCACCCGCGCAGCATCTGGCCCTTGTATCCGGAGGATGCAGGTCCCTTTCTCCCCGGGTTTGGTCGCCTCTGTGCTCCCCAGGTCCAGATAAGGCAGCACTGTTTGCAGAGCTTGGGGTCTAACTATCGCTAACCTCCAGCGTTAAAAAATCGGGAGATCAGCTTAAACCTCTTGGACTTTGCAGCACAAAATACAGCAATGTGCACGTGTGGAGCGGAGAGAAGGTGTCCTGTCTTCCAGGCTTCGTTTACCTGTTCAGACAGCTACGTGGGCTTGCTTTTTTCCTCACCCTGAACTAACGGCCGCTCTCCTCCTCCTCCTTGTGCTTGAACCGCAGCATCAAGGTGAAACCTGGGTGTTGCAGGGCTCCCGGTAAAACCCCAGGGCTGCCAACACACGTGCAGCCCTTCGTGGCCAGGCTCACGTCCTCTTAAGTAAAAAAAACAACCCAAACCTCTGAAGCTCTTGAGCAGAAAGGGGTTTCTCTGCCGTTTCCCATGGCCAAGCAGCCGCTGCTGCCCACCCTGGGGTACCGCAGCGCTTTGGGGCTTTTCTTGCTCGCCCCGAGGTCAGCAGCGCTGCGGAGCATCACTGGGGCTTGTGAAAGATGCTATGTAAGGAATCCGTCTTAAAAAGCTATGTACACAATACAGCGAACAGTATTTACAGGGTAATAAATGTCCCAAGTGGGTGATGTTGGATGGCTGTTTGGGTTTGTGACAAACACTAGCAGGAAGTTTAAAAATTCTTAATAAAGACTTTATATGGGAAAAAAGAAAGGCGAAAAATTGAATTCCTCTGGAAGAGGGGAGCCTGCGCCGGCAGCCACGGTGGCTTTCCCCGCACCCAGCTTGTGGGGTGAGAGCCACAGCCCAGCCCTGCTCTCGGCCCCAGGACCTGCAGCGGCAATCTGAGATCCAGCAACTCGGCCGCTGCCTCCTGCCTGGCTCCGTACAGAGTGAAAAAACGGACCCGGTTAACTCTCAGCCCCCCCGAAAGGAAGCGTGCTGCGTCTTCGTGGGGGCCACAACCTCCCACAACCTCCCTTGTTTTAAGAAGGAAGCAGAGCTCGCAGAGGCAGGAAATCATTAATTGCCTTCCACCACTAGAAACGGCAATTGGTCCTTTTTTTTTTTTCTCCCCTCCCCAAAGAGATTTATTTTTGCTAAAAGTGGTACCTCGCTGTTTAAAATATAAGTTAGCGCCGAGCGAGAGAGAGAACGGGGATTCGCTGAGACCTGGAGGAGCCGGCGGCACGAACTGGGGCACGGAGAAAGTACAGACAGCTCTTAGCACGTCGTTATAAAAACCAAACGGCTGATGAGCCTGGGTTCATCTGGGGCTTCTGCGGGGCCGCATTGTGCTGCAGAGCCCCGAGGAGGGGAAGGGAGACAAGGAAACAGCTGGAGCCGCGCAGGGGGGGTTCCGACAGCTGCCGCCCTCCCCTTGCTCCTGCCACCATCCCTTCCCAGCGCCTCGGTGGGGCGCGAAGCCCCGCGGGACACACGGACACGGGCAGACGGGGTGATGCGAGCCCCACGTGGGGACGTGTCGGTGGTGGGACCTGGGAAAGTTTCATCGTTGTTGTTGCAAGCGAGCTGATGCCTGCGATGCCCGGGTGGTGCTGGGGGGAAAATCCCCCGCAGCGAGGGAAGGGCTGGAGCGGTGACCTGGAGCCTCCGTACGTGATTTCCAACCAGGCTGGATGGAGGAGGACTCAGCCCGGCCGTGCCAGGCTGGGGATACCCCGAGGCCACTGCAACCGGCCGGCGGGGAGGTCAGCCATGCCACAGTCACGCCGAGAGACCTCACGGGAGCAAAAAGCCCTTCTCCTCCTGCCTCGCGTCCGCTTTCGATGCCCTGGCACATGGTTTTCGATGTCATGGCCACGGGTGACTCTCCTCGGGCAAAGCCACGGCTGGGCAAGCAGCAAGGTCAGGAGCAGGATAAACCTATTCCTGGAGCAGAGCTGCTCGCCACCGCGGGAGGGAGGTGGAGGGGATTGTCTCTTCTGAGCTTTAATTCCTGTTCCCGATGGTTACGCGGGTCACTGGGTGCCCTCCCGGTGCGCACCCGGCGCTGGCAGCGGCGCGGTGGCTCCGTGGCCACGCCGGCCGCAGGGTTCGTGCTCGGCAAAGGTCTCCGGGTGCCTTCTGCGGCTGCTGGTCCGCGCGGGAGATATTGTTAGATGACAGATGCTGCTGTCAGCAAGAATCCAGAAAGAAAGAAAGGAAGAAAGAGCAGCCTCCACCGAGAAAGCCGGGGGGAAGCTGCCTCCTCCGCCGTGTCCCGACCAAACCGGGTTCTCCTGCAGTGCCAGACTGGGGAGGGCCTGGGGACAAACGGACGGGGTGGAAGCCAGGAGCTGTAATTAGCCCAGAGACTCTGCAGCCACCAACCGCTGTCAGTGCACCATTTTAATTAGGAAAAAAAGGGGAATAAAAAAAGAAAGATCCCGAGAGAGGCTTTTCTTTTCTTCTCTCTTTTGCCAGAGTTTTTGCCATTCCTGCCGAGAGCGGGAGCAGCCGGAGGGCACCGGCTAATCCTGCCTCGCAGGTCTGGGCCGGCGGCTTAGGGCAGGAATCTCTGGTATTCGGGAGCACAGGGACAACGGCGTGCTCGAAGCTGCAAAGTGGCTCCTGGGGCCTCTTGCTCTGCGGGCTGTTCCTGGGGGGGGTTGGGAGGCATTTTGCATCGCTTCCCCCTCTCGCTGCATGGTGACGCATTGCGTGCAGGTCTGCCCGTCGCCCTCCCGCCTCGCCATGTACCTGGGGCGAGTTGCACAAGGATGGAGGCAAATGTGGCCAAGCCCCTGCCTGGAGCTGGTGCGGACAGCTCAGCTTTGGGCGGGTGCTGAGCACGTCCCACTTCTGCTGATGCTCAGGTCCCTCCAAATCCCAGCCCTGGATCTTGCTCTCCGATGTGTCAAATCCCCGCGTGGTGGCTTTGCAAGGGGAAGATCACATGTGGGCTGGGGACACCATCGAGTGGTGTCTCCAGAGGCCACTGCTGCTGGGGCGAGCCCCGTCCCAAACCGCAGCAGGCAGGGATGGTCCTGGGCTGTGCTCCCCAGCAGCCCCCCATGGCGAGGACGTGGCCCCAGGAGGCTGCCAGAGCCCTGAAACAGCTGCCCACGGTGGTAAAACCGGCTGAGATGGCATCACGGGGCAGCTCTGCAGCTGGGAAAGATGGACGGGTTGGGAAAATCCAGCCCCACGAGTCCCGAGCCGTGGGAAAGCGTCAGGGCTGTGGGGTGCTGGGGCCAGTGACTCAGCCCCGGCTGCTCCGGGACCGGCTCTGTGGCCCAGGGGCTTCAGCCCTGTTTTCCAGAGGGGAAACCGGCTCCCGTTTTCCTCCCGGGCGTGCAGCAGGGAGGATCCCCCCTCTCCTGTTTTTGAGCCCCCACGAGCATCATGCCAGACTTTCGAAGCTGTTGCCGGGATGTGCATGCAATCCCCCCCCCCCACGGGTGCCTGGCTCCCCCCGTGCTCCCCGGGACAGCCCTGCAGGGCCGCTCCCGGCTCGCCCCGCTCACAGATAACAGCGTGGGCTGGGATCAACGGTCTCGGGCACAGTGGAGCCGTCACTACACATTAACCAAGCTGTCCGATGGAGCAACGCTTCCTCGTAGCCAAGATCAACAGTCCCCCAAAGCAAACTGGGAGCACGGCCAGGCGGAGCGAGCAAAGCCCGGAGCCTCCCGATGAGCCACCCGCTCCCGTGGGGCCACCCCGGGGGTTCGCACCCCCATGCCGTGTTTGCCTTTGGGTCTGCAAGACGGAGCAAGGCCTCACCCTGCAGCCGTGGGCGGATGCTGAGCATCCCCCAGGGTGTCCCTGGGGCTCTGGGAGCTGGAATTTCCAGGGAACAGGATTTGGGCTAAGTGTGGTTTGTTTGAGGACATCGGTGCTCCACCCCCGGAGCTGCTGCATCCCGCTGTGCCAGGCTGTCCCGTGGGACATTCGGGTGGGACCCTCGTCCCCGAGCCCCCCCCCCCCCCCCCCGCCACCGGCAGCCCCCGCGTGTTGCTGCAACACCAAAAGCATCGGGCGCCGACTGCTGCTGCGCCCGGTGCCGAGCTGAGCTACCGGGGGGGGGCTGCGCAGGTCCCCGGGGAGACCGGAGGGGAGGGGGGGGGGGGTCTGCAGGTCTAGGGAGGGGACACACAAGTAGGTGCGACCCCCCCCCAGCACCCCCTGCATGGGGCGGGGCGGGGGGGTCCCTCGCCTGTCGCATGTGGCACTGGAGGGGGACCCAGCACCCCCTTTCTCGGTGCATGGGGGGGGCGAGGGGGGGGGGTCCTGGAGCCCGCTGCAGAACACGGGACGCCCCCCCCCACTGCACCAGCCCCCGGGGTCGCCCCGCCGCGCGCTACCCGCGCCGCCGCGCGCTCGTGGGCGGAGCCTCCCCCCGGCCGCCGCCCCCCCCTCTCGCTCCGCAGCCGATGGAATTTTCCACTCGCCGCCGCGGCGCGGGCTCCCGCCGGCCCCGCCCCCTCCGCGCGCGGCACACTTCGGCCCCGCCCCTCCCCGCTTCGGCCCCTCCCACGTCCCGGCGGGCCGCGCGGTGGGGAAGATGGCGGCCGCCATGAAGACGGGCTTGGGCAGGCTGGGCCTGCGGGTGTGGTGGCAGGTGGGGCCCGGGAGCGGGGTTAGGAGGGACGGGGGGGAACGGGCCGAGGAGCTACGGGATAAGGGATGTGGGGAGTCAGGGACGAGGGAATTTGGGGAGGGCCCTGGGACAGGGAGGGCTACCAGTAGTGGCGTTAGGTGTACAGCTGCTCTGCGTTTGGGAGATGTGGAGGGAAATAAATCAAGATGTTGGTGGTGTTTCTTGGCCGTTGGGCTAATTCCGTGGCTTTGTTATTTCTCTTCCTTAGGCTGCGGAGTCCGTGCTCCGTCCTGCTGGAGCGGCTCCGGCCTGTCTTGTTGTCCCAGTGAGAACGAAGAAGAAGAGGTTTTATGTCCCTGAATGGGCCAGGGAACTGTCCCCTGAAGAGAAGGAGAAGAGACTCAGGTCTTCGGGGACAGTATTTCCTGAGGAACATATAGAACGGACTTTCTACTTGGCCTGCACAGGTGGTAGAAAGCTTGCTTTGGCCTCTTCTCAAGGGCAGAACTAATGCAAAGTAGCAGCATGGAGCACTTAGCCTAAGCGGTGTGACCATGCTGTCTGCAATAGACTGAACTATGCACTCTGCTTGCTGGTGAGGGGTGGCAGCTGCCCTGCTTTACCTTCGAAGTGTGTCAGGCTGTTGGCCCCTTCATACCTAGGGACAGGGAATAGCAAGGGAGGTCACGTTCCCTGCTGCTGAACATGTCTTCTTCTCCTGTCCTGGGCCGTATGGACGAGGAGAGCAGATAGCAGGCACCTGTCACTGCTGACAAACTGTGTTAGACTAGCGATTCTTTGGCTGCTCATATTTCATCTTACAAACGTTTTCAGTGAGGAATCCTACCACTCCAGTCCCCAGCAGCTAAGATACTGCCTCTTTGTTTCTTTCATTGTGCTGTTTTTGAGCCTCCCCCTGACCTTTCTCCTCTCTCCTGCAGCTGATATTATAGACCCTTATGTCCCTCCTGAGGGCGATGCCCGCTTGACTTCCCTATCCAAAGATGGGCTGAAGCAAAAGGTGGAGAAGCTAAGGCAGACCGCTGCCTCCCAGCTAGCGTACGTACCTCCTTTTTAATTAGTCTGTGGTGCAGAAGTTTTGCTCAGTTCTGTCTTGCAGTGGTGAGATGGCGTGTTTTGTTTTGTACCCGCTTCTTCTACTGTTGCTGTTGTACCACTTAATCAGGAGTCCCTGGTGTGAGAATGAATGCAAGGCACATCCTGGTGTGAATGGATACAGTGTGCGCTCATTTTCTTGAGGATTCTTTGGGTTTGCAGCGCTATTGTCTGTTTTATGAGCACCTAGAGGTTATGTCTCAGTGGGGAGTCTCCAGTTCTCAGTTGCTCTCTGGTAAAAGCTGGGCTTGAACCAGATAAGATCGCTGTCATCATCTGAAACATGCAAGATGGTTCCAAGTTGTTCTTTACTTACTGTAGAGCTCTTTTTGTCTTTTCAGTCTGCGGAAGGTAAAAGATCATGATCCAGATTTCAGCACTAAAACCTTCCCAGAGAAGGCGCAGGAGATATTTATTGAAGCTCACAATTGCCTGGCAAAGTAAGACCCCTTCTCTGACTGATGCAGTTGTGTAGGACCTGCTTCTCTTTGCTTATATGGTCAGTTTTTCTTCCTTGTCTTTCTAATCCTTGTACCTCCTCTGCAACAAGGTCTTTATCTTTTTCTGCCCCTGGTCTCTGTGAAGAGTAGACTGCTGGAGATTTGGTCAGTACCCTCTTGCTTTTGATAATGAAGAGCAGGTTGCAGAAAATTCATCTTGATCTGACCTGCAAGGGAGATGAGCTGTTCCACCACTGGTGTTATCAGCAGATGAGTGGGTGGTTGGTGCTGTGCAGAATCACGCTGCAGGAAGTTGTTTGGCTATGAAATGATACTCCATTGGCATGCTCTGCTTTCCAGTAATAGAACAGATTTCAAAACTGCATCATTCTTGGTTACAATTCCAAACATCAATAAAACATTTGGGTCATAACTGGCTTCTGAAGGATGTTGTTGTGTCTTTCCCTGAAGTTTTGTCAACCAGCTTGCGTTCACATTCTGATTTCGTGCTGAGATCACAGCTGAGTATTTTGCTTTTTCTTTTTTACCAGTAGATTGTCTGTCTTCTGGGGAAGCAGGAATTTGTGAGTAAGCCTCTTTACAATATGTGTATTCAAGTAACCAGGTGTGTTTCACTTGCAGTTTTAACAAGCAGAAACTTCACTCCCTGGTGACAGAGCGGTGCTACCCGGTAAGTGTTTATCTGCATGTAGCGTGTCCTTGGTCTCTTCCATGGTCTTTAAGGCTCTCTAAACCTGATTGTCTGTCTCATTTTTTTCTGGATACAGTAAAGACAGAGCTGGGAGGGAAAGCACAAGTCTAAGTAATAGCTAATGAATCAATGCTTCATTATATATAGTAGTTTGCTTGTCATTCAATGCACATCCTAATTAAGTTGGTGTTTACTTTTTTTCTTTATAGGAAATGGTCCGTGGGAACAGGTACAAGACCATCCGGTGGAGTTTTGTGGAGTCGCTGGAGCCTCCAAGAGTGGTTCATGTTCGATGCGACAGCATTGTGAATCGAGGCAACCTGTACGGCCAGGTGACAGTGCGGATGCACACACGGCAGGTACATCCCCTCGTGCCCCTTCTGTTTCCCAACTGACTCCAACCTGCTTCCAGCCCAAGATACGTTTCTTGGCTCTTTTTACAGATTCTGGCAATCTATGACCGCTTTGGGCGGCTGATGTATGGTGGGGAGCAGGTGCCCAAGGACGTTTTGGAGTATGTCGTGTTTGAGAGGTACTTGGTCAACCCATATGGCACATGGAGGATGCATGGCAAGATCGTTCCAGAGTGGGCTCCACCAAAGGACCCCATTGTTAAGGTAATGCCACCAGGAAAAGGCACCAGCATGGCGGTCTGTGCCTGTGAAGCATAGATCCCTAGTTAGTTCTGGACAAAACCAAAGCTGAGCTTCCTGTAACAGGAAAATGGTGGATTAATCTGCAAGCAGACCTATTTATTAATGTGGCATTATCAGCCTGTAATAGGAGGCTGAGGGCATTTGACACGTATGTGATAATTTAGGGGGTTACTGCTCCCTGTACATAGCCTGGCAAAGTGATGCAGGTGCTCTGTCTTCCTGTGTTACTAAAAACAGGTCCTAGAGACGAAGGAAATGAGAACTATAGTGTAGTACAAGGCATGTCATCCCATTCCCCCCCTGTGTCCTCCCCCATGCTGCTGCCATCTGGTCACCTTCCTGTGCGAGGCCTTTGCGGTGCCAGAACTCCCTGCTCACCCTTTCTCACGCTCTGTAACAGGAAGAATTCCTGTTACAGCAGTTCAGAGCAGCTCTGCGTCGTGCTGATTTTGTTCCTTGCTTTTTCAGACGGTGATGATTCCTGGCCCAACCTTGGATCCCTCACAAGAGTATGAAGAAACAAAGTAGGAAGTTCCAGAGCCTCTGCAGAGGCAGCAGTGCAAACAACCCTGAAGGGAAGAAGTGGAGAACGTCTGTGGAGGTAGCGGGTTGGATATGACTGTGCCTTTCCAGTGAGCAGTCAACAAACAAAGCGGCTTCAGAAATGGACTCCAGTCACTAAGAAGTTGTCCTTAAAGGAGCAAGAGGGGCCTGGGACAGGGATTCAGATGAGCTCTGAGAATAGCTTTACTCTGTCCAAGTAGACTTAGTGTGCTGCAGCTTAACCCTCTCTGTGTTTCTGTGAAGACGAGAAGCCTGTTCTCTTCAGGACCGCCCTCTAGGCTAATCTCTGTCCTGAACTTGTGTTGTGAGAGTCCTTGGCAGCAGGAGTCTGTCCAGACACGGGATATTTGGTGCTTCCATGGGAAGTGTTATAGACCTGGTGGGCTTTCATTAAAACTTGCAGCAGTAGGTGTTGGCACTTTCTTTTCCCATCCTCCTTTCCTCTCTGAACTGATTCCCAGGCTTCTTTTTTTTAACAGAAAACAGGGACGAGCAGCAAGCACACTTTAAATAAAATTCTTCTGGGTGGGTACTGCAGTTGGACTCCTGCTGAATGGGTGTTTGTTAATGGCCAAGCTTCCCAAAGGGGCTGCAGCACAGCAGTGATAATTTAATAAAATTTTTGACTCCTAAGCTCAGCGTTCGTGTCAACCAATGCGTTCTTGAAAGGCAGCATTTCTCATAGCTGATGGGTTTTGGTGCATTTGTTACAGACGCTCATGGATTCAGTGATAGGATGTTGTTAGTGAGTGGCTGGCACCATCCTGTGGACATGATGACATTCGCATCAGGTCCCCTGGTTTTGCAGGCTGTGTGGGTCGGGAAAACACATACACAGAGATTGCCTTTTTCCATGGCTGGGAGTAAGCCAGTGAGTCTGCTAATCTGTTCTTGCTCTGTTTTGCTCAGATAAGTTCCATTTACTTCTAGTCACAGAGCGAAATACTCACTAGTCATCAAATAACAAAGCATTTTCTTTTTCAACCTTGTCTTGCTTTTTAACTCAGCCATTTTCCAGAGCTTGCAAGAGTCAAGTGTGGGGTTTTTTTTCCTTCCTTGAAAGAGATTTTACAGAGTGTGCTGTAAAAGAGTTATGGCTCCTTATGCTTGCAGAGTTGTTCAGTGTTTCTTGTGAATGATGTTCTTTTGAAAGGGCAGAATATCATCTTTATGCTCTGTTAGGAGAGGAGCCAGCGATGGAATCCCTTTCATCTTTTTGGAAATCAGAGGGGTGTCACAATCTGTCTGCCTTTCCTGAAAGAACCTACTATATTGAGCCTTCTGCCTACGCTTCATTCATGAGCTGAAGAGAGATTCAGTGCTCCAGCATATGTGAGCTGGGCTAGGAGCTAAAATAAATTAGTGTGAGCTGCCTGGTTTGTGTCTGGTGCGACTGAGGCAGCTTACAAGCAGGTATGGACATGACTCCTCAACCAAGACCTATGGACAAGGTTCTTCAGCTCTGGCTCTGAATGAAAAGGGTGTTTTCTGGTGATGTGGCTGCTTTTCTGGGAGAATGGCCTTTCCTTCCAGTCTAGCAGTGTGTGGCTCCCTATCTCCTTTGCCAACATTGAAACCTCTGCAGCTGAACTACTTCTGTTCCTGGGCTTCCTTCGCAGCCTCACTGCTTTCTGTTGTACCTCTTCCTTGAACATATTTAGTGTCTTGCCCACACCCCATAAATCAGCTGCTAAGTGTGCACTCTGTAGATAATACTTTTTATTTTCTGTATGTACACTTCCTTACACAATTGGATGATTGTTTGACATTCAGCACTGAAGACCACTGACAGCACACTACAGCAACGCCACTTTTTGAGGAGAGTGGAAGTAAACGACAAAGTAACAGCAGGATGAGCCCTGAGCCCAGGCCTTGCGTGGAGATCAGAGGGAGAACCAAAACCTTCACTTCTGCTGTCGCTGTTTTTATTTGCTTCCATCTAAGCGGAGCGAGGGACAAACCAGGGGAGACTGGAGGCTTTGTTTCCCAGGTGCTGCCTTCCTGACCCTGACGCTTCTCCCCATGCTTATGGCCGCTTCCCTTCCCTTGTGCATTTGCGAGTGGGTGGGCTGGAGTAATGGCAAACCAGGACCCCTGTCCGATGCTCTGGAGATCGTAGTGCCTCTGCGGTCTCAGCATCTTCTCTGTCATACAGGAGTCTGTTTGCATCTCTGCCCCAAAGGAATGGGTCTTGAAAATACAGGGAGAAGTAGACATGTGGGATGACAAAAGGCATCCAGCGCTTCTACAGATGGGCTGTAAAAGTGGAGGTTTGCTAGTGCCAGTGGAAGTGTTGGAAAAACCTCTCCTGTGATGGGAAGGTGAGCCCTGGGCATGTTTGCACACGTGCTGAACAGACACACATGCACACACGGTACGAGTGAAGAAGAAACGAATAACAACAAAGTGCTTTGAAAAGTTAGTGGCATTGTTAGTTAAGACAAACACCTTTACAGCTGAGTTGCTGCAAGAGTTAGCAGTGTAGCAGCGCCGTGAAGTTAGTCAGTGAGGAGGTTAGTAGCAGGAATACCTATCTCAGCCTTTGTGGATGTGGAGGTTTCTAAAAGCAGAGCAGTGGAGTGGCCTGAAGGTTGGTTTATCCCACCCAGGTCAGGTGATGGAACAGAGATGGTGGTGGGCATCGCCAAAGCGCAGTGTTCAAGCACTGGGCTGGCATTGCTGGACTGAAAGGGAGCAGAAGGGTTTGCTTTGCGTATGTGGAAGTCCTGTAGCTGGCTCAGTGACTTCAGAGGACATTTAAAAATAAATGACTTTGTATCAAGGAAGCAAAATGTGTCGTGGGGCTGGCTGGGAGCAACGGCTCTTTATCCCAGGCCTTCGGAACCTGCCTGGTCCTAGCCGTGCTTACAGAAACCACCCTGGCTTAAAATGGAGATGACAGCAGCGCTGGGGGAGATCAGATGGGCTGCAGGAACTCTGGAAAGCTGTTTTCCTCCCAATCGCATTGTTGCTGCCCTTAGTTTGACTCTCCCCTTGTTTCAGTGTCCAGCTTGCTGAGGCTGCGGGACTGCATATTTCAGGGTGCCGGGCGCGCCGTTCCTCGATGTGCTGGAGGGCACAAACCTCCCAGCGTGGCAGGAGGACATTCAACTGGAGAGCTTGTGGGTGAGCGTCTGTAGCTAGCAAGCTGCAGCTTTGTGTCTGCTGTGTTGGTGGAAGCGAGCGAGGCTGGCAGCATGGGTCTTTTAATGTATTCGGGTGCTCTGCTTGGACCAAGTACCTGTGGGTAAATGACGGGTGGCGTTTGTTGGCTACTGCCTGGCTTGAGTGCTTTGATGAAGGCAGATGTTAATTGTCCCCTTGCTGCGTTGGTCCCCAAGCCTGGCTGGTTGATGGCCACCACTGGAGCCTGCTGGGAGTGTGGCCATGCTGTTGGCTTTGGTGGACACTTCTGTCCCTGTCCAGGCTGTGCAGGTAGGCAGCAGCTTTCAGCTCGAGACTTTCTGTTCATGAAAGCTGTGTCTGTACCTGGCTGGTGGCTGGACGGAGGGAGCTATTCGTGGTCCCATGGGCAGACATCGGTTTTGGTTTCACTCACACCCCTGTCTCCATCTTGGGGGCTCGTCCCAGCTCTGCCCTGCCCGTGGAGGGTCGGGGTGGGATCCATGCTCTCCACCTCCCATGGACACACCTCGGCGGTTTTCCTCGTGTCTGTGTTGGTCTTGTCAGATGCTGGCAGAGCCTCTTCTGTTTCCCAGGGACAAACTTCAGCTACGCTAGCGTCTGGGCTGGGGCTGCTGCCTGCTGTGGGAGCCGTGCTCGCTCCCCGAGGCAGTGGCTCTGCCCTGGGGCTCCGTGGGGGCTGGATGCCTGGCAGGATGCGGCACAGGGGCTTGTGCTCAGCCTCGCCGTCAGATCTGCCCTTGGATTTTTTCAGCAGGACTGTTGCAGACACGGTGCCGGCTCCTGCCACCAGCTTTGACTTTCCCATCCCAATGGGGGATGCTCTGTCAGCTCCCTGTGGGTGGACGCTGGGTTTGAAGCTTCCCTTCTGTGAGCCGGTGGGCTCTACCGCTTCCCAGGGGCAAATATCAGATTTCCTGCTCTCTGTGCTGTCGGACTTCTTGGATGGCTCTTTCCCTGTAGTGGTTTTCAGGGAGAGCTCCTCTGTGCCCAGGCTCTCCCAGGGGCAGATGGCCTCGCACTCACTGCTCCACTTCTCTGGTGGTTTGGAGGCACCTGCTTTTTTTGGTGGGAGGTTTGTCTTACCCGGGGCTGCTCCTTTTTCCAGCAGAGGTGCAGCCACCTCCCAGGGGCAGATTTCTGCTTTATCAGTGGCTTCAAGCTCCCAAGGACAGACCTCTGCCTTCAGGCTCTCCATGCTCTGGGATTTCTTTGAAGGCGATTTGGGCAGCACTGGGCTCCTGGCACGGGGTTTTTCTGGTAGCTGCTCTGTGCCCAAGCTCTCCCAGGGACAGATAGACTCACGGTCCCTGCTTGCTTTCTCCTTCTTTCCAGACGTGCTGTCTCCAATCTCTTTGCAGAGACCTTGCCTTGTAGAAGGGCTTTTGCTCGCTGTGGACAGAGCATCTTTGTCCTGTCTTAATTTCTCTTTACTTAATGGTGGAGCAGCCGTCTCCCAGGGGCAGATTTCTGCTTTATCAGTGGCTTCAAGCTCCTGAGCCTCCCAAGGACAGACCTCTGCCTTCAGGCTCTCCACGCTCTGGGATTTCTTTGAAGGTGAATTGGGCAGCGCTGGGCTCCCAGCGCGGGATTTTGCTGGGAGCTGCTCCGTGCCCAGGGTCTCCCAGGGACAGATAGACTCACGGTCCCTGCTTGCTTTCTCCTTCTTTCCAGACGTGCTGTCTCCAATCTCTTTCAAGAGACCATGACTTGTAGAAGGGCTTTTGCTTGCTGTGGACAGAGCATCTTTGTCCTGTCTTAATTTCTCTTTACTTAATGGTGGAGCAGCCGCCTCCCAGGGACAGATTTCTGCTTTATCAGTGGCTTCAAGCTCCTGAGCCTCCCAAGGACAGACCTCTGCCTTCAGGCTCTCCACGCTCTGGGATTTCTTTGAAGGCGATTTGGGCAGCGCCGGGATCCCAGCGCGGGATTTTTCTGGGAGCTGCTCTGTGCCCAGGGTCTCCCAGGGACAGATAGACTCACGGTCCCTGCTTGCTTTCTCCTTCTTTCCAGACGTGCTGTCTACAATCTCTTTCAAGAGACCATGACTTCTAGGAGGGCTTTTGCTCGCTGTGGACAGAGCATCTTTGTCCTGTCTTAATTTCTCTTTACTTAATGGTGGAGCAGCCGTCTCCCAGGGGCAGATTTCTGCTTTATCAGTGGCTTCAAGCTCCTGAGCCTCCCAAGGACAGACCTCTGCCTTCAGGCTCTCCACGCTCTGGGATTTCTTTGAAGGTGATTTGGGCAGCGCTGGGCTCCCGGCATGGGATTTTGCTGGGAGCTGCTCCGTGCCCAGGGTCTCCCAGGGACAAATGGACTCATGGTCCCTGCTTGCTTTCTCCTCCTTTCCAGATGTGCTGTCTCCAATCTCTTTCAAGAGACCATGACTTCTAGGAGGGCTTTTGCTCGCTGTGGACAGAGCATCTTTGTCCTGTCTTAATTTCTCTTTACTTAATGGTGGAGCAGCCGTCTCCCAGGGGCAGATTTCTGCTTTATCAGTGGCTTCAAGCTCCTGAGCCTCCCAAGGACAGACCTCTGCCTTCAGGCTCTCCACGCTCTGGGATTTCTTTGAAGGCGATTTGGGCAGCGCTGGGCTCCCAGTGCGGGATTTTTCTGGGAGCTGCTCCGTGCCCAGGGTCTCCCAGGGACAGATGGACTCACGGTCCCTGCTTGCTTTCTCCTTCTTTCCAGACGTGCTGTCTACAATGTCTTTAAAGAGACCATGACTTGTAGAAGGGCTTTTGCTCGCTGTGGACAGAGCATCTTTGTCCTGTCTTGATTTCTCTTTACTTAATGGTGGAGCAGCTGCCTCCCAGGGGCAGATTTCTGCTTTATCAGTGGCTTCAACCTCCTGAGCCTCCCAAGGACAGACCTCTGCCTTCAGGCTCTCCAGGCTCTGGGATTTCTTTGAAGGCGATTTGGGCAGCGCTGGGCTCCCGGCGCGGGGTTTTTCTGGGGGCTGCTCCGTGCCCAAGCTCTCCCAGGGACACACGGCCTCTCGCTCGCTGCTGCCCTTCTCCAGGGATCTCACCGGGCTGGCAAGCGCTGCCTGGCGCGTGATGCGCCTGTCCCCCTTTGAACCCCCCCCAGCACCCAGCTTTGCCTTTGCTTGATCGGGGAGAGGTGCAGCCGCCTCCCAGGGGCAGATTTCTGCTTTATCAGTGGCTTCAAGCTCCTGAGCCTCCCAAGGACAGACCTCTGCCTTCAGGCTCTCCATGCTCTGGGATTTCTTTGAAGGCGATTTGGGCAGCGCTGGGATCCCAGCGCGGGATTTTTCTGCAAGCTGCTCTGTGCCTAGGGTCTCCCAGGGACAGATAGACTCACGGTCCCTGCTTGCTTTCTCCTTCTTTCCAGACGTGCTGTCTCCAATCTCTTTGCAGAGACCTTGCCTTGTAGAAGGGCTTTTGCTCGCTGTGGACAGAGCATCTTTGTCCTGTCTTAATTTCTCTTTACTTAATGGTGGAGCAGCCGTCTCCCAGGGGCAGATTTCTGCTTTATCAGTGGCTTCAAGCTCCTGAGCCTCCCAAGGACAGACCTCTGCCTTCAGGCTCTCCACACTCTGGGATTTCTTTGAAGGTGATTTGGGCAGCGCTGGGCTCCCGGCGTGGGATTTTGCTGGGAGCTGCTCCGTGCCCAGGGTCTCCCAGGGACAGATAGACTCACGGTCCCTGCTTGCTTTCTCCTTCTTTCCAGACGTGCTGTCTCCAATCTCTTTGCAGAGACCTTGCCTTGTAGAAGGGCTTTTGCTCGCTGTGGACAGAGCATCTTTGTCCTGTCTTAATTTCTCTGTACTTGGTGGAGCAGCCGCCTCCCAGGGACAGATTTCTGCTTTATCAGTGGCTTCAAGCTCCTGAGCCTCCCAAGGACAGACCTCTGCCTTCAGGCTCTCCACGCTCTGGGATTTCTTTGAAGGCGATTTGGGCAGCGCTGGGCTCCCAGCGCGGGGTTTTTCTGGGAGCTGCTCTGTGCCCAAGCTCTCCCAGGGACAGACCTCCTCCTTTATGCTCTCCACACTCTGGGATTTCTTGGACTCAGCTTTTGAATTCTCCAGGCTTTTCCTAATAAGCTTTGCAAAGATCCCGGTGTCCCTGTGCTCTGACCTGTGGCCACCCATCTCTGCCAGTTTTGCTTTGATATCTTCAAGTCCTCCAGATCCTGGTTTGTTTTTCCCTTTGGAAGTCTCATGTGTGTCCTGACTCGGTCTCTCTTTCCCCAGTGGAGCTGGGGGCTCTTCCCAAGGGCAGATTTCTGTTTTAGCAAGAGGCTCATCTTCCACTTCCCATGGACAAATGTTGGCCTTTTTGCTGTCAATGGTTCCTGCTTGCTTCACTGATGTTTTGGGCAGAGCTGGGCGTTTTGCTGTGAGCCCTGTGCCAGGCTGCTCCACACCTTCCCCGGGGTGGGAAGATCCCCGCTGGCTGCTCCCCTTGTCTGCAGCCAGAGCTGTCTCTCCCGTGCCCCTCAGGGCCAGTCTCTGCGGGGAAATCCCTTTCTTCATTTGGGAAATTTTACCATCATCTAATTTTCCTGCATCGGATAAGGCTGTTCCTTCTAAGCAAAGCTCAGAGCTTTTGGGAGCAGGTTTCGATGGGGGTTCTTCGCTGCTGGTGCTGCCCCAGGGCTGGCTGGGCACTTGCAGGCTGCTCCGGCTCTCCTGTGCTCTCAGCAAACCCAGTGATTTTGGTCTGATGCTCTCTCCTTCCTGCCTCTCTTTCTCCAGCTGAGCCCCCTCCACGTCCCAGGGGCAGATTTCTGCTCTGACAGTCCTTCCCCCGTCCCCGGTCTCCCACGGACAAACCTCAGCCCTCTTGCCCTCCACACTGCTTGACTTCTCCAAAGCCACCTTCAGCAGCTCTGGGCTTTTTGCTAGTGGTTTCTCTATGCCCAGCTCTTCCCTGGGGTGGCCAGCATCCACCTCACTGCTGCCCTTCCCCGGGGCTCTGGCCGGCCCCCAGTGCTCACCCCCGCTCGCTTCCCAGGGGCAGATTTCTATTCTAATCCTGGAATCTGCCTGAGTTTCCCCAGGACCGACCTCTGCCTGCCTGCCCGCTGCCCTGCTGGCTTTCCCTACTGCAGCCGGGGCCAATTCTGTGCTCCGGCTCCTTGGGGGGACCCTCTCAGTGCCCCAGCTCCCCCCGGGACTGAGGGGCTCAGGCTGGCTGCTCCCCTTCTCCAGCACCTTGGCTGGGCTCTCCTCGCCCTTTGGGACCCCTCTCTCCTCCTGGGATGCAACTGCCTCCTGACGCAGCAAGGCTCCTTTTCCAGCTGGGATGCCCGGGGCTTCCCGGGAACAAACCTCAGCCCTCAACTTCTCAGCGGCCGCTCTCTGCACACCGGTGGTGGACGGGTGGGGGCTGTTCGCGATGGGTTTTGCGTGTGGCTGCTCCACCTCTGTGCGGTCCTGGGGATGGAGGGACCTGCTGCTCTCCTCAAGCCCTTCAGCTGGCCTGGCCCCCCGTTCCTTTGGTGCGATCAACCTCACGATGGCTGCAGGAGCATCCTTTCCCGGCTCTGCCACGGGAACCTTGGCCCCTGGCTGGGGACATATCTGTGTTTTCCCACTGCCGGCCACCGCCAGGGTTTCCTGGGGATGTTCGGCTCCTTCTTGGCGGCCAACACCGAGTGGGACTTTGTGCCCCCCTGAGGGTGGCTCTGGGCCCCCACCAGCATCTCCATCCCCCTGGAGAGCGCTGGGCTTCTCTGCCAGATTCTCACCACCGCCTGTCCCCGGAGCTGGGCTGTCCCACTGTCCTTCTGTCCCACTGTCCCCCCAGCCTGCAGCTTCCCAGGTGGTGCCGGCATTGTTGTTGTGCTGGCAGGGGACCGCGTCCCCCTGCCACGGGCGGGCGGTGGGCTCGCTGCCGGGCCTCTGCCTGCTCCATTCGGGGCTTTTGGCAGCAGGGTCTCGGCTAATCCCCCCGAGGGACACAACTGACATCTCTGCCAGGCTGGGCCTCTCCCTCCTGCTGCCCCCCTCCCACTCGCGCCCCTTCTTCCTGAGGCTCCCCTCACCCTCCCTCTTCCCCCTCAGGATGCTTTTCCCCCTGGAGCGATTGAAGGCTTTGATGGCGAGCCCCAAGCCCCGGAGGGAGGTCTTCTGGGAGAATGGCTTGAGGCTGGAGGGGGTGGCCGCTGTGTCACCGGGGGTCCCCGAGTCTGCTGCTTCGGCAGCTTTTTGCTTCTGGCTCAGGATCTCCTCCTGGACCAGCTCCCAGGGGCAGACCTGTGCCGGGATGGAGGCTGAGGTCAGCAGCCTGCCCTTCCCCGCCGGGGGGGACGCACGCCCCAGCTTTTCCTCCGCAGATCCCTCCGGTGTCCTCTCTGGCTCTCCTGCCCGTGCCCGGGAATCCACCGGCAGCTCCGCTGGCTCCGGGCTGTCACCGGCCGGTGCGGCGTGCTGCCCCAGGCTCTGGTAGCGGACAGGGGGTGGCGGTGGGGTCCTCCTCACCGCCACCCGCACCCGCCCCGGGAGGTGGGAGCTGTCGACGCTGATGCCCTTGATGGGCGCATAGGTGACATGCTTCTGCACCTTGCCATCGCCCGGGGTGGTCGTGTCCTTCTGGGGGCATCCCTCGGCGGGGCTGGAGCTGGCTAGCAGGAGGGCATCAGCCGCACCGGGAATTTGGGGCTTCTCGGCTTTCTTGGGGACCCCCTGGCCCGGGGGGTGCTCCGAGGACGGGGCAGAGAGGTGCCGGTTGGCGTACCACTCCTGCCGCGCAGCTCGGCTGGCGGCGAGCAGGGCCTCTTCCCGTGCACCGGTGACGACGCTGAGCGACTTCTGCAAAGGGGCTGCGCGGGGCGAGGGGGGCTGCTGCCCGTGCCCCGCCAGGTTGTGGGCGCTGGCTGACTTGCACACGAGTGGGGCGGCATCGAGGGACTCGCTGTCGGATTGCTCCAAGGTCGTCGCCGCCATCGTCTTCCTCCCCGGCGTGGGCTCCCTGGGGGGACCGGGAATGGTCGAGCCTTCCCGGGACTCCCGCGCAGGACCCTCGGTGCTGCGGGACTTGCGCGGGGCTGCGGCACGGCGCCGGGAACCGTCATCCCGCATCCGCAGGCTGGCACCGCCGGCGTCGGGGAGCCGCTTGGCCGAGGAACCGCGGCGTGCCGGGGTGCCCACCCGCTCCCCTCCGCTGCTGCGGCGTGCCGCGGCCTCGGGCAGCTCGGCGACGCGGCGCGCGATGGAGCGGCCCAAGCTGCGGCGGGAGCTGCGCTTCTTGGGGAGGTGGGGGTTGTTGGCTGCCATCTTCCGCCTCTTGTGCACCTCCAGCTGGGAGTAAAGCTTCTTCAGCTCCTCCTGCGTGCCGCGGGTTGGGGGGGACGCGGCAGAGAGAGGGGAGAGAGGAGAGCACGTACGATGGGACTGCACGGCCGCTGCGGCTGGGACGACCCCACAAAGCCCCGGCTTGGCCCCTAGTGCCAGGCTGTCCCCTTGTCCCCAAGCCCCTGCGCTGCCCGTCCCTCCGACCCAGGGGACGCAGCAGGTTTCCCCCCCCCCACCGTGGCTGGTGGCGGTTCACCCTGCACCCCCTTCTCCCCCCCCTCTGCTTTGCATCAAGAGAAAGATTGCGAAAGGCACCTCTTACTCTGCGCGGGGCTGCATAGCTAGCGTCAAAAGAAGGTCCTGAGTGTGCCACCCACCCGAATGTCATCGGGGTCAAGACTGTGCTCGCTCCAGGCGGACGCGATGCTGCTGTTCAAGCAGGAGCCCGAGCGCCGCAGGTCCAGCTCGTCCTCGTAGACCTCGGCCGCGATCTCCTCCCGCAGCAGCGAGCCGGCGTGCAGGAACTGGGGGTGGTGAGGGGTGAGTTCGTCGAGGGGTCCCTGAAACGCCGGGGAACCCCAGCCCCTTCTTCCCCGCATCCCTGGGCCAAGCGTTACCTTCGGGATGAAGACCAGCGCCAGGGTCATGGTGATGGTGCTGTGGGTGTGAGCGAAGAAGAGCAGCAGGGTCCAGTCGGGGTGCAGCGATGGGACCACGATGAACCTGGAAGGGGCGAGGAGGGCAGCGCCGGGTCCCGCTGAGGAGCCCACAGCCCCCCCTTCCCACCTCCGGACCCCGCAGCCTCCACCTTGCCCGGGGACCCACGCAGGGAATCCGCTGGCTTCAGGGATTTGCTGCTGGTTCCTCCGCATCGATGGGGACGGGAATCTGGGTTCCCAGCCCCCCTCGCAGCCCCGCACCCTACCTGACCACGTGGAAGGTGGCCGAGATCATGAGCTCGTTGTGGAGCGCGATCCCCATGTAGCGGGGCTCGTGGAAGGCGGAGGGCACGGTGCGCGTGGCGTAGCACAGGAAGCTGCCCCAGAGCAGAAACAGCATTTCGGCTGTTGGAGAGAGCAGGGAGAGCGATGCTGAGCATCCAGCCCCATCACCCTGCTGCTGTTGGCGTGTTTTCCTGGGTGGCAGCGACGGGTGCTGAGCTGCGGGGTGGGTGCTGCTGCCCACCGGGACCTCCCTGCCTTGGGGGGCATCCAGCCCAGCACGTTCACCCTGGCTGCTGTCGGCACATGCCGCAATCAGAGCCAGGTCTGGCGCGGAGCATCCTCCGGCACGGCTTGCCTAAAGGCCACCAGGACTTACCGCCTGCACCGGCTGATTTACCCTGCGCCAGGGCGAGTCCTGGGGATGCTCAGAGGGTGGGAGGCAGCTCAGGCACCCCAGCCCTGCTTGCAGGCTCCAGGCAGATTAAACGGACAAAGAAATGAAAACCCCACACGCCGTGTTTACGGGATGGGGTCCTGGGGCTGTGGGGACCCCCCGGGACACCGTGGGGGCTGGTCTCACCGATCACCATCATGTAGTCCCAGCGGTCGTGGCCGCAGATGTAGAAGTGGAGCCCGCGGGCGGTCTGCGTGCGGATCACCAGCGGGATGTTCTTGTCGACGTTCTCCAGCATCCCGATGGTCCAGGCTGCCAGGAACCACAGCACCAGGAGCAGGATCAGCCCCAGCATCTTCAGCACCCGCTGGCTCGACACGTAGGGCACCCGCTGGGCCGTGCGGGACAGGAACACCTTCAGCACCCTGCGAGGCGCGGAGGGGTGAGCCCCCAGCCGGTCCCTGCTTTGGGGGTCCCAAGAATCCAGCCACCCCCCCCCCCATCCCGGCCACCTGTACAGCTTGAGGGTGATGGTGCCGTAGACGATGGCGAAGCCGAGCGTGCGCACCCAGCGCAGGACGATGCAGCGGAAGATGCTCGGCTTGAAGTACAGGATGAACACCTGGGGCAGCGGGAGAGGGGTCGGCGGGCAGCACGGGGCTGGATCCCGCCTGCCGGGGGGGACAGCAAAACACCGGAGACTGGGAAACCACCCGCTTTCGGGCCAGCCCCGCTGCCGCCCTTCCCCCTTGGCTCTATAGCACCCGCCGCAGCTCTTGCGGGAGGGAGAGGGGATTTGGGCAGGGATTAGTTCCCGCAGCCAGCAGGAGAAAAGGGATTTGGTTTCCCGAGAAGGTTTATACCGCAGCCGACGGGGGCCATGCCAGCAAAATTAAAAATTAGGCAGAGTTGTGCCCGTGACCTGCTTGGGGCCAGCTCGACGCCCTCACCGGGGGGGCGGCTGGCCAGGCTGCAAACGCCCTTAAACCCCAGCCCAGAGGTTTTCAGCCCCCAGGGCTGGCTGGATACTCACGGGGAAGTAGAGGAGGAGGGACCCGAAGAGGATCATCTCCAAGAGGACAACTCCCGACGCCCGGATCCTCTGCAGGGACAGAGGCATGAGGGTGCAGCCGGGAGCCTCGGCCAAGTGCCCGGAGGGGATGGAGCCAGGGCAGGGAGATCCCCCCGAACGTGCCGGGCTGTGACATCCTTCCCGCTGCTGTGACATTCCCCCCGTCCCTGAGAGTCCCCCCTGAGACTGTGGGGTTTGGGGATGGGAAGGGAGCAGGGGGTGGCAGGCAGAGGGGGAGGACCCGGGGATGCCTTGCCTTGCTCCGTCTGAAGTGGTAGGAGACGAGCATGCTGAGGAAGACGGCCAGCATGCAGCAGGCTTGGCAGGAGAGGATGGCTGCCCGCAGCGCCCGGTCCTCCTGGATCAGGCAGGGCATGTCGTCCTCGCAGGTGGTGCATCCCTGGCGGCAGGGCCGGCACGCCAGCCGGGACCCCCCGTCCGCCCCCGCCGCGCTCCCCGCCGTCCCTGGGGACAGAGCGACAGCCGGGTGAAATCACCGTGTCCCAGGCTTGGCAGTGCTTTCCTTGCCAGGGCACGTGCTTGGGCTTCCCAAGGCCCTGGATCCCACTCCTGTAGCCATGTGTCACTGGGTGAAATGGGGACCCCGGGACTGGGAACGGCACCCACCTGCCCGGGCACCGCTGGCAGCTCCGCCGGCCGCGTAAAAGCCCGGCTTGCACCGGCACAAGTACCTCCCGAGGACGAAGCCGCGGCTCTCCTGGGGGACACACTGAAGGAGACAGGCTGAGACGCACAGAAGGGCGAGGGCTCATCCTGCACCCCGTATGCTCCCCGCGGTCCCGCACCCCTCCCTGCACCATGGGCTCCAGCAGCCCCCGGCTCACGGGTACCTGACCCCGCGCCATCCTCCCCTACGCCCAGGAGGAATCAGTGGTTAAACATTTAAGAATTAAAAGCCAAAGCTTGGCCCCCAAATCCCTCCCTAAAACCTAAATGGACACCTAATGCAGCAAAGCGCACTAATCCTGCCCGGCCATGACGGCAGCGGCAGGCAGGGCACTGCTGCCCTAATCCCCCACGGCCAGATCCTGCCCCGAATGGGCTGGGCTGGCAGCTTTTCTGGGTATTGTTGTTTTTTTGGAGAGATGCCTGGGAGCAGAGCCCGTCCCTCCGGAGGGCATCGCCCGTGGGTCACTGGCAGGAAAGAGAAACTGGTGACGCCTTTCCCACTTGGGGACAGCTTTTTGTCTTCAGGGTGGGACCCCAATCTGCACTGAGACGGAGGGCTGCGGGGTTTGCCCTGGCTGGGAATGCTGCCAGTGGTGCCGAGCCCTGAAACACGCTCGGGCATCACCGGCTCGCCTGGGTGGGCACCACTGGAGGGGACTGGGGGCTACTGGTCAGGGTGGTTTGCTCACTGGCTGCCAGCCCCCGGAGCCCGGCCGTCCCTGCGGTGCCCGGGCAAGGAGCAGCCAGGTCACACACTGCCGCTGGCAGCGGGGAAGGAAGATTTGCACAATAAACCCCTCGGCTGCGGTGCCGAGAGCAGCTGAACGAAGCAGATGGATCGGCTGGGAGAGGATAAAGCTCGGTCCGGAGGGAGGGACACGCGGCAGGGACAGCCCGGCCGGGGGGACAGCGACGGTTCGGTGGGGGGGACCCCCAGCCCTGCCAGGCGAGGGGATGGGGTACAGGGTGCCGGGTGCCGATACCTGGGTGCTGTTGAGGTCGCAGCGGTGCGTGTCCGTGAACCAGCCCGGCCCGCTGGCGCACTGGTCGATGGTCACGTCCCGCAGCTCAACATCCACCCGCACGACGCCCCTGTGCAGAGGGACGGGGGTCAGCCCCGGGGGGCCTCCCCGTGCCCCCCAAACCCAGCGTGGCCGTGTCCCATCGCTGCCTCTGGGACAGGCAACGTGGGAGGACACAGCCACGGGGGTGGCTGGTGCTGGTACACGGACTAGTTGGGCAACGCGAGGTGTCAGTGACGTCCCCGGAGCCCCGGTCAGGGATGTACCCCCTCGGAGCCGTGTCTGGGGGAGGTTGGAACTGGAGCAGGGGTAGCAGCTCCTGGGTGTGATTTCTGCCTCTCAAGAGGGGCTTTAATGCAACCCATTGGGAAATAGGAGCTGCTGGGATGGTCCCTGCGTGCCGTCCCTCGTCCCTTGCCCTGCGGGACCAACCCTCTTCCCTGGGTGCCCTGAGGGGGACACGGCTTCCCCCTTGGAAATGGGGTCACGTCCCCTCTCCGGGAAAAAAGCCAGTTGTCCCCTTCCCTCCCCAGTGCATCCCGCCGTGGCTCCTCACGCAGGGGTACTGGGGTGCAGCAGGGACCCACCAGCCCAGGGATGCCCCCCAGTTCAGAGGAGGGGCCCCAGCGCAGCTCACCCCCCCCCCCCCCCCAGTGCGGCTGTGGTAGGGGGTTCTGGGGGTGGCAGCCCGAGGTGGGCAGCACGGCGATGACCGAGGGGGGACAGGGGTCAGGTCCGCGCTTGTGGACGTGCAAATACCCACGCGCGCACGCGTGCACGGGGACGCACGTGCACGGGGGGGGGGGGGGTGTTGGCATGCTGCCAACACCCTGTACCCCGCTACCCGCGCCCCAGGGCGATGCTTCCCGCTGCACCCCCCAGCACGCACACGGGGTACCCCCCCAACACTCTTACACCCCCCTTACCCACCCCCCAAACCCCTCCAGGTACCGCTTACTTGAACTCAGGGCTAAGGTCTGGCTTGAGCCCATAGAAAGCGGAGGAGAGCGTGACCGCCCAGGCGGGCAGGAACCTGCCGTCCCGGCACTCGAGGAACGGGGGGGACCACCGCACGTGGCTGGGCTCCCCCACGTAGCTATCGCCCCGCTGCCACTTGGGGGTCTCCATGCTGCGCAGGTCATTGCTGAGCACCCGCTTGCGGAGGAGAGGGTTCCGCTGGGACTTGAAGGAGTCGAACCACTCGTTGTCCCAGCTGAGGTTTCCGAGGCTGGGAGCGGTGGCGGAGACGTCCTGCAGCAGGATCTCACCGTCCCCTTTGGTAGCCTGCAGCATCAGCCGGGGCTTGGCGGCCAGCGGGTGGGCGTCGAGGGCGAGGACCGCCCGGCGCACCCACGGGTGCCCCTCTGCCAGGCTGCGGACCAGCGCCTGGTACCACTCCACGTCCTCGGCCACGCTGGCTTCGCGGATGTCGTTGGTCTGGAAGAGCATGTTGAGGAAATTGGCCGCGTGGGCCAGAGCCTCGGGGGCGGCACGCAAGGCGGAACGTAGCGCCGGGGGGGGGCCGGGACCGGCTGCCCCCGCCGCGACGCCCCGGCTGCAGTTGGCCCGGGCCAGCCTCTGCGCATCGCCCGTCTGCAGGAAAGCCAACGCCGCCGCCGAGCCCTCGGGGTCCCTCGACGATCCCGGCTCCGGCGTGGGTGCCCAGGAGGATGACGGGGCCGGGGACCATCCCGCCGGCCGCGGGGGTCTTTCTTGCGAGTTCCGGCCCCCCGCGAGGACGGTGCCGCGGACCAGAGCCACGTGTAAGCACCAGAGCAGCGACCACCGCCACGGCCCCATGGCCGGGGCTCAGCAGAGCCCCCCGGCCCACCGCGGCCCCACCGGCCGGCCCGGGTCAGGCATGGCGGGCACGATGCCCGAGCCGGCCGGGAGCCAGCTCTGCTCCGCAGGGCCGGACTCACGCTCTGCCGCCTGTTTTCTTCCCTCGGCGATGCCGGAGCAGACGTCACCGGCTCCAAAACGTGTTCATCTGCTGGTGCTGTCTGCCCAGAGCTCCCCCCCCTCCTCCGCTCGCCCCCACGCTCCCGCTTGGGCAAGCCACCCTGCCGGGGAGCCCCCCGCCCTGAGCTCCGTGGGGACCCCCGCACCCTGACCCCCTTGGGCTGGCCATGATGCAAGCGCATCCTGATGGGAAGCCATGGCAACGGGGCTGGGAATTTTCCTCCCGGCATCCCCCTCCCCGTGGCCCCCTCGGCAGCCGGGGCGAGGGAGGGAGGGGGGAGAGCTGGTCACCCGCTGGTTCCCCATATGGTCCTGGGTTTCAATCCAGCAGTGCCTGGCCCCCCCCGGCCATGGGATGGAAATGGGGGGGGGTGGATGGCACAGAGGCGAGATGTCCCTATGGGGCTGAGGGTGGCGAGTGCGGTAAGGGGGTGCGCACGAGCATGGTCCCCACAGCAGGGCACCCCCCCCAAGCTGGGAGATGGTGTCCTGGTTGCAGGGGGGGAAACTGAGGCACGGGAGGCTGCTCAACTCCCCGGTCCCCCCATGCCTCAAGCAACGGTGACTTCCCTCTTCACCAGCCTCCAGGCAGGTGTGGGGGGAGCTGGCCCCCATCCCCTCTCCTCCAGTGGGGCGTGCTGCCTGCCAGAACCGTGCAAGAGCCGTGAAAAAGCCGTGCAAGAGCCGTGCAAGAACTGTGCAAGAGCTGTGCAAAAGCCATGCAAGAGCCGTGCAAGAACCGTGCAAGAGCTGTGCAAGAGCTGTGCAAGAGCTGTGCAAGAACCGTGCAAGAGCTGTGCAAAAGCCATGCAAGAGCCGTGCAAGAACCGTGCAAGAGCCGTGCAAGAGCTGTGCAAGAGCCGTGCAAGAACCATGCAAGAGCCGTGCAAGAGCCGTGCAAGCGCCGTGCAAGAGCCCTGCAAGAGCTGTGCGAGAACCCTGCAAGAACCGTGCAAGAGCTGTGCAAGAGCCGTGCAAGAGCCGTGCAGGGCTCGCAGGACGAAGGTGCCGGGCGCCCGTGCCTCAGTTTCCCCTACCTCACCCCGCTGTCCCTGGGGGGGGGAGTGGGAAGAAAGAGTCCCCTGCCTCGCAGCCGGGGCTGCATCTCCCGACGCCCCGACCGCCACCGCTGCCCCACCGTCCCCACCAACCGTGTGTGTGCCCTCCCCCCCCCCCCCCGCCAGCCCCGGGGCCGCCCGTGGGTGCGGGATCCCCACGGCCGCGGTGCTCCACGTGAAGTGGAAGGGGGAGAGCGGGCGCGGGGGGGCGGGGCCTCGGCACTGGGCGTGGCCACACCCGACGGGAAGGCGTGGCTAATGGCGCGAGGGGCGGGGCCGGGGCCGGCGGCGGAAGTGGGGGGGCGTGGCGGCGCGCGGCCGTCGCCGCGGAGGAGGGAGGGCGCCGTGGCGGCGGCGGCGGACCTGTGAGGGAGGCGGCGGCCGGGCCCGGCCCGGTCCGGTCCGGTCCGGCCCGGTCCCGGCGAGCCATGCGGCGACCGTAGCCATGCAACGCGCCGAACTGCGGGAAGGGGAGGCGGCGGCGGCCGCCGCGGCCTCCTACCGGGTGCTCAGCCGCCTGCTGGGCTACGGGGCCGGCCCGGAGGCGGGCGCGGCGGCGGGCGGTGCCGTTACCGGCGCGGCGATCGCTGGGTCGTTGGGCCCCGGTGGCGGACGGCTACCGGTTGCTTCGTTACCGGGTGGCGGAGCCTTGCGGGGTCCGCGACCTCCGCCTCAGCTGATGGTGTTCCGCAACGCGGCGGAGGGGCGGCCCGGCGAGGAGGGCGGCCCGGCGGCGGGAGGCGGCGGCGGCGGCGGGGGCCCGGCGGGCGGCGGCGAGCTGCTTTGCCCGCGGCACCGTTGCGCTCTGGAGCCCAAGGCGGCGGCGAGGTGGGGAACCGCGCCGCCGGGTGGGCTGGAGCTTCAGCTGGCGGCCCTGGGGCTGCGGCCGGCCGGGCTGGGGGCGAAGGGACCGGCGGGCTGCCCCTGCCCGTGCCTCGGTCCGCCGCCGCCCGCCGGGCCAGCCGCCGAGGAGACCAGCGACGCGTTACTGGTGCTGGAAGCGTTGGAGCCCGACGAGACCGGGAGCTGCTCCGAGGAGGAGCCCGGTTCTCCCGGCCGCGGAGCAGCCCGCGCCGCCGGGAGAGGAGCCACCGGCCCCGCGCCGCCGCCGCCGCCCGCCGCTGCCCCCGGGGGAGCCGGCCCCGGCGCCAGGAAGGGTTCGCTGAAGATCCGCCTCAGCCGTCTCTTCCGTACCAAGAGCTGCAGCGGCGGCTCGGCCACCGGGGACACCGCCGCCGCTGCCGCCGAGGGCCGGCGCACCGGGGAGCTGCCCGTCTCCGCCGGCAGCCTGACCGACGTCTGCGGGGCCCGCGGCCGAGAGCAGGAGGCGGGCAGGTACGGGGAAGGGGGTGGAGGTTGTGTGTGGGGGGGGGATCCCCGGCCCCAGGGGCTGAGCTGGGTGGGGGGGTTGCCCCCCTGGCCTGGGAGTGGCGGGGGTTTGGGGTGGCAGGACAGGGTTTGCGGGGGACAGCCGCCTGCGGTGGTGGCAGCCGGGAGACCTTGGGGTTGGTGCTAAGTGCGGCGTGAAAGCCGGGCGTGCAACGGTGTGGCCCCACGGTGCAGGGGGAGAAGGGGTGCCGGTGCCGTGACACCTTGCTGGAGGTTGGAGGGTGAGCCACGAGGCACGGGTGCCATCCCGCAGGTGGGCACCGTGGCTGTCCATCGGCTCAGAGGTGGGCTCAGACCTTTTCTGAGCAGCTGCCGAGGCCTCGTCTTTCACATGGGGTTGGTGAGCCCGGGAGAGGCAAGCAGAGGAGGAACACGCTGCTCTGGGCCCTGCATCCCGAAAGGAGATGGTGGAGAAACATCTGGGAGCAGGACTGGTGAGGCGGCGGGTGGCTCGGAGGAGCTGCTGGAGCCCCAGGATGCTGCAGGCGCTGGCCGAGCGAGGAAGTGGTGTGCCCCGGGAGCAGCCTCTGGTGACACTGTGCTGAGACCCAAGGGGCTGGCATTTCCTCTTGCCCTTCTGTGTCTCGCAGAATGATTTCCTGAGGCTTTTGAGCATCGCAGTCAGGCTCTGGCCTCGGTGGTGGTGAGTGCTGCCGCAGGGGCTCTAGTTTCCCCGTGCTCTCCCGGTGCTCCACGGCAGGACATGGCTGGAAGAAGCGTTGGCAGCCAGGGGTTGACTGGGTCTTGCTTTAGGCTGGAGGGACAAATTCTGGGACCTATTGGTGTGAGAAACCCGCACCCCGCTCCCTGTTCTGTTGCCTCCGGCACTCCTCGGCTCCTTGCCCTGCTCCAGCCTCGTGTTTCAGTAGAAGACGTGAGCTGGGGAGGGTAAAGGGCTGATCTGTACCCGCTGCCCAGGCTCCGGTCGGGGTGGGCCTCCTGTGCTCCAGAAACCACTTTCTGTAGCATTTCCAGCAACAGAACTGAAATTCCTCGTGGAGGAGGCAAGGAGAGCCTGCCCAAGGTCTGTGCAGCCAGCCCGGGAGCAGCATTAAATAATTGAATGGACCCCGAGTATTACAGCACAGTCCTTTCCCTGCGGGGTTAATTAGCCTCGTGTAAGGCTTTTGGGGTGTGTTGCCTCCTCAGTGCAGCTGAAGACCTGTTGATGGGTGAGCAGGAAACTTCCTCCAGGCTTGCTCTGAGGATGCTGACCTTGGGTCAGGTGTGACCCACAGCACTGGCTTGTGGTCACTGGGCACTTTGGCAGCCCAAAAGGCAGCCAGGCTGTACCAGAGGCCAAAACGACCTTCTCTTTGGAGCAGAGGATGGCTTCTGAGATGGGGCAGCCTCAGCTCCTGTGTCAGCCGCCAGCCCTGTAGCGGGTCAGGGTGTTTGAGTCCTCCCTAGAGCTCGTGTGCCCGTGAGGAGCCTTGCTTTTGCATACGGGGTGGTGAAGCCGTTTTATTCAATGGCTTCATTCCCCACAAATGACTAAATGGGCCTCAAACGGTAGCGAGCCGAGTTGCCTGTAATGACATAATGTTTTGCTAATGGGCTTGTGGTTTATTTGGTCTTTGCGCTTGACAAGAGCGAGGAGTCCTCAGGACCTCCCAGCGCTGGGATTAGGCGATGGAGAGTTGGCAGTCATGTCTTAGCAGGTTGGGAGCAGAGAAGCACTGTATTGCTGCCCGGGTCTTTCCTCTGGTCAGGGAGTTTAATGGTCACTTCTCGTGCAACTCCGCCACACTAATTAGGTGATATTTTAACAAAGGTTACTTCAAGGTGCCTGATGCAGCAACTCTTGTGGTTCAGGGACGACTTTGCTGCTTCCAGTTCCAGGAGTCCCCTCCTGCTGACGAGGGCTGGATTATTTGAACGATGCTTTTTGCTCCTGTGGAGCACAGCTCCTGTGCTGGTGGCATGCAGGGCGGGTGTGCTTGGTGCTGGCATCTCTCCTGCCGGGAGGCGGCGTGTTGATGGGACGGTTCCTGCTGGCCCCAGAGGTCTGGCACCGCTCTCGTCAGCGAGGACGAGTCGTTCGGGATGCTGGGTTGCCCATACTCTCATGAGCAGGTTAGACGCAGTTTAGCTAAGCTGGGCTTGCTGGGAAGGGAATGTTTGGCCTCAGCAGATGCTGCTTTTCGTTTCCTTTCCTCCCAGTTGCTCTGGTCCCTTGGTTTGGAGATGAGTAGTGCAGTGACTCGATTTTCTGCCGTGGTCTTTGCTAGACTTAATGCTGCGCTAGTGAATGCTGTCTGCTACTTTGCACCCATCTTCATTGGTTGACTTGGCAGGGGGGGACACCGGACAGACGACCTTTCCTTGGCTCTGCTAAGAGCTGGAGGTTGTTGCCTCCCAATGTGTGGCCCCCATTAATATAGGATGGATCTGGCATTCACCATGAGTCGCTGCTGCAGTCGCTTGTGGCTGATGAGGTGGACTGAGAGCAACTTTTGGGTTAATTCATGGCTCATCTTGCTATCGAGCTCTTGTTCCTGACTTGCAAGTCTTTCTGCGGGCTGGTGGTGAAGGGCGCTCCCTTGGTCTGCAGTGGGTGTTACCTAGTCTGGCTCTTCTTTTAAACATCCGCAAGAAGCAGAATTCCTGGTATTTGGAGTTGCTGCCCAAGCTTCCCATCGTGCTGCCGGTCCTGGAGGCAGCACCATGCAGCTTTGCCTCCTGCCTGCAGCAGCAGTTAGGAAGGAAACCAGCCCCATTATCTAAAAATCAATAGCTGGGCTTTGCTGAGCTGCAAGAGGCTAAGAAACTAAATGTGGAGATACCAACGCACGGCTTCTCACCCAGGGCCTGGATGTTGATATTTAAAGGTTGTATCAGTGAAACTGCTCTTTTCTGGAAGCAATTTGTACTGCAGAGGTAATCGGAGGGAAAGGGGACAGGGTTAGGCACTGGTTCTGCAGATGGACGGGCGCAGGCGTATCTGAGCTGCAGCCGGCATCTGCTGCAGCTCGCTTGCCAGGTTGGTACCCAAGTCTTGTAAGTTAGCTGTATTGGTGACCTTGGGTTTTTAATGTGTCTCCGTAGTATTACATGCATAAAGTAGCATGTAGCCAGCCTGGGTGGCTGGGTAAGACTCGCATTAGTGTTAACGGGACAGTGCCTTGGGATGAGTGAAGGCAGCACCATGGGAAGCACCAACTGCTAAGGCAGTAGCCACAGCTATTGCAGAACTGGGGGGTAACTTCCCCTGCAAGTCCTTATTTGCTGGAGCTCGAGGGGTTACTCGGTTTTGTGTGCACAAATCCATGCAGAATCTGTCCATGACATTCCTGAACAGCAGTGTCCACCTTTGGCTTTCTCCAGCTCTGCAGGGCTGCGCCGATCTGATGCAGCAATGTTCACGTACTGGTCACACATAATTACTTCTCTGTGGGTTTCAGCGTTGTTTGGATGCTGCAGAACTTGAGGGCAGGAGGAAGAAGTATGGAAGTACGTTGTTTTGGTGGAGACTGAGTTGGGAAGTAGAAGATTCAGTCCATGTGAATCGTTTCTTGCTCTCACCCTGCTGCTGATGTGAGCTTGCTAGAAACGAGAAATCTCAGAAATCGATGGCTGTAAAATGTTGGCATAAACTGTAGCTGTTTTGGTAACCGCAAAATGCCAGCAATGCTCCTTTCCATCTGGCTTAGTGGGTGGGAACAGAGCTGTTACTATATTATAAGGTTAGTTGATATTAGTCCAGAAGTGTAATTTTGTGTGTGCATGTGTGGCTGATAATTGGCAAATTGTTCTCCTTTGGGGAAAAAATCCAACCTCAAATAGGTGCGAGAGGCTTAAAATGAAACACTTCCAAATATTTTAATGGGGTTTTATATATCAGGATGCTGAGTGTTCTTAGTATGTTTATTTGCAAACTTACAGTATTAAACATTTATTCACAGCTGTGTGACCCAGTGGTGTGTCTGGACACAAACAAGATAAGTGCTTGGTCTGCCCTGTGAGAAGCTGAGGGCACCCATCTGCTCTGCGTTCCCAGGGCTCTTCAGTGCACGGCAATATGAGACCAGAGCTCAGGTTTCTTCTCCCTGCGGGGTGGTTGAGTTGCATCTGCTCGGTGCAATCCTTCCTGAAGGGTGGCAGTCCTTGCTCAGAGCTGGTTTTCTCTGAAGCGTTGTCCAGGTTTCGCAGGAGGCTGCGAGCAGAGCTGGGGTCTGAAGCACAAGACGGGCTTAAGGTTCAGGGTCCACCGCTTGCTGGGAGCAGGTTGGAGAGTGAGGAAGACATCCAAGAGGAACAGTGTCAGCCTTGTAACAGCTGGCTTGCAGTGGGAGTGGGGTGTTCTTCTGGGTGGTGAGTAGAGTTGGCCTTTGAGTTCCTCTAGATCTTGGTGGTGCAGTCACTTGCCTGAATGCAACGGGACCAGTTTCTCTGGCCAGCACAGTGAAGTTGCACTATTTAATTTGGGGTAACCTTGTCTGACCCAGTATAGACCTGCAGACTGATATGGACTGCCCAGTGCTGGAATGGGCGTTGCGTGACGTACTGTGGATGCTGGAAAGACCTTTGTCAGACTGGCACACGAGAGCTGTGCTTGTGCTCAGCTTTGTTCTTGTGCTCTCCTCTCAGGTGGGAGTGAGTTTCTGGCACCAGGGATGCATTTCTCTACTCACCTCAACCACGGATTCAGGTCCTGGGGGTGCCATACTCTGTGCCTCAGTTTACCAGCATTTTCTCTGCCTAGATGTGGGTAAAGCCCTTTAGCATTGCAGTAGGGAAGGTGCTGGAAGGAGTGGTTTTGTGTGGGGAGAGCACAGGGCTGGCTACAGCATTGTTATAAAACTGCTGGTTTGGAAAGCAAGCTTCACAGAAATTGCTGGTATTCCTGGGTCCTCATCAGAGGTGTGTTTTTAGCTGTTTCCATCTATCTCGACGGGTCCAGGTTTAGCTCGCCTACCCTTCACCTGCATTTTGAAACCCTCTGGGGAGATGGTGTCCTCCAAACACAGTGCGAGGGCATTTGATGCGCTCGCTCTAGGCACAACCCCTAATTGCACAGGGACCCAACCTGTTTGTCGAAGGCATTTGGCAATGCCTGATCCAGAGAAATAGCGTGACGTCTGTTGTGAAACAGCTTCTTGGCTCCGGTTACCGTACTTGCTTGGGGTTTTTCCTTCCAAAGACTTTATTAATTACCTAGTTAGAGATTTGCTTCGTAGCAGGACGGAGACCTAGCTTTACTGGTTGACTGCCCTACTTAAGCTGAAGCACTGCTCTATGAGTGCTCTAGGACACGGCATTGAGCTGTCTTGAGCTTCTGTGAAGAATGGTGAAGGCTCTCCTGGTTTGAGAATATCAGACCATGTTTTTTTCTGTGGGGATGCACCACGTCTCCCCATCTCTACTAACGATGTTTTTCTTATTTCCAATAGGAAACACAGACTGACAAGAACTCAAAGTGCCTTTTCCCCGGTTGTGTTCGGCCCCCTCTTCACAGGTAAGGATCTGAAAGACTTACAGTATGGTGTTTAACTTTGCCATGAAAAGAGCAGTGTGTGCTTAACGATAGATGCTGAATGTTGCCTCCACATGCAAACCAGGATCTCTGTGAAGAGTTCCTCTGTCCTGCTTGGCCTCAAACCCTGAACAACAGGAGCTGTAAAAAACGTGGCTGTTGCACGTCAGCACTTTGCAATTCCTCCTGTTGAAACCCAAGTTTGAGTTGAGCTCTCGGAGGTGAAGGTCCTTCCTCCACGCAGGGCTGTTTGCATCCAAGTGGTTTTGAAAAATCCCCTGTAAAGCAAGTGCAGTTTGGTGTTCCCCTCCCGTGGTTTGAGAGGGGCTAAGACCAAGTCCCGCTTCCCACCTGGACTGCACAGCAACGTCAGTGGCTCTGCTGCATGACAGCTATGGAAATTGAAACCTCTTTTGTGGAACACTACCTTCTTCTTCTGCATGTTTCCCCCCTTTCCCCACATCCTGCTGGTTTCTGACCTTCCCTTTTCTGCTGGGGGTTGGAAGTTGGATGGTTTATAAATGGTGTGAGGGGGAAGTCCTGCTCTGCTGGTGGCTGAAAGCTGTAGTACTGAAAAGCTCCTAGCCATGGTCATGTGCCTCCTGTGGTGTGGGCTCATAGACAAAACAGTCCTAGCCACAGGGCTTGGGGCTTTCTTGGAAGAATACTGTCTCAAGACTTGAGTGAGTAGGAATGTCGGGTCACAAGTAAGTATTTATCAGCTCTGTGGGGTTTTAGGTGCCTTGTAATGAAGGTCAGATTCAAAATAAATTCATGTTGAGGGTCTTATTGCAGAGCAAAGGAATCAAAATGTGATTGTGTAGTGATAGCTGCCTTAGGAAAAGCCAGTGGGTAGAGCTGAAAGCCTCCTCTTACTGCTGGTTGTATGTGTTTGATAGTGGAGAGCAGCTGGAGAGCTCGGCGCAGGAGCTGGTGTGTGGTTTGTGTTCCTGGGTAGGGCGAAGCCCTCTTTGGAGAGCAGTGGTGAAGTCTCACTGAGAACTGGTTTAAATTTCAGAGAAGTGACCTTCAAGGCAGAGCATTTGTTTGACTTGCCTGAAACTAGTAACTGGAAGCTGCTGGTCTGCTGCTGCGGTTTCTTGTAGCTCATTCAGCTCTTGCAGAAGTGGAGTCACTTGGGGGTAATTCAGCTGTAGTGATGCTTGTTCTGTCTCCATTCCCACATGCCTTCAGCTGATGTCCTGATAGCAGGGCGGCATGCAGAGGACATGCTCCTTGTGTGATGCGACTGGCTTCCTTTAAGTGTCATGTGTGTTTGTTTAGCAAATCAAGGCTGGTGAAAGCAAAAGCTGCTTCTACTGCTTTGTCAGCTGTTGCTAGGGGAAGTTGTGAGTATAAAAACCGTAATTCTGTGTGCCGGTAATAGGGGTACGTGGATGTGCGTGCAGAGCTGCTTTTCCTCAAAAGAAACTACAGAGGAGAACCTGGAGGTGACAAGTTTTTGCTTTAAATTTGGGAGGTTGATTTGATTAATTGTTACTGTATCCTATTAACTATTTTTAAAATTACTTATGTCAATTTTTGCCAGTTGGTGGAATAGCGGCAATGCCCTCATAGGAGTTTTTCCTTTGCAAAGACCACGGAAGTGTCCCCAAAGTAAATATCTGGATTTTAATTGCTTTGGTTTGTTGTTGACTTCTCCAGTCTTACACTGCTGAAGTCTCGGTTTCTTTAATGGCTGCTGTTTAGGGGATTTTCTGAGACTGGGACCACCAAAGAAGTCCAGAATTCAACTGCCTGGCCCAACTTGCATGAGTTTCTTGGTGATTTGCTTTCAGGTCAGTGTGTGGGGTGAGCGAAGGTCTTTGGGAAGGCTGTCTTTGCCTTTCCTAACCTCTCCTCGGGCACCTCTCAGAAGTGCTGGCTCCATAAGTCCACCACAGCCTGCCGTTGCAGCTCCTGCCGCGTTGAGAAGGATTTGAAAGCTGAGTTACTGCAACCCCTCTTAGTCTGGTTGTCTTTTCTTTTTGTTTGTATAAGATGAATGCAGCCCAGCCACTTTATTTTTAGGGTGTGGAAATGAAAGAGTGGCTCTGCGCATGTGTGTGCGCTCACACCCATAAGTCCCCCAGGGAGAAGGTACCTCGGATAATAACCAACCCTAAATACTCCTCTTCACATCACTTATTAATAGACAGGACTTTTAAAAGCAGAAGGAAGCTGAGTCAATATTGTCCTGTGTAATGCGTGGTAAATATGTTGTCAGGTACTTACCGAGAGGTGGGTGATGCTGTGTATGGTATCTGGAGCAGAAAAGGAGTTCCTCTGCCCACAGGAATTGAAATCTAAGGCAGCCAGATTTCGTTGTCCTTGTGTTTGGGATGATTTGGTTTCAGTGTTGGTAGTTCATCAGAGCCTGGTTAGACTGATTTTTTGGGGGAAAAAATGCCTTGGCTGTGGTAGCATCACTTAGGGGTCTCTCTGTGGGATTTAGGTGTTTTCCTTTTGACTCTGTATCAGTCCAGTACTGAAGCTGATCCTTTGACCTTGATTTAATGGCTTCATTTCTCTCCCATGACTTCAGACTAATTTTAAGCTTTTCTGGTTTTAAGTTAGACATCTTAGTTTGTGTCATTATTTTCCCCAAGCAGTATCCTGGATCCAAAGCCTTCAGGCTTCAGTGAATTCCAGTTATTTAATGTAAAAGCCTGTCCAACTCCCTCTTACTAATTTTAAGAGCTGGTACACTCATGGCCTTTGGGCTAAAAGGTATTTCTGTTTGATTATCTAAGGCATTTGTAGGCAAACTCAGACTGGCATTAGTAGGAGTGTTATCTCGGAGTCCTGTGCCAGCAGGTGCCACGCAGACCTGTGAAACCATTTCCCAAGCGTTATACAAAGTACCAGAGCTGTGCACCATTGATGAACTCTGCTTGATATGTGAACTCCCTGCTGAAAAGGTCACGCAGTGCTTTCCTCATCATGTCCTCCTGGTGCTGGACTCAGATGGGGTTCAGGCACGCGTATGGGTGTCATTCCCTTCTGCCTGACCTTTGGGCTGTGGTAGCGGAGTTGATCAGTGTCTCCAAAGCAGTGCAGCATGGAAACTCGATTTGAAAACAGCTAATGAGATCATCTTCCAAACCCTGCAGAGGTTCCTGACCCTTCCCCTCTCCCCCTGCCTCCCCATCCTCAGCCTCTGCATGCCCTGGAGAAAGTGCAATACTAACAGTCTTGCTCCACCAACCTCCAGGTGAAACAGTGTCACTGGTGGACGTGGACATCTCTCAGCGAGGACTGACCTCCCCTCACCCTCCGACTCCACCACCTCCACCACGAAGAAGCCTCAGCCTGCTAGGTACTGTCCTGGAGAGCATCCTTTGCCATGCATCCCCACGGGAGAGTAGGAACTGCCTGTCTGCCCTTGCAGGGATGGCGGAGGAGCGTCTTGAGGGTCCCCGGCAGCGGGCTTGCTGCCTGCTCATCTGACCCTGTAACATGCCTGCTCACGCTTCCCTGGCAGAGGAGTTTTTCCTGTCCATTGAAAGCTTCAGTCTTTCTCTTAGATCAACCAGGAGGGGAGGGCTGTGGTGGAGCAATGTGAGGTGGGAGGTAACGTGCTGGTTTTGTAGTATTTCTGCTGCTTTTGGAGAATTTCCCCCCTTCCTACCCATTGCCCAGCAAGGCTGGTTCCTTTCTGTGTGCTCTAGTCGGTGGAAGCGGAGGCTCCCTGGGAGGCTGCTGCACCAGGGGCCTGGCTTAGCTGCTCCCCATCCTCCTCTGGAGGAGGTTCCTCTGAGCAAGAGCATCTTAGGATGGGTAAAGTCAGCCTTAGCGAGCAGCACCTTAAACTGCACGTCCTGTGTGCTGGGTCTGTGAAGTCTCCTGTAAATGCTTGTCTTGTGCTGCAAGCTGCATGCGAGGAGCTAGCTGGGCTGGAAAATGGACTCCTTCACTCTATGAGTGTGTGTGAGCATGCGTGTGCGAGGCTCTTGAGCTGGTGTGAAGCAGCAGCAGCCACCCGCACTCAGAAGCAAGAGGAGGGTGGCGAGCTGCCCGTGGGAAGCTCCATCTTTGCTTCTCCAGGCAGCGCCAAGTACTGGTTTGCTTGGGCCGTGTTGTCAGGTGCTTGTTGGCGCAGAGCTCGCTTGCTTTCCTGTTTTCTGAATCTTTCTTGCCTCTGTTCTCTCCTAGATGATATCAGTGGGACGCTGCCTACGTCTGTCCTAGTGGGTCCAATGGGCTCCTCCCTGCAGTCTTTCCCTCTGCCTCCGCCTCCTCCACCCCATGCCCCAGGTCAGCTTAGCTTTAGTAGCAAGGCTCTGGCTTTCCCTTCAGGGATCTGGACTTTGGGGGTTTTCTTGGTAAACTTTCAGGCTGCAATCTGGGCTTTAACAGCAACGGTGCTGCCTGCATTGCCCGCTCAGGGACATGCGGTCCTGCGCTGCTGAGTGCACAGGCACTGTTGTGTCAAGGCTCTGGTTTCCATGTGGTGTGGCTCATCTTGCCCACAGTAGTTTTGCTGAAGCTTGTGATTGTACCAGCTTTATCCTCAGTTCAGCATCTCCTGTTTTCTCTGGTTCCTCTTGGGCTCAGCAGAAGCGCAGCCCACCCCGATTTGCGCTGCGTCAGATAACGTGTTACTGAGCGTCAGCAGTGTTGGAAAGAGCTGTGGGAGCAGGGTTCAGTGCAGAAGCCCCAGCTTTGACAGCGAGCCTGGTATGCAGTCCGGCTGAATGGCACACGAGGATGTTTCCTGTGCATTTATCCTTTTGCTTTTGGTTTCCTTCAGGACCCAGAGGGCTTTAACTGCCCCTTTTTCAGGATGTGTGTTCCTTCCAGTCTGTGCTGCCTGGCACTTCCCTTGCCTTCCCTCCAAGCTAGCATAAGGAAATAGCAGGTGAAGGCACTGAGTTAGTCACCTTGGAAGAGCCAGGTAGTGACTCCCGCTGTGTCCTTCACAAGGATATTGTCCTTCCATCGGTCAGCCCAGCTTCCTTCTCCACGCTGCAGCTCTACCCCTCCTGTCCTGACCTCTAGAGCCGTGCGAGGGGGACGGGGCGACTCGACCTTGGGGTGAGCTCCCTGCGGGTGACCATGGCCCGGGCTGTCTCTCCCTCTGCAGATGCCTTCCCACGGATTGTCCCGCTGAGGCCGATGGAGGCGATGCCCGGCCAGCCCGCCCCTCACCTGCAGTGTCCGCTCTACCGCCCGGACTCCAGCAGCTTTGCAGCCAGCTTGCGAGAGCTGGAGAAGGTAACGGTAATGTAGGGGGTGGGGGTGGCAGACAGAAGGAAAAGACTGTGGGTCTAGGCTCTGGTTTTGGGGACTGACCATCCCTTTCACAGAGCTGGGAGTATAAGATTAGGATAGGACTAAAAAAAACCTCCTGCCTTTCTCTCAGTGAGGTCTTTGAGTCTAGAAAAGCATTTTGTTGTGCGTGGAAGAGGTGGTATAGTCTCATCTGTTCTTACGCCACTTCTGGGTGGTAAGGGATGTGATGGTGTGCTCTCATCCTGGAGCAACGAGTCCTAACCATCGATACTCCGGAGTGGGTACAACCAGGCACTTTCATTTTGGCATTTAAAGGGAATTAACAAGAGCAAATCGTATTGCATTTTGTTGCTGATAAAATCTTTCTCACTAGCATCTGCTGATGTTATGGCTGTCTCTTTTCCTAGTGTGGATGGTACTGGGGACCGATGAACTGGGAGGACGCAGAGATGAAGCTGAAGGGGAAGCCAGATGGGTCCTTTCTGGTCCGAGACAGTTCTGACCCCCGTTACATCCTGAGCCTCAGCTTTCGGTCGCAGGGCATCACCCATCACACCAGGATGGAGCACTACAGAGGTAAGAGCCAGGGGCAGTTCTGGGGATGCTGCTGACAGCGGGGGCCTGTGGCTGGGGACCAGTCTGATCTCAAGGTCCCAAAACAGTGCTCTGGGTGCAGAGCTGGCAAAAGAGGGCGAGCAGCAGCAACATGTCCTTGCTCTTGTGTTGAGATTCTGCAAGGGGCCTTAGAAACTGCATTTGACTTTGCTCCTTGTGCCTCAAGCAGTGACTGTCCTTACAGCTCTGAAAAATTGGGGCATATAAGAGTTCCCTGTGCCTGCCCTCTGGCCTTGTTTTGGAAAACTGGACTCAAAGAAAATGATGATGGCAAGGTCTTTGGGATCCCCTGTCACTGAGAGATGATGTACAGCAAGAGCCATCATTCGTAGCTGTCAGTGCTACCCAAAACGAAGCCTGTTTCCCCGTGAAATGAGAAGTGATCTCTTGATGTCGCGGCTTGTCACCTTGCTTTGTTCCCTCCCCGCCCCTGCCCGAGGGATGCTCGGCAGTGGTACCAGCTGTGGTCGGTACCAGACCGAGGCTTTAGCTCCACTGTGGTGGGTTTTTATTCCGAGAACTCCTGGCATACTGTTCGCGCTCTCTCTTCCTGCTGTGGTCACCCTCCTGCATGGGCTGCTTCTCACCTCGCCCCACATGCTTTGTCTGCTCATCTTCACATGTGGTTTTCTGTATTGAACCCTTGTACGGACAGCTGTCCTCAGGCTGAGTAAAATGCCCAAGAGGCTCAATGCACCGGAGGGGAAGCTGCCCTGTAACCAGTGGGCAAGCTGTAATAACAGCTGCCTGTAGAGCCCTGTCATTAAATGTGCCTGCAAATAATGGGTTCAGAGGCTTCCCAGCCGACCTGCTGCAGAAAATAGTGGTTTGCAACCTTTCAGAGCAAAGCTCATCTTTTTCTCCTTTTTGCCCTTGCCCCAGGGATGCCACTGTTGTCTTCTTCCACCTCTGCTAGTGAAATCTGGCAGCACTTCTAGTCTTGAGCCCCTCTGATGGAAAGACGCCCCAGCATTAATACTAGCCCGTCTAGAGCCAGTTCCCCTGTCCCTGACCATTGCGTAAGACGGAAGGATTTTCATCACCCTGTCGTTATAGAAATTACAAGAAGCTCTTGCAGCTGGAGGAGATGTGAGGCTGCCTGTACGGTGGATACTTTTTCATAATTGAGCTTTGGAGGCAAACTTCTCTTGCTGCTGGTCTGGTTTCTTATTTTGGGGCCGGGATATGTCCATGCTCCGAGCTTCCTTAGCCAGGTGTCCTTCCCTTTCCTCAAGCTGTCCTTCTCGCTGCACAGATGAAGGTTGGTGCTGCCACCTTCCCTACAGCAGCGCTCCCAGGCGTGGCACAGCATCAAGGACTTCATTTTTGGGTGCAGCGCTTTGGTCTGCATTGGCAGCCCTGTGCTCCCCCCAGGACTGGCTGCCTCGTGCTGAATGTGCTGCGGCAGCGTGGAAAACTGCAGACCTGAGCACTTTGATAAACCAATGAAGATGACAAATGGTGAGGCTGAGGGAATGGTAAAGAGATAAATGCTTGACCTTCAGGTTTCAGGTAGATGAGAGGAAGAAACCAGAATTTCTTTATCTTTTTTTAGGTGAGCTGAGGAGGCTGGTGTTTGTGCTTTGTCCTTTGCATCTATCTACTGGCCAGTTTTAAGGGCTCATTCAGATCTGAGATTCCCAAGAAGAATTACTTATTTTTGTACTTGCTGATCCTGGATGTTTAGCAGGTGCTAACCCAGTTCACTGCTCCCAAACTGGCCCGTGGCAGGGGTGAGAGGTGTCTTTTCCCAGTAAAGCCTACCAGACCTAGCTGTGGGGAGAGGAGGTGTGGTTTAAATTTTGTGGGCTCTACATAGCCCCTGTATCACTGGTTGCTGTCCAACCTACAGAAAGCTGTGAGTGCTGGAGATCCTACAGAGCTGCTTCCTCTAGTTTTTCTGTAACAGGTTGGTGCTGCGGAGCCTGTGATGCTGCCGGGGTAGCTGCTCCTCCAAAAACTCCCTGGCCTGAAATATGTACTGGGTACCACTGATTTGGCTATCCCTTCTCCTTAGCACAAGTTCTTTGAAAACACCCTGCATCCATGTAAAGTCACTCTGCTGCCTTTCTAGCTTTGGGTTACAGTGCTTGTACAGATGAGTGGTGTCCCACACCTCTTGCTGGAATCTGTCCCACTGCAGGCGTGAGCCTGGGTCTGGCTCCTCATGGGCTCTGTCCTAAACAGAGCCCTTGTTTTCCCATTTTCCTCTTCCTGGTGAAGCTCTACTCTGTGTTGGCTCTTGCCAGAGCACTGAGAAATCTGCAGGTAGAAAGGGAGATACAGGGGGGATGGAGGGGGATGTAGGCAGCGCTTTGGCAGGTAAGGGGGGATAAATGGCTGCATTTTGGTGCAAGGAGGGGCTGTCTGGTTGCAGCACAAAGAGATTGTGAGACTGGTCTGACTTGAGGCTTAAACTTAACCTACTTAGAGATCGGTAAACAGGTTAGAGGGCCTGCTTTCCCTGTGTTGCCCATCTCCGGTTTCATTGTTTGCCACTTGAGCTCAAAGCATGCATAGTGTCCGGTGGCACTACAGGGAGGACTATGTCAGTGTATCTTGACCCTGGTTCTAGCTTGACAGCAACTTGAATTAAGGTGTTTGAAACAGCTGGCAAGAACATGAAGCTGCTCCCATGCCTGCTTTGAAATAAATGATCCTTGACAGCCATAGGGCTTGCAGAAGAGGACTTCAGCACCTGGATCACTGTTTTTACATACCTCTGTGTGGACTTAACTGCTCTGATGTGCTAGCTTTCTTTGGGAGTGCTGTTGATGGGATACTGCGGAGGAGCAGAGGCATCTGCTAATGCTCTGTTAAACAATGTTTTGATAGTTTAAGTTTAGACCCAGCAGTCGTTGCAGGCTGTTTACAAGTTCAGGCAAGCATGACTTGTGGCCATGCTTGGGTTACAGTGGTCACGTTGTCATGTCTTTCTGCGTATCCTCAGCTCTTGGAGAGCACTGGTTCCAGTGGAACAGCATCCTTGCAAGCTGGTGCCACTGGTGTTTCCTCTTAGTGCCCTGCCTTGTCCCAACTCTATGAGAAGTAGTCAGCCTGGGGCATTCACCTGGTCTTTGAGAACATCAGACTCATGACTAAATGTCTCCTCTTGCCGCCAGTGCTGCTATAATGTGAAACCTTTTCTGTTCTGTTGGAAGGGACCTTCAGCCTGTGGTGCCATCCCAAGTTTGAAGACCGCTGCCAGTCCGTGGTGGAGTTCATAAAGAGAGCAATCATGCACTCCAAAAATGGGAAGTTCCTCTACTTTCTCCGATCCAGGGTTCCAGGTGAGTCTCCCACTCTGAGTCTGGGGGATGTTTTGCTCTGTGATTAGCTGCTGGTCTGTCCCAGAGAGCCAGTTTAATGTGGCTTTGGTCTGCTGTGCTCAGTGCCCTGGTCTGCATCCTTGCCCACTGACTTCTCAGAAGGATTCTGCGGAGATCTCTCACTCAGCAGCAGCACCACTTACTTGTGGTGGTAAGGAGACTTCCCAAACCTTTCTTCCCAGGAGCATGGAAACATGATACCATCTCACACTATGACAAATGGAGCTGGAGACTGGAAAGCTACTCCCTCAACAAGCAATTATTTGGCTACTAAAACCCTGCTTTCTTCCCTCCCCCAGTCTCAGTACTGCTGTTCTTACGAACCACTCCATGCTTTGTAGTTTCTCAGTTCTTCTTTAGCTGAGACCCACCTGGGGCTGTCAGGGGGAGAGACATTAAGCTGAGTGTGTGGGAGCGTTTCCAAGTGTGAGCTCAAAGTGAGCCTCAAGGGATAGATACTGTAGATTCAGAGTCCCTGGGGGGGCCTGTGATGCCAGAACCCATCAGCAGGCAGGTGCTTGCAAATGAGGAGGGAGTGTTAGTGCAGCTTTGTTGAAGCATGTTTGATTGCATGCTGTTGGGATTGCAGAGCGCTTGTTTCCCCATCCATCAAACTCTGGTTGCTTAAATGGGCTCACATCTCCCTCCTGCTAAATCTGGGCAGGCAACTGGACCATTATCTTCTGTATCTATTTTTTTCTGGTTTTCGCTCATCTGTCCTGGTGTATGAGAAAGCTAGCCAAAAAATCCAATGTGAAAGGAAGGGAAGAGTCTGCCAAATAGGCAAATATGCCCCTTACTTGTGAGGGAGCAACAGTGGGGGCCGGAATTTGGAGGGCAGGTGAGTGGTGATGCTTTTGAACAAAACAGAGCAGGAATGGGAACGCTGCTGTGGTGAGATGGGTGATGGCAGTGAAGCAGAGAGGGGCCGGGCTGAGAAGAGTGTGGGGATTGCTGTGGTAAATCTGCAAGTGAAATTGTAGTAAACTTGCTCCCTATCCATATTGCCATCGTGCCTGCAGGCCCTGATGGTGACAGCGACCTCTCCATGGCACTGCAGCATGGAGAGGATTCAGCCCAAAGAGTTTCTGGTCTAGAAGAGGCTGGAGGGGAGGAGGGATGGGATGTTCCCTCTTCAGGGTTCCTAGCAGCGCTGGAGTCGCAGCCCAGATCTGTTCAGTGTTGCCCTCTGCTGCAGACACTGCCAATAACTGGAAAGCTGATTTATAACATGGCTGTGCTTTGGGGAGGAGAGGGATGTAAAGCTGGTTTTGCAATGTACCCTACCTTCAAAAAATCCTTTCAACTTAAACATACTTTACCTTCCTGATCCTGAGATCTCTTCCCCTTGAGAACAGGGCTTTGAGGGCTTAGGACTCCAGGCAAATACCTTAGAAAGGACTTGCTCTAGAAAAATATCATCAAAAAAGAAAATATCCCCCCCAAACAGCCCTGTGCACCTGCTGAGGAGTCCCTTGCTGCCTGGTCCCCCCTCTGAGCTGCCAGCCAGCTGTGCTGCTGGCTCTGGGTCCTGCACCTCTGCATCTGGGTGCAGCATTGGACCTGGGCGCTTCTTAGAGTCGCTGCGCCTTGATCCTTGAAAAACAAAGTCTCACACTGATGCCTGATCTTCAGTGGGAGAACATTTAGGATCTGCATCTCCCCAGTGTGCTCGTTAGTGCTGTTCTCCTGCTGAAATGTTAACTGCTGCTCAGAGGAGGGGGCTGTTTCCAGCTTGCATCTGGCTCCTGGCAGTGAGGCATGTGGCTAGCACAGTGTGCGGAGCTCGTGCTGCGTCCCTGTAGTCGCTGGCTGAGCTCCCAGAGGCTAATTCCTTTTTGGTAGGAGAATAAGGGTGGGGGGGAGAATCCAGCCTTCAATTGATTGCTGTTCTTTGGTTTCTCAAAAGCTGGCTCACAGCTTCCTGAGCTGCCTGGAGCAGTTTTGAGCCCATCTTAGTGTGAAGAGCTTTCCCTTTTCTCCTTTCACTCCATTGCCCTCAGAGACAAGCCAGCAGGAGGGGGTTAGAGTGTAACTAGCTTTGAATCCTTATGTAAAGACAGATAAAACCTTGTGCTGTGAATGAACCCAGCTCCCGAAGATCCTTCCTAGTGCTTCTGCCGACCTCTTGGATCTGTGGGCTCGATTGTTGCTCTTAACTTTGGGGGAGGAGGAGGTTGGGCGGGGGGGGGACGACAGTTGGATGCAACTCACTTTCAGCCCTGCGAGGTTGCTCTCTGCGTGGGGAGCTGGCTCGAGCAAAGCTGCTGCCGCCTCTGCCTTTGTGCCCAGCCTCGTGACCCCAAGAATGAGCAACTCTGGCACAGCTTGAGCTGACCAAATCCCCCAGCTTTTTAATGCCTCGCTAGAACTACCCAAAGGGTTGCGCAGAGCAAAGCCTACGCGCTGGTCATGCTGCCTGCCTTCCTCTTTGGCTTTCTTCTGCACCCTTTCAAAAGCCTGTTGCTTCCCAGTATAAAGTGATGCTTCGTCTATTAGTCCTGGGAGAGGGGGGGTGGTTAGGAGCTTGCAATGTCCCAGGATCTGCTTTTCCACAGTCACCCCATGACATCAGAACTGTTGTTGCCTTGTGAAGAAGGCTGGAGATACTTTGCAGCCAAAGGGGTATCGCCCCTGGAAGGTTTGGCTCCCCAGTCCCAAGCCACGCCGAAGCAGCGGGCTCCTGGGAAGATGTGCTGTCGAACACAGCCTTGCAGAGAGCTCCTGTTCCCAAGAGCCAGCTTTTACTTTCTGAATCAGTAGTGGCTCCTTTCTAATCTAACATTTGTCTCCAATATTGCTTTTTCCCAAAGGTCTTCCTCCAACGCCTGTCCAGCTCCTGTATCCAGTCTCCAGGTTCAGCAATGTCAAATCCCTTCAGCACCTTTGCCGCTTTCGGATCAGGCAGTTGGTCCGAATAGATCACATCCCTGACCTCCCGCTGCCCAAGTAAGTCTCGAGGACTGGCCTGGGGACGAGTCTCTCTGGTTTCCTCCCTGACCCTCGCCACAGCAGGCAGTGAGAAGGTGTCTGCATCTGCAGCAAGGGCTCTGGGAGGGAATAGTTGAATTCTTCAGCCTTGGGACAGCAAGATAAATGTCCCGCGGTGTGTAGGGATGCGTGCGGGAGTGATGACGAGCTCAGGATTGAGGTGTTACCTGCCGATGCCACAGCCTTGGGGTACCGGCTGCTGTTTCTGCTGGAGGTGACAGTGCTGGCTGGGCTGGGGGAGAGGTTCTGGTTATCCTTTGTGGAGGCTGGTGTGCTTGTGGCTCAGGGTTAAAGCTTCTGCCCATTCCTTCCCCAGGCCCCTGATCTCCTACATCCGCAAGTTCTACTACTACGACCCGCAAGAGGAGGTGTATCTGTCGCTGAAGGAAGCTCAGCTCATCTCCAAACAGAAGCAGGAGACCGAATCCTCCACGTAGCGAGGCTGCCTCACCCATCTTGTTGCTGCCACTGATGGTACGTGTGTGCCGCTGGTCCGTGCCCTGGCCCATGGGGTCAAACGTAAATCACTCTGTTCCCTCTGATTGCAAAGAAAAAACAAAACCCTCTCGAAGAAGTCATGGCTATTCACTCCGTGGTCTTTTACCATTGCCCAACTTTCCTTGGGGAGGGGAACAAGGCTTCTGCTACTTTCTTGTGCGTATTTGTGCCTACACAAACCTGTGCTCGCTCTCGTGCCAAACCAGCTGCAGTCTGGGGCAGATCCTGCCACATCAAGTGGGCTGTTTGATCCCTCTCCCCTCTCTCTTCCCCACCAGGAATTTGATTGTTGCCATCCTGTAGCCCAAGTCAGGCTGTGGTGGGAAGGAGGCACGCGATGGTGAAGCCTGCTTCTGCGGTGCCGCTTCTGCTCTCAAGCTCTTTTGTACAGAGAAGAGGGTTCAAGGCTCCTAAGAAGCACAGCAGAACGGGAACAAGAGCCTCAGCTCCTGCCTTGAGGGAGAGGGGTCTCGGAGACAGCTGAGCCCGGCTCATGGACTCCTTGAAGAACAAAGAATGTCATGGCACTATTTACAACTTTTTGAAAGTTTTATTTTTGATGTCGTCTTTTTTTTTTTTTTCAGCATGAGAAATACTGTCTTATGATCAGCTGAATTTTTTTATCCTCCCTTGGAAACTTCAAGGTGGGGAGAGAGAAGGGGACTTTCTAAGAAGATCATCTGCTCCAGGCATTATGGCAAGACTGTTCTTTGGTCCTCACTGAGAGGGGATGCAGCTGGAGAGCTGCTTGGAGGCAGACTGAGCCAGAATGATGTGCAGCTACGTGGAATAACCTCTGGGAAGCATGGAGCTCTGAACAGCGGGCAGCTGCACAGCTCCCCTGCTTTCTAGGATTTGGGAGAAGAGGGCCAAACCTAGTCTTGGGCAGCTGAGCTTTGCAACTGGATTTGCAGGGTGGTCCTATATGCTTTTAAATTGGGCCCAAGGAAGGAAGAGCATGTGAGCCATTTGGATGTCATGGAGCATTCAGCCAAAGGGAATGGTTGCTGCTGCACTGGGGAAACAAGGGCTGCTCCTCCGAGGTGGCATCGTTCCCTTAGCAAACACTGGAAGATTTTGCTGAACCCCTGTGATAAGTGGAAGGAAGGTGGCAAAGCTGTTGCTGTAACTGTTGCAGCAGTCCCTGGACCAAAGGTAGTTGCTACAGGGATCTCAGTCTTGCAGAGCCGTGGGATGTGCACTTTTAGCCTTTCTCTGGTTGTCTCCAGAAGCTGTGAATGAAGTGGCTTTCTGTTGAGCTGTGAAGGATCATGATTAGGAGTTGCTGGGGCATTAAGAGGCATCTCTGGGGAGACTCAGAGCAAGGAGCAGATAGCTGAGGGTTCTCCTGGAACGGCATCTGATCTCTGCGAGCTTGCTTGCTGCTTCCTCCTCTCCCTGGGATGTCCACGGAACCACAGCAGTTCAGAAACAGTAAAGCCAAGAGAGGTGGTAGCTCTTGCTGTGTTTCTGGGCTTGGCACTGGCTGAAATACCCCACCCTTTCAAATGCTGGTCTGCTGTTTCATCCACTGCAGCAACTGCAAAGAGTTTGCATTTCATGGTGAAGTTTAAAGTTTGCCTGAAGTGATGCTGAGAAGTCTGGAGAAGCATCTTTCCTCCTGTATGTAAATGAGCAAGTGTTCCTGTGCTCTCAACCCGAGTGAAGGAAACGCTCCATCCTGCAACTGTGTGGTCTGAAAATGCAATGTTGTCTGTGGCCCGGGTCTGCAGATCTGAGGTCGGTGCCCCGTGAGCTGGCTGCAGTCACTCAGGAGCTGCTAAGACTTTGGTCTTGCCCTGCAGAATGATCTATGTCCTTGAATTAGATACAGTTGCGTGGATCTTAAAGCAGCCTGGAAAAATTCTGATTGTCTGCCTCTGCCAAGTGTTGCTACGAAGGGTGCTAACAAATCATGCCCTCCCTTTCTTCACCATCACCTCTGGCCTCAGTTTTGGTCTTGGAGAAAAAGTATGTTTTTTAAAAAGGATTTGGCTTCCAGATGAAACTAATAACTAAGCTTCAAAATCTGTAGAAATACCTCATCGGACACTACTCACTACTGACTTTCTGTTGCATGGTCGGGGCAGTGGTTATCAGGAAGGAGGAGCTGCCCCAAGACGTGCTGAACAGCATATCCTGACCCTTGGTGAAATTGGAGCTACTGTAGTCTACAGCTACTGTGTCCCCTCTGTGCGGGGACCAATGTTCATCCCTCCACAGCTGCCGCTGCATTCCCTCCCCTCGGCTGTAGACCTACAGCTCACACCAAGTTATCAGCAGAGCCTGCAAATAAATGCAACTGCTTCGACTAAAACGCACAGCACGCTGGGCGAATGTTGGGGGGAGGAAAAAGCATCTGTACTTGTGCAGGTGAAACTCAAATATCCATGCACCTGGCCCTGCTGCATCTCAGTTGTCCACGTGCTGAAGATTTGAATCTTCCAACTTATCTGTATGCTGGAAAGGAAAACCTTCCCAAGAGTCAAGCCTGGTCTGATGCCTGAAGTGTCCAACTCCATGCCAGTGAAGAACAGTGTGCCCGGTGCATGTGTCTCCTGTCAAGCTTCTCTCCAAAAAGAGACCCCGGAGGCAAGGATGCATGTGAATAGGTGATGGCCTGTAGGACGTGTGAAATGGGGGAGCTGTGAGTCTTCCCTTGCCGAAGCCAGGGAGAAGCCGGTCCTCTCCCTAGTGTGATGGTAGTGACAGCATTTTCACTCCTTCCTTCCCTGTTCTGGGAGGGAGAGGCGCAGGCAGGGTTTGGGAAGGGAAAGCAGCCGTCCCGGAGAGCAGACCAGGGAAAACTGGTGCTGGCTGGGCACTGGGAATCGGTGCAGAGCCCGTCCTGCCGACACTGGGCTTGCCTGGGGTGAAAACGCACAACCCTGCTCCACGGCGGGTCGGGAGAGCCGTCCGGCACTGCTCAGCTCCCCGCGTGCCCCTCCGGGGATCTCTCTGCGTACCCCCAGAGCTCCCCGCAAGGGTGGATGGGGTGGCTCTGTGGCTTTCGGAGCTGTTAGAGAAGCAGCCAGACTTTAGGGGCAATACTTGAATTTACATGTATTTGGCTGGCTGTCGCTGTCCTTGGGAGGACTTCTCCCAACAGCCTGCTGGTGCTTCTGCTGTTATTTGAATCCTGTGCACGGCGGGGGCAGCCCTCCCCAAATTGAAGCCAGCAGCAAGGCTTGGGGTCTGTCTGCAGCAGCTGAAATGATGGAGGAGATGTGCTCTGGGGTGTTAGGTAGGGGATGGTGGGACACCAGCCTGTCACGCTGACGTGCTTGGTGTCAGCTGTAGCTGCACAAGACCCCCCCCATCAATCTGCACCCGCAGGAGCGGTGGGGTCAGCTCTGCCGTGAAGGTGGCAGATGCTCTTCAGCCTTCCCAGGGCCCTGCTCCACCTCTCCTTGCTCCAAGACAGGCAGGGGAGCTGGAGCGTGGTCAGTGCCAGCCTGCTGCCTATGGCTAATAGTGCTGGATAAGATCCCAAGGTTAACTGTAGTTAACAGCCTTCTCTTGAAATCCATTTAAAATAAAGCTGTTCCTAGAGTTCCTTCACATCTAGGTGTAAGGAGAGGGAGGGACTTGATCTGCTGTTTGGAAGTGGGAAAAGGTCCAGAGATTTTTGTTTCAAGGCTGGGTGTGAGTGGAGCAAGCAGAGTGGTCTCTGCTGAGGGGGTGATGGTCTTTGTGGACACGGGTGGGATCTCAAGAGGTGGCTCAGTCCTGTCTTGTCAGTGAATCCCCATCCCTGTTTGGGGAGGAACACCTAATGTTTGTATCCTGCCTGGAATGGTTTTGTAGGCGGGTTCTGGAGGGTGCTCTCATCCTGCTGATTTGGAAAAAATTTTTATAGCCTCCTTTGTCCAACCTTGAGTTCTGCAGAGGTTGTTGCCGTCCTCCTCCCTCTATCAGGGACCGCAGGCAGGTGAACAATGAAATGGATCATAAAAACTACCAAAGCGCAGAAGGTATCCATGGAAAAGCTCTTTTTTTCAGCTGGAGATGGTGCTTTTTTCAGCTGGATGAGTGCAGCCTTCAGGAGTGGTGTGTTTTACCTGCTTATCAGGTTGGCAAGATCCCAGGTTTGCTCGAGCCAGCTGCTCCGTGCAGGGCCCCCGCTCCTCTCCCTGCAGCCTGTTTCAAGGTAGGGAATGACCTGGCTCGCTCCTGCAGCGTGAAATTCAGATAAGCCAGGACTGTTCTCACATGGAAGTTTTCAGTTCAGCATTGACCTCCCTGGGGCCAAAAGAAGGGGAAAAACTTCATCCTTAGCTTAGTTTGGGTGGGACCTGCTGCGGGCAGGGTGGGAACCACCTGAGCCGCTCATGCGAGAGGGAATTGGTGGTTTTGAAAGCACCAGGCATGTGACGCTTACGTATCTGGCCAGTTTTTAAACCCTAAACGTGTTTTTAATAGGGACCTGTGTTATCGTGCATGTGCCTGAAGGAGCGTGTGGGTGCAGGGAGATGTGCAGGGCTGTGCCCCAGCCGGGCAGGCTCTGCTGTGGGTGATGGCTGGTGCTGAAGTCTTGTCCGGGAGCATTTTGGGGAGGAAACTGCTGGAAAGCAGGGTTTGCAAAAGAAAGGATCTTCCTGCTTCCAGTAGGAAGGGAACTGGCTGTTGTCCTTTGTTCTTCACAGTTAAGATACGCCCTTGGGATGATTTTACCCTTAAAATTGACCATCAGGCCTGAGCCTGCCCTTTGGAGGGCTCGTCGGGGACCCAGACGCCCACCTAAGCCCCTTCGGCTTTCAGGGATGGAGGGATTTATCGGCGTGCTCCAAGCAGCCCCCATAGCGCTCCCCTCCCCGGCCCCTCGCTCCTCATCCAGAGTCTTCCAGGTGAGACAGGGCAGGCGGGACCCCCAATCCCAGACATCCCCCCGGGATTAACGGGGTCCCAGCGGTGCTGCCTCTGACCGTGCCTCCAGCTGAAAAGCACAACCGGTGCCCAGAAACACAGCGGCCTCCCGGGGTGAGCTCCCAGTGCCCCTCGGGGTGCTCCCCACCCCAGCCAGGGCTTTACTTCGAAAATCGCTGGTGGGCAGCGAGTAACACTGGATCTGGACTTGCCTTTAGAGAAGGAATGAGCAGATACTGGCAGCTCTGAGTGCAGGACCTCGTGCTGCTCATCGCCAGGACTGTTGAACCACCCTTTGGTAGAAATGCAGCTTTGCTTAATTTTTTTTTTTTTTTGGTGTGTGCTTAATTTATTAAAATAGTTGCTGATTAATTTATTTTCATAAACTATATTAAAAAGTTACTAAATGGTAAAAACAGACTTGCAGGCCAATCTTTCAGAAGAAAAAAAAAATGTTTTTGATATAAACACAACAAATGCACTTTTGGGTGTGTTTGGTTATTTTTGGGAGTGGGGAGGGGGAGCCTGGCTGTACCTGTGGGTTTGTCTGTATATATTGTATTAATAGGCATGTTTGGCCTCTCGTGTGGAGACATTAGTAACTGCTGCAGGTCCTGTTGGGGAAGCTGGTGTGAAGTTCCCGGTTTTTTTGTTTCGGGGTTCTTTGGTTTTTGGGGGTTTTTTTTGGGTAAGTCGTCAGTGAGGGAGAGCTGACTTCTGTGTTTGTAACTCATTTCTATCGTCGTTTTGACTGATGGTTTTTTGGTTTGGGGTTTTTTTTTTGTTTTGTTTGGGAGGGTGGGAAAGGGAAGAGAGCAGGGGTTTGAAATAAAATCATTGGAAATTGTTTTATGTGCTGTGTGTTGTCTTGAGTCCCAAGCTGCTGACTTCCCCCTCCCTGCCCCGGGGTCGATTTTGCCCCCCACTTGCAGCATCCCTGTGGGGTGGGATGGGATCCTAAGGGATGGAGATGCCCGGGTCCACCTCCTGCCCCCCAACTTCACCCTGTCCCCCTCCCCAGCCCCTTCCCCAGCTGCAGGAGCCATGTGTGCTGCTTCCCCCGCCTCTGCCCTGCGCCGAGCCGCTTTGAACACCCCCGAGTTTGGTAGATCAAAGGCTGCGGAGCGACAGAATGGGGCTGAGGCGGGCAGCATGTGGCCCCCCCCTCTCAGCTGCTGTTTGTTCGGGGGGGGGCTCACAGCCCTGGGGAGCCTGTATCCCCCCTTCCCTTCCTCCTCCATGGCTGGGTGGGGGGCAGCGGGGGGGTGTTGGGGTGCAGCTGGTGTTCCTCCTGCCCTGGTCTTGGTGCAGGGGTTTGCCCCCCCCTTTGCGGTGTCCCAGCCGTGGGCACAGTCCCCAGGGCCGGGGCTCTGTGCGGGGACAAAGACCCCATTGATGGGGGCCAGACGGCAGAATCTGACATCTGGGGCTTCCTCGTCAATTTTTTTTTTATTTTCTTGGCTGGGCCGAGCCCCGGGGGCTGGAGCTGAGATGCCAAGGGCCCCCCTCCATCGCCTGCCTGCAGCCCATAAACCCTGCGGGGAGGATGCTCCTGGTAGAAAAGGGGAGCGGGGGGGGGGTTTGGGGGTTCACCCAGTCCCAAGGAGGGTTGTGCTGCTGTGGGCAGGGATGACTGTACCCCAGGAATTGCCCTCGACGGGGAGGGTGCTTCGGGGGCCGTGGGGAGCCATGTGCCCAGGGCAGGGATGGGGCACCCCCTCGGTGCCCCCCCCCCCCCCCAGCCCCATAAAGCCCCTTTGTCCGGCCGCCTCCGAGCCGCCCTGGAAAAGCCCCAACATGGCTGCGCGCTGCGCAGAGCTTATTTTTAACATCTCATTAGCATCAGAAAGCAGCAAATTTCCCCCCGGTCCCCGGCGAGGTTCGGAGCCCCCAGACAAAAGCCGCTTTCTTCCTGCTCTGGCTCCCCGCTCGCATCCCCCCCCCCCCAGCCCCTGGGGTGCTGCTGCAGCGTGGGGCCCCTGGGACCCCCACCCACCCCCCCCAAGCCCTGATGGGTCCTCAGGGCCAGCGAGGTGCGGTGGCCCCGGTGTGTGGGCTCAGGCGAGGCGGGGGGACCTGGGGGGGGGGTCGAGCATCGCTGGCTTCTTGTGTTGCCCACCCTGTGCCAGGTCTGAGCCTGGCAGGGTCCCCGAAAAAAGCCCGTTGGGGTGTCGCTGTGCCGCTCCCCCAGCCCTCACCCCCCCTCCTCGGCCAGCCCTGCCCGAGCCACGAGGCTGGACTGACCCAGAGGCGGGGTACGGGGTATCCTGTCCCCCCCCAGTACGACACCAGCTCAGGGCTGGAGCCTGTCGAAGGGATGGGGTGGGTGCTCTGCCCCTCCTCATCCTCGCTCACCCCAAGGCGCTGGGGCAAGCGTGGGAACGCGCCAGGGAAACTGAGGCGCAGCCTGGGGCCGCGCAAGGGAAACTGAGGCACGGTACGGGGCCGTGCAAAGGCAGCCGAGGCAGAGCGTGGGGCCGTGCCCGGGGAGCCGAGGCCGGGCGCGGAGCCGGGTGCTCCTGGCCGAGGCGTGCAGGGTGCTGGCAGTGCCCCAGCGGGTCACCGGGCCGCGCTGGGCCTGGCACCGGCGCTGCCTCCGAGCTAATATTTACCCAGGCTGGAGGGCTTGGCCGCCGCGCTGGGAAATGCCGCGGCCGGGCCAGGGGCCGCGAACCCGCCGTTCGCCGCGGGGGCAACCGGCGCCGCTACCCCGGTGTCGCCCCAACCCTGGGCGCAGCCGCCAACCCCGGCACCCGTGGGACCTCTGCAGCCCCCCCCGGGGGTCTCCGGGAAGAGGGAGCTGGGTGAGGGGATGGATGGAGGGTTGGGGGGAGGAAGGAGGGAGGGAGGGTGGGTGATGAGGAGGGGAGGGTGGGGGGACAGGGGATGGATGGAAGGATGGATGGACAGATGGAGGATGTGTGGGTGGGAGGGAGAAGGGAAGGATGGATGGAAGGATGGAAGGATGGATGGAGGATGTGTGGGTGGGAGGGAGAAGGGAAGGATGGATGGAAGGATGGATGGACGGATGGATGGAGGATGTGTGGGTGGGAGGGAGAAGGGAAGGATGGATGGAAGGATGGACGGATGGATGGATGGAGGATGTGTGGGTGGGAGGGAGAAGGGAAGGATGGATGGAAGGATGGACGGACGGATGGATGGAGGATGTGTGGGTGGGAGGGAGAAGGGAAGGATGGATGGAAGGATGGACGGACGGATGGATGGAGGATGTGTGGGTGGGAGGGAGAAGGGAAGGATGGATGGAAGGATGGACGGACGGATGGATGGAGGATGTGTGGGTGGGAGGGAGAAGGGAAGGATGGATGGAAGGAGGGATGGAGGATGTGTGGGTGGGAGGGAGAAAGGAAGGAGGAATGGGGATGGATGGAAAGATGGAGGAAGGATGGCTGGAGGATGGTTGGGGGCTGGATGGAGGGAAGGACGGAGGATGAGGAGTGGAAGGGGGTGCGAGGGAAAGGCGGGCGGCAGGATGCGGGGCTGTGATGGCAGGGCGGACGCAGGGAAGGACGGAGGGAGGAGGGAGGATGAGGGATGGAGGAAGGGGGGATGAAGGGGGATTGGGACGGAGGGCGAGGCGGGGGGGGGGAGAGGGCGGCGGCGGAGCCCCGGGTGGGGCCGGGCGCGGCCCCCCTCCCGCCGCCGCTCACATGACGCCGCTCCCGGGATGCGCCGGGCGGCGCCGGGCGTGGGCGGCGGCGGCGAGAAGCGGCGGCGGTAGCGGGGCCGCACCGGGGCGCGCCGGTTCCGCCACCGGCACCGGGAACCGGCCCATGGCCCGCGGCCGCTCCGCCGCGCCGGTGCCCTGAGCGGTCCCATGGAGCAGGTAGGAGCGAGCGGGGCGGGACGGGTCCAGCACCCACGGAGAGCGGGGCCGTTACGGCGGGGGTCCGAGGCTGGGGGGGGGGGGGGGGGGGGGGAATCTCCCTACCGGGACCCCCGGCGACCCCGCTTGTCACCGCTGTGCTCCCCACCTGCTGCTCGGGGAACCCTCTTTTGCCTTCCCGGGTCCCCACCCGCCTTCCCCAGGACCCCCCCCCCCCCCCAGGTGTTGCCCTGGCATCACCCTGTCCCCTGCCACCCCCCCCGTGTCACCCACCTGCTTCGCCGGGATCGCCACCCCAGCATCACCTCCCAGCTGCCCCCAGATCACCCACCTGAGACCCCCCAGCATCTCCCCCCCCCCCCCGCTTCAACCAACCTCCCCCCCCACCGACGCCTGCCCGCTGCCAGATGCGCAGCCCTGGGGCTGAGCCCCTGCCCACCCCGGTCCCCCGTGTCCCATCCCTGCCCCACCGACACCAGCGCTCCCACCGGCTGCGACACACGCGTGGGGTCCTTGCGTGAGCACCCGTGGGTGCTCGCCCTGCCCAGGTGCCTGCTACGGGGACGGTTTCTGGCCCCTCGCCTAACGTGGAGGGGACGGGTGGCCGGGAGGGGACAGTTCTCGCTCTGCCACAGGTTTCCGTCGCAGCCCGGGGTGGGTCTCGCCCCGCTTGCTGCGAGCAGCGTGATTTGGGGAAGGGGTTTCTGCTCGGGGAAGGGGCCGGAGCAGCCGCGGGGTGTCTGCTGTGGGGTGTGGAAAAAGCTCGGGGGGGGTGGGGGGCTTGGATGAGGCTGTGTGTGTTGGTCTTTCCTCTGTCTCCCCGTTCCCAGCCAACGCCTCCAGAAGCTGTCCTGGCCGCCATGCCCACCCAGGCCAGGCTGCGATGTCTCTCCCCAGTGCCCACCCGGAGCCGTGGGTGCTCTCATCCCCCCCAACGCCATGGCTCTGCGCGGATGGGGCTTTCCCAGCTCGGTTCCCTGGGATGGGGGGGTTATTTCCCCTCTGAACATCTCCCCCCACCCTGCCGCTGTGCACCCAGGCGAGGGGTCCAGCTCCATTCCTGCAGCCTCTGCACCCCTCAGGCTCTGCCTTGCGTTTTCGCCACCTGCCCCATCCTTCTGGCTTAGCCCAGATCCGAGCGCAGGATTTAGTGCCTCGTGTGTGCCCCCCCCCCCGCCCCCCCACCTCCGGGGGGCAGGAGGGTCTGGGGCTGCACCAGGGACCAGGGCAGAGCCACCACTTTGGGCATAGGCATGGCACGTCCCCAGCACGCAGCGAGGTTTCACCGCACGTTGGGGGCCGCGTGCTTGCGAAACGCCCCCCCCCCCTCCCCGAGCCCGGGCAAGGGCCGTGGCCGGGAGAGCGCGGGTGTAACGCGTGGCGTGGGCGAACACGCGCCGGCGCCTTCGCCAGCCCCGCCGGACCCCCGGGAGCTCCCGCGCATCCGCCCCGCTGGAGCGGCGAAAGCCAACGTGGGGGGGCTGCGCGTGATGTGCTGACATCCCCATCCGTGGGTTGCAACCCGGGGACGGCATCCTTCCTGGGGCTGCGAGCATCCATCCCTCCGCACCCAAACCACCCCCCCCCGCCCCAGCCTGCCCGCTGCCTGCTGCTGCCCGGCGTGTCTCAGGGCTTGCTTTCCCGCCTGGAAAAAAAAAAAAAAATCCCCCCTCGAGCACATCCAGCTGCAATGCAGAGGAGCTCCCGAGCAGCCCGCGCGTCTTCCTCGCCGCCCCGACTGGCGGCAACGCCTTCGGAGGAGCCGTGGTAATTTTAGGCCGTGAGCGGCAGCAGGTTGGCATGTGCCTGCCGGCACCCGGGCAGGGCAGGCAGGATCCGGCAGGATCCGGCAGCGGAGGCAACCCTGGCCAGCCGCCCTCCCGTCCCCCCCGCTGCCTGCTGCGATGGGCCACGGTAGCCGGGGATGCACGGAGCAAGGGGGTCCGCACGGTACCCCCAATTTCCAGCAGGATTTCAGCCCCTCCCTGATGTGGGATGAGCATGTAAGTCTGCGCTGGCCCCCCCAGACCCCCCCCGCCGCGTTGCCCTGCTTTCCTCTGCCTGGCTGCCGGGTTTCCTCACCGATCCCATCCCAAATCCCCCTGGCCTTGCTCTTGTTTATCCCCAACAGACCCGCTGGCGGGCAGGCGAAGGAGGGGTTGGGGCCGTAACCCTTTCGGCTCTCCGCCGCCGGCTCAAAATGGCTTCGCGCCGCGATGGCTGCCGAGATGGGAGAGGAGCTCTCGGTCGGGAGGCGTCTTCCTAGAGCCGGGAGGGTGCTGAGCACCGGGACGTGCACCCAGCTTTGCCGCCCGTGCCGCGGCGAGCTGCGGGGTGACACCCCACCCTGATGGGGCACCCATGGGCGAGCGTCCCTGTCCCCAACCCTGCTGCCATGGGGTAGGGTATGGTCCCACTCCGGCCTCGGGGAAGCTGTGGCCAAGCGGTGCTGCCGCCGTGCCCTGCCCCGACGCCGCTGCCCCTCCGGCCGTGCCGGCCCCGCTCCGACACCCTGCTTTTGCTTTTCTTCATTTTAATTCGTAGGATTAGGTTAAAACCCATCGCCCAGCCAGGATTCCCCTCTCGCTCCCTTTGTCTGCAGCACGGAAACAGCTCCGCAGGGAGCGGCAGCCCGGGCGGGCGGGGGGCTTGTGCTCCCCCAGCTCCGCTTCTCCGGCTGCCGGGATTTGGGCCAGGGCGGGGGGGCCGGGGACGTTGAGACGCGATGGATCCGTTCTGCTAAACTGGGCAGGGTGGGCGGGAGCCAAGACGGTGATTTTCGGATGGATGGTTATGGAATGGGGTGTGGGGTGAGCGGCGATGGCAGCTCCGGGCTCGGGGACACCCTGACGGGGGGGGGTGTGCCGTCCCGTCCCTGCATACGGGGATGGAGGAACTGGGTGTCCCCGGGGGGGCTGCAAATGGGGTCTTGGTTCTGGGGTGGGGCTGGGGGAGACAAAGAGGGCTGGGAGGGGAGGGAGCATCTGCTGGCTGGGTGCGTGGTGGTACCCTGCTTCTTGGGGACCCCTGTGGAAAAGCTGCCCCAGGAGTGGGGCTGGGGTTTGGGGGTTCTCCTTGAGCCCACCCCCCCCTCCCCAGACCGTGCACCCCAGAACAGGGGTCACCCCTCACTGAGGATGGCTGCTTCTCCCTGACCTCGTGTGAGGGTCCATCCCTGTCTCTGTACATCGCACGGGGGGGGGGGGGGGGGGGTCAGGGCCACTGCAGCCAGCTCAGATCGTGTCACCTCCCTGCTGAGGGTGGCACCGGGGAGGCCGTGTGGGGACCCAGGAGTCCTGGGGTCCATGGCCGGGTCTTGCTGGCAATGGCTCTTCTGCGCCAGGCAGGACATGACCGTGCATCCCCTCGTGGGGGGGACACAACAAGAAGGACCCCCAGGAGCGGTGCTGCCAGGTGGAGAACGGGAGCGGGCGGCTGGTGGGCACAGCCGGGAGACGTCTCCGCTCCTTCCCATTGATCGGCCCGCCGGGAAAGGCTGGAATTTGGTCGGGTCAGTCCTCGGTGCCGGACCCGGCTGGAGGGGACGTTTCCTGGAAAGTGTCTCCAGAGAGAGGTTGCGGTGGAGCCAGCCGGGCTGGCAAGTCCTGCCACGGCTGGGCAGGGTGAGGGCAGCCGTCCAGCGCATCCCAGCGGGACCCGGGGCTGCTCCGCTCCTCTGCAGGCGGGAGGTGGCCCATGAAGGGGGACTGGGGATGAAGGGGATGAAGGGACCCGCCACAGGGCCGGGGGGTACTGAGCGTGGGTGGAGGGTGGCCGGAGACGGGGTGCGGGCGTCCGGCTGCGCCCTCGTGGGGAGGAAACGTCCCGTCACTCACATCCGACTGTTTGTTCCCTCCAGCTGCTGGGACGGTTTCCGAGGCCGGGGCAGGGGACAACAGTGGTGGCAGGGATCCCGCGGGTCCGCCTCGGACGCTAGCACCCACATGTCTCCAGAGCACAAGATCCCCCCCATCCCAGCCCTCCGTTGCTGCAGGTGCTGTACCCCAGGGCGGTGGGTGCTGTACCCCAGGGGTGCTCTTTCAGCATCCCGGGATGGCTGACTGTACCATCCGGCTGTGGTTGCGTGTCTGCGGCTGTGCGCAAAGTGTGCGGAGGGTGAGCAGCACTGTGGGAACTGCCAGCCAGGCGGGACGTGCCCGTAAGCAGGATTGGGCCCTGCGGCCTCTCTCCAGCCCTGAGTTCCCGGCGCTTCCGCAGCAGTGGCCGACGGCTGGGTCATTTATTTTTTCTGGTGGTGCTGAGGTTTCTCCGGGTGCCTGGAGGAAGTCATTGTTGACACAGACTTTCTTAATTGTGTCACGGAAAACTTGCGCTCGGCGGCTGGGTCTGCGCTGCGCGGCACGGGCTGGCATCCCCGGGGCGTGCGGGGCAGCGCTGGCAAACCTTGGGTGCAGGCAGGGAAATGGTTGCTCAGGAGGGGCTCGGCGAGCGGGTCGGGGTCAGCACCATCCCGGGTGCAGCGGCATCGCGTGGATGTGCCGGAGCCCTTGGCATGACCCCAGGCTGCACCGTGTGTCCGGCGCTGGCCCGGCATGAGCGGGAGGTCGTGTGTCCCCGGCATCCTCCCTGCACCCCGGGGTGCTCTGCAGATTTATGCCGGCAAGCAGCTAGCCCCCACCGCTCACCCCGTTGTTGCCCCACGCACGGAGCCCTGTCCCCGCTGGGGACCGGGGTGAGGATGGTGACACCCGCCGGCAGCGGAGAAGCCGTCTCAGGGTGCTGCGGTGGGAGACTGGGACGCTGTCCTGCTGTGTCCTGCCCCAAACCCCCTTGGGTTGAGCCCCCCCCTTGATTTCAGCCCTGTTGGCACCTGAACCCCAGCTCCAGCCCCGGCGCTGCTGTGGCTGTCCGTCCTCCCCACCCTGCGTCCGTGCGTCCCCGTGGGCTGTGGCCGTCATTCCTCCCTGGTTTCCTGCGCCTCCTCCCGCTTTCCCGTCACGTGCGGCTCCGTTTCCCCTCCAGCGTTGCCCCCCATCACCCCAGGGCCGGCGCTGGGTCCCGGCCGTGCCCGCCGTGTGCCTCGGCCGAGCCCGCGGTGACTCAGGGCTCGTGCCGCGGCCGCCTGCCGCCACCAAAGCGCCTTTGAGGTGCCGTTCACACCCCGAGACTCAGGTGTGGGAGTTAATTTACTCGGCAGCTGCTTAATGATGGCTTCGGGATGCTCTTCTGCGTCCAAGTGGCCTGAGCCACGCCAGGCCCTGTCCGGCTGTCCCCATCCCTCTGTCCGCCAGGCCAGGCTCCGTCCGTCTGTCCTGCTGTTTCCCGTCTTTGCTGTTTCCTTTCCCTATGGGTCTGTGTCAGCTTTTGTCCGTCAGCCCCAACCCGGGTGTTTCCGTCCCTGTGTCTGCCTGTGCCAGTCCCCGTCAGTCCTGTCCCCCTGTCCTGGCGTTTCCTATCCGTGTGTCCTTCCATGCTCCTCCTCCCACATCGCCTGGCCTCGGCCTCGCCCTGCTGGTCCTTGTCCTGCTGTCCTGCGATCCCTCTGCCCGCTCCTTCTGTGTCCATCCTGGTCGGTTCTGCTCCTGGGTCCCTGTCCCTCTGTCCTGGCTTATCTTGTCCTGGGTGTCCCCTGCCTGTCCCCATCCTGGTCCCTGGGTGTCCCGTCCCCATCCCTGTCCTGGTTTCTGGATGTCCCTTGCCTGGTCCTGGTCTCTGGGTGTCCCCTGTCCATCCCTATCCCGGACCCTGAATGTCCCTTGTTTGGTCCTGGTCCTTTGGCGTCCCATCTGTGTCCCAGTCCCTGGATGTCCCTTGCCTGGTTGTGGTCCCTGAGTGTCCCCTACCCATCCCTGGGCGTCTCATCCCCATCCCTGTCTTGGTCCTTGGGTCTCCCATCCCTGTCCCAGTCCCCGGGTGTCCCTTGCCTGGTCCTGGTCCTTCGGTGTCCCCTGCCCATCCCGGTCCCTGGGTGTCCCTTGCCTGATCCCGGTCCCCGGGTGTCCCCTGCCCATCCTGGTCCCCGGGTGTCCCCTGCCTGGTCCTGATCCCCGGGTGTCCCCTGCCCATCCCAGTCCCCAGGTGTCCCTTGCCTGGTCCTGATCCCCGGGTGTCCCCTGTCCCAGTCCCCGGGTCTCCCATCCCTGTCCCAGTCCCCGGGTGTCCCCTGCCCATCCCGGTCCCCGGGTGTCCCCTGCCTGGTCCTGATCCCCGGGTGTCCCCTGCCCATCCCCGGGTCTCCCATCCCTCCTCCCGGTCCCCCGGTGTCCCCGCTCTGATCCCCGTCCCTCTGCTCCACCCGTGCCCGCTCCGGTCCCGCTGTCCCGCTGCCCGCCCCGCTCCGGTGGCCGCGGTCCCTCCCGCCGGGGCGGGCCGTGCCGTGCCGTGCTCCGCCCGTTCCCGCCCGCCGCCGCGGGCTCCCGGAGGAGGCGGAGCCGTAACCGGGGCCGGGGCCGGCCCAGCCCGAACCGAGCCGTGCCGAGCCCAGCCGGACCGCATCGTGCCGGGCCGGGCCTTACCGGGCTGAGCCGTGCCGAACCGAGCCTCGCTAAGCCGGGCCGGACCGAGCCGAGCCCGGCCGCTGCGCCCCGATGAATGGGATCGCCTTCTGCCTGGTCGGGATCCCGCCGCCCGCCCCCGCGGTGAGCGGCACTGGGTGATACTGGGCGCACTGGGGAGGCTGTGGGCTCGGGGAGAGGGAGTAGAAACCGGGGGAACTGGGACATAACTGGGCGTGCGGGGAGCAGGGACTGGCAGCGCGGGGCTGCGCGTGGCGTCGAGGTCCGGCAGCGGGGCTGGGTGCTGGGTGCTGGGCGATGGCCGGGCTGCTCGGAGCCCACGGGCACCCTGGGGACTGGACCGGGACTGGGGCAGAGCCAGCGCCCTGGGGTCGGGGGCAGCGGGGCCGGAGGGGTCTGGCTGTTCAGGCGGGGCTGCGTGCCACGAGCGATGCTGGCCACGGCGGCTGGTCCCCGGTGCCCGGCCGGGGCGGTGTCGTGGCAGGGCGGTGGGGCTGAGGCGCCTGGATCCGGCCACGGGGGTGGAGGCGAGACCCTGGGGCTGGGCACCCCTTTCCCCGAGACGAGACCCACGAACGCCCACCCGTGTTTCCTCCAAAACTCCCGGCTGGGCTGTCTCCTTGTGGGTCCGGCTGCTCCATCCCTGCCAGCTCCATCCCTGCCAGCTCTCGGCACTGGGCAGGCAGCAACTGCCCCCCCCCAGCATGCCTATAGCCCCTCGAGGTCCTGTCCTGCCCCTACGTCTGGCTCCCCCAGCTCTGAGCAGCCCCCCCGGCCTCGAAGCAGCACCGCTGACCCACGCTGCGAATGCTCCTCCCGTGGCGTGGGCATCGGCATCGCCCGGCAGTGCTGGACTGGGGGGCGCTGGGGCGATTCCCGTCTCCCTGGGGAGCAGCATGGTGCCAAGGCAGGGCAGCTCAGCCGCTGGCTAAAACCCCATTTCCTGCCCGTTTCGTGCCAAATCCCAGTGAAGGCGTCGGGTGGGGATGGGGACGGCACTGGGGGACCTGGGGCTGCGGTCCGGTGGTGGGGGGCACGCCGGGGTAGTGCCTGGGCGGGGATGCGGGCCGCGGTGTCGGACTGGCAGAACGCCTGCTAATTTGAGCAGAGGTTGCACGTCCTCGCCCCAGAGCTGAATTTGGCCTCTGTTCCTCAGTTCCTGGTTATTTGAACTCGGCTTCCTCGGCCCGGCGATGGGGCTAATAACCAGCCTCAAAGGATTAATTGGGGTGTGCGAAATGGTTCAGATATGAGGAGTGCTGCTCGTTGCAGCGGCTGAGCATTAATCACGGTTTCTCTTCAGATTCCTCCCTGCTTACTCTGTACCGCTGAGCTCTGGGGTTTGGATTTTCGGGGGGGGGGGAGGTGTTCAAGTCTCTTGAAATCTGCTCTTCTGCTGCATTTTGGGGTGAAATGTGTCCTCCTGGGGGCCAGCACGTGGAGCATGGGGGCTTTGCTCGGTGCTCAGCTCTGCCCCCCACCCACTGGGTGACTTAGGGCACTGGGTGACTTGGGGGGGGAGTTCTTTAACCGCCGCTGCCTCCCCCTGTGCGTCTGGGGAGGACGGTGGTGAGGAAGGCGCTTTGCAATCCTCCAGCGAGGATTTTGTGCTGCATAAGCAGAAATCCGGCCCGACGGCCGCCCCCGGGGCTGCGTGGCAGGGGCTGTGCCCCACCATCCCCAAGCCTTCGGCCAGAGGCTGCTGCCCTTGTCCCTACGTGGCTGCTGCCTTCATCCCTATTTACCAACGCTGCTCGGCAAATTTAGTTTCTTAACGCCTTTTTTTTTTTTTTTTTTTTTTCCCCCCCTTTCTTTCTGAACCCTGAACTTGAAAGACAGGAAAAGCCTGTGCTCGGGGCTGCTGCCGCAATCCTGCCTTGCAAGCGTGAAACCTGGCACCGGCGCCGGGTTGGGGCACGCGGTGTGATGCCATGCCGGGGTCTGGCTGGCCACATCGGGGTTTTCGGAGCCACGGGTCGCCGGTTGTGCGGAGGGCTCTGACCTCGCCGCTGCTGCGGTTTTAACCTTGACGTGTATCATGCGCTGTGTCCGGCTGGCAGCTCTGGCACCCATCTCTCACGCCGTGGGGGAACTGATGGGTGATGTGTAGTGTCCTAAACCCCCCCAGGGCTGGCAGCTCTTCCCCGGGTGCCGTCATCGGCAGCGTCAACTGCCAAGGAACCACTGCTGGGCGTTATTTAGGGCTCAGGGACTGTGGTCTCCGGGGGTTTGATGTTGCAAGTCTGGCAGGGGGGATATCTCGCAACAGCTCTTGGTTTGGGTTCGGAGTGCGGGGGCTGGCTCGCGTGCCTCTTGTGGGGTGTGGGTGCTGTGGGGTGCAGGTGGGTGCTGCATAACCAGGTACCGGGAGTGCTCGGAGCCGGCGGCCGGGGCTTCTCCGTAGTTCATGCGGAGCCACTCGCTGGGAGAAAACATGAAGGGATGGGGGGGTTCATCCTGGGAAGCTGCTGAGCCCCAGGGATGGTCTTTTATTCTCATTAAAGGGGAAAAAAAAAAAAAAAAGATTAGGTTTCAAGTCGGTGCCGTCCCATTAATAAACCAAGTTTGTCTTCAGCAGGCAGCAAGACCTGATTTAAAAAGGAATGGAGATAGATGACCTATTTTAAGCTCTCAAGTTGGAAAATATCGACCTGGCTGCCTCTAGGCCACGAGCGGTGGGGCCGGCTGCGCGAGCTGTGCCGTGCCATGCCGTGCTGCCTGCTCCCAAAACCTGTCCAGCTTTCCAGGAGCCAGCCTGGCTTGGGATGCCCCAGGTTGCAAACCAGGGTGGCTGCTTTAAACCTGCCGCCGACCTCCTGGCTGCGGCCCAGACGTCTCCGGCACTGGCTCAGAGCACCCGAAGCGGCTGACTCCTTTTCCGTGGCTGCTTATCCCCAGGATTTCATTAAATCTTCCCTAATTGCCTTCTCGGGCCGCACCGCAGCGAGCACACCTTCGCTGATGTGGCTGCGTGTTGCAAGACCCGTGGCGGCGTGGTCCAGCAGGTCGGTGCTGCCGCCTCGGTGGGAATCGGCCACGTGCCCGACGGGTTTGGTCTCCGCCGTGCAAAGCCCTGGGGTCCCCAGTCCCTGGAGCAACTTGATTTCCTGGGGTGGGAAGATGCTGGGACAGAGGGTCGGCCCCACTCCCCAGCCGTGCTGGGAAAATGGGAGCTGGAGGGCAAAGCTGGAGCTGGGGTCCCCCCCAGGGAAAATGGGGGTCGGGTCATCGCAACGTGGCCGAAACGGAACACCGGTGACCATGGGGACTGATCCTGCTTTCGGTCCGGGGTGGGACCCAGCGGGGTCCCCTGGCCTGCGCCTGCAAGCGCTTTGCTTGCTCGAGACCCCGTTGCGGCAGGAGGGAGCCGGGGCTGCGGTGAGCCGAGTCCGGCCAGGCGTAGGGAGTAGATTCCTGCCATAATTCCCGAGCCCAGCCACTGGTGCTGTCCCGGGGGGCCGGATCCCCCCACGGTGGGCAACCAGGCAGGTCCCGGGGCTCTGCGGCCCCCCCTGCCCTGCCACCCGTGGGGCAGGACCGTCTCTGCCATAAAACATCCACCCTCGGTAGCACCCCCAGGGCAGCACCCCCAGACCTGCTGCTGCGCACCCCGGGGTGCAGGCGTAGGGGTGCCCACGGTTGCCATGCCCCCCCCCCCCCCCCTTCACCAGCCACCCCGACGGCAACAGTGGGTCCCTTGATGGGACCGAGCGCGTGGGGCAACCCCGGGGCGGGTGGGACGGAGCCCGGTGGCTCCGGGGGACAATCGGGCTATTGTGGCACATAGTGGGCTCTTTTTCTGCCGTGCGAGGCGGGGGGCCGGGCTGCGGTGGCAGTGCTTTTGGGGGTGAAGCGTGGTCCCCTCCGGGGCTGGCGGTGACTGGTGTGGTGCCAGCAGCGGGACGCTGATGTCCCCGGGTGTGGGGGCAGCGGTGGGGTGGGGAGGTGATGGAGGGGAGACGGGCTGGCCATTTGGCTTATGGATGCGTGTGGGCCGCGGAAAAATGTTGGGCTGCTCCTAAACTCAGGAAAACGCCGTCGGGTGTCGGTGCCGGGGCTGCAGCGGGACAGGAGGTGCTGCCGGAGCACGGCTGTCCCCAAATCCACGTCCCCAAAGCTGCCTCCTGTCCTCGCTGTGGCCGGAGGGAGGCTCAGAACCCCGCTTGGCTTTTTATTTTCACCATCTAGTGAGGGATGCAGGATGCGGCACTTCTGTGCATCCCCCCCATCCGAGCATCGCCCACCCCTGCGCTCCCTCCCCAGCCCTCAGGCTGGCCCTTGTCCGCAGGCAGCACCCCAGGGAGGTGCGAGGGGGTCCCCCACGTGTGCGAGGGGTGCACGGCCACGGCCCCCACCCTGGGCCCCCGGCCTTGAATGGGGCAGAGGCTGGAAGGAGCAGGCAGCCTTCCCCTGACCTCCCCCGGTAGGATTTTCCGCCGGGGAGAAGCGGGAGCAGAGCGCAAGGTGCCTCTCGGAGCCGCCGGAGGAAATGGCTCATTGTTAGCCCTGCTGAAAAAAAAGAGACCCAAAAAATTGCAATAATGAGGCCAGCTTCTATTTGAGGGTTTCCATGGGAAAAACAGGAAACGGAATCCTGTTACTTTTCTAGGGCTTGCTGCCGATAACGCCGTTTTTAGGACAGGGCAGAGAATGAGGAGGAGGAGCTGGGGATGAAGGCAGCCCCGGCAGTGAGCCCGCTTGATCCCGCTTCCTCGTGGGCTGGGAGATAAAACTTCTCCTCGGTGTCACTCTGGCTCAGTGTTTCCCAGCCTCTCCGGCATGGGGGCCATCGGGCACGTCCCTGCTGAGCTCAGACGTGGTGCGGCTCCGGTGCATGTCCCCAGCCCTCGTCCCTGCCTCGGAGCCACTTTCCCAGCTGGCACCGTGTGTTAAGGATGAGCCGTGCGGGCTGGGGACCCATGGGTGGGGGGCACGGAGGGGGCTGGCGCGGAGGATGCTCTGAGGGGAGAGGCCACAGGGCTTCGCCGCAGCACGGTGGCACCACCAGCGCCATGGGCAGCCGCTGCGTTAACAGGGGATGCAGCGTCCCCAAAACCGCCTCCGGCTGTCCCAGCTGGCAGAGCTGCCCCGGGTTGCGGTCCTGGGAAGCCGCGAGCATCCCCCGGCCCTTGCGGGTCTGTCCCCTGCGGGTACCTCCGCTCCGGGGCCGGAGGTGCTGCGGTGGGCTCTCGCAGGCAGAGCGTGGCGCTGGGCATTTGGGAGGGCTGAGTTGGAGCCGCATCCTGCCCCGGCATCGTGACGCGGGGCCACGAGCAGAGGTGGCACGTGAGCCGGCAGCGTGGGGAGGCTCCGCGTGTACGTGCTCGTATCGATGTGGTGGCATCAGCCTGCGTTGCGGCCGCCGGCACGTCCGTCGACCAGGGATGCCAACAGTGGTGGGGACCAGCACAGGCAGAGCCACGTGGCCGGAGAGCCACGGTGGGCACTGGGGCTGGCAGCCTGGTGAGGAGAGGTCAGGAAAAGGATGAGGCTCTCTGGCCACATTCCCAAATTTCTCTGAATGTGGCACTAGGGACCCCCTGGCTGGGTGAGCCAGAGCCCTCCAGGGGTGCTGCTTTGAGACATGGCAGGAATGAGAGCTCTGCAGAGCCGGGGCTGGTGTCCCTGGCACAGAGGGTGCCAGAAGGGAGCTCGGTTTGGTCACGGTGCAGCCGGGAGGGGACGGAGCCAAGCGGGGACCCGGCACGGGCTGATGACGGGGCTGCGAAGGAGACGCTGTCAAGATAAAAGTTTGCTTTGGGAAGGAACAAGGCGATTTCCTTCCCCATGTTAACACCCAAACCGGAGCGGGAGGAATGTCAGAGAGCCAGTTTGCAGCTCCTCCGGCCTCCTTGCCGCTCCGCTTCAATGTGGCGCTTGGCTCAGTGTCACCCGGGCAGTGTCACTCCCCTCCTGGCTGCTTCGGATGATGGGGATGCAGCTGGGGGTCCCCAGCCGGGCAGGTGGCTCCGGCATGGGGTGGGATATGGCAGTGGGTCAAGCCGTGCCCTTGGCAGCGCCCATCCAGCCGCTCGGTGCTGCCGGGCCAGCATCTCCCGCGGGACCCCTGTCCTGTGTCGTCCCCAGGACTGGCTGTGAGGATGGGGAGACCCACGCCTCTGCTTGAGCCGTGGGTCCCGGCAGCCGTCTCTGGTTCCCCTGCGAGGTCTGTGGGGTTTGCCCAGGCACGGCGGCACTGTGAGCGGCTCGGTGGGTGCTTGGGTGCTGGCCGAAAGCCGGGCGGTTGTGGAGCTGGTGGGGAGAGAGGACAGTGTCCACTCGGCAGCTTTATGGATGCTCAGAGCAAGCCTTGCTGGCTTCGCTCATCCCAACAGCTGAAAACCATCCATGGGGGTTCCTGCCCTGCCTACGGATGGTGCATCCATCCCGATAAATCCCTGCCCAGGCTGGGACATGGCACAGGGGCTGCCGGCAGCCCGGGGTGGGTACTGGGAGATGTCTCTCCCAGTTTCTTTCTGTCACTGAGGTGTTGCTGCCTCCTCTTCCCAGTTCTGCTGCTCCCACGTGGGATGTGCATCTGCTTCCCAGCGGCTCCCAGCCCACCTCCCTCCTGGTCCTTGGGGGATGCAACCGTGCCGGGGCAGAGACATCCCGGGGGGCAGGGGAGCATGCGCCGGCTATGTGCAAGCAAGCAAGCAAGCCCCCAAATCCCCGCTGAGCTGCAAAGCTCCTCAGCCCTGGTTTGAGTTAAAGAGAATTAAAATGCTTTCTCCTGCAGGGTGGTAATCCTGGAGGCTGGGGCACGGCCAGGCGGGCTACCCGGCTGCTCCCGGTGCGGTCACCTGGGTGCTGCCCCCAGTTCTCTTGCCACCACATCCCCTGGGCCGGGTCCCGCTGCCGGAGCATCCTCGCTTTGCCTGGGATGCACGGGTGGGTGCAAGCAGCCCCTGCCCGCAGGGGAGCATGAGTCTTGGCTCCCTTTGGGGGTGCTGCCTCCCCAAATGCCACCCGAGCTGGCTGGAACCGAGGGGTGCGGGTGGGACTCCAATCCCCCCCTTCCCCACTGGGATCCGTCGCAGGTGGGAGCAGGCAGCGGCTTTGCCATATAAGGGCTGGAAATCGGTTATTGTCTCAACATGGCTTTCTCCTCCCTGAAAATCCTATTAAAACCTCATTTTTCTGACCCTAATCTCAGCTCGCCGTTCGGGAGGGATTAGCGTTTGCCCCCCTCCGGCCCTGCACGCCGCCGGCTCTGTGCTGCAGAAACCTCCTTCCCGCATGGAAAGCCGTGCCGAAGGAGGGAGGCTGGGGCCGATCCCAGCACGCCGTGGCGGTGGCAGGACCGGCAGCTGCCTATCCCTCTGTCCTCTGTTCCTGCCCGGAGCGTGACGTTATCCTCGCCGCGTGCCAGGGCTTGCGATGGCCCCGCTGGCAGGGACCCACGGCCGCAGCTGGTGGGACCGGGACATGGTGGTGGGAAGAGTCACCCACGCCAAGCTGGGACCACCGGGTCTCATCCTGGGGGTGTCACCGGGGTCCGTGCAGGGTGGGAGAGCCCCAGGAGCAGCAGCCGTGGGGCAAGGGGGTGGCATCGGCGCAAAATATGGGGACATCCCCCCTCTGGTGAAGGCAAGCAAAGCTCGTGCCTCGGTTTCCCAACAGGTTTGGTTGGGGGTGCAGGCAGGGAGGCGATGCCGGCAGAGGGCCCTGCAGCCCACCGGCAGCGTGGGCGCATGCACGAGTGGGTGCGTGTGTCCCCCCCCCCCAAGCCTGCGCGCCTGCCCCGGCGGTGCATGCCGGGAGCGCGTTGCCTTCCCCCTTGCTCCTGTTTGGCTGCGTATTTAGGACACTCCTGTGCAAAACACAAGTATTTTGGAAGGCGTCCAGGCGTGCTCGCATTCCTCGGGGTGGAATCTGCCCCCGCGAACGCCGCCTGACCTTTCCCGCTTTGGGCTGCGGGAACAATCCTGGGACCCATCCTCCTTTTGACACCCCACCCCGGGGGCTGGGGACCCCTTCTTCAGCAGACCCCCGCACCCCCAGGCTGCTGGGGTAGCTCCTGCCTGCTTGTTGAATGCTGCCAGGAGAGGTGTGAGCGGAGGTGGCAGGATCAGACCCGCTGTCCCCAGGGCAGCCGGCGCTGCTCCAGCTGCCCCGGGACCCCCGGCCGGAGCCAGCCCACCACAGCAGGCTGCTCTTTTCCCCCTTCCAGCTGGAAAGCGAAGCCCCCCCCGGGTGCTGCTCACACCAACAGCTGTGTCAGCCCCGTCTCGCTGCCCCGGCTGGGCAGCTCTGCCTGCCGGGACATGCCGGCAGCTCTGCAGGCTGCCTGTCCCCAGGCTTGGGGGGGGGGTCGCGGGGCTACCCCCGGGATGGCTCCCACGGGAGACCCCCCTCCCCAGCCCCGGCACACGCACCGGCTGACGTCGGACTGGCCAGGGGAGGAAGGCGACGGCAGGGATTTGGCTCCCATGTTTCCCCGTCCCAATTTCTCCCTGGGCTGCCGGTGCGGAGGCACCGGGACGGTGCCATGAATTGCACTGGGGGTGTGCAGCTGGGTCCCTGGGGACGTGGCTGCCACCAAGCCAAGGCAAGCCAGCCCGTCATCGGGGCTCAGGGCGGGTGCTGGGGCTGTTTCGGGGCAGAGCCGTGGCACTTTGGCCGGGGTAGACGCTGGGGATGTGCTGAACGCCGAAGCGCTGCCGGCGTGCGGGGCGTCCATGGGGCATTGCACCTTACTGGTTTCCAGTGCCAGCCTGGCTGCCGGCTGCAGGAATGGGGTGCGTGGCATCGTACCGGTGGGCTGGTCCTGGACCCTGGCCGATGGGGTGGAGAGGGGCAAAGGAGAGGAGGGGGCCGTGGTGAGCGGGGCTGCCGGCCCCCAAGGCTGCGGGCTGCAATCCCAGCAATGCCCGGCATTTCCCCGGCGCGGCCGCACGTGCCTTTCCTTGGCCTCCAGCACGGCAGGAATGTGGCGCGGGACCCCCTCGTGCGGGAATGGGGACAGGCAGTGTGGAATGGGGAGGCAGGGCAGGGGGATGCTGCCCACCCACAGCCCTTGCCCGCGTTGGGCGTCCACGGGCGCTGGGCTCACCAAGGTGCTGCTGTTTTCCTTATTGCTCCCACGTTTTGGCCACCAAGGTGGAGAGCGGTTCGGGGGGGCACGAAGGGGTTGCAGGGTGGGCTGGGGAAGGGTGCTTTGTCCCCCCGGAGCAGCGGGAGCCCCCGGGCACCAGTGACGAGGGCGGTTTGGCATCCCTGCCTGCAGGCTCAACACTGGGGAGCCAGGATTGAACCCTGGGGGCTGGTGGCTCTGTGCCCAGGGGACAACAGAGATCCAGTGTGCCTGTAGCCCTGGGTATCCCCCAAAATGGGAGATGGGGCTTGGGGGGACTGTTGGTTTGGCTGCTGGTGCTGGGTGCTGGGGACAGAGAGGGGTCCTGGCGTGTCTTGGAGCCCCCACTGGCTCCCCCCTTGCAGAGCCCGGTGGTGGCTCGTCTCCTGAGCGAGCCGGGGGGGGACACTTGCCGCACCCGCAGGCTGTCCCCCTCCCTGTCCCCGGCATCGCCCGGTGCCCTGTGGAGAGTGAGCGGAGGAAGGAAGGAAGGAAGGGGCCGGGAGGAGGGAGAGGAGGAAGCGGGGAGGGTGGGATGCTGCCCGGGGTGATGGAGGAAGAAGGGGGCGGATTAAAAAAAAAAAAAAAAAAGAAGAAAGAAAGAAAAAAGGGAAAGTCCAGGCAAAGTGACACTGCAGGCGGCGGGGGCTGGCTCGGCACGGGGGGCGGTGGGCTGGGCACGCTGATCCCTGCCAGCAGCTGAGCCCCAGTCCGCCAGCCCAGCTGGGGCGTGCGGCCGCCCGCCCTCCGTCCATCCCACCCTCCGTCCTTCCCACCCTCCGTCCATCCCTCCATCCCTCCATCCCACCCTCCGTCCATCCCTCCATCCATCCCTCCCACCCTCCGTCCATCCCTGCACAACGCGGGTGGCTGGGTGGGGGGCTGGCTGCCGCCCGTCGCGCCGGGGCTGCCGTCGCTCGCCGGAGCGTGCGAGCGAGCGTGCGAGCTTGCGAGCTTGCGTGCAGCATCGCCGGGCCGGGAGCACCGCACGTCGTCCGAGCCATGCGAGACGGCGCAGCCGGCCCCACGCCACCCCCGGCAGCCAGCCCCCACCGCCGTGCTCCCCAACTCGGGGGTCGAAGCCAGTGAAGGAGGCGGTCGAGCCCATGGCCGCGCCGGCCGCCGGCTGATAGCCCACGCTGCTGCACCTCGCCTGCCGAAGCTGGGCCGGGACTGCGGCCGCATGGTGGAGGAGAGCGTGGGTAGAGGGGAGCGGGGGTCCCGGCGGGTGCTGCGGGGCCCCCCCAGACCCCCGCCAGCCCCCAGCCCCGTGACGGTGGTGAGCAAGGGGCTGTGGAGCGTGGAGCGAGCCGGCAAGGGCTGGCGCTTCGAGCGTGCCGTCGGGGTGGACTGCAGCTCGCCCGAGCCCCGCTGCATTTGGCTGAGCAGCCTGCGTCGCCACGCTGCCGCCCCGGACCACCGCTGGCCCCCGGCCCCCCGGCACGGCCGCACGCCCCCCCGCACCGACAAGTGCCGCCGGGTGAGAACCGCGTGCCGGAGACGCTGCGTGTCGCGCCTCATTTTGGGGAGGGGGGGGGGGGGATGCTTTGCAGGGGAGGGCAGGGGATGGGGGGCTTCCCCCCAGTGTGGGGGGTGGCCTGGGGCAGTGCTGGGGCTGTCCCAGCTCCCCTTCGTCCCCTCCTGGGGGGGCTGGAGGGGGGGAGGAAGGGCTGGGGTTGGGGGGGGTCCAGGCTGGTGGCTGCCAAGGGCAGGGCTGTGCCTGGGTGTTTCGCTCCTGCTGCCCTGCTCGCCATGTCCGGGAGTGGGGACGGATCCTGCCCCCCCCCCAGAAGGGGTCTGCAGGAGCGGGACACCGGAGGGGAGCTACCTCTCCCATTGTGTCCCCACGGGGGGGAGCGAGGTGGGACGGTGACGTGGGGGTACAGGGACCCGGTGACACCCATGCTGGGGGGGCAAGGGACCTCGCAGGCATTAGGGCTGTCTGGGCGCAGGGGTGCGGGCGGGCGGCGTGCCCAGCCCTGGGCTGTCGCAGCCGCTTGCGCAAGCCATTCTCGCAAGGAACAAGGGGGTCGTCCCCCCCGATCCTCGCTGCCCGCAGCCCTTGGGGGACAGGGGCCTGGGGGAGCCGGGCTAACGGGCAGGACGCAGCTAGTGGGAGCACGGCAGAAACTGCCAGGTTGAGGTTAAAATAAAGGCAAAAAGTCGGGAGGTAACTGTCCCCCTGCGGGGAGGGGGGACGGGGTGCTGAGGACAAGTGGCTGAGGTGACACATTGGGTGTCAGCCCCACTGCTGGGGGAGCTGGAGCATCTGTGGGGCTGTGAGCCAGCGTGGGGGATGTCCGAGCCCACAGCTGGGGGCTTTGCAGCCCAAAATGCTCCAAGCCAGCGTGGGTGAAGAGGGAAACTGAGGCACAGCGGTCTGGGATGGTTTGCTCTGCCCACCCCCCCTTGCAGGGCCCTTTGCAGGGTCTCTGGGTCGCTGCAGTGGGTGACTTCCCCTGTCAGGCTGGGGGGACAAGGGGGAGCTGGGATCCGGAGGGGGAGAGGCACCACGTTGAGGCTGTAAAAATCCCAAAGGAAACTTAATCAGGGCAAGGCGAACACCCGCCCTTGGCAGCAGGGTCAGGGCGCTGGGTCCCTGCGGGACGGGAGCATTCCCAAATGATCCGTCCTCCGCTGTGAGTTACGGGACCTTGGGATGGAGACGGAAAGCAGTCTGGGAGGGTTGTTTGTGATGCAGGTATCTCCTTTTGCTCGGCTGTAAGGCCGAATTCAGGTTCATGGGACCAGGTCTGGGGGACCACCGATGCTGTAACAGGCACCCCACACCTGGGGACGTGTCCCTGTGTCACGGGCGTGCTGGAACCGTAGCCACGGCTCCGGTGTGCCCGTGACACAGGGACACGTCCCCATCCCTGCGGGTCGGTGCTGCCGTTGGTGTCTCCACCGATCCTACCCTCTCTGAGGCTTGTCTGTGCCGGTTAGAATCAGCAGGGCACATTCAGCTGTCAGCTTAAAAATAATCCAGCGAGCCGGCGGCCGACACAATGGAGGGCGCAGATGGGGACAGGCGCCGCGCCGGGATGCTCGTGGCCCCGGGGTGAAGGGGTGGGGGTCCCTGCGGGAGCGCGGGGCGCCCGTTGCCATCTGGTTTTGGGTCACCGGTTGGGACATCCGCGGTGCAGGGAGGGCGTGGGGGCTCGTGGGGAGCTTTGCCCCCTGTATGGTGCTGGTAGTGGGGTTTTCTGGCTCTCCTGTGCCCGCATTTGGAGCACTGCAGGTGTCTTTATGTTTTGGGGTACCCGCAGCGTCCGCGAGCACCCGAAGCCCTTGTACCCCTCCCCGGGTTTGCTGCGGCGGTGATGGAGTGGGTCCGCGGGTGCCGTGCCAGGGCGATGCCTTGTGGGCTGCAGTGCCAGAGCCGTACCCTCACCGTGGGGACCCTATCCTCAGGGGAACGGGACCCCCAGTCCCACCTGCAGCCGGGCCCCGTGCGGGACGTGCCAGCACAGGGGGTGCAGCCTGGCCCCGCCGAGCTGCTGTCAGATTTCAGATTTCCCCACCGGCAGCGAAAAGGCCCACTCAGCACAGGCTCAGACAAAGGCTTTTTGTGCCTCGTCCCTTTGTGCGTCCCTCTCCCCTCCCCGCTCTCCATCCATCGCTTCAGCCGAGACAGCGCCTGAATTTTAACACCCTCGCCCCGGGATGGGCTGACTCCGGCTGCTGCAGCGGGGAAGGAGACGGCACTTGGGCAGAACCCCAGTGGATCCCTTTCCTCCGGGCTGCCGCTCCCCTGCCTGTCCCTGCCCGCTCCCAGGTTGCCGATTTTTCCGATTTTAGCAGAGCTCGATGCTGGCAGGGCCCTCTGCTCCCTTTGGCCACGGGGCTGCTCGTGCCTCAGCGGGGCTGGTGCGGATGCGCAGCCAGATGTGCAGCCAGATGTGCAGCCATGGAGAGCAGCAACATGCCTTGCCGGGGCTGTGCTAAACCCTTCCGAACTCAGCCAAGGTGTCAGGACTCCTGCTGTCTCTCCAAGCTCCCTGCCCGGGTGCCAGGCGAGATGCCTGTGGCTGCTCCGGCTCTGCCGTGGCCCCGTTCCCCCTCCTGACACTGACACCGGGGGGCTGTGGGACAGAGCCATGTCCCTCTTGGCCCCATCCGCTGCTCCAGCCAGCGTCCCCTGCCAGAGCCCGACACAGTGCCAGGTCCCTGCCCCGTCTCGGGAAGCATCACTCATCCAACCGCCTCCCGGACGGCTCTTTCCGGCTTGCCTGAGGTTATTACCGCGGTGTCATTGGAAAGGGACCTTTTGTCCCCATCTCCCCCATCCGCCCCCATCTCTCCTCCTGCCGCACTGCCTCCTGGGTCCCATCCAGACCCCCAGGCACAGCTCGTTGTCTCCCCCCTTTTTTTTTTTATTTCCTTTCCACGCATCTTCTCCCGAAAGATCCCATACGAGGAGTCTCGGGGGATGCTGGTGGGATGGTCTATGGGGACTGGAATTTGCTGCCGCCAAGCTGGGAGTAGGGAGGGCGTTCCAAGGAGCGGAGTGGCTTTTCCAGCAGATTTCAGCCCCCAGCATGGGGCTTTGAGGAGGCTGGTGGGGGGCTGACTGCCTACACTCCCCCCCCCCCAAAGTGACATCTTCCTCCTCATCCTCTACAGCCAACGCCGGGCCGAAGAGATGGGGCGTCCCCGAATGCCAACGCTCCCCCAGAGGGACCCTTCCCCTGGGTGGGTCCAAAGACAGTGGTGCTGCGGAAGAGTTCGCAGGGGGGGTTCGGCTTCACCCTCCGCCACTTCATCGTCTACCCCCCGGAGTCGGCGGTGCAATCCACCGCCAAGGTAGGGCTGGGACCTGGGGGGCTGGGCTGGGTTGGGGGGGGCTTGGGGACCCCCAGGGCTGCTGGAGCGGGACTTCGAGGCGCCGTGGTTGGATGCAGGATGCTTGTTTATGGGTTGGGGGTGGGCAGGGAGGGTCCGGGGAGCTGCGAAGCGGACTGTCCGTCGCCTGCTTTGTTGGGGTACCTGGGGCTGCCCCCCACCCATGGGTGGCCCTGGGATGGAGGAGCTCATGGAACTGCTGGGAGACATGCTCTGAGTGAGCAGCAAGTCGGCAGCATCTCCGGAGATGTCCTAGAGCCTTTTGGTGAGGGACACGGCTGTCTGCGGGAATGGAGAGAATCCTTCAGCTCCGAACGACGGCTCCGGCATCCCTGAGAACAGCGGGAAAAGGCACTTCAGAGCCCCGAGGCCAGGGAGAGGCTTGGTGCAATGGGACGTCGCTCGAGCCGAAGCAAACCGCACACGGTCACCGCGAAGCTGAGCCTGGGAGTGGGTGATTCAGAGGATGCTGTTTGAGCCCTTCATCGCAACCTTCCTCCTCCTCCTCCGACCAGCATCAGCTCGTCCCCTCAGGCACCGGCAAGTGCCGGCAGGTCCCACCGGTGCTCACCACCTCTAGCGCAGCAGATTTACGGCTCCCAATTTCCTGGCTGTCAGCTGGAGGCTTTGGGCTGGATCTGCCCCGGGACTCGGCGGCCGGGATCGCATCTTGGCTCCGCTGCATGTCAGACCCTTCCCAGGTGCTGCCTTTTGTGGGGAGCCAACCCTGGGTTGGCCATCATCACCTCCTGCACCCTCTGAGCCATCGAGAAACCCCGATCCGGGCAGCACCTTTTCCCTGTGGGATAGAGGGACCCGGTGAAATCACCCAGCAGCTTCCAGCATGGACCATGCCCTCTGCACCTGAAGGTGACAAGCCAGCTCTCCTGCCGTGCCGGCTCCAAGCCCCCGGGGTCTGAAATCCCCCCCCCTCACCCTGTTTTCTGCAGCGGCAGCTTCATGCAGATGAAGGGAGAAGTGTCTGGGAGCTGCGTGGTCCGTCACAGCCCTTTCCCTGCTCCGGGCTGGGCAGACCTGGATGCTCCCATCACGCCTGGAGTTTCACAGCTGCCTGCAGCCCCATGGCTCCGGCTGCCCCATGGCCCGGCACTCGCTGCCTCCTCCCCGCAGGCAGGGAACTGCAGTGGGAAGTGAGTCACAGGGTGGGGAGAAGCAACTCGCCCGAGTCCCCGTTCAGCGTCCTCCGTCACAGCGCTTTTCCCAGGCTCCCGATTCTGCTTCCCCAAATCCTTCCTGCCGGCACTTTCCTGCCTGCACCGGGAACACGGACCTGACCCATCTCCAGCAGCGTGACTCTGCAAAGGAGCTTTCGTCATGGGGATGGCCCAAACCGACTCGCTTGCTTCCACCTCTCCACCACGCTCCTAAGGCATCCTCCAAGAGCAAGGGACCGATCCTGCCCCGCGGCGCTGGGCACCAGCACTGAGCCCCGCCAGGGCGGGAGCACACGGCGGCTGCGTGGGAAGGAGCCAGATCAGCACCGGGAGGCAGAGATGCTCTTGGAAAGAGGCTGGGAATAGCTCCCGGCACCCGTCTGAGCCAAAGCCGGTGCTCCTGGGCTGGCGGAGCAGGGTGTGGTGCAGCTGGCTCAGCACCCATGGGTGCCGGTGGGCAGCCAGGTCCGGGGGCTGAGTTTCGGTGGGGTTGACTCAGCAGGGAGGATGACGGCAGAGCCGCGTTCACCGCACCGTGCTTTGGCACCGCCGCACCCAGCCTCGGCCCCAGCCCTGGGAGCGGGGCTGTCGGGCTGCCCCGGGGGCCGGGAAGGGCTCCGGCGTGCCGCAGGGTGAGGAGGGGCAAGGAGACGGGCGAGTCTGTGTCCCCAGGGGCCTTTGGTGGCCCCACGGTCCTGCCGTGGCACCGTGGCAGCCACTCGGTGCCACGATGGTGCTGGATGTGTGCCGACACCGTGGGATGTGGCTTTTCCTTCCCGCCGGGCAATGGGCACTGTGGAGAGATGCCTCCAGCCCCCTCCTCCTCCTCGCTGGGAACGTCCCCCCGTCGCACTGGGATGGAGACTGGTCCCTTCCCAGCACCCCAGAGGGACCTGCCTTCCCTGGGGACATCGGGGCTGTGTTCCCGCTTCCCTGCACCGGCTGGGAGCTGGGTAGGGAGCTGCAGCTGGCAAAGCCTCTTGGCTGGAGCCGAGCTCATGCCCGCCCCTGGAGCCGGCAGGATCCGGCACTTGCGGAGTGAGAAATCGCTTTCCAGGTGCCTGGGTCCCTCCTTGGGACCCCCGCGTGGGGCTGAGCAGCTCGGGGTGCAGCCGGCTCCGTGGTAAGGCTGGGGGCTCAGCAGTGTGGGTGCAGCCCCACACGGGTGCCAGCACCCAGTGCCTTGCCCCAGCTTGGGCAACCCCCCCCCCCCCGGGCAGTGTGGTTCTGCAGGGGGGGTCCCTATGGCAGGAGCCCACGGACGCAGTTCCCACCCCAAGGGACAGAGCCGCGTGGATCCCAGTGCTGTCCCCTGCCTGTGGCTGGGAAGGGGGTGCCGGGACCCCTCTGCCATCCCCCCCCACGATGCCCACTGCAGCCCGGCCCATGCAGCAGGAGGCTGCAGAGATGGGCCCCCCCCCACCCAGGGACACACTCCCCGTGCCAAATAATTGCAGGGCTAAATATAGCCCCGCTGGTGGCCGGTGCCCCTCCAAGGACGCCCGCCCAAAGCCGTCTCCTTCCAGGGGGTCCCTGCCACCGGGACCCGCTGCCCGGGTGCTGCGGTGGTGTGGGTGCCAGCGGGCACCTCCGTCCCTCCCCCGGGACCCTGCTGCGGGGGCTTGGGGTCTCCCCGGCCAGGCTTGGTGGCCCAAGAGAAGGGTGAGATGCCACCACAGGGCTGGCCGGGTGCCTTCCCGGTCCCCTGCCCCAAAACCGGCCCCTTCCCTGGCAGCTGGGCACGGGGGGCTGCGGCGGGTCCCGCTCCCTGCCCGCCGGCGGGACTGCGCGGGCGGCCCGGCCGGATCCGGTGTCAGAAGGTAATTTTAGCCGGGGGCGGCGGAGGGCAGAGGGACGCGCAGGTCCCACGAGGGGTTTTGTGGGGCTGGTACCCCTCTGGTCCCCCCACCTGGTTCCCCCACCGCGGCTGCCCTGTCCTGACCACCAAATAAATGTTTTTCTCTTCTCTCTGCAGGAGGAGGAGAACGGGAACCGAGCAGGTGAGCACCGGTGCTGCACCATAGCGGGGACCCGTGGGGACCCCCCGTGCAGGGGGACGTCGCCACCCCGGATCGGTGGGCATAGGGGTCTGGGGGGAACGTGGCTGTCGCAGGTGGCAGCGGGTGTTGCGGCTGGGGGGACACAGTCCGCCGTCTCCGCTGGCTGGCACCGCGGCCCTAAATACCGGCTGGCGGTGAAGCGGCGCGGTGCTTCGGCGGCAGCTCGGTGGCACTCGGCGTGGCGGATGGGCTCGGTGTCCCCAAAACCCTTGGGAGGTTCTCTAGACCTCGTGCCCAAAGTGGGGGGTCTGTCCTGAAGCCAGAGGGGGGCTGTGGCGTGGCCAACACCGGTCCCACCGTGGCAGGCGGCTCGGCCGAGCGTGGGGTGTTTGGGGACAGGGACGCAGCCCTGCTCTCCTCCCGGAGGCTGATGGTGACGTGAGCGAATGTGAAGGCGTCAGAACGGATCGGCGCGCTGGCAGGGTGACAAGGCGCCGAGGCTGCCCTCCCCAGGGAGCCAGTGCAGGCAGCCGGTGGCCAGACCTGGCACCCGGTGCCCATCGGGGCTGGGGGGACGAACGACACTGGCCTCGCTCCGGGTGGTCCCCGGGGGATTCGGCATCCCTTGTTGGCACCTTCCCTCTGCCATCCATCCATCCGTCACCCCCCCGGCCCACCCGCCCTCTGGTTTCTCGCAGCACCCGATGGCTTTTGCTCTTGCAAAGGAGCCGCAGCTGGGAGAGATGGGTGCCAGGGGGCTGCCCTGAGAGGCGGGGGGCTTTGCCCAGGGCAGGACCCCTGCTCCGCAGTTCCCGGGTGCAGGCAGGGCTGCCACGCGTGGGCTTGGGGAGGCGAGGAGGTTACCACGAGGGGCCAAGCACGCTTCTTGCCGTGGGATGGACCCGGCTGTGCCGGTGGCTCCCTGACGCTCTGTCCCCGGGGAGCAGGTCCCCCCCGGAGCCGCCTGGAGCCCATGGACACCATCTTCGTGAAGAATGTGCGGGAGGACGGGCCGGCACACCAGGCTGGGCTGCGCACCGGTGAGCGGGGGCATGTGGGGCGGCCGGGCTCTCGGAGCTGGAGATGGCTCCAGGCTTCTCGCGGGATGCGTGCGATGCCCTGCCTCTTCTGCCAGGGGCTTTTTTGCTTGTTTTGCTCTTTTTCTTGTATTCCTTCTTTTTTCTCCCCTTTCTCTCTGCTCCCGGACACTGCGGGGGCTCTGCTCTCTTGTCCCTGGCCTGGGATGCTCAGAGCAGCATTGGGTTCCCCATGGGTTAGGCTGGTTTTGGGATCCCCACGGCTCCCCTTGCCACACAGGACCTGGCTCTGCCCCTGGCAAAAGCCCCGGTTGTGTTCAAACCCTGCTGTGAGTGACCGTAGGGACAGCCGAGTGCCACCACCTCCCCACTTGACTTGCGGTGACACTGTCTTCTCCCCCTGCTCTGCAGGGGACCGGCTGGTCAAGGTGAACGGGGAGAGCATCATCGGGAAAACCTACTCGCAAGTCATCGCGCTGATCCAAAACAGGTGAGTCCCCTTCCCGGGGCTGGGAGGAGGATGGGGACGGGCAGAGCCAGGGAGGTGACGCGAAGGGGACACGTCGCAGCGGGTACCGTCGCCCTGGGTGTTCACCCGGGCTGGCAGGAGCCACGAGTCACTTGGATGCCTACAGGCAGCGGTGCTGCAGGGGACCGGGGACAGGCAGCAGCGTGCTGTGACCGTCATGTGGGGACGGGGACGTTCATCCCACGGGGAATCCGGCTGAGAGAGATTGGCATTGCTGGGGGCAGGTTGGGACCGACCCCGGCCAGCCTGACCCCCTCCGTCCCTTCTCCCCGCAGTGACGATGTGCTGGAGCTCTCCATCATGCCCAAGGATGAGGACATCCTCCAGCTGGTGAGTTTGCCAGGCGGCTGCCAGGGACCAGGCTGGTTCCAGGGCTCGGGTTCCCCAGGCCGTGCCGGCATTCCCGCCCCACCAAACCTGAGGGGCTGGTCTGTCCCTGCCCGCGCTCCTCCTGCATCTTGGGTGGGGGTGGCCAAATGCCCTTATTTTGCTGGGGACACTTGGGGACAGGGCCCCACCAGCATCCCTGGAGGAGCAACGGGTGCAGAAATGGAGGTACCGGGGGGTCCGGGGCAGGAAGGATGGGGGACGTGGCCCCTGGTTTTTGGGGGGCGAGCATCCTTAGGCATAGCCGGAGGGCGAGTTGCTCTGGGTCTCAGGGTCTGGCTTATCCTTGGAGCATCCCAAGTGGCTCTACTGTCGGTGAGCTGGGGTCCGGGGGCAGCCAAGGGGGGTGCGTGGGGCTCCTCAGGTCCCAGCTGCTTCCCAGAGCTTTCCCGCTAGCGCTGCTGCCGGCACCGACCCCAGCTTTGGCTATTAGGTGGCACCACTGCTTGGTCCCAGCCTGGGAGACCCCCTCCCATTGCGCTGGGGGGGTCTTACAGCCCTGGCAAGGGGGGGAGTCTCATGTCTGTGCTGACCCTGGGCTCTGAGGATCCCCCAGGCGTGGAGTCAGAGGCGCCTGTGGAAAGTGAGAAGGGAGAGCCGGGGTATTTTAGGAAGGAGGGGAGGGCACTGCGTGGCGGTGGGGAGAGCCGAAGGACTGGTGTTGGTGGCAGCGTTGCTCAGTGCTCCCGTGGGAAAGTGGGAGCTGGGAGACTGCAGCCAGCTCACCCCGACGGGGAGGTTTGCTCACAGGTTGCGGGGGGGGGGAGCAGAAAACATCCCTGCGGTTGGAACGGGGCGGGGGGGGGGGGGTTGTGGCCCCGGCCCCCTCCCACCCTGACCTCCCGTCCCCTCCGCAGGCGTATTCGCAGGATGCCTACCTGAAGGGCAACGAGCCGTACTCCGGTGGGGCGCAGAGCATCCCCGAGCCCCCTCCCATCTGCTACCCGCGGAAGACGTACCCCTTCCAGGCACGGGGCGCCGAGCCCCCCCCGGGCCAGCCCCCGGACACCCGCGCCCACCGCCCCGCTGCTGCGGGCCCCTCGTCCCCGCTCGGCACGGCCGCGCTCGCCAGCACCCGGAGCGAGGCAGGCGGCAGCCCCGCGCACCGCCCCGACGAGCCGCAGCCCGGGGGTCCCCCCCCGCGCCCCACCGCACCCCACGGGCACCCCGGGTCCTTCTCCCGCGCCGGCTGCCCCAGCAACATCGCATCCTCTCTGCCCGATCGCTACGGGATCCCCCCCGCCACCTCCTCCTGCTACGGGGTCCCCAAGCATCTCCCGGAGCATCGGACTCACTGCGGCTTCAAGGAGGGTGTCGGGGGGCTGGCGGGGGCCGGGCGACCCCCCCCGGGAGGCGGCGGGTGGCCAGCGGGCACCCGGCCGGCAGGAGTGCCAGCAGGCTCTGTCCCGCTGGTTTTGCAGCCAGGAGCCGCGACGGAGCTCCTCGGAGGAGCGACGGCACGCCATGCCGCCCCCGCTACCGCAGCGTGTCCCAGGACCGGCTGGGGGGCTCGGCGGCGGCCCCCCGGGGCTGGCCCCACAGCGCTTCGCATGACACCCTACTGCAGTCCTCCCGTGAGGGCTGGGCACCCCGAGCCCGCTCCGACCACTACCTGGGCAGGTACGGGCGCTCCATGGAGGCACTGGAGCCCAGCGCCCTGCTCTCCCCTCACCTCGACCGCTCCGCCTGGCCGCCCGAGAGGGTCTGCCGGGCCACCGTCACCGCCGTCGGGCAGCCCGTCCCGCACGGTTCCTTCGCGCCTTCCTCCTCCTCCTCCTCCTCGCGGGAGCCGGCGCCCGTGCAGAAGCACCCGTCGCAGCCCAACCTGCAGAGCGCGGACGATTCGGGCTACATCGGCTACCGGAGCTACAGCCCATCCTTCCAACGCCGCACCGGGCTGCTGCACGCCCTTTCCTTCCGCGACCCGGCTTTCGGTGGTCTGCCCACCTTCAGCATCTCGCAGCGGCCGGCCGCCCCGCTCCCGGAGAGGGTGGTCCCTGCCATCCCGCCACCCACCGGTCCCCCACCGGTCCCCACCGTGCCCAGGGAGCCGCGGCCGGAGAGCAGCCGGGTACCCGAGCAGCCAGAGGAGCGGAGGGAAGAAGTGGTTTTGCGGCAGAAGCCCCCCACGGGCCGCAAGATGCCACCCCCGCTGCGGCAGATGAACTTTGTCTTCCCCGAGGGGGCGAAGGAGACGGACGTTTGCAACCCCTTGCCGGCCAGCGGCAAAGGGGAGAGGCCGGCGGCCGAGCGGCAAGGCCGGCGCGTGGCTCCCTTGGCGGCCCCCGAGGACTCGCTGGCATCCATCCCCTTCATCGGTGAGTCGGGGCGGCTCGCCGGCGGGGAGGGTGGCTGGCTCCGGGAGGAGGGTTTAGCAAGTGCCGTGCCAGGGAGGGCATATTTTGGAGGACGGGACACGTTGCATTGTCTCGGAACATCCGTCTGTGGCCAGCGCAGGGATGGGAAGGGACCGCACCAGCAGCACCCGCTGCGCCCAGCACCCCTCTGGGCGTGCTGTGCCCGAGCAGGGCTGCAGGCGTTGGCGATGGGGTGCCAGGGTTTGGGCTCGAGCAGCCTCACCCCTCCCTCTGTTGTCCCGCACCCCCTGCCCAGCCCCTGGTACCTCTTACTGGGCATGGCTGGATGTGAACTGGAGCCCTGCGTGCTCCTGTCCTGCTCCAAAGTGGGGACGGGGACATGCCCGGGATGACCCGCTCCCTGTCTCACTTGGGACCTCCGTGCCCGGCCACCTCTGCCCGTGGGGACCCAAATGGGTCCGGGGGAGCCGCCGGCTCTGCTCCCTCCTGCACCGCAGCCTGCCCCATGCCTGCTCCCAGGGAGGGACCCCAGGGCCAGATGGGGAGGGGGAGGACGGGACCCTGGCTTTTCTGGAGGTGGGAGCGTGTCCCCCAGCCCAGCCCAGGCACCTGCAAACCCCCCAGCTGCCAGAAATGCCGGGGGGGGGGGTCCCAGCAGGGACTTCTCCTGCCCCGACCCCTCCTGCAACACTGCCCACCCCTCTCACAGACGAACCCACCAGCCCCAGCATCGACCTGAAGGCCAAGCACGTCCCTGCCTCCTCGGTGGTCTCCAGCGCCATGAACTCAGCACCCGCCGTCGCCACTAGCCCCTCCTCACCCACCTTCGCCTTTGCCCTGAGCCGGCACTACTCCCAGGACTGCAGTAAGAATGGTCCTGGGGGCCACGGTGGGAGGAGGAGCAGCCCCCTGCCCTGGAGCTCTGTCCCGTGCCCGCTGGGCTGAGCAGCGTGCGCTTTTGCCCTTCTCCCCCTCGCAGGCAGCATCAAGGCCGGCCGCCGCTCCTCCTACCTCCTGGCCATCACCACCGAGCGCTCCAAGTCCTGCGACGATGGTCTGAACACATTTCGGGACGAGGGGAAGGTCCTAAGGTAGGGCTGGACCCCCCCCACGCTCCCAGTCCCGCCACCCGCGTGGCTCCCGTCCCCTCCCCACCGTCCCACTCACGGGGGCTGCTCTCCCCCCAGGAGGATGCCCAGCCGGGTCCCCAGCCTCCGCATGCTGAGGAGCTTCTTCACCGATGGGGTGAGTGTTGGGTGACAGCGAGGATCGGGGTTCCTGGGGGTGCCCCCCACCTAGGTACCTCTATAAGAGGGTAGCCCGGGCTTGCTCTGCCCGGCCGGGGCACCGGTGGAGCAGGGGGTGCCGATGGCATCACCCCAACGGTGCCCTCCGGTCCCGTCCCCCCCCCCCCCCCCCCGCAGTCCCTGGACAGCCTCGGCACGTCCGAAGACGCCCGCTCCAAAAGACACTCAACCTCCGACCTCTCGGACGTCCCGTTCAGCGCCGTGAGGAAGGAGGGCTGGCTCCACTGCAAGCAGATCCTCACCAAAAAGGGAAAGGTAAGCGGGGTTCCCCACCCCAGCCCAAACCCGGCCGGCAACGCCGGGTGGACGCTCCCCTCCGCGAGCATCCCTGAAGGTCCGTGCCCCGTCCCTTCTCCCCGCAGAAGGTCGGTGGAGGCATCCGGCAGTGGAAGCGCGTCTTCGCCGTGCTGCGCGCCCACTCGCTGTACCTGTGCAAGGACAGGCGGGAGGCGGTGACCTGCGCCCCCGGCCCCAGGTGAGGAGGAGCCGCCGATCAGCATCCGAGCGTGCCTGGTGGACATCTCCTACAGCGAGACCAAGAGGAAGCACGTCTTCCGGCTGACGACCGCTGACTTCTGTGAATATCTCTTTCAGGCAGAGGATCGGGAAGACATGCTGGCCTGGATCAAAGTCATCAGGGAGAACAGCAAGGCTGAGGGCGAGGTGAGAGCCACATGGGGCTCCCGGCTGCCTCTGGCTCTCCCGGCACTAACCGCCTCGGCTCTCTCCGGCTCTTTGCCTTGTGCTGCTTCCCCAGGCCACGGCCGGCCCCTGCGCGGCCGGCCGGCGCGGGGCTCGCTGGTCCCGCGCCACGCTCCCGGGGGCGCACGGGGGGCTGGCGGGCGCCGCGGCGTCCAAGAAGAGCGCGGCTCCGCCGGCCTCGGCCGGGACGGGGCGCGCCGGGGCGCTCGGCAGCACGAGCTCTCCGCGTGCCGCTGCGGCGCTTCCAGGCAGGGTTGGCGCTGGATCCGCCGGCGGCGTTCGGTGGCGCGGCGGGAGAGGAGCGTGCGTGGCTCCGCCGTGGCGCGTTGCGTCTCCTTCGGAGGACGGAGGTCTGGCAGGGAGATCCCTGCCCGCACCGGGCACGGTGCCCGCGCGGTGCTGCCGGCCGCCGGGGCTGGCGCCGGGTTGGGGCTGAGCCCTCGCCGGGCAGCCGTGGTCTGTGCGATGGGTCGCTCGGGTCGGAGATGGAGAGAGCTGCTCCCCGCGGCCGCGGGCTCCAGCAGAGGATCCGTGGGGCTGGATGTGCCGGCGCCGGGCTGGCCGCGTGCCGTCTCCCCGCGGTGCCGGGATGGCCTCGTTTGGTTGCGGCGATCGATCGTGCCAGGGTTGTGGCAGGCTCCGGCCCTGGAGGGTGCGTTGAGCTCGGAGCGGTCTCTGGTTCTCTGTGGCACGGCCCCGCTCTGGAGGGTCCAGGAGGCTCGGCAGGGCCGGCGGCGTCGGCACAGGGAAGGTGCTGCTGGGTTGGAGCACGCGGAGCCGTCTTGGGCACCCACCGGGGTCGTGGTGCCGCTGAGCAGGACCCTTGCGGGCAGCGTCCTGCGGCGAGGGGTGCGTGTCTTTGGATGCCGCGCGGTGCGCCCGGCGCGGGCAGATGGAGGTGTGCGCGCCGCGGAGGGACGTGCCTGTCCCCGAGCCTCCGCGTCCGGCTCAGACCCCCGCGTGCCGCCCTGCGCTGCGGCGAGGAGCGCCGGAGACGGCGGCGGGGCGGCGAACGCTGGCGGGCGCCGGCTGTTTCGGGGCAGCAGGGATCTCATCCTGCCCTCGCCTGGTCCTGCCTGGCCCCGCGCGATGCCCGGCAGAGCGTGGACTTGCCCGGGGCCTCCGGCGGACGTGCTGCTCAAGCTCTCCCTTCCCCTCTTCTCTCTGCCTCCCCAGGACCCCGGTTTTGCCAGCCAAGCGCTTATCAACAAGAAGTTAAACGACTACCGGAAAGTGAGGTACGGACCCGGGGGCGGTGGGCGCCGAGACCCCCGAGCGCTTTATTCACCTCAATTTTAAAGTGATGGAGCAAAGCCAGCGCCTCCCTTGATGGGGCAGCGCCGGAGGTGCCAGCTGCACCCGGCTTCGCTCGGGATGCTGGCGGGGTCCGGTTCAGCCAAACCGGCACTGAGGAAAGGGTTAAATCGACCCAGTGCTCCCCAGTGGCCCCCATTACCCGGTGCGGGGTGCGGCCCCACGGGCACTGGTAGGGTGCCGGGCAGCCCGGGAACGATGCCGGCATTTGCTGGGAGGTTTTGCCCAGGGACCGTGCGCAGGGCTGGTGCCCCCGGCCGTGCCCCGCCTGAGCCCCCCGCTCTCCCCGCAGCCCCGCGGGTGCCAAGCCCGATTCCTCACCCAAGGGCTCTCGTGGGCTGGGGATCCGAGCCGAGTTCCTGAAGCAGACGGGAACCAGCGCGCCCCGGTCCCCCAGGCAGGATGCGGCCGTCACGAAAGGTAGGTTCCACCCCTGCAAACCCAGGGGTTTTGCAAGCAAGGGAGCCTCACCCCGGGGCTGCCATCATGCTGGTCCCCATAGGGCAGCAGGGATGCTCTTCCCGTTTATCCCTGCTCATTAGCAAGCGATCCTGTGGGTTTTTCTCCCCAGATGAGAGCAGCTCCCAAAAAGCCCCGTGGGGCATCAACATCATGAAGAAAAACAAGAAATCTGCCCCCCGGGCCTTTGGCGTGAGGCTGGAGGACTGCCAGCCCGCCCCGGACAACAAGGTATGGCTGCGCCAGGAGTGCCAGCCCTCGGAGACCCCGCACGGCCCCAGCACCTCCATCACCTCCTCCCTGTTCCCGCAGAACGTCCCGCTGATCGTTGAAGCTTGCTGCAAGGTGGTAGAGGACCGAGGGCTGGAGTACATGGGCATCTACCGCGTGCCCGGGAACAACGCCGTGGTGTCCAGCCTGCAGGAGCAGCTCAACAAGGGAGCCACCGAGATCAACCTGCAGGACGAGGTGAGGGCAGGGCGGGCTGCATGTCTCTGTCCCCATCCCTGTCCCCATCCCTGTCCCCATCCTTATCACCATCCCTGTCCCCGTGCCTCTGGGATGCTCTTGGGGCTGTTGTCCTGGTCCGTGGCTCTGTCACCATCCCTGTCTCCATCACCATCCCTGTCTCCATCACCATCCCCGTCTCCATCACCATCCCCGTCTCCATCATCATCCCGTCTCCATCATCATCCCATCTCCATCATCATCCCATCTCCATCATCATCCCTGTCTCCAACGTGATCATCATCCCCGTCTCCATCATCATCCCGGTCTCCATCGCTGTCACCTTCCCTGGAGTGGCAGGGCCGCCTAGTGGCTGGTGGCAGCAGTGTGGGTGGCAGCTTGGGGACACGTTTGTCCCCTTGCATCTCGCCACGGTGCTGCGGTGGTACGGGGCTTTCCTTGCCAGATGCAGGGTGGGGACCACTGTCCTGCCGTCCTCACGGCCGTGGTGGTGCTGGCTGGTGTCCCCCTCGGTGTTGGTGGCCTGGGACGTCCCTGGCTCGGGGACTCTCTCCCGCTGGTGCCTGGGTTTGCCCGGAGTGGTTCCTCTGAGCAACCTCTTCTCTCCCCCGCAGCGGTGGCAGGATCTGAACGTCATTAGCAGCCTGTTGAAATCCTTCTTCCGAAAGCTGCCCGAGCCCCTTTTCACTGATGGTAAGTCGCTGCGCCCCAGCCGTCCGCTTCCCCTGGGGGCCATCGGAGCCCCCAAAGTGGCCACAGATGACCCCGTGCTGATGGCCGCGTGTCGATGGCCGGTAGCCCCAGAGCCCGTCCCACCCGTCCCTGTGCTGGGGACATGTCCCCAGACCCTGCAACAGAGTGAACCAGCGCCCACCCAAGGCGAGGGGCTCTGCAGACCCCCCCTCATCGCTGAGTCCCCTGGGCCAGCCCTTGTCCTTGTCCCTCCTTGCCCTTCTGTGCCCTGTCCCAGTGGGACCCCACCAGCACCCCGTCCCCTCCCCAGCATCTCCAGCTGGTGCATCTGGGGGTCCCTAGCCCCGGGGGGTGCCCTCTCCCCTGGCCCAGCTCTGACCCCTCCACGTCCCGCTTTCAGATAAGTACAACGACTTCATCGAGGCCAATCGGATAGAGGACGCCAGTGAGAGGATGAGGACGCTGCGGAAGCTGGTAGGGAGATGGGGCAGGGGTTGGGGTGGGGGGCACAGCCCGGACCCCCTCTTTGGGGGCTGGCACGGGTGGGAAAGGCGAGGGGTTGAGCTGAGAGGTGACCTGGTGCCTCCCTGCAGATCCGGGACCTGCCGGGTCACTACTACGAGACACTCAAGTTCCTGGTGGGTCACCTGAAGACCATCGCTGACCACTCGGAGAAGAACAAGGTACCGTCCACCCCGCCCCGGGCATCTGACCCCAGGCACCGTCCCGGGGCCAGGCAGGGTCTCCCAGCCCCCTGGCCCACCTCGAGCCCCCCCAGCTTGGGCTGAGCCGCAGCTCCCGGTGGGGTGGGAAGGGAGACGGTGCCTGATGGAGCGGCGAACGCTGAGGGGTGGCCATGGGCAGGCGCTAACCCCGGCTCCGGTTGCAGATGGAGCCCCGAAACCTGGCCCTGGTGTTCGGCCCCACGTTGGTGCGAACATCTGAGGACAACATGACCGACATGGTGACGCACATGCCTGACCGCTACAAAATCGTGGAGACCCTCATCCAGCACGTAAGTGGCATGGGTGGGTGGCTGGGTGGGCACCGGTGTGGCTGGAGGAGGGGGCTGATCCACACCCCGGGCATGGGGGACGGGGGTCCCCGGCTGTGCCAGGCTCCCACCGCTCCTCGCCGGTCTGTAACCCCTTTCCCATCTCCCCACAGTCGGACTGGTTCTTCAGCGACAAGGAGGACAAGGGTGAGAAGGTGAGTCCCATCCTCCTTGGGGGGGGGGGGGGGTGTCTCGCTGTGGGGCGGGGGGGGCACAGAGCCCCAGTTGGGAGCTGGGGTGCCATCGACAGCCTCCTGACCATCGTACCCCCTCCCCTTGCAGACCCCCGTGGATGAGAAGGAGGCTCAGTCCGTGCCCAACATCGAGTACCTGCTCCCCAACATCGGCAGGACCGCGGCGCCCGGCGATGCCGCAGGTGAGGAGCGGTGCCCGTGGCACCGGCCCCTCCGGTCCTGGCACCGGGGCACCCCGGGGCACCTCTCCAGCCGCTCCGTCCCCCCCGTGCTCACACCGCTGCGGGCAGCCAGCCCGGCTCGCCGTGGCCACGGTGCTGAAGCGGGATGTCCCAGCACCCACCTTACTGGAAAACGGGGACATCCCCCCTGGGGGTGCCAGCAGAGCCCCCTCCCCACCCTCTCCCGTCACCCTTCTCTCCGGTGGCTGCTCCTTGTCCCTCTGCAAACCCGGCCGGCCGCGGCACCCCGGCAGCCCACGGGACCCCCGCCCGCACCCGCTTCCCCGCGCCGGCCCACGCTGCCAACCCGGACACTGGGAGACTTTGATGTTCGACTGATTTCTTACGTTCTTTCCTTGAACTTCTCTGTGCTGTCCTCTTCCTCCTCCTCCTCCTCTTCCTCCTCCAGCGGACCTCCTCGAGAGCTAGAGCGGGTACAGTGTTGATCCTGGGTGCATTGCTCACGCACTAACTCCTCGGGGTGACCACGAGAGAGCGGGAGCAGGGGGGCAAGTGGGAGGGAAGGGGGGCCCTGTCCTGCCTGGCCACTGTCCCCAGCATCAGGAGGGGCTGCCGAACCCCTGGGGAGCCCCAAATCATTGAACCCTGGTTCTCCCACATCGTTGGCCAGTGCCTGCGGTGCTGCTGTTGGCATCCCCTGGCAGGGATGGGTGCTGGGTGTCCCAGGACCGGCACACCCAAATGCTAGGGTATGGGGGTCCTGATGCCCCGGGGAGGGTCAGCACCCCCTTTCTGCCTCCCCCTCTCTCGTTGTCAGCATCTGCTAACCCCATCCCGGGGCGTGCGGGGCGGGAGAGGGTGTCTGTTGTCTTGTCCGTGTCCTTCACACTATGGCAGCAGGGCCAGGGCTGCCTGTCACCCCCATGTCCCCACTTGCCCCCTAACCCCCCCGGGGAGCTGGGGCAGCCCCACGGCCTGTCCCAGCCCACCCCAGACCCTGCTCCGACTCTGGATGTGGTGTCAAGCTGGCTCCTCATACCCCGTCCCGGTGACAGCGCCGTGCCCAGCCCCGGTCCCCTCTGTGCCCCGTGGCTGTGGGAGGGTTGGGGTCCTGGCTGTGTTTCCCAGCTGTGTGTGCCTGCGTGTGTGTGTCCCCCCGCCCCATCCCCACTCCTCACCTTGGGGCTCTGCAGCGGGCGAGTGGTGCCGGGGACCCCCCCGTGCACCACCGGAGCCCCCCGCAGCCTCCCGGCACCTCCTGCAGCCGCTGGCACACAAACCCGCTCGGCGTTGGCATCCCTGCCGGGGGCCAGCCGGTCTGATGGCCCCGGCATGTCCCCGTCCTGGTTTGGGAGAACAGAGCAGCATCCCCCCAGCTCTACCCACCGAACCCCCTCCCCAGCACGCACCCAACCCCGGTGCCCGGCTAACCCCCCCCTCTCCGCTCTTCTTCACAGGCTCGACCAGCAGCGGCTCCGCCAAACCGAAGGTAAGAGGGTGCCGGGCTGGGGGCTGGCAGGGAGGGACGCGATGGCTGGGACACGGAGCCCATTCCTAACCCCGGCACCGCCATCCCTAATCCTGGCGTCAACCGTCTTCCCAGGGCACGTGGCCGTCGCGAAAGGCACCGCCGCACCGGGAGCTCCTCGCCATCCCCTTCGTCTCAGCTGCCGCCCGCAAGAGGAAGAAGAGGAGAGAGGCCGAAGGCATCGGGAGCAGCACCGACGACGACGCGGAGCGCAGGGACACCCCGGGTCGGGAGCGGGAGGACGAAGGGACCGCGGCTGCCCCGCTGGGACCCAGCAAAGCCTCCCGCGGCACCGGTGCCGAGCCGGCGGTCCCCAGCCCGGCCGGGATGGAGCGGGAGAGCTCCCTGGAGCCCGGGGGGGCTGGGTCCGAACCGGCGCCGGACGCCCGCTCCATCGTGTCGGGCTATTCCACCCTGTCCACCATGGACCGCAGCCTGTGCTCCGAGGTGCAGTCGGTGGCCGGGAGCCGTGGGGAGGAGGCGGACGATGAGCGCAGCGAGCTCAGCCACATGGAGACGGACACGGAAAGCCGGGAGGGTGCCCGACCCCGGCCGGGGCAGGCAGATGGGGGGACCGGGGATGAGGACAAGGGACCCCTCGGCCGTCCTTCCTTCAACTCCCACCGCCTGATCCAGTGTGACACGCTGGCCCGCAGAAAGCTGGGGCGGCCCCGGCCGGCCGGTGAGACCCCGGCACCCGGCGGGGAGGACCAGGGCTGGACCCCCCCAGGTCGGCCCTCGCTGCGGGAACAGCTCCGGCAGCGCCTGCGGGTCTCGGCCGATGACATGGGGGTCCGTTTGCGTCGAGCCCACTCTCCCGAGACCCGCCGCAAGAAGAGCAGTTGGCGCCGGCACACCGTGGTGGTGCCCGGTGGGCTCAAGGACCTCAACTTCAATGAGTGGAAGGACCCGCGGGGGCTGGAGATGTCCCCGGGACCCTGCCGCGACAAGGACTCGGGGCTCAGCAGCCTGGAGTCCACCAAAGCTCGACCTCCGGCACCCACCCCGGCACAGCCCGGTGCTGCCGGCGAGGGGCCGGCCGCCGAGACCCCCCCCGGGCAGCCCCGGCCCCCCGGCCCCCCTGCGCTTCCCCCAGTGTCTCTGACCTCCTGAGATGCCCACTCCCCCCACCGCAGCTTCCCTGCCCACCCACCCCCCCCAGCCAGTGTTTAATTTAAGGACTCGCCTTTGTTCTTGTATTTAATTGTGCTCTGGACAAGCTGCTGTTATTTAACGAGGCTCGGTGGCCCCCGTGCCGCGGGTGGGACAAAGCCACCTTGTCCCCCTTGCTTTTGGGTCCTGCGGTGGTCCCGTGCCGCAGCCTGGGCCATTCCATGGTCCCCCAGCCCCCGGGCAGTGCCAGGAGGGTTGGGGGGGGGAATGTTGGGAGGGGGGGGGGCTCATGGGGACCGTCCCCACCCCGGGCGGTGGTGGCCCTGCTGTCCCAAGCCGCGGCGGTGTGAAGTGCGGGCACTTCCCTGGGTGCTGCCACCGAGGCTGCCCTCGCCGGAGACCCTTCCCGAAACCGGGGACCCTCGGGGACCTCGGTGCCATCGCAGCGACGACGGGCGCGCTTTGTGCCGCGGGGGTCTGGGCTCTGCGCCGGGGTGACCCTCGGCGTGACGGATGGGGTCCCCAAAAGGCTGGGTGTTTGCACGGGAGCGGGTGTGACGAGAGGGGCTGGCATAGAGGGGCACGCTGCTGGGGGGGGGGACACACACGCACGCTGCTGTCCCCTGCACCGCCGCGAGCCACGGCCACGATCCGGCAGCAGCTCAGCACCCGGGGTGCTGTCTGGCATGGCATGGCATGGCATGGCCCCCTCCCCAGCCCTGCTCCCCCCACCCAGGCCAGAAGCACTTTAGGAAGGGGGTGCGATGCAGCCGCCCGGGGCGGGGGGGGGGGGGGAGATGTGGGGGCGCGGGGACCCCCAGCCTCGCCGTGCAGGCACACACATGCCACGGGCTCGGGCGGCTGCTGCCGGGGCGGGTGTCAAGTCACGTCACTGTTTCTCCGTGTCGTTCTCATACGTTATGCAAATATTTGCTGTAAAGTTGGTTTTTTTCCTTTTTTTTTTTTTTTTTTTTTTGTAAATATTGTCTTTGACTGTGTAACATATTACAAAGGATTTATAAGGATTTTTTAAGAAGTTTTGCTCAGCTGAAAGGCCAGCCCTAACCAGGGCATGTGCTGGACCAGTGTTGACTTTTTAAACCCTCCTGCATGTGCCCCCCCCGGCGTGTTGTACGAGTTCGGCCGCGGAGCCGGTATATGCAAAACTGCAAAAAAAAAAAAAAACCCCAACCAGACCCCAACAAAACCACCCCGCTTCGGATGCTGCCCCCCCCCGCCCCGCCCCAGTCCCAGTCTAGATATTGGAAATAAACTGGTTATTCAAGGAGGTGGTTTCCTGCCATTATTGCTTCCCCTGCTTGGGGGGGTTCAGTACATGGACCCCCCCCTTTCCCTGTGCCGCAGGTCCTGGAGCACCGGCAGCATCCAGGGAAGGGTTTATCCCAGCTTTTCTATGAGCCTGGGGGGAAGGAGAGGGACCCCCCCCGCACACCCACTGACCCATCCCCAGGGGATGTGGGACCAGGGTGGTCTTGGGGTCGGGGATATCCCACCCCATCACCAGCACAGCGACACAAGAGACCAAACCTGGGGGGAAAAAAGTGCCGTAGAGAAAAAAAAAAAAAGTAATTTTATTAAAGCCAGACACTCTGATAGAAAAGAAAAGTAATAAAGGGAAAAGAAAAATAAAAAGCAACCCTTTGTCATCGGAGTTTGCAAGTTACAATGGTCACGTTGCGCACAGAACTACCCATGGCATCCACAGCGACACAGGGAGAGCGATGGGCACAGGGCGGGGGCAGCGGGGGGCCAGCCCCCCCCCCGGCCCCCGCCTCCGCCCTGTGCAAGGCCTTTTTTTTTTTTTTTTTTAAATTTTTTTTTTCTTTTAAAACAGTTCACAAGAAAATTCATGCTAAGAGACACACGACGTTGTAGAAACCCCAAAACAGCCTCTAAAGAGTATTAGGAATTTTTTTTTCTTTTTTTTTTTTTGTCCTTTTAAAAGTTGTAGCCTTTTTTAAACAACATCCAGACGAGTAAAGCAGGGTGCGCATGCAGCGGGCGCCTCCGACACATGCACAATGCAGGCAGCGCTTTTTTTTTTTTTTTTTTGCTTTTTTTTTTGGACCATTTTTGCAACATTTTCCTTTTTTTTGTCCTTTCCCCCCCCCCCCCCCCCAGTTTAAACCAGAATCAAGGTTTGTGGTTGGTTTTTTTTTTTTTTTTTTGTCCTCTTGCTACAGCGAAGGCACCAGGTTCGGTACTCACGGACGGTTTGCATGATGCCATGAAAGGACGGACGCACACGCACGCAGAGACACACGCTCACAGAGAAACCAGCCTGATGGGCAGCGGGTGGGGGGGGGGGGAAATGGTGGGGGGGGGGGAAATGGGTGCTAGCCAGCGCCGCGCACCCCCTCGCCCAGCACCGTGCACCCCATCACCCAGTGCCACCCTCCTGGTCTGGAGGTGGGGGGGGGGTCCCCTGCAGCGTGGCACCCACCAGTGGCAATACCTGGGTGGGGGGTCCAGGGTCAAAGCTGGGGTGCAGCAAAGGGAATGCCCCCCCCCCCGACAGCGGGAGCTTGCTCCTAGCGGGATGGGTGTCCCGGCACACCCATGGGTGCTACCAGGATGGGGCTGCACTAATTACAGCCCCCCCACACCCCTTTGCACCCACATGTCCATGTCCCCGGGGGGGGGGGACGGTGGCACTTGTCTCCCTCACTCCCCCAGGACAGCAAGGTGCGGGGGGGGGCTGTCTGCAGGTCCCCCCCCTCCATGGGTGCTGGCAGGACAGAGGGGGGGCACGTCCAGCCCCATGGGAGCACTGGGACGGGTGTGGGTCGGGGGGGCTGTGAAGGGGGGGAGACGGTGCTGGGGGAGAGGGGTGACCCCCCCCCCAGCATGTCCCGGCCATAAGAAGCTGCGGCTTTGCTACAGTGTTTCACTTTGGTACCAAGAAAAATAATTAAAAATTAAATAAAACGCATCAAGTGACTGCTATTGCTGCTGGGAGGTGGGTGCTGCAGCACCCCGGGGCTGTCACCCGTGGGAGTCAGCGTCCCCGGGGGCACCCAGCCCCTTCCACCCCCGCTCCAGCGAGGGACGGGGACGGGAATGGGACAAGGAAGGTGCTGGACGGAGGGTGCGAACTCAGCAGGAGGGCTAACAAGCCGCTAGGAACCGACCCTCTCAAATCACAAGGAGCTATAGTCTAACCAGGGAAGAAAATCCACCCCCTAATATACCAGACGTGAAGAGATTTATTTCTTTTCTTTTCTTTTTAAATATTTATATATATATTTATATTACGTATATTATATATATATAATATGTAAATATATTTTTTAAAACAATATAAAATGTTAAGACACTTCACTTAAATGTAAAGAGTTGCTTTTTGCAATCCAAAGAAATTGCATCATGATTTTTTTTTTTTTGGTTTTTTTGTTTGTTTTTTTTCTCTTTGTTATTCAAAAAAGGCTCGTTCTTCTGTACAAAAATGATTGATATACAAAAAAAGAAAGGGGGGGAAAAGAAGAAAAATAATTAAAAAAAGAAGAAAAAACCAACCCAAGGACAAACTAGCCAACAAAAGGAGTGATTCGATCTCGTGTTGCACTGCGGCTGGGCTGCGCTGGCGGCAGCGTTGGGTACGGGCGCACGCAGCGCACACGCATGCACACACACGCACACCCGGTGCACACCCGGCACACGGCCGGCTCGGCTGTGCTCATGGGTGCTGGACACGGGCAAGCCATCGCCTGCCCTGCACCCTGGGGACCCCCCCCCCACCAGGTCCCCCCCAGGTTTGGCGGGGCTGGGGTTGCTCCCCCCCACCCCGGGGAAGGACCGTGGGGTCACCAGCTGCGGCGTGGGGGCCCCGTCCGGCACCTCTGCCGGAGCGGGGGGCTGCGGGGACCCATCCTGCCTGCTTGTCCCCAAGGGCGTTTGGCGCTCGGGAAGGGGACGGAGGTCTGGCAGGGTGTCCCCGCGCGGTCGGAGCCCCCCCCCAAGCATCACAGCATCCCTCTGCCCCAGCCATCGCGCCCACCCGGGCGACCATTTAAAGTGCTACGTTCCGACCCGAGGGGGGACGGGCACCCCGCCTCGACCCGTTTCCATCTCCCCCCCCCCATTTTACATCCTCGGCCTTCAGCCCCGCCGGCATGCCCGCGCACCCCGCGACACCTCTCCCGGCTCCCTCTTCCCCAACCCTCGCACCGTCCCCCGTCCCTGGGGAATGCCGGGGCTGGCGGGGGGGCCGGCGGCAGCGACACCCCCTCGGGACGGCGCCGACCCCTCGGCCGGCGAAGGACGCAGCCCGGCCGCGGTGCCACCCGTCACCCATCGCCGTGACCTGGCCGGAGCGCCGAGCATCCTCTCCTCCGGGCGGGTCGGCGTCGCGGATGCCGGGATGCTCGGCGGCGGCGGGGGAACGAGCGGGTCGGGTCGGGGGATGTTGGGGGCTTCTTCGGCAGCCGCTGTTTCCACTTTTCCGAGGGTGGGATGGGTGCTGCCCGCGTGGGCAGTGGGGTCGGGCATTGCCCGGCGTCCTCCTTGCTTGAAGCTGGTGAAACCGGTGGAGTGAAGCTCTGAGAGCTCTTAAATAAACAGAAAATGGTGGGGGGGGGGAGGGAGGGAGGGAGAAAAACCAAACCAACAGCAACCCAAACGAACCGAAACGAAAAGGAAAAGAAAAGCAAAAGGGAGGAGAAAGAGAGAGAGAAACAGAAAGTGGCTGGTTGGCCATTGCGGAGCGAGATGGGAGACAGAAGTCGGGCCGTGGCGGAGCAGAGGCGAGACACAAGTCGGGCCGTGGCGGAGCAGAGGCGAGACACGAGGTCGGCCACATTGGAGCAAGACATTGAAAAAAAAACAGAAAGAGAGGGACGGGTGGCGATCCCTCCAGGTGCCTCAAGAAGACAAGTCCCAGGGAGGAGGAGCCCAAGGAAGAGAGAAGCCCGGCCCCAGGAGCAGGAGAGCGGTTGGGTGGAGCTGGCAAGGATGCTCAGAATGAGATGGAGGAGTTCCTTGCCCCAAAGGAAGTCAATACGGGGATGGATGTTCTGCCAGATGCGGGTTTTTCTGAGACCGCGGGGGAAGTCTCACTAGCCTCTTTAGATGGTCTAGCGGCCTAGAAAGAAAAGCAAGATTCAAGGAGGAGGAGGAGGAGGAGAAAGGGGAGGAAAGTCAGACAGTTTCTTAAAAAAAAAAGACAAAAGAAAGGAAAAAAGAAAAAAAAAAAGGAACGGGGGGGGGGGGGGAGGAAACCAAACAGGAGTTTGTTCAGAAGCAGCATTGAGTTAGGCCTGAGGTCAAGCAGCTGGAAAAGGTCCACCACAAACAGAGCACGAGATGAGCTGGTCCCACGCGTTACTGGATGGGAAGGGGCCGTTCCCGAGAGGAGGAGGAGGAGAGAGACGAGAGAGAGACACAGACGGACAGACGGACATGTGGACAGACAGGCACACACAGAGGCGGGCGGGCGGAGGGGAGAGGGGAGAAAGGCGGGGAGGGGGGACAGAAGGGCAGAGTTAGACCGGGCGCGCACGCCGCGCGGCACAGCGCCCAGCTCTGCCGGCTGGCGCCGGGGCTGCCGCCGTGGTGCCGTTCAGCCGAGCAGGGCAGAGCTTCGGCAGCCCCCACGCCAGCCCCGGCTCCTCGAGAGGTGACGGTGCCCACCCCGGTCCCCTACGCCCACCGTGCTGGTGCCATCACCACCGGCAGTGACGTGACCCAACCCTAGTCATGCAAAAGCTGGTCCAAAGGGAGCCGGGATGCCGGGAAGGAAGGATGCTCATAAACCTTCCCGGAATGGGGAGAGGGATCCTCCAGTCCTCCCCTCGCCCCCGCTGCAGGGCTGCTGGGTGGGGGCACGGCCAAATCTTGCCCAGGGAGGGCAGCGAGGGCAAAGAAGCAGCAGAAAATTCCTGGTCCGGCCACCCCAGCGAGGGCACCGGTGGGTGCCAGGGGCCGGGTGACCGATGCTGCCACAGGGTGCCCCGAGGAGGAGCACGGTGACACTGGGCAGCGGGGACTGTGCTGGTGTGTGGCCACCGGGGAAGGGGACTTGGTGGCCTCCCTGGGGTCCCCGGGACCAGGAGATGCTTCCCGGCCCCTCGGGGCTCCCAGCACAGCCCTTTCGGCCGGTGTTTCTCTGCTTCCCAGCCCATGGGGCAGCCCTGGGACAGGGGGCAGAGGGACCACCCCCCCCCATCTCTCCCTGATTCTGCAGGGGTGTGAAAACCCACATGCACGTGTGTATGCTGGAGGGGACTGGCAGGGAGACCCCAACCTCGAGGATGGACCCTGCCCGGGGACGTCTCGCCACTGCCCTGAGACCATCTCAGTTGCGGTCACGACAAACAGCACCTGCGTGGCTCCGACCCGGTGTCAAAGCAGCCGAAGGGGGGACGGGGGGGGGGGTGCTGAGCCCTCTTGCCGGAGCCAGAGGGGGGAATGAGGTGCCCGTTTTGCTCATGCGACATTTGCCCAAATTGCATCAAATCCCCTCCGACCCAGCTACAGCTCCAGGGAGCTGGGAAAAACCTCCAGTTTAGCCAACAGGGTTTATGGATCCAACAGAATGAGCAAAATCGGGTTTATTGGGTGGTTTAACTCCAGGCCCAGGGAAGGGGATCGAGACACAGAGCGGGGAGCAGGGAGGAGAGGATGGGGTGAACCCGCTCGTGGTCCTGCTGCCCACCGCGGGGGCAGGAGGTGGGAGGGGAGGGCTGGAAGGGGAGAGAGGAGAGGCGAGGGGGGGGTGGAGGGCAGGGAACTGGCTGTGGTTACCTTGCCTGTGGCCTGAGCAAGCTGGAGAGCCACCGCCAGCACTGGGGTGTCAGCAAGAACAGAGGGGAGTGAGCCCCGCCGCCCACGGCAGGAGCGGTCCCCAGGGATGGGAGAGGGGGTGGGTGCTGGGCCGGGGTGGGGGACACAACATCCCATCCCAAAACGCTCCTCTTCCAGCTGCTGTGGCCCCCCCCACCCTCTCCCCACGCTGCCGGGTGCCCGGGTATCATCCCCCTGCCCTGCTCCCGGGATGAGCTGCTTCTGCGGACATGGCATCACGGTGCATGGAGGGTCCTGGCTCTCTGAAACCTCCCAGGAGAGGTTGGGCAGCCCCAGCCCCGGGTAAGCGAAGCCCCTTGGAGCCCCTGTGCCAAGCACATGGCCCTGCAGCGCTCATCGCCGTGGCCAAGACGTTCTGCAAAGAGGTCTCGAGGTCCCTCAGGGTGAGGGGACCAATGCTGGGGCTCAGCCCTGTCCGTCTGGCACAAAGGGCTGGGGGACAAATGACTCCAGCTTCAGCCTCACACCACACCGGTAATGAGTTTGCCACTCTCAGCACAAAGTTGTGTCCCTGTCCCCAGCAGCCAGCTACGGAAACCACCAACGCTGGGCGCAAACCGGGGCGAGAGCCCGTCCTGCGCTCCGACAGCCAGGTCCCTGCATCCCCAGCCCCACCGGGCTCAGCCAAGATGAAGGGACACACCGAGAGCGCCCAGTCCCCGAAAGCAGCACCCACAGGGTGCCCTCCATCCACACCCTCGCCCGTACAAGGTAGCGAGGAAGATGCCGAGGCCGTGGGCAGCCTGCGGCTCACCCTGCTACCAGGAGAGCCGGCCGGAATGGTGCTAGAGATAGACTACCTGCTGCTGGCCCTGGATCCGCATGTACTCCATCCGCTGCTTTATGTGCTTGCTTTTGTCGGGGCTGCCCTGCTGGCTCTGCTTCAGCCGGGATGCCGGGTTCACCACCTTCATGGCTGGGATGGAAACGCCACCGCTCTGTCGGGACAGAGAATTTGGGGAAAGAGAAGTTAAAACCGGCGAGTGGAAGCCCCCACCGGCGCCGTTGGCAGCTGGGCACTGCCAGCGCCGGGCGTTGGATGCCTGGAGCTGTGCCGAGCCCCCGCGGCACCACTGTGCCATCCCTGCCCGGACAGCCCACGGTGGGAAACCCGGGGACACCGGCTCCATGTGCCAAAGGAGCCCTCACATCGGGCAGCGCTTTGGTGAGCTCAGAAACCAGCCAGGACTTACCGACAGCCACCGCTGCAACGCAAAGAGGGAGTTAGGGGCAGACACGGCAAACACCGGGAGACCGAGGGCAGGAGGAGAGCATCCCCGCCGGGGCAGGGGTGCACGGCCAAGAGAAAGGAAAAGAGGCGACGGCAGGCAGAAGCAGATTCCAGGTGGAAACGGCGGCAGTGGGAATACAGAGGTTTTTATTAACTAGCTGTGCACAGATGGAGATACAAAGAGTTGCAAAAGCAGCAGCGAGGGAAGCGGTACCTGTACGCGTGTCCCCTGGCACTGTGGGTCCCTAAAGCGGTGCCCGCACGGGAGCCCGGGCAATGCCACACGCCACAGGCTCACCATGTGTCCCCCCACTGCCTGGGGCACCCCAGATCCTCTCTCCCTGCCATCACTGCTGCCTGCTGCCTGTCCCGTGCTGGGCTTGGACCAGCTGCTGCAGGCAGCAAAACTGGCAGTGCCAATGCTGCCCCGGAGACGTGCAATCGCTGCCCAGATTGCACCTCCGACGGGAGAGGGCCAACGGGTTATCGCAGTGGGGCCAGGTTAATAAATCAGCGCAGGCAGAGCTCTCTGCGCTGCCTGTCTTGCCTGCCCTGCTTTGTGATCCTCAATGGTCCCACGGATGGGACACGGGGACTCCTGTACCCCACAGGACAAGGAAATCCAGTTCCTGCCTGCACCGCACTTTCCCCAGTGCCCCAGCATCCCTGGCACGAGCAGGCACTGGATCTCAGCCTTCACAACCAACTCGCAGCATCCTTGAAAGGTGGCACAAGACCTGCCCTCTCCCACTCTGCTTTCGGGACTGACTAAGCCAGCCCCGACTGCGCAGCCTCTCCTGCCAAACCCTGAGCTGAGCTTTGCTTTGTGCGTACCCGTGCCCGTGCCAGCCACAGCCATAAATCCATCCCGCAGCTCCGGTTCTAGTTTGCCTGGCTCCGGCGGTGCAGGGGGAGCTGACAACAGGAGAAATTGCAGCTACACCCGGTTGACGGCCCATTCACCCAGCGAGAGCACCGCAACGGGGCCACAGTGTCGCCGAGAACCGGGGCTGAGATAATTGCTGCAAATGAAAAAGGAGATTTATTCCCCAGCGCTGACTGTTAATAAAGGAGCAGGCTGACGTCGGAGCGGCTCAGGGTGTTTTCCCCCCTCTTTTCCCAGCTATTCAGCCAGCCGAGCGGCTGCTGCGGATTCCAGCAGAAACCAATTTGGATGGCTTCAGGGAGCCCGCGCTGTGATTTAATTAGGAGAAACAGCTGCCATGCTCAAACTGCAGTTCATTAGGAAAGTGCTTATGCAAAACAAGGGATGCTGCTTCATCACCCAGTGCACCCAGCCCTTGCCGGCCCCGTGGGATGCTCATCACCAGCCCCATGCTTCTCACCAGCGGAGTGCTCAACCCCAAAACCTGCCAGGGCAGAAGATACCAGATAGCCAGGGTCTAATTCGGTGCTATGCACAGCAAGGGATGGGCACCCAGTGGCACCGGCACCGCCTGCCTTTACGCTGCCAGCTCTGCTGCCTGCAGTCTCACTCCTGTTTGCCTGCGCTTCCCAAACCCGTTCAAGTGACAGGGAGAAAAGGAGATTTGTTTTCCACCTTGGCTCTGCCTGGAGGTAGAGTCACAGAGAGGGAGCAGGTAGAGGTGGAGGAAGAGAGACATCAGAGTGAGTCCAGGGCAGAGCACAGCAAGAGGGATAACAGAAAATAAACCTGCAGAGTGTCGAGGGGGAGCTGCGGCTTGGGTAGCAGAGGTGGCTTGGTCTTGCTTGGAGATGGACTCTCGGGAGCATCATCTTTGGTCTGACTGAGGTCCAGGGCAGTCCCATCATCACAGCTCCTGCGTTTGAGATCCCCCAGACCTTCCTTGGTCTCCTCGCCAGCATCCTTGGATCCCGCTTGTCCTAGCAGTTCTTTAGGGAATACAAATTCAACCGAGGGATGGCTGCTGATCTCACTGATGGTTATTTCCAGCTCACGGATAGTTTCTTCCAGGCTATCCAGTCTCTGGTACGTGCCTTCAAAAATCTCCTTGCTGCGCGCAGTCATGGAGCGGTGAGGGGACAACTGCCCTTTGCGGAGCCCCTCCGCCGCCTTCCCCCCCGCCCCGGTGTCCTCCGAGCCACCTTTGCCGCCGGCAGCCGGAGCCATGCCACCCCGGCCCTGCGATGCTGCGCAATGGCTTGGCCCCGAGAAAGCAGCGACCTGCTCCTGGAGACACTCAGCCCAGGACTGTCTGCTTCCCTGCGGGGCTGGATCCCTGCCTGGGAAAGCTCCGGGATTTGGCACTGGGCAGGCTGGGGCTGGTGAGGTGTCCTCCCTTCGTGCTTGTTTGCAAACCCCAGCAGAGTCTCCAGGAGGGAGCGATGCCTCCCGCACGCTCTGCCTGGCTCCTCCTTGGGGGTCCCCATCACCGGGAAACTGGGGGGACGGCGCCGGACCCTCTGCTGCCTGCACCGGTGGAGGGGACCGCTGCCTCTCCAGCTGCGGGACCCCGGGGACGAGGAGGCTGTGCAGCCAAGGGACTTTGGTGAGAAGCCTTGCTGCTGCCTTCTTGCCCACCGGCAGCGTTCAGAGCAGCATTCCCTCCTTGTCCCCCCGCGGGACAGCTCGTTTTAAGCTTTGAGAGAGACGGGACCTTGCTGGCTGCTAGAGGGAACCTCCACGTCTCTCCGGTTGCATGGGCATGGCCCCGAGATGGGCTGCTCGGGGGCTGCGGGGCTGAGGCTGGAGGGTACCCAGGTGCGGACGGAGACTTTTTGGAGATGCCAGGAGACACACAGCATTTCCTTCCCCCCTCGGGTGTAAGCTCCCCTCCTGCTCCTCCGCTGCCGGCCAGGTCCCCGTGCTCCGAGCAGCCCGTTTCCACCCACACCTCCGGTTCGGCTTCGGGGGACGGCGGTTCGGACACCCACTCGGTGAGCACAATCTGCGGGAGGGAGAAAGCCCTGCTCCCCGGGGCTGCCAGGGCCAACGGCTCCTAGGTAGAGAATTCAGACAGATTAAGAGCCGGGGGGAGAGCGGGAGCTGCCGGGGAGCACTGCATGTCCACACACACTACTTGGGTCCCCCATTGCTGGTGTCTCCGGGCATCGTAGTGCTGCAGGGAGGTGTTTGGCCATGAAGGGAGATGCTCGGCTCCCTCCTGCCCAGCCCTGACGTCCCATCGGTACCCACAGCATGGACAGGGACTGGTTTTCTACTGTGCTTAAGGCAACCTGGGTCTGTGAGATTTTGGCAATAACTTGCCTGGAGTTTTTAGCAAAAATGAGTCGGTGTTGCTGCACCTCCCGCACGCCTTTGGAAATTCGACTGCCGCAGTCCGGCTCGGATTTCTCCCATGCTGGTATAAACTGGCACGGCACTGGTGCAAGAGCAGAGCCCAGCCCTCGCGGGGTGCTTGGCCCCACAGGACACCACTGCTCCCAGCAGAGCTGAAGGCAGGGGACGAACCGTCGCAGATGAGGTGCCACGGGGCACCAGCCCTTTAAAACCCCGAGTAGCAAGAAGTCACCTAGAATATGCTGTCCTTCCTCCCCCACCTCTCTGTTCTTGTCCCAAGGGAGATGCAAGGAGCCGTGCAATGCCTGGGGGACTAGAGCCAGCCGTGCCCTAGGAAGGCGAGCAGGAGAGATGCTCTGGCAGAAGAGGTGCCCCCCTGCAGCTGCAGCCATCCCTGCCCTGGCCAGGGGGGGCTGCCGCCTCCGCGGGGGCTCCACGTGCAACCGGCACCGGCACCGCGGCCTCATGGCAAAGCAAGGCAGTACAGCAGTCACTCCATGCTGCCGGGTGGCACAGGATGGGCAGAGGCGATGTCTGCTCTGGCTCAACGTGTCTTACTCGTGTCCCAGCCCTGGGGCTCTGAGTAGCACCCGGGGCAGAGAGGGAAGGAGGCACGAGTGCTGGGATGGCTACGGAGCTCTGGGTCCGGAGCTGGACCCGTTCAAGCTCTGGGGAGAGGGGTCCTTGCCCGCAAGGAGAGGAGATGCTGTTCTGGGGGCAGCCGCGGTTGAGTCAGCCCTGGTGCTGGGTCTCCCAGGAGAGGGGAGGGAGCCAGCGGGACCCCTGCAATGTACCCAGACCCCCACCAGAGCTCACCTCAACTAGACACTTTCTGGTGAGGGGCTCAGCAGCACCCTCTGTCCTGCTCTTTGCCCCCTTGTTCTCCCACCCTGGGCATCCCCCGCTCCATCCCATCCACTCTCCGGGCACTTTTCTTTCCTCCTGCTCTCTCCACCCCAGATCCCAAGGGAGGATGGAGGGCAGGAGGGCCGGGAGGGAGCCGGGCTGTGTCCGCTCAGCAGCCGGGAGGGGTGATGGGCACAAGCCAAAGTGAGTCCCAGCAGCCGCTGGCCTCCGGTCCAGCCCTTCCTTCACCTTCCACACGCATCATGCACATGGAGTAGGGTCTCCCTGCGCAGGGCACAACATGCATCGCCCACCACGGCCCCCCTTCCAGTGACACCCACCCCAGGCACCCAGTGCAGCATGAGAGCGGTGAGCCCTCCCCGTGCCCTGCCCGGTGCGGTGCTGGGGTGGCCCCTTCCTTCCTCCCATCCATGTAGCTGCAGGATCTGGCCCTGACGGGAGCTGCAGCAGCCCCGTGCTGCTGTTGCATGGGTTAGTGCTCGGTCCTGTGCCATGTCAGTGCCGTACACGCAGTGGCGGCGAGCAAGGGAGTGGAGAGAAGCCATTAGTTTGTTAAATCAGAGAAAGAAGCAGAAGTGAGTTAAAAAGAGGCGGGAGAGGAGGTGGTTAAAGTGCAGCCCGTCGGCAGGAGAAGGGATCGTCGCTCGGAGCGAGCTGTTACCTTCCATCCTTCGGCTGCAACGGAGGCTCCTCCGTTGGGCCACATGTCTGCGTGCCCAGGGGAGACGGCAGCCGTGAGCAGATCGTAACGGAGCTTGGGAAGGAAAGGGGAGGCAGAGCTTCTCTGAAACACCTGGGGAGTCAAACACGGGGGGTTGGAGGAGGGAGGCTTGAGGGTAATGACGATGCAGCCCATGCCTGCAGGGATGCTTGTCAGGGTTACGCCAGGACCAGGGCTTGGCAGTCGTCGGCAGCGAGCGAAACATCGGCTGTTCTCGTCAGCCGCGGAGACACCCCCGTCCCTCTGCTGCCAGCAACATCGCCGGTCCCACTGCCTGCAGCATCACTGGTTCCCCTGCCTCCTGGGGGAAACCCAGCCAACAAAAAGCCATCCACTACCCACTTGGGCACCTTGCCCGTAGCAAACGGGGGGAGGACGTGGGGCACAGCCAGCCTGGGGGAGCTCAGAGCCTGAGGATAGCATCTCAGGTGGGATCTCTGCAGGGCGGCCCGTGCACAAAACCCAGCGAACCTCCAGCTGAAGCTGCGTAGCGTTAAAAAACAAATGAGTTCGGTTTAAAGCCCGAGATGGGGTGGAAGTGCTGAAGAGACACGGTGAACCGGGCACGCAGCACCTGAACCCAGCGAGGGGTCCGGCAGGGCGCAACTGCTCCGTGCCGCCCGTCCCTGCGGCACCGCGCTGCTGCTGGGATACAGGCGAGGAGGGGGAAGCCCACTGCTGTGCCGATGTGTGGGATGTCGTTCCCCGGACCCGATCCCAAGGTATTCCCCGCAGTTGCCCGGAGCTGGGCACAGCCACGCGCGAGCGGACAGGGCAGGGCGGGCATCGCCTCCAGTGCGGGTAAACTGGGGCATCCCGCAGCCCCTCCCGCGCTCACCTCCAGCTCCGCAATGATGCGGTCCTCGTCGTCGTCGTCTTTGATGGCAGACGCAATGATGGGAGGGGTGGACGCCGGCCTGACCACCTCCGACACCGTCCGTCTCAGCTTCACCTGGGGCTTCTGGGTCTCCAGCTCCTCCGACTCGGCCTTCTGCAAGGGGGGAGCAGGGCGGTGAGGGGTGGGGGGCACCAGGAGCCGGGGCTGGTCTTGCCGACGGTGACCGGCTCAGTCCAGCCCAGCAGCCATCCCATGGCCCCGCTCCCTACCTTCATAAAACCAGGCTCCTTCTTGCTGGTGACGATGACTTCGCCGCTGCGGGTTGTGGTCAGCCCATGGGACGAGGGGAAGCTCCGGCGTGGAGGGGGAGGTGGCGGCGATTTGGAGGGTTTCTCGGTCCGGTACCGTGGAACCGTCAGTTCGTCTGGGCACAAACGATGCTGTGAGGGCACGAGACCTTTCCCTGCCCCTCTAATACAACACCCGAGGCTCTCCCGCTGCCTCCCCGGGCATAAACCTCCCTTCGGGGCAGCAAACGGCTCAGCCCGGGGAGACCCACCGGCGATGGCACGGCCAGGGGACACGCAGGACCACGCACCCCCCAGCCCCAGGATCCGGAGGTGGACCCCAGCCCTCCCCACGCCGTACCTGATCCCCTGCGGCCGTTGGGGTCCCCCTTGCCCCCCGACTTCGGTGCGTGCTGCGGCTTGGAGGGTTTGTGCTCAGGCGTGGAGGCAGCGCTGCCGCTGCCCGTGGCTTGCTTGTGCTTGGCAGCGAATTCCAGGTCGGGGATGGCCTTCATCAGCTCGGCTTGCGTCTCCTCCAGGAGTCGGTTGATGTCCTTGGCGCTGTACTGGGTCAGCGCTGCCCGCTTCTCCTCCCAGTCCCGCTCGGCAGCCTGCGGACGGCAGGCAGAGCCCGCTGCAGCCCCCAGCCATGCGGCAGCTTCTCCTGCCCTTGCAGGCAGGAGGTGACCCACAGCTCTGCTTGCTGCCCCCCCCAACCTGCTGTCGAGCCCGGGAGGAGTTGGCGGGGGGCGGCCACCGCTGCCCCCATCCCCAAGCCGCACACCCCTCGGAGTAAAATTGGGGGTGCTCCCAAGGCTGCATCACCTGGGGCTCCCCACCCTCCAGACACCCCAATGGCTACAAACCCAGCAAGGAGGAGGATGGACCCAGTTCCTGTCCCCAGTTTCAGCTGGGAGACATAGGGATAGACCCTCTAGAAGAGGCCCCCAACCCCCCCCCCAGCTGAGGAACCCACCGCAGGCTCTCACCTCCACGGATACAGCTTTGTCTGCACTCTTCTTGCTGGGGGTCTCCGGCCCCGTCTGCGTCTTGGCGGGTACCATCTCCGGAGCTCGGGAAGGGTTATTGCTCTTGGAGGGATGGGTCTGGGTTTGGGGGGGGCTGTGCCCAAAGCTGGGCATGGCCAGGGTCTCGGTGACAGCCGTCAGGTGGTGGAGGTTCACTGGGGGGCTGGTGGGCATCTCCAAATCCAGCCCTTTGCTGAAGTCGGTCTCAGGGGCCACTTTCTTGGGGGACTGGCTGAGGTTGCTGGGGGAGGTCCACACGCCCTCGTCCACTTGCCTGCCAGGGACAGAGCGAAGGTGCTGGGGTGGCTGCACGGTACGGGGCGGGGGGGTTACTGCACCCTTTCCAAGCCACGCCACAAAAAAAACTTGCTCTCCTGCAACTCTGCGTTACGTGGCTGAAGGTTTAGGTTCTCTGATGTCTAGGAAGGAGTTGGAGTTGATGCTACAGCCTCTCTTGGGGGAGCACACGAATGAGCTCCTCTACCTGGCTGTCCACTTTCATGAACCTCGTAGGAAATCGGATCTCTCCGAATCCTGCCCCTCCGTCAGATCTGGCTGAAACTGCCCTTGGGATTCAGGAGTTATTAGGGCTGGGGAATGACAGGTAGGCAGATTCAGACACTGCATGATCTTATAAGCTCATTTCTGTAGAAAACCAGGCTAGCAATGAGCCCGAGGCGAGCCCGGTGCCGGAGCGCTCCTCCTGCAGCGTGGCCGAGCTGTAAGCCATCCCGAAAGGTCTTGTAATGGGAAGAGGCAGGTAGGCTCAGCCACGGTGCACGGCCCAGCCTGCCACTATCGTTAGATCTGGAAGATGATTTTTCTCCAGCAGAACGTTTTTCTGCTCCTCAGGAAAGAGACTTCTGATCACGCTAAGGGTTGCCTTTCTATCTGGAGATACGACCGCGCTTTTTTCAAGGTGATAAGGAAAAGTCAGTTTAAAAAGAGGGGTTCTCACATACACACTGGAAAGGACCGAGGGCATTTTTTAGATCCTTAGCAGAAAAATGAGCCTTTTTTCAGCAGCCCTTAGGATTTGGATCCGTGACACAGAGAGGATACCGGCACACACACGGGGGGGGCACAGGGACAACTGAAGAGACCGGCTGTGTCTTCCAAGGTGCTCAAGAGGCCGGGGTTGGGGCTTGGGGCTCACCTGCGGATCTGGGCGAGGGTGTCCGTCACCGTCTTGCAGCGTTTGAGCAGACCGTCGAGGCGGTTCGGCTCCTCCTTGAGGAATTTGACTGCTTCCACCTCTACCCGCAGCACCACCCGCATCTTGCTCTGCAGGCTGGGGAACTGGGCTGGGGTGGGAGAGTGGGGGGGGGGTGTCATCAGGGCCCCATCGTGCCGGGGACCCCCTCCCGGTGCCCGGCTGGCAGTGCCAGGGCACCCCACACCCACCAAAACCACCACGGCCATCATATCCATGGCAAGAGCACCTTGCCAGACAGAATGGGATGAATCCTGGGAAGCCTGGGCTGGTGTCCCTCCTGCTGCCCGTGCCCATCATCCCTTTTCCATTCACCCGCAAGCACTGATTTTAGCCCCTGAAGGTTCCCCCTCCACATCCACAGGCACCAAACACTGCTCTGGAGCTGGGGGCTTGGTACCAAGGACCCCGGGGACTCGGCGGCAGGGGCTGATGTGGAGCAGTTTGCTCCTGGCTCCCTGCCTGCTGCTCTGCTTGCCATCCCGGCTGCTCAGCATCAGTCTGACTTTATGGAAAGGCTGCAGGAAAGCGGAGCTGCTTCTACCTCTGCCCTGTGCCCCCCGGCCCTCCCCACACTCCCCCCTCCCTGTAGCCCCCGCTTCTTGCAACCTCAGCAACTGCTGCCAAATCATCGTTTACTGTCTGCCTTGGCTCTGGCAGGCAGGAGCTCTGCCACTTTGAATCGAGGTGCTGGGCGTCTGGTTGCAAAAGGCAGGATGGGGACAGCCCAGGGACGGCAGGCTGCAGGAGCCAGCAAAATCAAGGACAACGTGCGCGGCGGGGGGCAAGCGCAAGGTCCCACCGGACGGGCAGGCAGCAGTTCCAAGTAACCGTGAGCTGTTGGCGGGGGGGGGGGACTCAGGCAGAGTCCGCAGGACTGACTTGGACAGCTAGCAGAGCAAACAGGGGCAGGCAGCAGGAGCGTGGGGTGCAGCCCTCAACCCGACAGCAGCCCAAAGCCCGCAGGACACACACAACGCTGACAGGCACCACGGGGAACCTGCCCTGGGGATGCAGGAGAACACACCGGCAGGTGCGAACGTGCAAACCCAGGGGCAACCTGGAGCAGCCCCCCGTGTGAGGATGGAGCAGGGAGATGCGGGCAGGCTCCGCTTGCCACCCAGCCCCGGACCCGGCCACGTCCTCACCCTTCAGGTCTGTCAGCGTCTCCCCCAGCTGCTTGAGCACCACTGCCTTCTCCTCCAGCTCCTGCACAGGGATGAGCCGGTGGTTGTGGGCCAAATCCTTCTGGATCTTCTCCACCGACTTCTCCAGGTCACTGTGAGCACAGAGGCAGGGCAGGGGTGTCACTGCTGCTCCGGGATGCTGGAGAGCCCCCGGGGGTGGCCAGCCTGGCAGGTCCCCCACGCAGCACAGGGGAGAGGACAAGCGGGCTGGGGACCCCTCCTCACGCTAGACATGCGGTCAAGGCTGTGGCCTGGCACCGTGCAGAGCTGCCGATTTACACCCACGGAGGGTCTGACCCGTCAAGATCAGCGTGCAAGGACCCCCTCCCCACTTGCACGCCCAGTCCCGCCGCCAGCCCTGGCTCACTTGAGCTGCTGGGTGATGAGCTCCTCCTCGTTGAGATAGCGGAGCCGCTCCTCTTCCACCAAGCTGCGCTGGCGCTGCAAGGGGTCCTCGTGTTTGCGCATGGTGTCCGTCACCCGCACGCTGATCTCCGTCTCCGTCCGCCGCAGCATCGTCTTCACCGTCTCCTGGTTCTGCAGCTGCAGGGACGAGGAGGGGGGGGGGGATTCAGGCTGGGCAAGATCCCCCCCGATGGGGACCGGTGTGGGTGCAGGGCTGGCCACTTGTGGGGACAGCTCTGAGCTCGGCGTGGGGAGGGATCCCCTCGTTCTCCCACACCCAACCCCGTGCAAAATCACCGGGAAAGGGGGATCTTCCTGCTCTGGTGCTGGACCCACCCCAGTAAGAGCTGGGCTAGGTTGGGGACCCCCCCCCCGCACCGTACCCACCTGCAGCTTCTTGAGCTGCTGCAGCTGGTTGCGGAGGTCGCTGGCGTTCTGCTGCAGGTCGTGGAGGTGCAGCTGCATGTGCAAGCGGGTGATGGCAGTGGGCTGCCCCGCCGGCGTGCTGGTGGCGGAGGGCGGCGGGGGCGCGGGCACCGGTGTCCCCATGCCGCTGCGGCTGGTCGCTGCGGGGAGGGCAAGCAGAGGCTGCTGAGGGAAGGTAGCCCACCCCGGGGGAGGTTGCAGACTCCGCTCCTCTGCTTTCCCGGGAAAGACCTCTCTTTCCCCACCCTGTGCTTCAGTCCAGCAGTTCTGGGTGGTCTACCCGCTGCCCCCACGCTGGCTCCAAGGAGAAGTCACCCCAGAGCTGCCCCTTAGTGGGACTGGGGGGTCCCACTGGCTGCCAGCACATGGTGGGAGCTGCAGAGCCCCCTCTCCTGTGCCCACCCTGGGACTCCCAGCAGCCGCGGGGCAGAGGGAGGGGGTGTTGTGGGGCGAAGGGCTGGCTCTCCAGTCACTTACACGCTGATGGGGGGGTCCCGCCGTTGGTGGCTTCTGTCTTCTCGCTGCAATGAAGGAGAAGAGGGGAGCGAGCGTGGACCCGGCACCTCTGTCCTCACCGGCTCAGGGGGATGCAGGGGCATGGCGGGGGCTGGTGTCCCCCGGGGAGGGGAGGCAGGACCCCCCAGCCTCGGCAGCAAACAGCCCAGCTGGAAGCATCCCACTCCCCGCAGGAGACCCTGGGGTCCCACCCCTACCCTCCCGCTCCTTACCTGGGGGTCTCGGCCTCGGAGCCGCGGAGCAGCGCGCTCTGCACCAGCCCCGTCAGGCTGGCGATCTGCTTCTCCATCGCCTCCATCCTCTCCCTGCCATGGGGAAGGGAGAGGGGCCGGGTGAGGAGCTGGCTCCGGCACCACGGACACCCTCAGGCTTGTCCCAGCCTCACCCGCACCCACCCACCGGGTCCCTGCAAGTCCCAGGAGGGACGTCAGGGAGATGGCAGCACGGCTGTCACCAGCTATATCCACCCCCTTCATTCCTTCTCTCTTCTTGCCTCCAGCTACCCCCAATCGCTCCCCTCAGCCCTGCACAATCTGGTGTTTCATTACCCATCCTGGCACCTCTACCGCCGTGGCGACAGGGCAAAACCTTCCTCCGCTCTTCCTCTACCTCCCCAGCTGCACCGACGGACAACTGTCCGAGCAGCAAAGTTCACATCCACGGGGGAATTTCTCCCGCGCCCCTTCTTACCTCGTTTCCGTATCCTTAGCTGGTCCAGGGGAGCCGAACCCCGAGAGCGGGCGATCGCTGGGGCCGGGAAACAGCTCCGGAGGACCAGAGGAGCTGGGATTGCGTGGCTTGTTGACGGGGCTTTCCATGAAGACGGAGGAGCAGGAGTCCTTGCGGAAGGACTGACGGACGGGTGAGGAGCGGCTGGGGGGTCCCGAGTAGGGGCTGTGCGGGCTTTGCCCCGGCTGCACGTCCACCAGCCGGCCATCGGCCATCTTCTGCGGGGAAGAGGGGGGCATGCGGAAACCCAAGCCGGGTCCATATGTGTCGCTGTAAATGGGCGCGTTGGGCTTGTACAGGCTGTCCTCCAGCTCCGTCTGCAGGGCGGCCGCCGAGTAGGTGCTGAGGGAGCGAACGGACCCCCGCTTGTACAGCCCCCCCGAGTAGCCAAAAGGGTCTCCCATGCCAGCCAGGGACTGGGTGGAGGTGATGCTGAGCCGGCCCTCGTGCACCATTCCGTAGGGATCGGCGTACAGCCCCTCATTCTTCACCAGCACCACGTTCTTGCCGGCCAAGTCCTCGTCCGGCTTCACATCCCGGCGCTCCAGGATGGCACTGGGACTGGGCGAGACGCCCTGGGCGGGCGGCAGGTTGGAGAGACGCTCGCTGTGATGGACGGGGCTGCCGGCGTAGGAGGGCGGGCGGCCCCCGCTGTAGGACATGCGGGAACGGGACGGCGAGGAGGACTGGAGCACCGGCGGAGGGGAGCCCGAGGTGAGGTGGGAAGCCGGGGACATGTTGTTCAGCCGGCGGGTGGGAGACGATTCCCTGGAGGTGTACACCATCTCCCTCTGCGGAAAGGGGCGGCGGGGTGGGGGTCAGCACCGCGTCCCTGCGGGCTGGCCCCCCTGCCCTTGCTCTACCTGGCTGGGACCCTGCCTTGCTGCACCTCTCCAAAGACCAAGGTCTGCAGATTCTGCATCTTCACCTGGCCTTGGCAAAAGGCAGCTCCCTCACTCCCACCCAGGAGTGGGATGATTTATTCTGATGAATCCCCTAATTATCATGTTTATTACCCTGCTGTCAGGCCCCAAACATCCATTCTCTTGAAGTAACACTTAACAACGCTGGAACCGGGCAAGACAAATCACAGTCATTACTCCTTCCACAAACACGCAAAATTACCAGTCCTTGTCTCCATCGCTTTCTCTCTTTACTGGTCCCAGCCCGCTGAGTGCACCCACACCGCAGGCTCTCCCTGTGACACCCCGTTCCCCCTTACCCTCAGGTCGCCATTGGTGATGTGCGAGGCTGGGAACGAGGCGTAGAGTGGCTCTTTCCTGTAGATTTTAATGATACTTCTGTCCTGGATATCGCTGAAAGAAGAGGCAGAGCCATAAGCATCTGGGACAGGCAGCCACCGAGCCCCCAGCAAGTCCCAGCCACAGGACTGCACCCACACCCACCCTTCTGCTTTCATCCCACTAATTTCCTCGCTCTTCATGCTCTTAAAAAAAGGAAAATCAATCTGTGGTGGATTTCTGAGGCCCCCCCCCCTCACCGGACATCCTCCAGCTCGTAGAAGACGTTGCGCGACTCGTCCTTGATGAGGATGGCAGTGTTGGGAGACTTCAGCATCCCCATGGTGAGCTTCTGGGGGAACATGTGGACAATGAGGGCGTGCAGAGTGTCCATGCTGCTGATCTCGTGGGTGATGTGGACGCGCCTCGTCTCATCCCCAAACTGCAGGAAAAGGACCCCTGGAAGCAGAAGGAGCAGAAAGTGGTGAGGTGTGCCCGCACCCCTTCTCCATGCAACGCCAAAGATGCGCCGAGGTCAGCGATGGAGGTTTGCCCACCTCCGGCCACCCAACCTCACCCCGGAGCAGCGAGGCCGAAGGCAGCTCATCCTCCTCGGCCACGCTGCACAACGTGCAGTGCCTCCCGCTCCTCCTGGGCTTATTTGGGCAGATACAAACCGATCCCACACCCGGCACACGCCGGCATCCACCCGCAGAGGTGGGCAGAGATGTTTGGCGGTGGCCGGGCAGGTACGTGCTGCCCGTCCCGGGGGGATGCCGAGCCCCGAGGGTACCTGGCGATCGCAGCTTCGTCTGGCTGGTGGAGCGGGACAAGGGCAAGCTCTGCCGGAACCGGTTCATCCTGTTGAACCCCAGGGGCAGCTCTGCTTCCGACATGGTTTCCAAGGATTCGGCCGAAGCGAAGGAGAGTTTGGCTTGATCGGCCAAGCCGGGCTGGGAGCCCTGGGAGTGTCGGGAGCTCCTCGTCTGGAAGGGGAGAGGAGAGAGGTCAGAGGAGAGCTGCGCTGGGGACCCCAGCCCCGGTCCGCTCCCCTGGACGCAGCCATGTGCTGCTCCCGCGTTTCCTCCGGAGGTCGGTGCTGGGATGGAGCGGCTCGGGTGAGGCTAAGCCGCATCCAGGGATGCTCAGTCCTGGATCCCCAGCTGAGTCAGCACACCAGCGTGGTCCAGATACAGCGCCAGCTCGAGGCCTCTTCCATCTCCTGCTCTAAGCATGTACAACCATTTACAGTGCCCTTGCCTCCTGCAATTGCTCGCTCACGTTTTCCGCTTCAGGCTGGCAGCACGCTGCATTTCAAAGCCTCCCGGTGCCGTTCCAGGCGCCTTTGAGTTCCCCCACCGGCAACCCACTCGAAATAAAACCAGCGCTAGCTAGCTGGTGATGGAGCCAGGGCTTGTATGCAAGCACTGGAATAACCTTAGCAATTACAGGAGGTTACACATCCATTACACCAATGAACCAGCTCCTGGGAAACATAAATGCCCGCCTTATTCTGGAAGCAAAGCAGCGGCAAGGTTTATGGCTGCCTGAGTCGGGGGAAAGTAATGGGTTTGGGTTTATAGCGGTAAAAATTTAATATGCCAGGAGTCCAATTTCACATGGCCGAGCGTATATCCACTGCATAGAAGTTCAGGCTACGGACGTGGGCTTTCTGCACAAACATGTCCAAACACACAGCCGAGTCCCCTTGTCACAGGTACCCGCCTGGCAGCGGAGCAAACGCTGCCTGTCAATACCCCGAAATACAAGGCTTGATTTTCCAGACACGCATTTAACGTTGACAAATCAAACCGAGAGAACAAACAGCTCCTGGGGTGTGGAAAAGGCGGCATGGAAGGGACAACAGCTCTATTTTAAGACCAAGAAGAAAAATCAATATGAAATGATAACAGCCATCATCATCATTTAAATTAGACATTAATTGGAAGATTTAATTAATCCTGCGGGGCGGGGTTTTCTAGGACTTGAAATGTTCTCACTGTAGCTAATTGCTGGAAAATTGACTGCTTAGTTTTGTTGTTATTTTAGCACAAAGCACGCTGGCAGCGCAGATGCTTGAAATCTTACATTAAGAAAGGGAAGCGGGGCAGGACTGAACGTGGGCCAGCGCATCCCCCAGCCACGGGGGGCTGGGGGGGGCTTCGCGGCGGGTAAGGAAACCGCAGTGAGCAGAACGCAATGGAGACACCAGTCTCCTCTCCCCTATGGTCCCAGTGTGCAGGTCTTTGGGGCGTAGCAGCTGGTTTTTTGGGGCTCCCTGCCCTTGCACAGCCCTGGGAAACCTTGAGGGCTTGCGGTCCCCCGTCTCCGGCTGTCTTGCTCTGGGTTTGCGGTGCTGCCCCCCCCCCAGCTCCCAACCCAGGATGGATCCTTGGCCACAGGGAAGCGCAGGGATGGGGCAGGCAGCACGTGGCCAGGATGCGACTCACGCTGCCGGGGCTGCAGCTTAGCCTGGCTTTGCCCTCCTGGCAGCCCTTTTCTCTCCGCTCCTTCCCCTGCTCCGTGCCAGCGGGGTCTCACCCTGCCCTGTCTCCATCCATCCCTCTCTGCTCCCCCCACCCAACCCCCCCCCAGCCAGAGCCCACCACATCTGGGCTGGGCTTTAACAGCCCTCGAGCTTTCACAGGGGATGACAAAAGGCGGCTGGCTCACAGCCCCCCCTCCCCAGGATGCGTTTTGTCTGGAGAAAATAATCATAAGAAAAAAATTGATTTACCCGACGGGGGGGATCGCTGCCTCCCCCTCCCCGTGGCACGACAGGACGGCTGAGACCGCGTTGCCATGTAGCATCCTTGTTGCTAAGGGCTGTTGCGGTGTGCGTGCCTCCGCACAGCACCCCAACACGCTGCGGTCCCTACAGCCCCTATAGCACAGCACCCCAACATGCTGCGGTCCCTGCAGTCCCTATAGCACAGCACCCTAATGCACCGTAGTCCCTATAGCACAACACCCTAATGAACCGTGGTCCCTACAGTCCCTATAGCACAGCACCCCAACACACCGCAGTCCCTACAGCCCCTATAGCACAGCACCATAATGAACCACAGTCCCTATAGCACAGCACCCTAATGCACTGCAGTCCCTGCAGCCCCTATAGCACAACACCCCAACACACCACAGTCCCTACAGCCCCTAAAGCACAACGCCCTAATGAACCATGGTGTCTACAGCCCGTATAGCACAGCACCCTAATGAACCATGGTCCCTATAGCCCCTATAGCACAGCACCCTAATGCACTGCAGTCCCTACAGCCCCTATAGCCCAGCACTCTAATGAACCATGGTCCCTATAGCCCCTACAGCACAGCACCCTAATGCACTGCAGTCCCTACAGCCCCTATAGCCCAGCACTCTAATGAACCATGGTCCCTATAGCCCCTACAGCACAGCACCCTAATGCACTGCAGTCCCTACAGCCCCTATAGCACAGCACCGTAATGAACCATGGTCCCTATAGCCCCTACAGCACAGCACCCTAATGCACTGCAGTCCCTACAGCCCCTATAGCACAGCACCCCAACACAGTACGGTCCCTATAGCCTGCGGGATGGCTGCGGGAGCGTGGTGGTGGGAAGAGCTGGCTGCTCCAGGTGAGCCCGGACCCCTCCTGCCTTCTGCCTCTGCCCTGGGGTTGCAGCTGACCTCAAGTAATTAAGCTCATCTGATGGAGCTAATTATGGCATCAGTCAAAAAAAAAAAAAAAAGGAAAAAAAGGGCAAGATGGAAATTAATGGATTTTTAGCCTGGAAGGGACTGTTCTGGCCTGATGCTCAGCACAATGTGCTCTCCCGGCCCGAGCAGGGACCCAGCGGCCCCACAAAACCCTCGCTGGCACCAGGGCAAGAGCCGCACACTCCCCTCCCCGGCACCCCTCGCCGCAAGGCACCTCCGTGGGCAGGGGACCCTCCGCTCCTGGGCACGGGACACCCACCCACCCACCCACCCAGGGCCAACACAGGATGCTGGCGAGCTGGAAAGGACCGACCCTGCGGTGGGAGGGGGGGGGACACGACTCTAGAAGTGCTAGGGGTGGTGTCTCTGCCATTTCTCGCCTGTGGCTATTTCGGCCACATCGGCTTTGCCGGAGGGTGCAGCTGCGGGACCCGGGTGCCCACGGATCCTTGCAGCCGCAGCGGGGAGTTGAGATGCTCGGCGAGCGGGGAGCGCAGCGGCTGCTCCGTCCTCGGCCTCCAGCAGACCGTTAATGAGCTGACTCCAAGGGAGCTGTTTTTTATTGCTCTGCCTCACTAATGACTTATCCTGGAATAAAATAATACGTTAACTGACAACTCAGCCCCCACACATCCTGCGTCCCGCCCCTGCCGCTGGCTGGTGCCGACGTGGCACGGCAGCCCACGGCAGCCCACGGGACGGCTCCGCTTCCCCCCCCCCAACCCCATTCGCAGCACTCACAGCCCTCCCACGGAATAGGTGGGACGTGATCGCAGTCACCGAGGCCGTGGCTCACCCCGATTGCGGTGGGACCTGACGCTTTCATGCAGCTTCATCCATCACCGTGGAGTCTAAAATGGGTGCCCAGATCCCTGCTTCGTTGGAGATGCTTTGGTGGGGGCCCAATCCTGCCTTGCTGGGTGCTATCCTGGAACGAACAGTGCCTGGACCTCTCTGTGCCAGCATCTGCACCGACAGAATGGATGTCCCCTGCTGTCACGGGGGAACATGCCACCCCACCGAGCGCTGCCCCAGGCTGGAGGGGGAGACATGGGGCTGCGGGTGCTACCCCGGTCCTGGGGGCACGCAAGGCTCCGGCTCCCCGTGTGCCTGCCGGGGCCAGTCCTCAGGGTGCATGGGCTGAGCTTTCAATCCAATGCAGGATGAAAATAAACATCTAACCCTCGCCACCGTCTCCAGAAGGGAAAGGGTATTCTCTGTTTGCCCAGACCATATCACACACCGCAGCCGTGGAGGAGATATCAAAGGCTGCAACAGTCAAGTGCTATGCGCACAATAACGATCGTAATATCCTCCTGCTTTGGGAGCACCTTCCATCCCCAAATCCTCACCTTCCCTCCTGCCTGCTGCGTATCAAAGCCCCGAGTGACCAGACCGTGGCGAGGATCGATGCTGGCACCCACGCGCCCACCCAGGGCACAGCTCTGCACGCGGCCGGCTGCGGCCGTGCAGCGTCCCACCCCACGCAGCTCCCAGCTGGGGAAGGCTCTGGACGTGCAGGATAAATCCCAGCTGCTGCAGCAGCGCTTTGCAGGGAGGTGACCAAAACCCACCTGGGACCCCCAGCCTGGGAGCAAAGGTGTTTTGCCCCCTCCCCTTCTCAGTTATGCCCCCCCCAGGGGCAGTTTTGCCCAAGCCCAGACCCCACATGAAGGACTCGGTCTCCTGCAGCTTCAGAAGAACCCGATGTCTCCTGTGGGCACCGAGATCTTTCCCCACGGCATCCGAAACCCACCCGCGATGGCAGCGAGGGGCTAGAGGGGAGGGGACGCAGCTCTCCCGCTTGCTGTCCCTGCGCCGCAGCAATGCCATGCTGGGAGATGACCCATTTCTTGCTGAACTAGCGTCACAACACAGGGTTAATACGATGCCTGGCTGATTTCTGCCACGGTGACGTGTGCTGGGAGTCCAGCTCAGGGTCAGGGGCAGCAGCGGCATCTCCCCTGAGCCTGGGGTCCCGGTGCCTGCCCCCCTCCACGGTTCGGAGCATGGGAAGCAGCAGGTTCGTGAGCAGAAGGCGAAGGAGTGCAGCTGCCCAAAAGCAAAACAAAAGCCGCCCAAGGCTACGGGGCAGCGGGGCACCGCGGGTGGGAAAGGTGTGGAGCAGCTTACTTTTGGGAGGGCAGAGCTGCGGCCGATGGGGCGATGGGCACCAAGCTCAGGGTGACTGCAGCCTGCCCTGGGGAAGAAACCTGCTCGCTATCTGCCAGGGAGCGGTTTGAAGCCCCCGGGAGCCTCCTGCGATGCAGAAGCATCGGCGAAGCTTCGCAAGCTGGGAGCGCATCATGGGTGCTATTTTGGTGGTTTTCCCAGTGAAAACCCACTCACAAAGCACCCGGCTCCCCCCAGGCCCCTCCTGAGGAAGGCAGCGGGAACATCCCCCCACGCCGGCGGGGACAGGAGCATCCCCAGCCCCTCCGCAACTCCCTGGGAGTCTTATATAAAAGAGGTGGGATGGGGAACGAAGGGAGACTTGGGGGCTTTTGTCTTTTCTCTCGTCAGAGCTAAAAAAAGATACAATTAAGCGACTCTTTTAGCTCCTAAAACTCCAAACAATCCCTTTACTGTCAGTGCTGAAGCAGCTTCATTATATTTGCCTGGCTAGGTAAGGATTCTTCCCTCCTCCTTCTCTCCCCTCCCTTCTTCTTGTCCCCATCCTTCCCTCCTTTCTTCCACACCCCTCTCCCCTCTCCAGTATTACCCTCCCTGGCTTTGCAGGCTGAATGCTCAGGGCTGGATGGAGGGAAGGAGCCGAGGTGCCAGCGGTGTTGGGGGACTCGGGCGAGGAGCAGGGCTGTCCCTCTGGATCTGGTGGTGATGGGCACCACAGTTATCCCACGGGAGTAGGGACAAGCAGCGGAGCTGCTCGGTCTCGATGGAGAGCCGAGATGGCCGCAGGGAAGAGGGGGAAAGTTTAGGAGAGGAGCAGAGGGACCAGGGGCACAGAGAAAGGTGGCAGAAGGAGTTTGGAGGGAGCAGAGCTGGGAAACCTGGGGCAGAGAAGCAGCTCTGGACCTCCCACAGGGCACTTTAAAGAAGATAAGAGAAAAAAAAAAAAAAACCAAGAAAAAAATGTGTGGGGAAAGGATCCTGCCCCGGGACAGAGCAGGGCACTCCGCAGCTGTTCCCATGCAAAACTCAAAGCCACCGGAGCTCATTAATATTTCCGCTCACTTCCTAAGACAGGCAGCAAGCCTGACCCTGCAAAGGGACCCTCAGAGATGGAGCAGAGGTTTTGTCACAGCGGAGACAGTCGAACCTCCGCCAGCACCTCGCTCCTACCCACAGCGGGCTCCGAGGGCAATGTCGGACTTGACCCGAGAAGAAAGCAGCCATTTCAGGCCCGTTTCTGCCTGACCCCTCTGTACATCACACACACCAGCACTCAGCAACCTGCGGTGCTCAGGGGTGTTTCAGCCATGGTAAGAATATTATTTGCAACAAGGAGACCGGGCAGTAGAGGGGGGGTCCCTGACCACACGGCTCCTCTTCCCTCTTACTCTTCCCAGCTCAGCCCAAGCTCTGCAGCCTGTCCTGGCAGAGAGTCCAGCCCCTCTCCCCTCCCAAAAACCAGCTGAGACAACCAGAACACAGCCCACAAGCACCGATACAGACCTGTACTCGCAGCTGGGAAGGATAAGCCCTCGCCTTGCTAATGCCACAGGCAGCGTCTGGCCCCGAGCTCAGCCTCTCCCCAGGACCCCAGTATCACCAGGTGAAGCAGCCCAGGCTGTGCTGGGCAGCTGCTGCAAGGGCTGGGTCCGGCGGCAGCCCCCAGACCCCCCCAGCTCACGCTCCATCCTGCCCCATTGGCAGGGACGATGCACTGGAGCGCGTTGGGGCCGGCTGGGCATCGCCCTTGGACGGATGGATGGAGCCCTGCAAAGGTCCCGGGCAGCCGCGATGCTCTGCCACGCTGCCACCTTCCCAGCTCCCATCTGTTTGCATCTCTTCTGCCGCGCCGCATGATGGGGATAAAGGCAAAGGCCCCCTAAAATCCACTCCGGCCAGCTTGGGAAACAGCTGGCATGGAGCTGGCAAGGCCAGCCCTGGGCAAAGCAATGCAACCGGTTATTTACCAAGTACATAAAACCCAGCTCCAGCCCCTGGTTGGACACTGATCTGGATTAATTCCTCATAATCCCCCTCTCATCATTTAATCCAGCATCTGACTACAGGTCCCATCTGGTGGTGTGCTGAGCTCTCAGGATGGGTACTGGAGCTCAGCACCCCGATGGTCCGGGCTGTGCTGGGGATGAGGAGACCCCACCAGCCTCCAGCTACAAAGCCGGGAGCGGGGAAGGATGTTTCGGCATCACTGCTGTGCCGGTGCTCGAGCCATCGCCGAGCTGGGACTCACCCCAGGTTCTTGCTGTGGGACCAGGGTAAGCCGCCGCACCTTTCTGTGCCATCTCCTGGCACGGCATCCTTCGGAGCCGGTGCTGGGAGTAGCCATGGGAGAGGGCAACGGGACCCCTCACGTGGGGCTCCCGCCTGATGCTTCTTGGACCCTTGCTCTCCATCCCTCTTCTCCAGCCCTGCCTCTCCCTATCTAGAAACAAAAAAAAGAATAAAAATATGTATTTCTCTCAGCCATTGCCTGCATCCCTACCCCTGCCTGTGTGCACATCCCAGCCTGGTGCCTGAGGCCTCCTCCCCTGAATTCCCAGGGTTTGGCTCACTGGAGCTAGAAGGGACCATCCCTCCTGGCAGCGCAGGGACCGTGATACCGCAGCGCAGCCTCCGCAGGGCAGGGCCAGCGTGCCGGCAGCTGGATGGGACAGTCAATATTTACAAGCCAGAGCTGAAGGGGACATCTCTGAAAGCCTGGTCCAGACCACTGCTCCCAGCCCGCGCCATTGCCTGGGTAAATGGATCTCAGAAACAAAGGGTTGGGGAAAAAACAGCGGACACAGCCCATTCACCTTCCCCACACCTGGAAAAGCCTTTCCATGGATATTGTAGGTGTAACTCCCATCCCCAAACACACAGGCTCAGAGCTGCTTCACCGGGCTGCTCCGGGACAGCCGAGCGTCCTCCATCCCATCCTTTAGAAAAATGTATCTGTGCTGAGGGAGCTCGATGGGGAAAGCCTCTCCCTGCGGAGCTGGGGATGCTCCCAATGCCTGGGTGCTGGAAAACTGGAGGATGCACCAAAGGGGGCTGGGGACCCCAGCCCCACTGGGACCCCACCTGGGTGAGCGGTCCCTTCGAGCGTGCAGGGAAGTGGGGCTGGAGCCTCAGCCGCTCGAGTCTGCGCTGCCAGCGAGGGTCAGCAGTGAATAAAGCTGTTAGCAAAGCTGGGAGAAAAACAACATCTGTCCCTCCTGCAGCTCTGCTTCTGTCAACATTTCCAAGGAAAATTTTAATTGAAATCTGAAACTTTTTTTTTTTTGAAGCAGCTCTGAGAGCTGTTAAAGAAACAGAGGCAGGGGAAGGAGGGAGGGATTTCCAGATACCTGTCCTGCAATGTTCCCCCCCATTTCTCTGCCAGCCTGATCCCATCACAACATCGCTGGAGGGTTTCAGCCAGGCCAACCTGGTCCCACCTCTTTGCTTGGGGTCATTGAGCCCAGGGCTCAGCAAGGTGGTGCCTGCCCTTCCCTCCCTCCGAGATGTCGGGATAAGAGCCCACCACCTCGGTCCCCTCCTGGGCCCCAGTAATGGCTGGAGGGGCTCCTGTGGAGGAGAGGGCTGTGCTGTTAGTGCCCCAGGGCGTGGGACAGTGGAGCTTTGCAAAAATGAATTCCAGTTGGTGTCTGGAGAACTCCTTCGAGACTCCCCAGCCTGCCCAGCTCTCAACGTCAGGAGCCTGGTCACCACCCGAAGCAGCTCTGACCCCTCTGCAAACAAACCGATGCCAGCGCATCACAAACCGCTCCATTCATTCATTCATTTCTAATGAACTCCACTCAACCTTAATTATTGATGCTCCCAGAGAGTGAGTCAGCGAAGAGCTGCCGGCTGTTTTGTAAGAGGAGCAGAGCCCAGGTAAGGGGACACTTCCCCAGCAGATGCCTCCTTACCTCGAGTCTGGCTGCAAATCCCTCCCAGGGAGCATCCCTGACCAGAACACAGCATCCCTGACCAGGATACAGCATCCTCGGCACCTGGGCATCACCTCACCGGCCTTCCCAGCCCGGGTATCAGCTCTGGAGTTTCAAACCAGCTTCGGAGAGGGTAGCCCAGCTGTCCCAGTACTGCATGCACAGGGCTGCGGTGCCACTCTCCTCCCGCACATCCCAGCTCAGGTGCTTGATCTCAGCGAGCAGGGGCTGAGCGGGTGCAACTGAACCCCTCCGCATCCTTGTGCAATGTTTCACACCAGCTCCACCAGCCAGGAGCACTGAACTTCAGCAAAGCCTCCATGCAGGGAAGGACTTCCAGCAGCCCAGCTCCTGCCTCCCGAGACGGAGAAGCCAGGAGATGCCCAGCTGGGAAGAAAAGGAGGACAATCTGGAGATAACTGGGGCTGCAGCAGCAAAGGTGGAAGAAATGAGAGGCTTCGGGTGCTCTGAGCATCATGTACTACAAGTCTCCCCCATCCAAGGGGGTTGTGGCTTCTCCATCCCCCTCCACCAGCCCCCACCCCTCTCACCCTGCCTCGGTCTCGACGCCAAATTAAAAGCGTACCGCTCACGGCAGCAATAATTCATCCAGTGTCTAATGCTCAACATTTTGTCAGGATTATCCCGATTAACCCAGAATTAATCCTGATCTCAATGTTAACAGGATTAGCGTTAAAATCGGATTAGTTTTTTAAACCGGACCCCTTGACTAAAGAAAGGGGCCTTCCCCACCAGATGTGCACAGCCTGCTGCTGGCAGCCAGATGTGAGCAGGAGCCGCGCAGGAGCTCGCTACCCTGCGATGGGTCCCACACGTGGGTGAAACGGGGTACCCCTACAGCGAGCATCTCCGTGACACCAGCATCCGTCGCTCCTGCCCTGCAAAGCACACGAGCTGCCCGGCCCTCTGAAGGTGATGAGCAGGAGCCCAACACTCGGATGTCGTGTTTCCAAGCAGAAAACACTCTTTTGCCCTCAGACATGGCCCAGCCACCTCTGCGGGGGACGCGGGTGGCTGCTTGCCCCCTCTCTGCATTTTTTCCCCTTCCTGCTGGCACCAACAGCCTCCCGCCTTCGCCTGCCTGATGAATATTTAAAAGCCTGGATCCTCTGCAGCCTCATGAATATTGACGGCTGCTGGTTGCCCGCCACGGTGGTGGTCCCTCTGCATCCCTCTCCGGGCACGGACAGCAGGGTCGGCAGCGGCAGGGTCGGCATCAGCGGGGTTGTCGGCAGCACCTGCCCGGCGGAGGGGATCGGGATGCCTGCACAGGAGAAGGCACCTCCAAGGGCTGTCCCCGCCGCACCGCACCACGAGTCCAGCCGTGCTGAGGACTCTGCGTTCAGTCCCCAAAACACTCGCTTTCTTCCCAAAAGTGCAGGGGTGGAGCAGTCTCCCTGCTGGCAGTGGAGAAGCAGAAGGTCCTGGCACCCAGGGCAGGGCTGGAGCTGGGACCACCCATGGGTGGGGGGACACGTCGTGCCCACTCATCCTCATCTCCTGGCGCCGGGTGCAACCTTGGCTCTCACAGGGAGGATAATCATTAACCTCCCAGCAAAGGTAGCCAGCCTTTTGTTCCTGGAGTTGTTTTCCCCGTGACTCAACCAGGCATGTCCAGTCTGGCATCCGTGGGGAGAGGAGCATCCCTGCCGTGAGACCCTGGACAAATGTGGGGGGGGGTGTCCAGAAACAGGCCTGATCCAGCACCTCCCCTGAGGCTGAGGTGGTCCCAGGAGATGGATTATGGAGGGGTATGTGGCAGGAGGTATTTTTGGGGGTGAGGGTGCCGGTCCTGCCTCCACCTCTGCTACCTCGAGCCCGCATGGACGTTCACCCCAGCCATCCCCTTCCTCGCTGGGGTTGAGCGGCAGCCGCGTTCAATCCCCGCTCTCTGGCGATGCTGCCTTGTGTGACAGCATCTTCCAAAAATAAGCAAATTACTGCATCCTTCAGGGATGCTGGCGGATGGGAAGCAAAGCCAAGTGTGAGAAAGCAGCAGAAAGGGGATGGGGGGGGAGAAGGGACAAGCCCTTGCTGGGCTGCAGCCACCACAGGAGGGGAGCCGGTACAGGCTGCAAACCGGCGGGGACACTCGGGTTAGCAGCATTAGTGACGGGGACTTCACAGTGACAGGTGACAAGGCTCAGCTCTTTGGCATCTAAGGCATGATTTGCTTTAGCAGCTGTATACAGGGAGGCTGGGGTCTGGTTAAACATGTGCGGGTGCCTCTTGGGAAAAAGGCTCGGAGGGGTTGGTTTGAAGTGCAAAAAAAGAAAACCTACTTCAGCAGCAACAGCTGTAGGTAAACAGCCCCAAATCTGGGACACCAGCCCAGACACTGCTGCAGGTCGTGCTGCTGCACCTCCCCTGGGTACTCTCAAACAAGTCACCTAGTCCCACCGCACCTCAGTTTCCCCATTCCTACACTAAGGACGCTACTCTCCATCCCTGCTGCGATAATAAATAGTGACAACACCCAGGATCAACAGATAACAGAGCACCAGAAAGCATGGACCGGTCAGAAAACCAGCAAGTGCCCCGAAAGCAGAGAGCAAGGAGGAGGTGGGAGCAGGCACTCAGCAGCTGCTCTCTCCTCCCGGGTACACCCCAATGCCTTCTTCCCGCGAGCAATAAAATATTACGCAGTAAATGCCGGTCCCCGAGGAACGCGGCGGACGCCAAGGCCACGGGGAGGGCACGGGGAGGAGGGCTGGTGCAGGAGCAGCAGGATTACAGGAGCTAAGCCTGCCTGGTATTTGCTCGTCTCCTGCAAGTAAATACTGCTGCCTGCCTATAATACCAGCTGGGCAAGCGCCTCGAGTCCCCGGCCTGCCGGTGAGATGGAAATGGCTCCTGCTAACGAAGACGAGGGGCTCCCAGAAAGCCCCGTGTCCTGGCCGTGCCGCCACAACCCGAAGCCCCGATCAAGCCATCGACCGCTGCTGGAGCAGGAGCTGTGCAGTTACAGCCCGACGTGGGTGACACGGCCCCAGACACTTGTTTTAAAGACAACTGCGTCCTGCCCGCCGCGCATTCTCCCTTCCACATCCTAGTCGTTTTTTTCCCCGCTAGCTTTTGCTTTAGTCCCTTTGATGTTCTTTTAAAGTCCTGGCACCAAAGGAGCTCTTCCGAGGCTCTGCCTCCGGTTTTCCCCATTCCTCCTCCAGCTCACAAGTGACAGCAAGGAGCCAGCCCACCCCTTGCATTAGCACAGCGGGAGCCCCCAGCCCTCGGTACTGCCTCCCCGCTCTCCGCAGCGAAGCCCCCTCCCCGCTGCATCCCTGGAGAGGGATTTGCTCCCCGGCCAGATCCAGGGATATGTCCCCGGAGCCCCCAAGCCCTGCAAACCATGGGGCTGAGATGCTCCTGCCCAGGAGAGGTTGATACCCAGAACGTGGTTTTGAATCACCCCAAAACGTCAGGGATGGTGGCCGTGAGCTGGGATGTGGTTTAGGTGATGGGAAGGCGAGTGGGGTACCAGGCTGGCCCGGCCGAGGGACTCGGTCATCTGCCTGGGGACTCGGGGACCGGCAGCAGCGTGACAATGGCCACGGAGCGGCTGGATCGATGGCTCCGTGCGAGCACACAGCCCGAGCCAGCTGGTGGGAAGGGACATTCGTGAGCTGAGCGGGGCTGGCTCAATCTAGAAGCGAGTGCAGAAATCCCAGGGATGCGCTGGGGCACGGGGCAGGAGGACGGAGCAGGGAGGAGGGCAGAGGCAGCGGCAGGACCCGCAGACACGAGGGGATGCGGAGGATGAAACGGCTGGGGACAACGCGGTCTCCTGGACCCCTCTCTGCAATGACAGCACCGCCACCGACATTACAAGAGCATCTACCCATCTCCAGCGCTAAGCCTGACAAACACAGCCATGCAGGGCCCCCCTTCCCCCAAAGCCCACGCCTGGAGAGCCCCAAATTGCTGCCAGCACCTGCCCATTGCCTGTCCCCAGGCAGATGGGGCATGCCAGGGCAGGAGGAGAGCAGGTCTTGCCCTGGGCGCCCGTCGGCAGCAGCCACGTCCCTGGGTGTCCCTAGGAATTTGGCACAGCCCTTCCCACCATCCGATCCCCTCCATCCCTCATCAGTTGTGTCTCTGGCCGCAGCCCACCCCCCCTTTTTGGCCGAGGGATGGAAAAGGGCTGGCTCTGCACCCCCAGCAGTGGAGGGTGGCAGCTGGACACTGACAGGGAACCTAAAGGTTGATGAAAGTTTTATTTTGGGGAGGGGGGGGGGGGGGGGGTAGGAGGCAGCTTTCCCAGCTGAAGGCCACGCCTGCAGCTACAGAAGACCCCAGGGGACACAGGCGGCTGCAGTGGCCTCGAGGAAGCCCCCAGCACCTGCTTGCCAGGATCAGCCTCCCCGCAGGGCTCCCCCCGTGACAAGCCATCCCCAGCTGCCTCTGGCTCATGCCCCACTTGGTAGCAGGGTCAGGCAGCTGGGGGCCTCCCTTGGCCGGGAAGCAGAGGGTGATTTAACCCGTAATGCGTTTCCACAGCTGATACAGCCGGGGAAGATGCTCTGCTTGCAATGCAAAATACTTCCAGGCTCGGGTGGAAAAATACGTAGTTATGGAAAACGCACCCTCTGTGGCTGCAAAACCCCTGCCGCTGCCGAGGAGGACCCCTCTGGGGCGGGTGGGCCCCTAAAGTTTATCCCCATTTTATTTCTTACTCACAAAAAAATGGAAAACAAAACAAAAAAAGAAAAAATTGAGGCTTTTGTGCCTTCTCCCCCAGTCCCAGGAATGTCCCCGAGAGCACGTGGCTGAAACTGGCCGGTGAGAACTCAGACAGCTGAATATTCGGGGAGCCGCCGTTCACACGCGTTTTATGCTGCAAGTACTTCAAGAATGAAAACTCGGAACAAGTGCACATATTATGCATTTTACGACTCCTCCGCTCTCCGCTGCCAACCAAGGAAAGCGCCCGTTTTTTCCACAGGAAGAGCAAACCCACCAGGGACGACACGCCAAGGTCATCCAGCAACACGCCTGACCTTGAAGTGTTGCCACCGCATCCCTGGGCGAGGAGGAGGGAGGAAGGGGAGTTGCGATGACATGCGTACTTCACCCTGCCAGACAATAGGGCAACTGTTTGCAAGGTGCTGGCAGGAATCACCGGGCAGGCACAGACCCTCCGCGCTGCCAGGAGACTCCGCTCAGGGTCCCCTTTGTGTAGCCTGGAAGAGGTGGGTTTAGGCACAAAGATCCCGGTGCAATAAAGCAAACGCTAATGATTTCTCCATTCTGCCACTCCTGCAGCAGCCTCCTGATGAACAAGCTGGTACCGTAACGCTCAAGCGACAGAGCAGAGGATGGAGACAGAGATGCGATGGCCAACGTGGGACAGAGCCGCCCCTTCCCCTCCCGCAGGGCTCGACACCATCAGCCGAACAAATAACTTTGCTGTCTGGTCTAAAAATCCCTCGACATGCCAAACACGAGCCGGTCTCTGGGGTCCGGCGTGGCATTTGCATTGGAAAGCCCGTTCCTTCTCCTTCTCCGCCAACCCCACCTCCTGCAAGATGCAGGCAGAGCCCAGCTTTAGGGAGCAGGACGCCAGCAACACCCCCCTGCATCCCAAGACCATCTCCTGCCCATCAGTGTGGGATCAGCCGGGGCTCTCCAGGAGATGAGGAGGGAGATGAGGAGCCCAACGGGGAAAGCGGTGCTGGGCAAACAGTCAAGTGCAGATAAGCGACCGACACGCCGTGCGATGGGAAGCACGGCAGGTCCCAGCGCTCGGCAGGGTCACCGACTGGAGGGACAGGCTCTGCTCGGCAGCTCTCCCCCTCCTCCAAGGAGGAGGCTGGAAATCAGAGCAACCCTTGTATCTCTGCCTGGGACCAGGCACCTGGATGGAGTTCTGCAGGTGGACTTCGGAGCCCATCCGGAACAGGGTCTTTTCTGTCCTTTTCCCTGAATTAAGGTCTGCGCTGCAATGAAATAACTCTAAAGCAGCAGGATTTGACTGTGGGGTGATAATGGTCTAAATGAGGGCAGGACACAGATTCATCCCTCTCAGACAACGGGTTTGTAGCTGCACAGCTTGACCCAAAAGCATAAAAGATCCTTCTCATGAGCTTAAACTGCTGCTGAGCTGAGAACAAACTACTTTGGCACAGGAATCCTCAAGAAAAAACCCAAGCTCCCACCCTCCCCTACACAGACACAGAGATGAGGCAAGGGTGGAAAAGTGCATGCATTTCAAACAGAAGCGTGAAAAATCAGAAATACTGACCTTAAAGCTCCAGTAGTTGGGTTGCTAACAAAAAATAAAACAACAAAACAAAAGAAAACAAAAAATACCATTAAGATTCTGGTTTGACTTTTGTTTTCCTTTTGAGAATTGTTGACTTTAAACTGCGACATTAAACCTGCTCTCATTTCTGCTTAAGGTCCCCTCCCAACGGGTTGCTTAAGTTTCATGCTGCTAAGGGCTGGCGAAAGTGAAGCAGTATCATGCAAGCCGGCAGGGACGGTGATGGGTATTGAATGCAGACCAGGGCGCAAGGTAACTGAAGCAGAGCAAAGCGGGGAGCAGGACGGCAGCCCAGCATCACTACTGGAGTTACTGGGATGCCCACACTGTCCTGGCACGTGCTGGTCAGACTGCTGCCCTGGGAGTCGGTGCTGGAAGCCAGAATAATTTTCATTTTTAAAGGTATCTTCCAATCCCCCCTCTTTGCTCCTGCTACCTCCCTCTGTTGCTTCTCCGCAGCGTGTCCACCGGTGTCAAGCCAATGTGCTACAGTGAATGACAGGAGCTGGCATTGCTTACAGCCCAGCAAGCTGCAGAGCTCGGGAGCTTTCTTCTCCCAAACCACCCACCGATAATCACCAGTGGGAGATCGCACCGAAAGTCCCGAGGATGCTCGGAGCTGCGGCTCACTGCAATACCCACCCTCGGGCAGCGGAGCGGCTCATGGCTTAGAGACTTGAGACCCCCTCCCAGGGCAGCACCGGGCTCGCACAGCCAGGACGGGGCTGCAGGAGCCCAGCAAGTCCTCAGAGGACAACGCGAGGACCGAGAGCACGCCGGGGCCGAGCATCCCCAACACGCCGTGCTGCCGGACGGGGACGGGCGAGCTCCCCGCTGCCGCGGGCGAAGCGAAGGGCTTCAGAGCAGGGCATGCGCTTGGCACAGCAGCATGGCGAGCAGCTTCATCCCACCCCGGGGCTGGTCCCCTAACGCCCACCCAGCCCGGGCAGCAGCACCCCACGACGGTGTTTGAGGATGCAGCGGGAGGGAAGTTAGATCTAGTGACAAGAAGTGTGATCCACCTTGCTGGAACGGGAGGCATTTGGAAGGGGAAGCATTTTGATATCACCGACATGTGCAGATAATGGGTGGGATGGGAGAAATGAGTACAGAGCAGCTTTTGTCCCAACAGCCTTTTTATTGGGATCAAAGTTCTTGACTGCTCTTTTCTCCCTTCTCACACCTGCCTATCACCTTGCTTTTTTACAGCATTTATTTCCCCACCAAAATCACTGTGGCTGCAAACCTAGTTTGTTACTTAGAGGATGATTTTTTTTCATTATTATTATTATTATTATTTCAAATAGGAAGCAAGCTCCCACACCAAGCTCCCAGTCCCCATCAGTCCCTGCAATGCCCGGTGGCTGCCAAGGAGTCTCCTATCACAGTGCTTTGGGAGCAGAGGAAGAAGTTGCAATAACATTAGACCATCGTGGAGTATTTATCCAAGGACTTTAACAATCCACTAGCAGATTTGCTGCTGGGGTATTAACCCTTCTGCTGACAAGGTAAATAGAGGTCTAGTCTGTGTATATACACAAATTCAGTTGTTAGACTCATCTCAAGTGTCAGCAGGATACTCTTATTCCAATTCAAGATGCAGTTCACATTAATATTCCATAAGACATCAGTAGACCCAAACCAAGTTTTGCCTCAACCAAACGAAAACTGTTTTAAAAGTGATTTAAGTCAAACGAGTGCAGTGTTTTCATGCAGACAAGCCTGAAGGCACAAAGGTCTTTTCCAAGGGCACACCGTGACTCAGAGGCAGAACCAGAAATAGAAGTCCAGAGCCGTGATTACCAGGCACTATTAGATAACAACCAGCAGGATCCAAGCCTATCCTGGGCACGTAAAGCTTTTCCAAAACACCAGGAGCCTGAAAGTGAGAAACCGCCTCAGAATGCCTTTCGGTACTAAACGAAGCCATCCATCCTATCTAGCAATTAACACGCCAACTGCACCAGCAGCTCTTTGCAGCCTGAGCTCCCGGTGCAAGATGCCGGGCGCGAGGCAAGGCTGCCAGCACCGGTACCTGCCCGGCCGTACGTGGGGGCAAAGCCCAAATTGCAGCACTGCCGTGTGTCAAGCCGAAGCATCTGACCCCAGGTAGAAGCTCAGGGTGCTGCGGCCGCACGGCCGGCAGCGTGCTCCTGCTCGGCTAGAGGAGCTGCGGGAAACAAGATCCCAGCTTGCTGTCTCCGAGAGGTGAGCGGGATCGCATCAGCTCCTGAAGGGTTTGACATGCCGTGCCTCGATGGGGAAAAGTCTCGAGTTAAGCTGCGCAGGGCAGCAGTTTTATAACCGCACTTCTGCTCGGCAGCCTTCATCCAAACTCCCCAAGGCCAGATTCGGATGCCGCCTCCCGGGAAAGGCTGCGCGAGGGACGTTTCATAAATCACAGCCCATTTCAAATGCACACGAGTAAATCCTTCATCCCCTTCCCTTGCCAGACTCGCCCCCTCTAGCAGCTGGTTCTCCCCACCTCACCACCAGTACATCCAGTTTAGGAAGGGGACGAGAGACCCCCCCACCCGGGGAGGGCAGGCCAGAGATGCCTGGTCCCTGGAGGCATGGATATGCTGCCTTCCCACCGAGGGGATGCTCACCCCCCTCAACTCCTTTGTGTTTTGAATGGCTGCAAAGGGCCTCCCCAATGGGATCGGATATTTTGGCCAAATACTCCAAGCACTGCTGGGAAAAGGCTGGGAAAAGTTGTGGCCAAACCAGTCTGTCCCAGTCCCCAAAGGGCTCTGACACAGTGTGTGGTGGAAGGTGACGCTCCTGACCTTTTCCTTCTGTGACTTTTTTTTTTTCCCCTCCGTGCTCTTTATTTTGCTGTTGAAGACTCTCAGCAATTTTCCTCAGACCCTGATATTACTGATCCTATCTCGTGCCAGCCCTTGGTATGTATTTTATTTATTATTTTAGGATGACTGGACAGGCTTATCACAAAGTCCATAAATTACATCCCCACCGCACACAGCCACTCCACATCAAACTAGCAATGAGCTTGTCTGAACCCCAAGTGCCATGGGAGGGAATCAAGAATATTCTGGAAGTGATTTGGGCTGGTTAGCGTGACCCGGAGCACGCACCGGGATGGCATAGCACCCATCCTCTCCCGGGTCCCTGGATCCAGCCCCAGAAAAGCCTCTTCGCTGGCAAGTGGTGCAGGCCCCCCCCCCCAAGCAGAACTCTGCCCCAGGCTACGGGCTGGATGGGGGAATAGGGGATGCGCTGCCTGCCCTGCCTGTACCCTGCCGAGAGGCAGGACTGTCCAGGGCTGACAATCTGGTGCTGCCTGCCACGGCCAAGTGGGCGATGGACACCACCACGCAGATCTTTCGGGGGCTCCATCTGTCCTCGCAGGCACTGATGCCGCACCGGCGCTTTGCCCAACCCGTCCTGCCGTTTGCTCATCCTCCCCCCCACCCCAAATCTCCCAAAGCAAAGAGGATGTGTTCCCCCAGAACAGGTACCCCACTCCGGGCACAGGCTGTGCCCAAGGAGATGGCAGCCACAGGGGACCAGGGTGGCACAAGCGGCCACAGCCTTAAATGCAGCCACCTCCCACCAGGTCCCCCAAAACCGGGGGACGGAGCAGGGACAGCCCGAGCGCTGTGCCCAGCTCCCCTGCGAGCACCACGGCAGCCGGCCAGGCTGGCAAGGGTGGATTTGTACAAAGAGAAGAGAAGAGGAGAGGGCCAAGGTAGAATTAACATATCGCTGGCTCTTCAAAAGCATCAAAGGGAGATAATGGTCTGAGAGAGGATTTGAAGCGACAGCCTTGTTACAACCGATAAAACAGGCAGCTCGCTTGCAGCAGAGCTGTGCAGAAGGTATGAAGAATTACAAAGGCTGAGATTATAATTACAATGAAAGTCATGACCATGATGCTGCAAAATGATGGACTAACTAGGAACGGGGCCCCCCCAAAGCACAGACGTGTGCACAGGCGTGCGCTTAGGAGCTGGAGCACGCATGCAAGTGCAAAATGAGGGTTGAGATGCTCCTGTGAATCCACAGCCATGTGGGAACCCATGCACACACGAACGCTCGGAGAGATGCACCCGCATAAATACACATGCACGCTGCAGAAGAAAGGAAAACCAGAGCTGGGGGAATGTAGTGAAGAACATTTTGGAGTTAAGTTAAAAAAGAAAAAAATAGTCTTTGTGATTGTCCCAGGAGAAGCCAGGAGGTAAATGAAATCCAAGTGAGTCACTGCCTTGACCAAGGCAGACTTCCCCTGGTTAGCAATTATAACACAAATCTGTTAGTGATTAACAAGGCAGTACTGAATGCGTCCCTCTAAAATGGACAGCAGCAGCGTCCCCAGCACACTCCACCAAAGGGAGAGACAGAGGCAGTTTCACCGGCTTTTTAATTAACTCATTTTCAGGAGTTCCAGTTTCTGATAGAGTTGCCCTCAAGCACAGTGTCTTGACAAACAAAAATCTCCTTGAAAAATAACAGTAAAGTGAATTTAATCTGTTTCTCCTTATTAAAGTTTTTTAATGCTTTTCAGCACAAGAGAAACTGAATTAAAGTGGATATAGCAAAATGACAAGATAGAGTCGAATGCGAACAGTAAGTAACCAGACAGAGTGAAGAGCAACACCGACACTGTGCGTTGCAGATATTGTCATCTGAGGTCTCGCAATTATTGCAAAAGGACCTCTCAAACCCGAGCATCCCAGCACACAGGAGAGAGACCAGCGCGAGACGAGACGGGATGCAGGAGAGCCGGCGCTCATTCCCACCAGACCTGGGCACCTAATGGGCCTCGGTGAGTGATCCAACCCAGACCCCACCATGAAAAGGGCACCAAGACGCTTGCTTTGCCGCTCCTCTTTCAGGCGCAGGCATCTTTAGGCAGAGACTTGGGTTTTACTACACCTCTCTCCAGTCCCCAGCCCAAAGAGGCTCTGACGGCCGTCAAGAGATGTCATCAGAGATGCCATAGCAGGCTGTCACAGCGACCCGACGGCAGGCATCACCGACGGACCCCTGGCCTGGCTGCACTGCTCAAAGTTTGCCTGCAGGACCGCACCATCCCTCTGTCCGTCCACGCACCAGCCTTCTCCCCGAGAGAGGTTCGTCAGCTCTCCAGCAGCAATTACAGCCTTGACCTACAACGCAGTGTCTCTGAGGCGGCCCGGGTGATATCAGAGCACAAACGCCTTTGGACATCGGTGGATTTGCGCTCCTGACCCTTACTCGAGCCCCCTCCTTTCCTGATGCCGATACAAAGCAAATCAGCGTCTCTTTATAGCAATGCGATGGACAAACGCTCTGCTGAGGATCAGCCATGCAACTGCCTGCTTGGGCTTTAAAATCTCCCTTCTGTGGCCTCCACGGGCTTTAAAATCTCCCGTCCGTAGCCTCCACATCCAAGGTCAGGGACCCCTCTTGTGCTTGCAGGTTCCCGGGGGGTCCAGGCTTGGTGCTCAGCACATCCCCAGCCTGCTAATGATGGGAGGGGGGTCCCTGCACCAGCAGAAGCAGGCAGCAGTCACGCACCCCAGCCCAGGGGCCAAGGTCTCCTCCATCCTTCATCCTCCTCCCGGGGCGTGGGGAGGGCGGCCAAGGGAGCAGGGCCAAAGGTTTTTTGGGGGGGAAGGCAGGGAAAGCAGGCAGAAGTTGGGCAGATCAGATTGCAGAGTAGCTATGGCAACGGCACGGCGTAGGTGGACCAACACAATAGGGACGTGCAAGGTAAACCCGGCAGCGAGCAGGCAGCGAGCACCCATCCGCTCCCCACTGCTCACAGCCAGGGACAGCACCAGGGTCCGGCCCCCCGAGAGCTTTGGGGTGACCACCACCCTCCATCAGATACCTCCAAACCCAGAGAAGCTCATCCCTGCAGGCAAATCCCTGAGAAACCCCACGCCAAGGGCGAGGAGGGTCGGATCCTCCGCAGGATCCCCTGGACCTCTAGGACCTGCAGATCTGTCAGCACCACAACCGTCTCCCCGTGGGGCTACAGCAGCCGTGTCCCCCCACGCCACGACCCCTGCCTCCCACCGCAGGGTCCCTTTGGGCGGGGGTACCAGCACCGTGGGGTGCAGCTGGTGCCCAGCCAGCAGCAAAGCTGGGGAGGGGGGGGGCAGAGGCAGAGGGCACCGACACGCAGCCGCTGATGGAGACCGACCTGGACCTGTTCTTCTCCACTCCCTGCCTAACGCTGCCAGCACCGCCGGAGCCAGGTCTGCATTAGCAGCAGGAATAGAAAAGCTGCCTTTCTGGCTGCTGCAGCTTTTTGGCGTTCTCTCTCCCAACGCCGCTCAGCGCCAGCCCAGCGCCGTGACACCGGGGGAGGCAGGAGCCCGAGGACATCTCGCAAAGACCCCCGAGGCCGCCGGCAGAAGGAGCCAAATTTGGGTTAGGAACAGCAGGAAACTTTGGGCGACGGGACAGGGATGGATGCACGCGTTCACGTCGTCGCATCCATGTGTGTGCCGGAGAGGCAGGAATACGCACGCCCCTTCCAGGCCGGCGACCCCGACGGCAGCACCGGCACCGCGCTCCCCTGAACCGCGGTGAGGAACAGGGGAGCGCTGGGAGCCCAAGCATGCCGAGGGGAACGCGCCAGGTACATCCCACCTGCCGCCAGGATGGAGTCGGATCCAATTCCTGATGGGCGTCCACTGGGTATCTCATTAATGCCCTCCCCAGGGCTGGCATCGCTGTCACTAACGCGGCCGTATTTATTACCCACTTCTCAGGGACTTCAAGACCCGCTTCCCCCCTGCTCTGTGCATAAAGCCAAAGGAGAAGTGGGGTGACCCACAGACCTTTGCGTGACTCCCAGCTCCCAGGGACCTGATTCCCAGCCAAAAAGTGGGCCAGGTCTCTCTTAATCAGCCAGGAATTGCTCCCAGTAGGGGAAAAATAAGAGAATCAATAGAGGCAGCTCCGGCTGCAGTCATATGGACACACACACACGCTCGTTCATGTTACTCCCGACAGCCACGCACGCTCTCCTCCACCATTACAGCAGTTTGCAACGGTTCACAACGCACCCCACCTCTGGAGACCAAGATCAGACCCCGGGAAGAGCAACGAAGGGCCCCGCTTCTCGCTCCCACTGCCCCAGCAAGCTCCTGCCAACCGGTTCACTTCAGGCAGCGTTCGCAAGCCACCATCACCACCGGTTTTGCAAAAGCAGAGCATCCAGGTCCCCCCATGCCTTGCCTGTGCGGGGGCACCCCCAGCCCGGCCAGGCACCCCACGAGGACAAGATGATGTCAACCTCACGCCAAGGCAACGGGCACCTCTCCGTGTGCCCAGCTCCACCGCCTCTCGGGGGGGCTGGAGCGAGATGCTGTCAAGCCTCTCCTCCCGTCACGGAGGTCCTGCTCCCCAGCCGGGTTGGGTACGCGCCTGAGGGGGGGGTCCTCGTGGTGCCGGCAGGTTCCCCGCGTGGAAGGATGCTCGGCCAAACGAGCTGGAGTCGAGACAAGCCCCCACACGGTGCAGGGATGCTGCGTGCCCGGGCCACCATCTGCCCCTCTGCCGGCTGCCCGCTCCACAGCCCAGGAAGGGGAGAGGGGAGCGGTGTCCCCTGCAGAGGGACGGGGACACGGGTGACAAGGGGCTGCCCTCTGAAGATGGGGGCTGCACAGTGGGGCTTGGCATGGCCCCATGTGCAACCGAGAGGGGGGGGTGCACCTGGGGACCCCCCCAGCTGCTGCACCAAAGGGCAACGCAGGGACAATGGCACCCATGAACAGCTACCCCCTCCCTGCTGGGAGCCTGGGAGTGGGGGGACCCCCAGGAAAGGGGAATGTAGGGGGGCTGGAGGGAAAGGGGGGTTGGAGGGAAAGGGGGGTGGCTGGAGCCCCGCGGCCGGGGGAAGGGCACGATCGGGGGCATCGGTTGACGATGAGGCTGGGAAAAGGGGACCGGGATCTCGGGGTGGGGCGGGGGGGGATCGGGATGCTGGGGTGGCGGGGGGGAACACCAGGATATCTGGGGAAGGGGAGGTCGGGGGACTGCAGTAAGGGGAGGCGGACACCGGGATACAGGAGGGGACCGCGACACCGGACCCGCAATCCCCCCACCCGGAGGGATGAGCCCCCCCCCCCCCCGCCTCTGCTCCGCCCCACCGGACTCCCCTCGTCCCGGTACCTGCGGCAGGTAAGCCCGGCCCGGGATCTGCAGCGCCGACGAGCTGAGCTCGGCTCAGCTCGGCTCGGCTCGGCTCGGCTCGGCTCGGCTCGGCTCGGCTCGGCTCGGGGGGGTGGCGGGCGGGGCCGGGGCCGCTGCGCGCGGCGCGGAGCGGAGCCGCCACCTCCCGCCGCTGCGGCCGCCGCCGGCCCCGCGCGCAGCCCGCCCTGATAGGGGCGCGGTCGTCATGGCAACCGCGACTCCACCTGCCGCCGCGCTGCGCCCGGCCCGCCAGGCGGGGGCGCGCGCGCTCCCGCCGGGGGGCGGGGCAGGGGGTGGGAACTGGGGCGGGGGGGGCGGGAATTGGGGGGAATCGGGGGTGCGATGGGGCGGGGGTGGGTGCTGGGGGGAATTGGGGCAGGGGTGGGTGCTGGGGGGTGGGAATTGGGGGTGCGATGGGGCGGGGGAGGGTGCTGGGGGGGAATTGGGGCAGGGGTGGGTGCTGGGGGGTGGGAATTGGGGGTGCGATGGGGCGGGGGAGGGTGCTGGGGGGGAATTGGGGCAGGGGTGGGTGCTGGGGGGTGGGAATTGGGGGTGCGATGGGGCGGGGGTGGGTGCTGGGGGGTGGGAATTGGGGGTGCGATGGGGCGGGGGTGGGTGCTGGGGGGGAATTGGGGCAGGGGTGGGTGCTGGGGGTGGGAATTGGGGGTGCAATGGGGCAGGGGAGGGTGCTGGGGGGAATTGGGGCAGGGGAGGGTGCCGGGGGGGAATTGGGGGTGTAATGGGGCGGGGGTGGGTGCTGGGGGGGAATTGGGGGTGTAATGGGGCAGGGGTGGGTGCTGGGGGGGGAATTGGGGATGTAATGGGGCAGGGGTGGGTGCTGGGGGGGGAATTGGGGGTGTAATGGGGCGGGGGTGGGTGCTGGGGGGGGGAATTGGGGGTGTGATGGGGCAGGGGTGGGTGCTGGGGGGGTGGGAATTGGGGATGTAATGGGGCAGGGGTGGGTGCTGGGTGGGGAACTGGGGGTGCAATAGGGCAGGGGTGGGCACCCCCCCCCCCCCCATGCACACACGCACGCATCCCCCCCATGAGACACTGCCGCAGCACAGGGTGCCACCGGGCTCACCCCATCCCACCCCAGCACCCCTGGGGGCTTTGCAGCCCATGCAGGAGCCCCGGTGCCATGGCACCCAGGCTGCCCACCCGCGAGGGCTTGGCATGGCCTTCGTCAGCCCCCCCCGGGGTCCCGGCACCCCCAGTTCCCCAGGAGTTTTTCCTTCCTACAGTTACGCAGAAATGCATCGGGATTCGCTCCCCGAAAGGCTCGACAACTGCAAGGCCAAGAAAAATAACCGGGATTTTTAAATTTTTTTTTTTAATCAGTGGGAGCTGGGTCCAAGCATTTGCGGGTGGGAGTGGGGGCTGCAGCAGCCCCGTGATGCTGGACCCAGCATCCCGCCTGCCCCCCCCAGCCCCCGCTGCATACCTGGCCCGAACCCCGGGAGCTGCTGAGCCGACAGCACTATAGAGAAGGGCAAAGTACTATCGAGAATAACCGATGCAAAAAATTGCTTGCGGCTGGGACAGCAGAATCACCGCTCCCCCTGCCCTACCCTGCCTGCAGACCGGCCGCACAAACCCCCAGCCCCGAATTTCACCCCCCCCGCAAGGTCCCCAATGCGGCAGCATACCCTGCTGCAGAGCGGGGAAGCAGGCAAGACCCCCCACTTTATTTGGGGAAACTGAGGCACAAAGCCAGCTGCAGCAAACCAGCACCTGCCTGCACTCCTGCCTGCACCCCTGCCCTACACACGATGCCGTAGGGGCCCCTTGGCGAGGCAGGAGAAAGCAGGGACCTGGCTTCGTGGGTACGTACATCTGTGCTGGCTGTTATTTATTTATTCCAAAGTCGGATTTATTCTGGGCAGCTGCAAATCTGCTGCTGTCAGGCAGCCACCGACACGTTAACACTCAGCTCGAGCCTTTTCCTGGTTTTTTTTTCCTGCAGCAGAACTGGACAAGCTTAAATCCAAGCTTTTATATACTTTTTCAGGTCTAAATAAGAGGCATGTTTCTGCTCCATCTCCACTGCGGTATTTAACCCCATGCTGCAGCTTACGAGCTGCAAGGCACTCGAGTAGACAGGGCTTAATTGCGATACAGCTGGCATGCAGGGCTTTTAACTGGTTACGGGCAAGGGAGGGTTTGTAATCCCTTATTTTCTGGGGTTTATAATTTGCCTGCCTAAAACCATGTCTTGCCGGTCGGTACGCACCCTCTGAGCCCTGTGCAGAAAAGCACAGCCAAAAGCAATGTGGCTATTAGTGACAAACGGGGAGGGGCAATGGGGCCATCCCCCTTTAAACCATTATATTGTTATTTTTCTAAACGTTCCTAACTTTCTAAATGTTCAATATCAGGCACTGGTGGTGTGGCCCCGGCCGAATAGTATGTCCCAGAGCACTGATGCACAGAGAGACAAGAAACGTGGCCGTGCCATCCCTCTCCTGCCGGATTTACCCCTCGCGGGGCAGGATTTACCCCAAAAGCAGACCCAAAGCCCAGCAGCCGATGTGCTCCATCAGCCACCTCGTCCCGATTCCCATTCCTCTCTTTATTGTTAACATGCCCATTTAACGTGTTCTCCCATCTGGGTTTTAAATTAGCTAGCTGCCGCCTTGGACTTCTCCGCAGATTTGCTAGCAGTCTGTTGGGTGTTGGTACAATTATTTGCCTGGTGTTTTTCTGCTCTGTTATATATACATATGATTAAAATTAATATTACACTCGCTTTCCAATTCCTATGCACGATTACAATGGCGTTTTGCTGCAGGCTTTGCCACGCTGAAAGGGATGTTGACATTTATGAAATGTTTCTATTCACCTCTGATTTTGCAAACTCTCTCATATGTAATTTTTAAAAAAAAAACAAAATAGCAAAGCCTGTGATCTGAAATACCTGCCAGGCTCCCCTAGAATGGCAAAGCAAGTTTCAAACGTTTCAGGCAGGCCCAGAGTGTTGTATCCCAATGTCATTTAAAGGTTGGCACCCGGGGTTTCCAGTTTTCCTAGTTATATTTTCTCCCCGTTATTATTTACCGCCTGCAGGGAAAATGAAGAAAAAGGGGGAAAAAAAAAAAAAAAGGAGAAAAAAATAGGATTTTTTTTTTCTTTTTTTCTTTCCCCACCAGTTGCAAATAGGTGATGCTTGTGGCTGGGCTGAGGGATGGAGCTGTGCCCCTGCCCAGCACCCTGCCCGGGATGGGGAGGGACAGAGCCAGTCCAGGACCCTCACCCCTCCGCAACCGAGCCCCAAAAAGCCAGGCTGGGCTTGACTGGTGCCAATAAATGCCTGGACACCCCCCTGGTCCCACTGGGCACCCATGGCCCCAAGCGAGGGGTTTCAGAAATAAAGAAGATAATTCCAGAATCCAGATCATCTTTCTTTCACCTTATACAAATCCTCCAAAGCTTATCAGACCCCGAGTCAACATGGGCTGGATTTTTTTATAGCTGCTGCTTATAAAAAAAAAAAATTAAAATCTTTAAATAGTTGTACTAAGAGAGGAAAGATTCCTAGTTATTTACTGAGAAATATCACTCTGCGGCTGGAAATGTCACTGCTCCATCTTGTGAGCGGCAGCGCAGATATGGACCGTGCCCCACGTGCGGTACCCGGCCCCGCTCGGGCTGATGGCGATGGCAAAGCCGCCATCAATAATTACCCCTTAGCCAAAATCTGGATGCTCGGCTGGTGCAAAACACCACAGCTGTGCAGGATTCGGCTATTCCACTTTGCATCCAGCCACGAGTTTTTTGCAAGGAGAGGGGCTGCAAAGCGGGGACCCCCCCTCCCAGTTCTCCCCAAAGCAGCCCCGCCGGGTGAAGGAGGGCGCAGGACGGGGGGCAGCTCGGAGGAGGCGGCGATGCTGCTGCTGCCGCCGGTTTTCCTTACAATGCCGGATTTCTTTTTGCCGCGCTAGGTCTGGGAGCCATCGCCTCCGTCCCTCGGGGAGGTGTCTAGTTGGAGATGATATAAGATTTCTTTCCAGCCACATCCTCCAGCTGCTCCGCACTCACCCTCCCCTCTGCCTTTTTATAAAAGTGCCTGTTTAGGTGGGGATTTATTGCTGCCCCGACAGCATCACCGGGGGCATCGCTGTTACCCGAAGGAGGAGCGGTCTGGGCTCCCCAGCACCCTGGGGTGCTGCCTGGCCCCGGGGAGCACCCCTGGACACGAGGGATGGATGTTGTCCCTAGGAACTGTTCAGCCCTTGGGCTTTGCTACTTTCGGCAAGGGTGCCCAGACGTGTCACCCACTGTCCTGCCCCGAGGACCGGCTGGTCCCTGGGGGAGGACTGAGTCCCTGGGGAGCAGACAACTGAAGGACATCCCTGCGGGGACGTGGGTACCAAACCCCGGGCACCCCTTACCCATCCGCATCCCGCACAGCACAGCGGCACATGCTGGGGCAGAGCCGCGGCCCCTCGCTGCCTCTGCTCGTCCTGCGCCGCAGCCCCAAAAACTCACCAGCCTCGCTGACACCTTACCGAGCAGCCAGGGTGGGGGGAGATACCTGCCCTAGGAGCTGCACTGAACCCCCCCCCAGCTCAGAAAGCATCCCCATCCCAGCACTTGTGCTGCTCAGGTCAGGGTTGGCCATGGTTTTGCACCAACATCCTCAGATTTTTGGGGTCCATAACACAGAGGAGAGCATTGGGGCTCAGCAACCAGGTTTTGATTTAAGCCCATGCTCACAGCAACAGCCTGCCCAGACAAGGATTAATGCTAAATCCTCACCCCCAGCACTACTGCACGGACACTTGGGGATGGGCTGTGCCAGGGCACCGCGGGCTGGCCCGGGGACATGCCACAGTGGCCCGGGGACATGCCACAGAGCTCCAGCCAGGCTGGGGGCGAGGGTCGGGACGAAGCTTTGCCTGGGCAAACTATTTATTTCAGCCTTTCGTACCATGCGAGCTATGGCAGGGAGCAACTGCTTCAGAGCTGGGGGGGCTGCAGAGATGTGGGGAGCCCGGAGGAGGCTTGCGGGGCCGTGCAGTGCCAGGCACGCAGCAGAGTTTGCAGACACCAGCCCGTGGGTCAGGCTGCCCCTTCCCCGGTAAGGTTGGGGTTTGCAGCCCAGCCGAAATCCACAGAGACCTGGGCTGGGTGTCACCCTTCCGTGGGGCAAATCCAGAGGCCAGCTGCCCGTCATGGCCATCACACCCACCCTTCTGCACCATCCCTCTCCTCTCCACGGCTGCCAACAGCCAGCGGAATCAAATCCACCCATATGGCAGGGTAAATCTGCCTGGGACCCCCCCAGCCCTGGGGAGAGAGGGGGGGTACTCCCCACTGGGGCTGGAGGATGCTCCCCCCCAGGGCTGGAGGATGCTTCTCCTCAGACCTGGGGGATGCTTCCCCCCCCCCATGGGGCTGCTGCAAGTGGCCACCCATTTCGTGCACCATCCGAGCCCCCGGCGAGCTCCTTCTCCTCCAGACAGTCCCAAAGCACAAGCTGGGGTCCCCGTCCGTCCCCCCCCAACCCCGAGAAGACGCCCCTTACCTGGTCCCGCATGCGCTCCTGCTGTCCCCGGAGCGCCAGCGCGTGCTGCGGGTACTTGTTCTTCAGGTGGTCCATGAAGGCATCCCGCTTGCGCTCCATCTCCGACTTCTGGAGGCCGGTGAGGGCCTCCAGGCTCTGGGCGGCGATGACGGTGTGCCGGCGCTCCGAGGTGTGCACCAACCCTACGTTGGAGAAGCGCCGGGTGCCGTTGCCCAAGGTCCGGTACTCCCGCGGGTACTCGGCATCATCCGCCGAGATCATGTGGGTGCTCGTCCTCTCGGGATCTGCACGGGGAGGGGAGAGCAGAGCCGGGGTCACGGCCAGCCCCAAGGTGGTCCCGCCGGTATGGGGCAGAGGTGGGGTGCTAAGATTTGGGGATGGGGAGGGGGTTTTAAGCTAGATGTGATAGCTGAGCCAAGCTGGGAGCAGGGTCATCCCTCAATGGGATACAACCAGGGGGTCGGTGGGTGCAGGGTTTATCCCCCTGCGATGGCAGCCGTGTCCCCGCTCCCGGGCACGGGGCTGGTGGTGGCAGGAGATGGATGGGGCAGGGGGCAGCAGGAGGGATGGAGGGGCTGGGATGCCACCGAGACCACGATGTTCAGACCGAAACATGGATAAAACAGCCTTGGGTTATTAAAACGGCACAGACAAGACACAGGAGCCGGGCACCGCTCCGGAGCACAGACAGACAGGGGGACACGGACACACGGACAAACCAAAAAGAAAATTAAATGCGGGCCAGGGTGGGGGGAGGCTCGTGTCTGCCCATCAGCGCCTGCCCTGTGCTGCTGCCCATGGGGGCAGGCAGGACCCCCCATGCCCTGCCTGCCAGAGACCCCCACCGGAGGGTCAGCCGCCCATCCTGCAGCCGCTGCTCCCCGGGCAGCCCGCAGGCACCAAACCCGGCATCGCAGGGATGCTCTGCCCCATCCCAGCCCTCTTGCAGAGTTTCACCCCATCCCGGGCAGGTAGAGCGGGCAGCGAGTGCAGGCAGGGGGGCAGGCAAGGCGGTCACGCGTGCAGTGAGGCAAAAGGGACTCGTCCCTTTGCTAATAATTCATTAGCTGCACGTCGTGATTTTAATTTCCAGGGAAGTTGTGCCGAGCGCGCACAAGGCGAGTGGTAACGAATGCCTGGAAGTCCCTGCACGCTGCCAGCGCCTGGCACCTCCTCGGTGGCTGCAGGATGAGGCCACTCCATGGTTCCCAGCCCCACGCCTGCTGCAGAGCAGCCCCCACCCCAAGAAGCCACTTTTGAGGGTCTCGTGCCATCTAAGCCCCCGTCACACAGCCCTGGGCTGGTCCCGGCTGTCACGGCCGTGCCTGTGCTGAGGCCACGAGCTGTCTTTGCCGCCGCTAACTAGTTTGGCAACATGCAGCATGTGTGTTGCAGGGATTCGCCGTGTTAAGGCTTTACTTTTTCTCTCACCGTTTAACCTTGATCCATTATTCATATCCCTCCTGTCTTTTTTTCCCCCTCCCTTCCTTCCCAAGCTCCTGTTAAGCAAATCATAGAGGGTTTTTCCTTTTCCCTTAATTATTTATCAGCCCAACGTATTAGCTTTATATCAACTGATTGTGTTATTAATGTAGGACAGGACTCCAGCGTGTGCTACAGACATAACTCCTCTGCTCAAGGTCATACAAGGGAGTTTGCTACGAGCCAGGCAAGGATACCACGCTGTCAGCAAATGCTACAGGGACATCCTTACCCCCGCCAAAGTTTGATCCCCCCTTTCCTCTTCCAGAAAACACCCAGTCCAGCTCCTTCCACGGCTCCATCACCAAGCATGACCTTGGCCAGGGGACCGTCACCCCCGTACCCAGAAGACAGCGGCAGAATTTGAGCAAGAGCCGAAGTCCCCGGTCCCTCCCCACCTCACCGCTTCGCTCAGCCGGGTCCCCACGTCACCGCTGCACGGGGGGGGTCACGGTGGCACATCTGCCACGTACAAAAAGCCCCAAGATCTGCCAGGGAAAGTGGCACAGGAGAGATGTCAGAGGGGACACCTCGGTCCTTCTGCTGGCAGAGAAGGCAGCACGATGCGCGGCTGAGAGCATCGTCCCGGCGTCCCTGGGTACTACCGGCTGAGGAGCCTCTGCTAAACTCCAGCACTGATGGAAAACGCAGACGGAGCAATTTCTCCTGTAGCACCCTGCTGAGCCCCAGGAGCTGCCTTCCCACCTCTCCTTTCACCTAAGAGCCCCCCATAACACACACATCTCACCCAGGGTTTGCTGCTACCAGGCAGAAAACTCCTTCCTGCCCTCGGCCGGTTGCTCAAGCGCTTGCTCTATGATGGCAAAGCAGCGGAGATGTGCTGGCGGGGGCCGCATCCAGCACCCGGCACCCATCCCAGCTCCAGCATCGGGTGTCCATTGGCAGTGCCTGGATGCATCCTTGGAGCTCTCAGGTCTAAGGTGGAGGAGAGGGGGAGTGGGACCCCAGGCATCCCCCCCGGCACAGGCAGGGCACCCAGCATGGCCCGTTCCCACCAAACCAGTCCCTCTGCGGTGCTGGATCCTGGGTGCCACCAGGACTCCCAGCCTCATTGCATCCCATGGGAACGATGAACCCAGGAAGGCTGTGAAAGAGGGGTGACGGGGCACCCCGAAAGCCCCCGGCCACAGCAGTGACAAGGCTGGGAGGAAGGGGCTGCAGCTCCTCTCCCTCGCTGGGGAGAGCAACAGCGTGGCAGCGAGGAGGCCTCGAGCCGGAGGAAGATGCAGGGACGGGGGCTTGGGGGATGCAAGAGGGGCTGGTTCCCTGCAGCCGCCTCCACGGTGCCTCCACCAGCCCCGGGTTTAGCAGCCCTGGGCTGAGGCTGCATTCCCGGCTCCTTCCCACCCTCCTCCTCCTCCTCTCGCTGCCGAGCCACGCATCAGCATGCAGCTCCCCGCTCCCTAATTACATGCTCCGAGAGTGGAACGCGCCAGCTCGCTGTCTCTCTGCCGACTACTAAAAAGGATGGTTTGAAAAGCCCTGCACAATCTGCACAGGGGTCAGAGCAAAGCTGGATGCCGTCAGGGGTTCTTCCACCCCCGGCTGCGCCGCATCCGCTCCCACATCCCTCGCCGGGCTCCGGAGCAGGTGGAGGGGGAGGCGGCCCCAGCACCACGAACCCCATAATCCACGAACCCCACTAAGGTGAAAGGAGTAAAAGCCACCACAGACATGCATGTACCTGTCCCCACATCAGCCACCTTCCCCTCCAGATCCCAGCCTGGAGCAGGCAGACACCATTTGATAAGGGAACAACCAACAGGGTACGGGGGCTTCCTCAGAAAGGGACCTTAAACCATCCATGCTCTTTCGTGCTTCCCTGGCATCGTGCATGGGAAAGAGGGTGTTAATCCTTCCCTCCTGGCCTCACCCCAAGGGGATAATTACATCCTGCCACCCGAAATCCCCCCACCAAGTTGTTTCTCTTCCTGCCATGCCGGGACCGTGCACTGATGCTGGAGTAGTGGTACCCACACACGGACTGCCCCGCCGCCAGCAACGGCAGCAGCAGATCCCTGGAAAGTGCTTCCCACGGCTGCTTCCAAGTAGGTCACTGGGGTGGGAGAGCTGGTGGCCGGAGCCTGCCCAGAGTCCCCATCTTGGCACTGCCCCAGCTCAGCCGAGCAGGGTCCCCCTCCGGGACACGTCCCCCACACAGGGACCATCCCATCGCTTACCCACGGGTGCAGGACAGCTTCCACGGCGGCCGGTAAACTGCTTCGGTGGGACGGGGGAGGCAGCCCCCAGGTCTCCAGGGGCTGAAGGCGGCTCCTTTGCCGGGCGCAGGGCTCCCACGACAGCCAAAATCCCACGGTATATCCTGGCAAGCCCCTCTCCGAGCAGCGGGGGGTTAAAGGAGCACGATTCTCTTTGCCGATTCATCCATCCATCTTCCTTACCTGCCGGCAGAGGTGTCACCTGTGCCAGGGCCACAGCCTGGGTCCCTAGCAGGATGCGGCCACCGCCTCCTTCCCGGGAGAAGCAGCGGCACCAGAGGCACCGGAGCCCGACCGTGCTTTGGGTGATGCTCTTCAGGACTGGGGCTTTGCAGTCCAAGTAGCAGCTCTCCACCAGCTCCCTGCTCCCTCGCTGGGAGACGGGGGTGGGAGAGGCCCCCAAAAACCTGCCCTGTGCTGCGGGTGCTGCCCCACGAGAGCCACGCCGGGTCAGAGCGGCTGCAGGATCGGTGGCACGGTCCGCTCGGATCCCCCCCGCCAGCAGCTTGGCAGGGCTTTATCATAAAGAGGATCTTTCAAACACAGTTTATTACTGCAGTTTCATAAATCTTCATGAGGCAGCGAGGCTCACACGGGCCGTGAAAGCAACGGCAGTTAGCGGAGCATGAAAAATAGTCCGAGAAAGCAATTGTACAAAAAGGGGCGAGGGGAGGGGAAGGAGAGAGTACATTTGGGGAGAAAGGGAGGCGAAAGAATAGAAGCCCCTCGGAGCGATGCGGGTCCCCCGCACCCGGCCATTAAGGCAGCGGGTAGAGCGCGATGCACTCACCTTCTTCCCAAAGGCCGCGGCTGCTGCACTGCCAGCCCGCTGCCTGCACAGCACCCAAGGAGGCTGCCCAGCACCCAGAGCCCCGCTCGGCACTAACCCCTTCCCTGGCACGCTGCTGCCAGGCCCCGGGAGATGGGAGCGATAGCTGGGAAGAGCAGGGAGAGCCTGCACGGCTCCTGCTCCAGCTGCACTTAACTCCTGTTGTGCTGCGCAGCCGACCCCAGAAATACCTGCCCTTGCCCGAGCCGGGACCTGCTGGGGTAAAGGGACCTTTGGAGGCATTGCTGCCCAGGGGGTCCCTGTCCCTGGCTCAGCCACGCTCTATTTGCACTCATTTTGGGATGGGGGCACGACGGTCAAGTGCCCTCCGGGACCTGCCTCAGGCTTTCGTCTCACTCCCACAATGGGACCAGCAAACAAAGCCAAAAAGTGCTGGGAGCTGCACAGCTGCCAGTGTTCTCCTACCAAAGCCGTGTCCAGGAGCAGCGGCAAGGCAGCCGACACGCCACGGGGGGACACATGCACCTTTCGCCCACGCCGCCGCTACGTGCCGAACGGGTCCAACCATCGCCAGTGCTTTATGCAGCCCGATCTGTTCGTTTAAAATCAATCTGCAGAGAAATGTATCCCTGTTTCAGGCCAAGCCCCTGGGCTGCCGATGCCCCTGTCCCGTGGGGGTGCCGGGAGCGGGACAGACCTGGGGTCCTTCCCAGCACACGAGTGTTAAAGTGAGGGCGTCTGCATGTCCCCCCCATGCCTCGCAGAGCACCGGGCAAGCGATACGGGGAGTGAAAGCTGACGGGTGGCTGGGCTGAAACCTCCCTGCCGTCCTCTTGCTCCCGGGCTGATGGATACCTGGCGCCGAACCACCTGGGAAAAGCTAGGTGATGCCAAGGCTGCCCACAAGGGACCATTAACATCCGTCCCGGGACAAACGTCCCCCATGCCCATGCTATGCCGGCGGGGGGATGCAGCTCTCCCATCCTCAAGGGTCCCTCCCCGCAGCACCGAGCTGCGGCTTAGCCCAGGCTCAGCAGCAGGCAGCGGGCTCCCTGCCATGTCTTTCACTCCCAAATTCAAGTGGAACCAAAGAAAATAAAACATCACCCGCTGACCATTTCATCGGGAACTTCCCGGCCGGGTTAGCACAGACCCCACAGCCCCGCTCCACTGGCAGCGTGGCCAGGATGCCGCTTGGATCTTCAAAGGGGAGCAGGGGCACGGTGCCCGTGCGCAGTGGCAGTCCGGATGCGACCCTGCAGACCTGGCCCTGCCGGTCCCCAGCCTCTACGTGCCCTGGATGCTGCCTGCACCCCACTAATGCCAGCCCTGCCGATGCCACCGGAGCTGCACAGGGACGAGGAGTCAGTCCGAAGCCATGCAATGTGTTGGTGTGCACTTGTTGATCCCCGGCTGGAGCTCGGGGCGGTCCAGCTGGCATCTCTCCGCGACGCTGCCCTGACAAGCAGCTCCTTTCCTTTGGAAGCAGAGAAACGACCGGATAAATTCCCATGTCATTGTCAAAACCCAAACTGAAGGAGAAATCCCATCTGGCCAGCCCTGTAAAAAGCAGCAGCTACTTCCCACCTCACCGGGTATTATCACACCCACGCATGCACATGGAAATGGGAGACGAGTTCACCTCCTAACTCCCATGGACGGCAGCACCAAGCGCAGGGCCAGCACACCCGGCTGCTCACTTTGTGCTCAGGATGAGGACCAGCACCCGCCTGCCCAGAGCCCCATCCCCACATCCCTCTTTTGAGATGGGGCACACAAGCCAGGCCGGCCCCCATGCTGTCACCCAGGGAAGGGGGACCTGACACCCCGAGGACCTCCTCCAGCCTTGCCCACCTCAGCCTGCAGCTCCCTTGCGGGTTGTTTTTGCAGGCAGGGCTCCCTGCCACCACGCTGCTGTCCCACAGCAGCAGCCGCCTGAAAAGCATGAACTGGCCCCTGTCCTTCCTCTTCCTCGCACTATCTCCTCAGCTCAGCATCTCCCCAGGATCTCCCGCCAGCTCCAAGCTGGGAGCCATCCCTACCCTCGCCCAAGCTAGGGACCGGAGGGGACAGCACCAAGGCAGCCCCATCCCTGCTCTCTCGCGCGGTGGCTGTCTGGCAGACGGCCGTGATGCTGAAGAGCAAAAGCCCGGTGGGGTGGGCTCTGCTGACAAGGCAATCGGGGGGTCTGTAAGTGGATAAGCCTTGTGTGACCGATCATATGGTGGCCAAGCGGCTTCGCTTTCACCTTGCAGCACCGAGCTCAGCAGCTGGTAGAGCTGCAAATACCACAGTGAGCTCCGGGGCTCCCGGGCGGAGCGGACCCCTCTCCTCTGGTGGCAGGGGATGGGTCGCTTCGGATGCCTGCAGTGGCACAGATGTGACCTGACCTGTGCCACAGGCACAGTAAGCAGAGCTTGGTAGCATCGGGGGACGCTCCAGAGGCAGCCGGTGGGCAGGAATGTCCCCATCGCCCTGCGGGAAGGGCAGCATCCGAGCAAGGGTTTCTCCCAACCTGTCCCGGCCCCCTCGGACACCTCGGCAGTGGGAAGCACCTATCCCCACTGCAGTGGGAGGCAGAAAGGAGCTGCCCTCGCTTAAGCAAGGGAAAAGAGGATGGACAGAGGGTGAGCTCACGGAGGGCAAGGCGGTGTGGGAAGGATGGCTCACAGCTGGGAGAGCCGGGGCAAACCTTTCCCCTGCCATCAGCTTCCTCCCTGACCTTTGGCAGAAGGCTGAAGCCAGTGGCATCCTCCGTGCATGGAGAGCATCCCTGCCTGGGGAAGAGCCAGGCAGAGCCTTTCCCACGGGGGACTGGAGGAGAAAGGAGCCCCGCGTGCCCTGGCAAGAGGCCGCATCCTCAGCTGGCAGGGATGGCAGAGTGGCTGGGAGATGCCAGCAGCTCGGGGACGCTGGATAAAAATAAAGGAGAGGAGAGGATGGAAGGGGCCAGGCTCTTCACAGCATAAACACAAGCCACATTGTGGTCTCATCTCCCACCCACGCGACAGCGGCGATTCGAGGCGGCGCAGCCGGCGGCCTGGCAACCAGGATGGGATTAGCCCGGGTGGCACCAGCTCGGTCCGAGCCTGGGGATCCCCCTTGGCCCCAGATGGGAGAGGGAAACTGAGGCACGGGGCTGGGGGAGGAAAGGGCCTGCCCCAGAGTGCATGAGTCTGGCTGCAGGTGGGGATGCTGAGATGCGAGGGGATCAAACCCAGGGTGGGAGCAGGGGGAAAACACCGGCAGAGCCACGTGCCACCTTCATGCCCGGTGCAGCGCCCTGACTGGATCAGTATTCAGCATCTCCCGAAAGGACCCGGAGTTTTCCCAGCATCTTGGCAGCGCCCGCTGACTCCCACCAGCATGCTGAGACAGGCGAGCGCGGCGTCTGCCTCCGTGCAGAGCGTGCATGGACGCGGGGCAGTGACTCACCCGCAGTCATGCGGCGAAGCGGAGCCAAGTCTCCCTGCGAATCCAGGTCCCCCTTCGTGCTTGGCCTGAGGGGAGAAGCCTTCGGGATGAGCCCGGAATGACGGCAGGACCTGGGCCATCGGAGCCCCCATCACCTGCAAAGCTGCCGTCTCCATCCCCCTTTCCCCTGCAGGCGGGTGAACTCGTGCTGCTCTGAGAACCCACCCTGCCCTGCGGGTCTCACTGGAAGATTCCCAGCACTGACCAGTGCCGCAATTCAGGAACAGCCCCAGAGACGCAGCCGTCCCCACCATGCTCCTGCGAAGCCAGGTTGCAGTATGGGTCCCGGGCACTCCTGCCTTGAGCTGCTCAGGCAAATTGCTCTGGAAATCAATTCCAATCTATCAGGCATCAGGAAAGCGATAAACTGCTCCCTCAAGACACCGAATCGATGGTTCCTCTTAGCCCAGAGCAGAGGGAGGGAGGTGGGGAGAGGTGCTGCGTGGGAGGACAGGGAGCGGGGGGGGGCGATGGTGGGGGGCCAGGGTCCCGCTGCAAGCGAGAGCTGGGTCCGGTTGGAAGGAAACAGCCCCCAAACCAGCTCGTGATGTGGTGGAGGGCAGGGAAGCTGCATGCCAGCATGCTGTGCAAAACCGCTCCGGGGATGGAGCAATGGGAAAAGCTTGGGAGAGCGGCTGCCAGCCCCCTGGCAGCGGGAGGCTCAGGCTCCAGCCTTCACCGATAACCCACGGCTGCATGTATTTGCTCGGTTTGAGGCAGGACCTCATCTGAGCCCTGCGGTCAGGGCTTTGGATTCATTCTTCATTCTCATCTTTCCGCAAGCCGAGCAAGAAGGCAGTGGCGTGGGGAGGTCGTGGAGCCAGCCGGGAGTGAGGGGGGTCGGCAAAGAGGAGGAGGAGGAGGGTGGGCTGGAGGGGACACGCAACAAGATCAAAAACCAATTCCCAACAGGACCATTTCTTCCTCTAATGAGGCACCAAGGAAAGTCACTAAACAGAGCAAGGCTACCGCAATCGCTTCCATAACAGGAGAAATGTGAAGGAGAAGCACGGTCCAGCACTGGGAGGGGGGGTCCATTGCAGGAGCCTCCAGCCTGGCCCACGGCCACAGGCACCTGCGAAATTATAGCCAAGAGCCAGGCACGAGGCCATTTGCAGGCTGCGTCACGCTCTTGGGGACGGCCACGAGGGACGCATGCCGGCAGCCCAGGAATTACCACGCCAGCTTGGAAACACAGGCAAGCTTTGCTTCAGAGAGCTTGAGATCAAAGGCAGAGACAAACTGCAACAAGTCGATGGAGAAGAAAGCTAAAGGATGAAGCAAACAGCTCCCGTGCAGGGGAAAGCATGCTGGCAGAGCAGGCGATGCCCCTGCCCGGCGTACAGCGATGCACCGTGCCAGCGCTGCGGTTTTGCTAAATGCACTTGGTGCAATTTTTCAAGCAAGCTAATCACTTCCTCTCATCTCCTGCCATTAGTGCAGTCATGCTAACCGCTCGCTCGCTGGCGGGAGGCCGAAGCCGCCTGACAGGAGCTTCGACTATGTGCTGCACCTCATCAAAAGCAAATTCATCTGAAACAGAATGGCAGGGCCAGGGGAAGGAACCAGCCCTCCAGCATCCCTGCTGGAAGGGGGGCTCATGAGAAAGCCACTAAGGGAAGAATTCAAGCCAAACCCATGGCTTTTCCAGCCCTTGCCCTGCAGCCTGGGATTACAGCCTCCGGCTGGAGTCACCAAAGAGCTCAGCTCCATGAGAAAGCACCCGGGAGGGGGATTTTCCCCGGCTCAGCGTATCGGGGACTGCGGTGATGCTGGTTGCTGCAGGGAGAGCTGCGCCGCGCTCAGCCCGGCACAACACTTGGCCCGTCTCTGTCTTGGCATGGGCGGACCCAACTCTTTCGAAGACTTGGCTCCCGCTGCCATCGCGATGTGCTTGGACGCACAGCCCGGAGCTTGGCAGGTCCGGCCACGGCACCGAGCCCTGCTCCCGCAGCCTGCAGGCAGGAATCGGGGGGGCACTGCCTTTTGGGGTGACTTCTGCCAGGAGATGGGGGGATGCTACGCTCTGGCGGCTGCGGGGGAGAGGCTGGAAGAAGCTGTTCTGGTGTTACAGAGGAGCTCAGGAGCCCAGTGGGGCTACACGCTCCAAATGGGGTGTGGAGAACAGACCCTATTTATAAGCGCACAGGTAGCACGTAGGTGGTTGGTCACAGCCTGCTGTGCCAGCCTGGTTAGTCACAGCTAGCTAAAAATCAAAAATGCTGAAAAAAATTGCTCAGATCCACGTCTAAAGCCTCTTAGATGCAGGAAAGCGCACTCACAATTTGAAAACATGGGGTAAGACCCGATGGGGCTTCACTGTCAGCCTGACCAGAGACCCTGGCTGAACCATGGCACAGGGACGCTGCTGGGACATGCCCCCCGCCGTCCGCAGGGCACGAGCACACTGAGGTGCCCGGTCCCCGCAGGGGTCCCTGGCTGGCACCGCATCCCCCCATACATCCCACCTGGGAGTGGGATGCTGCAGGTGACACCAGGACGAGGCCACCGCACCGTCCCCAGAGGCAGATGCCATCCCGCCGCCCGTCCCTGCCGGCACTGAGCAAACCCTCGTGCTCTCTCCTGCCCTTCCTAACCCCCACGGGGGCACATCGGAGGGAGAGCTACAGCCCTTCCACCCTGCAGCCCTTCCACCAGCGCCAGTCAGAAGCTGTCCAGGCAGCGAGGTTTATTCAAGCAAAAGGAGGGCAGCAGCAGCTGCCTGCAGCCCTGCCTGCCTCCTCCCACCAGCACCGGGCATCCAGCCCATCCCGCGCCATCGCCTCCCCGGGGCAGAACCCACCTGCGTGGGGCTGGGACCGTCCCCGAGGGACCAGCATCACCCAGTACCTCCAGAACCTGCGTCCCCTCCCAATGTCTCCCCCCCCCCAGTTCATACCCACGAGCAACGGAGTCAGCCTGTAGTCCCCGGGCTCGGTGGGTCTCTCCTGCTCCCGCAGCCTCGGCGCGGCTCTAGGGGAAACGCCAAAGGGATGCTTTGCCCAGCGAGGAAGCATGGTCGCACCCAGGCAGCCGAGAGGAACCAGGAGACGGCTCGGAGCACGGCTCCAAAAATCTGTGCGACAAACACATGCATCTTATTGCATATGTTTAAACCAAATTAAATATGGTTTTACTAATCACTTGGCATTTAAAGCAACATGCCGTCTCTGTCAAGTTAAATCTAAGGAGACATATCGAGTTGCATTAGCTGTTTATGTTAATTAAATACAGAATCGGTTCATTATTAAACATGTATGCAGCAAAAGCGAGCAGCTAGGTGGATTGTTACCAACCTTATTACACGGCACTGACCTCGAGGAAGCGTACGCGCAGCAATCGGTCGGCGTTTAACCACACGGCAACTGTCGCCTTACATCCAGAGCCAAATCACGGGGAAGCGGAGCCGGAGCGGTGTCGGTGCGCGGCGTGGATGGATGCAGGAGCTCCCGAGCCGGCGGTCTGCTGCCACCCAGCTCCCGTCACCCATCGGTCCCCCCTCCTGTCCCCAAGCTAGCGAGGGACGCGTGGCCGGTGGGCTGGCGCGGACGGTGGGGCTGTCTCCGTGGCTGACAGTCGCTGCCCCAGTTTCTCTGCCACCGGCCATCGCATCCTCCCGGCTCCAAGCCAGCACTTTTGCTCACATCCTTTCCCTGCCCCGGCAACTTTTCCCTCCCTGCCCGGTTTTATCCCTCCGCTCCGTGCGGACGTCTGCCTCTCTTGCTCTCTTTTCCGGCTCAGGCGTTTCAGAGCTCCCTGTGGGTCTCTGGGTATTTTTTTTTTTTTTTTTCCTTCCTCTTGAAATGTCAGTGTGCCCCCTCAAACACATCACATGGGCTGGGAGCCAGGAGCCAGTGCACAGCCATGCACAGCCGTCAGCGCCTGCAGATTGCCTCACTGCCCCCTCCCTGCCCTGCCAAATCAAGGGCCCACCGGCAACGTGCCACGGGCTACCGGCGTGCCACGGGCTACCGGTGCCGCTCAAGGAGCCCTTCCCATGTTCCCACATCCACCCCGGCTCCGGGTGCAAGCCTGGAGGTTGCACGTATACAGAGCACCAGGGCTGCTTGGTGCTGGGGACACGAGAGCCCGTTTGCCTCCCCGATGCCACCGAGCTGCCCAGCCCCAGGCACGGCCACCCCGAGTCCCACGCTGTCTGCAAAGGCTGGCCCACGGCTGCTCCCGCACCGGCCCCGGGGGAATTTGGGCAAAGGAAAACCTGCAGCTGCCTCCCAGGGCTCAGGAGAGCCTCTCTGCAAAGATCTTGTCCCCAGGACATGACGCTGGATCCGACCCTTAACGATGCTGAGCCAAGTCTGGTCACAATCTGCTGCTGGATGGGTCTTGTACGGGTTGGAGCGACTCTTCCCGAAGCTGCCCAGAAATCTCCCCGGCCAGGCTGGCCCTGGCAGGGGCTGACGAGGTTACCCCAAAGGAGGGAGGAACGAGCAGTGAAGACCTGAGAGATGCCAGGGGCACAAGTCAGCTCCTCTTGGTCCATCCAAGCTAATGAAGACCATTGCTCTGCCCGCATTTTAGGGGGGGTGTTTGCATATCTCTTCCCCCAAGGTCCTGGGGAGATGCTGACCCAGCCACAGGTACCCCAAAACTCAGTCTTACCCCAACCCAAGGCCGTTCTGCAGGACCATGACACCCCGGCACAGCCCTGACCTGTCCTGCGAGGATCCCCTTCAGTCGAGCTGCCACCAAGCAGCACCCGAACGCTGACGCAATGCAATTAAGAGCAAACTCCAGCAGTACCCCGAAACCATCCGCACACACGCTTAAGGGGACACTTGCACCCTGGTGTCTGGTCACAATTACGGGAGAGCCAAGAGCTGCATTTCTACCTGCCAAAAGTATTAAATACCCAGCCGAAAGAACAGTGGCCTCAGCATCGCTCTGAGAAACCCCATTTGTGCCGATTTAAAAACCCACCAAAGGGCACTTTGCTCATCAACTAGACGGAAGCCAATTAAACCACCTTGTTTGGAGAGAAATGGCTCACCTGCTCAGGAGATGGCTCTCTGCTGCCTGTACACTGCCTGCACGCTGCCTGCCTGCACGGGGAGTTTCTCCCAACATCTGTGGCAGAGCAATCCCAGCTAATGACCACGTGTGCTCTGCCCAGCTCCAGTCTTTCTTGCCACAGAGCCCCATCCGCCTCAGTCCTTCCCACCTTCCAGGTCTCTCCCCAGTAGAGCCCAGGAAACCTCACACCAAAGACCCGCAGGTAAGCTTTACCCCTATCTTGCAGATGGGGAAACTGAGGCACAGATGGAGCGGGGACAGGACAGCTCCTGGCCCAGAGCCCAGCAGCGGCAGGGCAAGAAGGCAGAAACTCAGGAGCGCTGAGCTCCTGGCTGGAGCCCTTCCAGGCTCTCGAACAGCCGCAGCCGTGAGTCACAGCTGGCACAGGCAGGCAGGATTCATTGCACGCTCTGCCATGACGACCCCCCCAAAAAAATCATGCTCTTCTTGCCAAGCCCTTCTGGAGAGCGCTGAGCAAGGAGGCTGGGCTGGCTCCCGCACACCACACACACACAGGGTGGGCTTTTCCCCCTCCCTCCCTCAGTTTGGGGCCAAGGGCATCTCTCCCTCCGCGTTTATATCGTGACTATATTATCTGTAGTCTGTGTGTTATTTGTATTGGCGCACTGGCCGCGCTTACCGTGCTGGGCCAACACCGTGGGGAAGAGGTAGGACTTGCTCCGAAGAGCTTTTAGTCAACACGGACAATGCAGCTGGGAGGTGAGAGGTGAGGAGACGTGACCAAGGACAAACAGCAGGTCAGTGGCAGGGCTGGGAAGCTTGCCCAGCCCTCCTGTGTGCCAGGACCCAGAGTGGCAGGGAGGATGCACTGTGCTCCCTGCCACAGGGACAGTATGGAAAAGCTAGAGTTTTGGGGGCACGAGGAGCGTATAGCGATAGGAGGATGCTATGCTGGAAAAGCAAATGTGATTACTGCTGGCAGCGAGGATTAATTGTCCTTCCTGCTGATCCCTGAAACCTGGCTCACTCCTGCAGTCCCACTGCAGGGAGGGCCAGAGGATGGGGTGACCTTTTAATTCTGATTGCTCTGCCGATGAGAAGTAAATAAGCATTATTGCAGTTTAAGAGCTGCTCAGAAGGGCCTGCCTGCAGATCTACTGCTGTCTCACATCCATCACACTAATGGTCCCCACGGTCCTGGGGGACAAAGTGGCACCCGTCCCCCATTTCACATGGAACTGAGCTGCCCCAGGATGGGGGCAGGAGCCGAGGGCAGCACTGAGCACCCAGGTTAACCCCAGGACCCTTCCACCACCTCCCTCGCCGCAGGGCCAGCGGGTGCCAGGCACCATCCCAGGTCCCACCAGCATCACCAGTGCCTGGCACTGCTGCACTGACACCATGGGGACGGTCCCCATGAGGGTCCTGCCATCACCACGGGGAAGGGGCACCGTTACCTACACCTGCACCCTGGAAGCCCACCTAGACTTGCTCAGTAACGGAGGCAAATGCCTGTTTCTAAATCCAGAGGTAGGTCTTCCCACTTTGGGGATTTCCAAGGCTCCGACTTCTCTGCAGTACAAACCTGAGCTGGCAGGGTGGTGGCAAGAGCCACTTGTGCACACAAAAAGCCCATTGCTAGGTGACACCTTGCCCTCACCAGGGCCGGGATCGGCCGGGCAGACCAGCTGTGTGTCAGCAAGGGAATCCCCAGGGAGAGGCTGGTAAAAGCAGCTAACACATTGGGTAAGACTTCTGCATTTACACCTGCAACGCCAGACATGGTTTTGCTCTCAGCAGCTACCCAAGGAGCCGTTGCCAGACAGCACCAGCACCTAACCTGCCTGCGGGACAGAAGGATGCCCGATGCCCTGCTCCACGACCCCTCTCCAGTCGCTGGTGCCAGCTCCGGGGAGGAACACGGTCTCTGCACCGGGCAGCGCTCTCCCCTCCACAGACCGGCCAATTCTTCCACGTTACCTCTCCTTGCTCCTATTTAATCTGTAAGCTCTTCAGAAACGCGATTGCTTCTCACAATGCCCGTGTACAGCCCCAAGCACAATGAAGCCTCGCTCTGCCCCTGCGCCGCTCATTGCTTTTGCAATCTGAACAGTAAGACAGTCATCGGGTGGGAATACAGCCGCCTTCCCCCCCGAGCCGGGATAGACAGCGTGGCTTTGTGTCTGCTCACAACTGGGCTCAGCACATGCAGTCTATACAGCAATATTCATGCATGCGGTGCCCTAACACGCCGCACACAGTAGGTCTATTGTACATCATTCAAACGACAAGATATCAGGGACTAAGCGAGCACTCCGCTCCTGGGGCGGGCGATGCTGCTCAGGAGCAGGCAGCGATGCCGAGCTCCAGCGCTGGCGGAGGAGCGGGGACCTGCCACGCCAAGCAGCCAAAGATGCTCAGAGAAGCAAAAAAGAGTTAATCAGGAGCAGATCGACACTGAAGGTCTTGCAAAAAAACCAACCGTGCTGCAGGCAGTTTGATCTGCCTGTGCGATCGATGCTTAATGTTACCTGCATGCCTGGTGCTGGGCTGCTGGACTCAGATCCACCTTGTGGGAATGGATGTGCCCCATTCCCGGTGGCTGGGGTGAATGAGATGCGGGATTTGAGCTTTTCCTGCAGCAGCCAGTCTGCCCGTCCTCATGAGCACAGGCACGGACAGACAGACAGCCTTTCCTTGCTTGTACCAAGGCATTTGAAGCCAGAGAAGGAGCCTCTGCTGACAGCACCCACCCAAGCACAACACCAAGCTGCTGAGCTGGGCAGTGGAGATCCGATGGGAAATCAGTGCCTAATCGGGAAATGTTTTCCCGTGCTTGAATTCCCCTCCTCACACAACAATGCCCGTTACTGGGCCAGAAAAGCCACGTCAGGACGCGAGCTCTGCCTCAGACCAGAGGGGTCGGATGGTCGGTGGCTGTGGGGACTGCGACCGTGGGTCAGGCTGTTTAGACCAGACCTTAGCCTAGTCCTCTGGATATCACAAGCAGGAAAAAAGACCCTCACCCAGGCACGACGGGACACTAGCCTTGGGGCAGCTTAGAGCTCGGTGGACAGAAAGGCCTTTTGCATTTCAGGGGCCGGTAATTGTACTGTACTGGCAGATGTATTGTACAGGGAGGAAGCCAGACTTAAAAAAAAAAAAAAAAAAAAAAATCCATTCGAGACCTTTGGACATCACACAGCTAAATGCATTTCACAGTTGAAGAGCCAGGGAGCGTAATTTCTTATTAAACTCAGCCAACTGATGGCCGATAAGTTCTCGAGTAATAAAAACTCCTTAAACCCCAGCAAGAACCTGGAGGTGTCAAGGCAGCTCAGAAGATGGCTCAGCCTCCTCGGAGGAGCAAAGGGAACGGATCTGCGGGAGAGAAACCAGGGCCACGTGGCTGCTTCGCCTATCGAGGCTGCAGGCAACATCTGCCGAGGCTGGCATCGCCCGGCAGTGCTGGCGGGACCCGTCACGGATCTGAGCCAGGATCTGCCAAGCGGTGGCAGGTGGAGCCGAGGGGAAAATTTGGCACCAGGAGGGCCTCGCCGCACGCTCCCCTCCCCGTCCCCACCAGCCTCCCACGGGGACGGGTGCCGCCGTGCATCGGGGCTCAGCTCCGCTCCCAGCCCCAAGCTGTTCCCGCGGCCGCCCCGGCACCCGCTCGGCGAGCCCGTGGGGCTGGGGCTTTGCTCCCCAGCTGGCGAGGAAACCAAAACCCGCCCGGAGAAGCGGCAAGCGAGAATTTGTTCCCCAAATGGCGCAACCCGAGCGATGCCTGGCAGCTCAGCCCGGCCCCGAGCTGCTGCAGCAACACCTCCCGGGCCAGGCTGGCGCCCGCAGCACCCGGCTCCCACCCGGCACCGTGGCACAGCACCAAGTCCTTCTGCACTCGCAGTACTTCGGCACCCTTCTCCTTTTGCTCACTTGCTGAGCGCAGATGCGAGCAAATCCTGCTCCCGGCGACGGGATTCAGAGCTGAGACTTGTCCCATCCCAGGCCAAGGGGGGGTTACAGGAGATGTGCCCTGTTCTGCATTAAAATAGCCTCCACCCTGAAACATGGAATATGAAAAACCATACACCAGGACCAGCTGCGGCAGCAGTTGATGCAGGGCCAGGTCCTGCTCCAGGTCCCTGGAAGGAGCTTTCAATTTTAGCTCTGCAGAGAGAAAGCAATCCCCTGCGCAGTGAAAGCCTCAGCAAGGGCAGCGCGGGGTTTTTGGAGGCCACAAGCTCCCTCCTCCCTGGCGCTTTAGAGAGGGGGGGACAGATTTCCCAAGGGCCACAGATGAGGTTCATGACTGCTAAAACCTTTTGGCATTGACAAGCTATGCCGCTGCCAAACTATTCGCTTCAAGCACCTGGGGACAAATCTGCAGGATGGGGTAAATCAGGGTGGTTGTACCAACACCCGGGAGCTGCACCCATCCGGACCGACTGACGATGCTGCGGCTTACCAGCCTGGAGAGCCAAACCTCTCCAGGAGAGCCGTGCCAGAGGGGAAGCAGTCACCCGGCTTAAACCCAGAGGAAGGAGATGGGTTTTTTAACAATTACTTTGCAGGGCATAGAAAAAAACACAAGCAAGCGTCGCTGGCATGGTGGCTCAGCGATCCCAGGGATGCCCAGGCATTTTGGCGGCCCCCAACTCCTCAACCCACGACAGCATCACACCCTCGACACCCCCACAGCGGGTCCCACATCACCTGGGGACCGCTGCTCCCCAGTTGATCTTGCTTTAAAGAAGACCCTGGTTTACTCTGATTTAAATCAAAGCGCTGTTAGCTACAGTGCTATTACCACTGCCAAAAACAGTAACTAAATGGCATTTCCCCACCGCTCCATTTATATTTCTGTGCTCTTTACCCATTTGTAAACTGCAGGAGGGAACAATTTAAGGCATCTGAGTGAAATGCTTAAATTAACAATTTACAAATAGCTTAATTGAGGTCCTGGTCTCTCTCTTCCTGAGCAGAAGCTGCTAAACGATTCTGAATCATTCCCATTTATTGGTTCTTCTGCTGTGAATTACAGACCCTGGACTATGATAAAGCCTTTAATACCTTGGTGCAGGCTGGGGGTACCTGTCACTTACGCTGAGCGTGGCTGGCGACAGCCAGGAGCTGAGAAACCAGAAACCGTGGCGAGAAATGGGCGAGGGATGCAGGAGCCAAGGGTGGTCGATAGAACTGCCTCGAGCCAAGGGATGCTACAGGGCATGCAGCCATCCCGGGGCTTTACATGGCTCTGAATAAGGAGCTGAGGGGTTTGCACTGATAAAACTCTGGGGAACAGTTGGTGCTCGGATGCGGTTTGGAGGATGGGGAAGTTCAGCCCCGTGGTTTGGGCCGAGTGCTGGGAAGAGGCATGCGGGCTCTGCCCGACAGCTCGGCTCAGCCAACCTCTGTCACGGTGGGGAGTTGGGGTTCCGTGCACCACTCCAAGAAACAGCCGGTTGAATGCAACAGCCCACTCCCCAGCAGCAGCCTCAAGCCCTCCTGCCACCACCGCAAACCCCCGGCCCGGGGCTGCACCCCGCTCCTCTCCCATCCTTCCCAAAAGCTGGTTCCCAGCAGGGAAGGAGAGTGGCCGCGGGCAGCCGTGCCCGCAGAGGGATGCGGTGGAATCTGCTCTGCCCGCAGCCTCGCACTTGTTAAACCTCTCGCTGGCAGCCAAGGACACTCACGTCTGCATCAAACTACTCAGCTCCCAGTCTAATTCTGGCACATCAGACAGTAATTATAGGTACATCACCGGCGCTGACAAGTCTGGAGCTCGTCAGCCCGGCACCTGTCGGCGCAGAGCTGCAGACACCCCACGGGGAGCCCAGAGGGGCTGCGTCCTCTCCCACCCGCTCCCGGCTCTATTTTGGGGATCGCTCTGCGCTGCCCAGCCCCCAGGCACCCCCCCGTTACACCGGGGCTCATCCCACCGCCACCAGCTCCATCCCTCTCCGGGTGCTGTTTGGAAAGGGGACTCCATCACCCATGGGTTTCTGCAGCCCCAGAACGTGCTCAGGAGGCTGCTCCTGCATCTGCCGGGTTTGACGCTGGAATTTCACTGGCACTGGGCGAAGAACGGGCATCTCCTACCTGCCCCCAGCATTACAGGAGAAGGCTGCCCATGGTCCATGCACTGATCCTGGCAACGCCACCTGACCACAGGTGCAACAAGCCAGACCTTTGCCTAGTGTAAATCACCATATTTGCAGTAGGTCAGCCCTGATTTACACCAGTGAAAGGTATTGGTGCATCTATTTACATTGCCTTTTTTTTTTTTTTTTTTAATAAAGCAGAGAGGAAACCCAAGGCAAGCATGTCCCTGGCTGCTGGCGAGCCGGAGCTGCAGCCACATGGCAACAAGGGGCAAGAGCCGATAAGGCTCCAGCCCAGGAGCAGCCTGTGGTTGGGAAGCTCAGACAGCACCAGTGAGGAGGAGGAAGGGGAGGCAGGCTGGCTGTTTGCTGATTTTAAAAGTGGGGCGGGTGGGGGGAAGATGCATGTGGGGGGAGAAGCAATAATTTTAATTAAAAGGCAAAAGACTGCACTGAAAATTGACTTGAAGCGGAGATATTAAAAAGCCGTTGACTCTCTGAATTATTCCTCCCTGGGCTGCTTGACAAGGGAAAGTATTTAGACAGCATGGGCTGGTTTAGCATCCTGACTTGGGGAGCCCCAGTAAGGGGAGAGGTAAGTGGGAACCACTGGGCAGCAGATGGGGACAGCCCCTTCCCCTGTCCCAGGGGGACACCACGGCAGCTGGGACCCCCTGCCCTCTGGTCTGGATGAGCCAGCATCGTCCCTGCCCACAGCTATTGCCCCCTCACCCAGGCAAGCCACGAGCCGAGCATCCCCAGCGTCTGGGCTGCACGGACCTTCCCGGCTCAGCCCCATCACAGATAATCCCTCACTTCTCCCCGCTCGGTCCCAGGGCTCAGCTCCATCTAACAAGTCCCGATTGCATCCTCTTGGCTTGCAACGAGACTCAGGAAACAAAAGCCAAGCCTCCGTGCTGCCGAAACACCTCGAAAACCTCCCTGGCTGCCTCCAGGGTTACCCCGAGCCACGTCGCTGCCGGAACCCGAGATGGGATGAAAGAGCGGTGCTGATGATCTCCGTCTCTGAGCCACAGGCCTGTCAGCCTAAGCAGGTGCTAACAACATTTCAGAAGGGGTCAAAAACACCTTTTTTCCATGGGAGACAAGCTCATTAACTGGCATCGTTACACAGCTGCAGGATGACCTTATAACTATCTATATGTTCACATCCGCAAGGATGCAGCTTCTGAGAGCGGGGGCTCTTTAATCTTGTTCAGACAAAGGCAGAACAAGATCTGATAGCTGGAAGCTGAAGCGTCGGAAACGCAGACAAGAGCGAAGGCAAATGTGTTGAACGGGGCTGGGGAGAGCCTGCGCCGAGCAGGGTGGCTTCTCCATCATTTCCTACCTTTGAACCAAGGCAGGGCATCCTTCTGAAAGATAAATGTCCACTCAGCCAGAAGTAATAGTCTTGATGCAGGAGTTACTGCCAAGACTTTGCGGCCTCTGTCATGCGGCTGGGGTCAAACTGGGTGATCAGAAGGGTCTTTCCTGCTCTTAAAAAGACCCCAGAAACCCCACAAATCCCACAGATCCTATCCATTACCTTCACCCCCTCCCCTCAGCCTTCCTTGTGCTGGTTTTAACACCTCCAGGTGCTGCCTGACCCATTCAAGAACTTGAATCCCAACAAAGCATCACCATTATACTACTTTCCCCCCCAGTATGTCGAGGTTCAGTATCAGCAGGACCTGCAGCCCTCCCCACGAACACCAGTGATGAAACTACCAGGGCTGGCTGTGCCTCCAGCCCACAAAGCCAGCTCCCAGCTCCTGCAAAGAGCAACAGAAGCCACGGCCACAAGCACAGCCTCCAAGCCTTCCTTCCCGCGCGGCCCCAAGGAAGCAGCCACGCAATCTGCTCTCCAGCTGAGGGGCAAGCGTGCATGCTGTTTGGAGCCAGAAACTTAATTGCATGTGTAATTCTGGGACGGCAAACGAGCTAGAACAGTGTTCGGCACCCGGGGCAGATCCCCATATGGATGCACGGCCCAGCCGTAGGCTGCTGTCTTCATCCTGCTTCCCCACTCCCATTTCAGGATAATGTGTTTGTTACAACTCAACAAGGCGTTTGCAGGAAATGCAATTAAATTACAGCGTGCTGTTCCAGCGCCTTGGTTTTACACCGAGAAGGCTCTCGTGTCGGGAGGCCTGGCACACCCCATGTATTACAAGCTTGATTTCCTCCACCTCCAGGCTGTCCTCCCCGGCACAGCCCTGCCTGTGCTGGGACTCCAGCTGCCTGACAGCCATGCACATCCCTCAAGACAGACAGACACGCCGGTGCAGCTCCCCTTATCTTCGAGCTGGCACCAGCACACAAAATCCACCTGCTCCAGGGCAGGAGGCCACCAAAGTCCCAAATAAATAAGCCTAAAGCAGAAGGAAACGGGATGGCGTGGGTCGGTGTCCCTCCAGGGATGCTGCATGATACCTGCAGCTTTCAGCCCTGGGGAATGGCTATGGGATGGGCTCTTGGGGAGCACGGATGTTGCTGGGGGAAAAGGAGGTTTTTCTGAAGGCAGGTGGTTTCCTGATCACCTGGATCGGGACTGACCGGCGCTGCTGCTCTTGGGATTATTTTAGCTCAGAGCTGCTGCCCTGATTGACAGGGCTCTGCTGCACTTCTCAGCCTCCCAAAAAAGAAATGCTGAAATCTCTGCCGAGGCACTGGAACCATCTCTAGAAATGTGAACACCCAGCCCATTAGAGGCCGACAGATGCCACAGAAATAAAATCTATTATTATGACAGACCCAGCAGGGGTTGCTACTGAACAGATTCCACCACATTTCCCCTCTTACAGCTTTTCTAAACCAGCCACACTTCCACAGCCGGCTCCTAGATAAGGCACCTGCCTCTCCACCTAACCCCCAGAGAGCCAACATCTTCCTCTCATTCCCCTTTGAAAGCTTTCTCCTCCCATTCCCAACAAGGAAAATCTCAAACCTAGCAAGTTCCAGCATTTGGTGGAGAGAGACCCAGTCCCTCCAGGAGCACCAGTGATGCCTCCAGCTGCAGACACCATCCCCAGCTTCAAAAACCCTCCCTCCCCTGCAAAGAGGGTGGGAGCTGATGCCTTAATCATCAATGCAAACCAGAAACTAGGCAGCACCCTCCTATAAACACCCGGAGAAACGAGCTACAGGTGCTGCCCTCACCCACCACGATCCCTGTACCCGGGAGAGGGTCGGGGAAGGAGCGAACATCGAACATGAAACAAAAGCAGGGTGGGGAGGAGAACGCTGCTGGCCCCCGGCCCCGGTACTGACCTGGAGACTTTAAACAAAGGGAACAGAGTCCTGGCTTCTTCCCTCCTGCAATTCGATCGAGCCCTGGTTAGGGACAGGAAAGGAGGAGATTCATGAATGAACGCAATCCAGGTGGGAAAGTTTGCCGGGGATGGAGGGGAATAAACAAATAAATCAGCAAGCAAACACATAATAAATCTGAAACAAAAGAGCAGCAGCAGAAAGCATCTGAGAATGAAACACAGCGCGGAGAGCGATGGGGAGCCAGGCTGTGCCCTGCCGTGGGGGCACGAGAGCGGCAGCCCCCTTCTACCCCACACCCACGGTGCTGGACACGGTCTCCCCTGCTCACAGGGGGTTTGTTCCCATGGGTAGGGAGGCAAACATTCACGCACACGGGCTGCAAATGAACCCCGAAATGCCCTGCTCTGCAGCCACGGCGGGGTCTCGCCGAGGGGACCCAGCCTCCCAGCCCATGTGCGGGATGCTTGTTGGGAAGAGGAGTTATGGGCATGGAAGAGCAAGGGAGAATCAGAGTAGGTGGGCTTATTGTGGGGGTTTTTCCCGGAAAATTCTCAGGTTGGACCTTTCTGTCGTACGTGAAGCAGCACAACCTCGTTGTGCCCTGATGTGTGCAGCAGCACAGCCTGGCCTGGGCACCTGCCGGCTCCCAGCCTGGGCAATGTCAGCTCCAAAATCCCAGCACCGAAAAGCACCTTCCCAGCCCCAGCTTGAACCTGCTTACTGGTATGGGCCAGCCTCACGCTGACATGCTCCCTGTAAGCGAGCACAATGGCAGAAACTGATATGGGTGATTGTGGGGAGGGGAGAGGTGCTGTGCAGGGCTCCCCCGGCTCTGCCCCACGGGTCCGGACCCCCCGAGCATCCTGCCCGCAGGCGGCTGAGCCCAGGCAGTGCCTGGCTCCCAACAAAACAGCCCAGAGCTGCTTTGAGCCTCTGTTTTTAGGGACATGGGGTGATTTTCTCCTCCCTGCCGCGAGCCCTTGTGCTTGGAGGAGCGGGGTGACAAGGGCAGGGGCGGGCAGGGGACAGCCGAGCCGGCGAGACCTCAGCACCCACAAGAACCTCTTTCTTTGCTGGCGAGCGGGCAAAGCTGCGCCCAGCGCCGGGAGGCAGTTCAGCTCATCCATCACGCCCACGGCCGCGGGACATCTGTCCCCTCGCCCCAAGCCCAGCTCTGCTCCGTTGTGTCCTCGCTCGGGTGTCAGTTCTTCCATCGCTGCCCTCGGGGTTCAGCCACAGGGCAAGACCAGGCAGCTCATGTGGGGGGGCTCTGCGGGGGCCCCCCTTGCCCAGCAAGGAGAAGGAGGAGGGTGATGAATGCCGTTTCTAACCCCTGCACGGCTGCAACCCCAATAAATGACGCTGAAGGACTCAGCAACGCTGCTGAAGCTCTGCCATGCCACGCTCAGGATGCTCCCAGGGCGGCCTGAGGCTCGGCCAAGCCCCATCGTCCCTGGTTTTGCGGTGGGTTTTCACCCTCAGACCCAAGCGGGGGGATTTTGGTTGCGATGTGCAGCTCCCCCCACCCCCAGCCGCCGGGACTGGCCCGGGCTGCGCGCATCCCTGCAGATCAGGGTGCGGATTCAAAGGCTCGTGGTTCAGGAATGGATTTCACGCCCAGAGTGAGTAAATAATCTTAAAGGCATAATGGGAGAGAAACAAGAAGCACGAAATAAAAGTGGAAAATCCTTCCTAAATGCGCTTTATTCATTTGTTTTGATAATTGCAGTTCAGGTTTAATTATTTATGCCATGTTTTGTAATATGCCAGGAAACACTCCGGAACGAATTTGCTGCTGTCGGTGGCTGTGGTACCCAGCAGCCCTCAGCAGGGTGCTCGGCCACGGGTGCCCGGAGGGACCCAGGGACCCCAGCCAGCCCTGCCAGCCTGCCCAGACACAGGCAGCAGAGCCCGGAGGCAGGATGCGACCTGCCTAACCCCGGCACAAGGGGCGATGCTCCCACTCCCGAAGGTAGGTCTTACCTGCGAGAACATCCTTCCTCTCCCCTGCTGGCAATGAGACCTGAGTGACGAAATACAGCTTTTCTAGTGGAAATTTGAAAAAGGAGGGGGACAAACGTGGCTCCTCTTACACAATATTTTCCACGGAGAAAGACTGAGCTCTCCAACCTCATCCTCAGGATTTTCTTGGTGTTGGGGGAGGAAAAGGCTGGGGGTGTTTCCAGTGGGCAGCACTGCCCCTGCTGCCGAGCCTCCCAAGCTGAGACACCGGCAGCAGGTCCCGGCTCCTGGTTTCGATCTCCCCTTCACCCTACGTGACCTTGGGCCAAGGACTGTGCCCTAGGAGCACCTTGGCTTCTCCACATGTGGAAGGGAGATAACAGACTTGCTTTTTTGAAGAGCTGGCACTGGCAGCTGAAAAGAACTAATTATTATCCGTGGAGCACCACAACCTCCCCAGAGTTATTTTGGCTGAGATACCGAGTCGCAGGGTGGCTGAGAAATTCGCTCAAGGTCCTGCTGCATCCTGGGGACAGAGACCCCCGCAGTGCCCAGAGCGAAGCCATCCTGCCCCGAGCCGCCCATGTGTACTGGTTCCCCGGGGCTCAGCAGGAGCAGGAGCCCTTATTTGCTTTTGCATCCTCATGCAGGTCTTGAGGGAGCAGCACAGGTCCCTGTCCAAGAGTTTTAGTGGCCACCTGGCCCTGAGGGACCTCGTGCATGGAGAAGATGCTGCTTCACACCGCCCAGCCTGGGCCAGCTCACACTGGGGGGGGGACAAAATAGTGGCACAGATGGAGCCAGGAGCCACGGCGGATCAGCCCGGCCAAGCCACGGGCCGTTCTCCGGGGCAGGTTCAGCGGGGCAGGAGCAGGGCATTGCTTTCTGCAGGGGAGGAAGAGGAGGAGGGCAGGGAGAAGAGTGGGGAAGGCACCATCTCAGTGTCCTTGAGTGTCCTTTAGAGGCTTTGCTTTTCACGCAGTGCAGCGGATGAGGAAGGACTGAAAAATCCCAAACTGCTCGCCTCTTTGATTCCCCCTCCACCATGGAGAGAGTTGAAAGGAAGCAGCGAAGGTGAGAGAAAGGAGGCGGCATGCGGGAAGGGAGGAGGGAGAAACGGAGCAGGTGTGGGGGGAAGGAGACACGGACAGTCCCCTTCGCCCTCCCAAGCCCTGGACATCAGGTCCCTTTTGAGGGGACAAGGGCCCCCCGGGAGCCTCCCACGCTCGCCCCCCACAGAGGGGAGGGCAGAGGATGCTCCAAACAGCTGTGCTCTGATGTCTTTTCCCCAAATCACACCCACACCTCAGCGTCGCCAAAAAATCCCAAGGGGAGACGGTGCCCAAGCTGGCTGGCTACCCCCGAGTGCTCCCAGAAGCAGCTGGAGGAGGAAGGAGAGGTGGACGGCTGCCCCGCATGGGCCTGGCCGGGCACACTCCACATGTGGCGAGCACAGCCTTCGGCCTCATCATCATCCCCTGCAGCCCAGTGGGCAGAGGGCAGTGCCACGGGCTGGCACGGGGAGGTGAGCTGGCAGGGCTGGAAACACGCAACTACTCTGTGTTTGGTCTGGGCAATGTGTTTTTAATGAGCCATATAATGTTTTTCAAATTATGCTGGAATCATTAATCCTCCTGAAATGAGACAGATTCTGCAGCCCACAGGCAGCGCCGGGGCTGCCTGTTGCACGGCCGAGCAGGCAGGCGCTGCCTCTGCTCCGCTGCTTTCTGGTGGCCGCGGGGCTATTGGGATGTGGCCCTCATAACCTTGTCCCCCACTTCTACAAGGGACCCAGTACGGGGCTGGCCGGTCCCCTGTGCCGCGGGCGCACGCGTGGCACGGTCAGTGGGAGAAGGACCGTGGCTCTGCAGCTCTCACTGCATCTCCTCTCCGCTTCACGCTCCTCGGTGATACCCACTGATCCGAGCTGGATCTGGCCAGCACCAGGCTTGTGCCCCTCCTCATCGCCCCCCCTCCATGTTCCCACTGCCCCTCGCAGACGCCGGCTGCTGGTCCCCAGGGCTGGAGGTCCCTCCTTGCTGGAGATGCTCCACAGGGGAAAAAATGATCTGGGAAGCAAGAAATTATCTGGGAAGCAAAAATGATCAGCCCGCGGCACTTGGGAGGAGGTTGTGTCATCCAAAACCACCCTGCCCTCCTCTCTTCTGAAAGCATCACATTCTCCCGTGGTCAGGAGCTGCCAGGATCCAGCGCTGCCCTTCCAGCCCTCCGGAGAGGCAGAGCAGCTTGGGATGGTCTCATCCATGTGATGTGGGAAGAGGAGCAAATGTGGGCTTTTTGGGCCTCCCCCCCAGGGTGGGTTTAGCAGGTCACCGCAAACAGAATGTTGAAGCCAGAAAAAGGCACGTGCTAGCCAAAGCGGGGCAGGAGACGGCCGCAGCGGGCTCAGCCGACGCTGCCTCGGCGGAGGCAGACACCCATGTCTCCAGCCCTGCCTGCCTCCCCATGCGCTTTCCCAGAGATCCGACTCTAATTGCAGGAGGGAGGTGCTGTATTTTTCCATGCATGAAGATCCAAAGTGACACTTTTTCCCTTCTCTTTTCGGAGCGCGAGAGAGCTGGTTCATTAACATAAAACCACCGAGCCAAATAAAAACCCTGAGTGCCGTGACAGCATCCCTCCAAATAACACGGGAGCAGAGAGTTTATTCATCTCCAGCTCTGCCCTTGCCAAGCGCCATGGCAGCCGCAGAAGGAAAGTCAACTGGCAGGTGGTTGTTTCACACCCTATTACTGTGCCACTCAGCTCGGCCGAGCCGCCTCCGAGCCACTGACAGATGGATGGGATTGCGAGCCCCGGCTCCAGCCCGCCGAGCCAGCAGGAGCGAGGGGATGCTCGGGAAGAGCAGCGTGACTCAAGCCCCTCGGTAAGGCTGGGAGAGGGCTCGCCAAGCCCAGATGTTGGGCAGCTGGAGCAGGGAATTCTCTCTAAGGCAGTCTTGTCTCCAGGTACCCCAAAATATTGGGATTTCGGAGCATGCAGGGTCACTAAGGAGCTTCCAGGCAGAGCAGGAGATGGGCAAGGCAGCACCATGAGACTGACTACAGGCTTGCAAGATGCCTATGCTTTATGCACACCAATTCAGTAGGAATTTGGCTTCTGGAACATGCCAGCGCTTTAGAAACGTGCGTGGCCTGCGGTGCCATGCCTGGTATCCAGCTGAAGATCCGTGTCAGAGCAAGAAATCGAACCCAGGGCACCCTGGCTGCCGTGGGCGCCCGGCACCGCAGCCCCCGGGCCAGGTCCCCGCGTGTCTCTTTCCCCCCTGCACATCGTTGGATTCACCTCTCCGTCTTCATCCCTTTCCCCTCCCTCCTCCCCTGCCTGCACCACAGGGCTTGTAAAGTACCGGGGGATCCTACGCTGGGCAATGCATCCCCCCGAAATCCCATCCCAGCGCTCCATCCCTCCCGCCTGCTCCCACGGCGAGCTGCCAGCTCCCTCTGAGCTCAGGCAGGTACCGGATCCGAGCCTCTGTCATTCTGCATTTGGTCCCATTTCAGCTCAAAATCTCCCATTAAAAAGAAAACCACAAAACCAAGACCAGATGCCACAACCACTTTTCAAAACCATCTCTCTGGGACTCAAGCTACTGGGAGTTATAGCATCTCTTCCCCACCTTGGCTATGCCTGCCTCCCATGGGTAATTAAGCCAATTAAGGAGAGCCACTGACCCTAAGATTTTGATACCCATAATCCCAGGGTGCTCACGGGGAAACCGCTGGGCACTTCGGGAAAGGAGAGATTGGGGGAAATTCTGGCAGGTCAGGAGCCAAACGCTGTTTCCCATCATAGAGGCTGCAGCGAGGTGGGTGAGAGCTTGTGGGGCAGCGAGAGCTGGGCAGGGGGCTGGGGGCTGACCCACGGCCCCACGGTGCTCTGGGGGGGCTGCAGCTCTGGAGCGAGAGCTACAGCTCAAGGAAAAGCTGAGCTGGCCTCAGGACAGGAGCCGTAAATCTGGGCAGCTCCTGAAACATGGAGGCTTTTAACAGGCTGTAATTGAAATATATGAACTTGAGGCGGAGGAGATCCGACAACGCCAGCCAAAGCGGCCGTTTGCGGGCTTGGCTGGAGCAGAGGGCAGGGAAGCACCCACGGGTGAGGAGGAGCGGTGTCGGCAGCCCGGGGAGCCCTCGCCTCCATCCACGGCCACGGCCCAGCCTTTTTCGGATAGCCCTTTCCAAGGTCTGAGCGCTGAGAGAGCGTGGGGTGACCTGAGCAAGGGGCTATGGGGGTGGGACTGGAAGAGAAGCTGCTTTTTGACTCTCCTTTCCCAGTTATGCTTGAACACTGGTTCCCAGTTTGGGGCTGGAATGCAGATGCTACATTTCCCAGCCTGGAGCTATTAGCTGTGCTAGAAGCCCAAACGCATCATCTTCCTTCACCCTCCTCCCTTTGCAATCAGAACATTTCAGCATAGGGGGGGAAAAAAACAAACAAATCATAAGTGTTTGTCCCCCTCTTCCTCCCGCCCCCACCCAGCCCTCTCCATCAGTCCTTCTGTTGGAGATGAATTTTAAAAAAAAAAAAAATCTTCATTTGCATTTATTCTGAAAGTGGAAACCATGCAGGGGGAGGGAAAAAATAAAAACAGCTGACAGCAAAGTTTTATTATCCCCATTGGGCGGCGAGGAGCAAATCAGTAATTTTTTAACAAGCATTTAAGCTCCTTTCCCGAGTGCCTCTTTGAGCCTTGGTGCACCTGCAGCCTGGCACAGCCAGGAGGGGGGTTAATGAGGACCTTTGATGGGGAGCAAGCACAGCTGATGGGTAACAGCACGCGCTCTCCCATCTCGAGCTGAAGATCTTTGCGGTGATGAGCTGGGACCTCCCCAGACCCACATGTATTGCCGCGGCTGCTGGAGATGGAGCCTGTCTGGTGGGTAAGACCCACTCACATGGACCCATTGCGGGCTCCAGACCTCCCCAGATGATGCTAAACAAGATTGCTCACTGCTTTTTGAATCCAATAATTCTGCAAAGCTTGGCCAAGCAGTCTCTACACTCCACCCCAGGGACCTCAGACCAGGCATCTCTCACCCCCCCCACCTAGAGGTGTTTTAATCATAATAATAATAATAGTCACAAAACTTGACCACAGCTGCTGGGAAAGAGCCAACTGAGCAAAGCGCTGGTGGTGGAAGAACTTCACAGCCACAGAGCTGGCACCAAAGAGATTCTTTGTCCTTCTCATACCTCCCCACCAACTCCCATCCAGCCCCACGCCAGCACTGCCCCTTCCCGAGCGCAGCCCCCCAGGACTGTGGGTGCTGGCCCCCATCATGCTGCTTTGCTGGAGGTCCAGCACCTCCAAGCCAAGAGCTGCAGGGCTGGAGCAAGCGGCAATTTGTGCTTCGCAAATTGCAAGTGATAGCAAGCCAGGGATGCTACCCCAGCACTGGGGGCAGAGCAAAATTCTGGAGACGTGACTCCCCCCAGGAGCAGGGACTGTGGCACAGCACCCTTCCTTCTCCCCATTTGCACACCACAGCTTCCCAATGCCTGGTTCAAACCGCATTCTGCTGCACCCTCGAGCCTCTCCGAAACACCCCTCCAACCTGCAGCCTCCCTCTTTCCTCCCCCAACACACTGGGAAATAAAACCTTAACAGCAGGAGCTTAAACAGACTTGTCCATGCACACAGCACCCTGGGGACACCCATACCCGTTTGCCTCCTCTTCTGTCCCCAAAGACGGACCACAGCCAGCCTGGCCCTGTCCCCCTCCCCAGTCCCCGAGCCCCGGCTGCGTGGGGATGCTCCCTGCAGCCCCGGGCTGTGCTCCGCGCCGTGGGACATCGCTCACACGTGTCCGTGCGTGCCAGGCGTGTCCCTGGGGTGCAGAGGCAGCCACCGTGCACCCCGGCTGGGATCGATGTGAGGCAACGAGGAGAATCAATTTCTATAATTAAACTCTGCACTGTTGGGCTGCGTCCCTCCCGCCCTGCTCCCCCCAGCAGACGCGGCAGTGGGGACCCCTGCTCCCAGCCGGTGCCAAGGCAGCACCCACCTGGGTCCCTACAACAACAAAAGGCACCCAGGGCCTCCCTGCTCCCATGGCGAGGCTTCGGTACAGAGAATTTCTTGGTGGAAAAAGAAAGAGGCAGGCGCTGGTGGGTGTTTCCCACCAGGCTGGGCCTTTGCTGTGAGGGTGATGCTGTGAGCACCAGGGGAAGGGGAGGAAAAGAATGTGGGGGGACAGACGTGACCTCCCCACTGGGGTGGAGGTCTCCAGCCAGGACGGAGCAGGTTCATGCCCCAGGCTCACACCCACCCCAACACAGCAGAGAGGTGCCTTTATCCCCCTTTTCCTAAAGGGAAAAAAAAACACATTTGGGGGGAGCTATGCAGCTTTCCTGCATGGGGAACCAGGACTGAGCCTGGCACCAATGCTAACCCCCCCACCAGCGCTAACCCCACCACCTCCCAGTCCAGTGCAATCACCAAGCCACTTCTTAGCATCAGAGCCACCCAGGCTGTCCCCCACCCTCTCCCCTTCCAGCCCAGCTCCCCAGGAGGGGAACGAGCATCTCCCAGACCATGACCAGGACATTCCAGAAAAAACAAACTGGGCGAGCATCCCTCCCTGCCCATCCTGCCTGGGAGGGGAGAGACAGCTCCTGACAAAGACTAAAGCTCTCTTCACACAAAAACACCAGCCCTTTGGCAGCCCTGCTTCCCCTCCTCACTCGCTCACCCCCCCGGGGGGGGAATCACAGCCCACCAGCAGCTCCCTGGGGGAACAGGGCACCTGTCAGAAGGAGCACAGAGCCTTTTCCACAGGCATGTGAACGCTGACAGCTTCGGGGGCAGTCTGGTGGGAAATAATTATCACACTGGAAATGTATTCCTCATTAAAATGAGGGAAGAGCCACTGCTGGGGCTGGAGCAACCATGTGGCTTCAGGCAGCTTCGGTGGGGGCACTGCCCTGAGCCCCGGGCTGGGTTTGCCAGGGTGGGGGGGATCCCGCACAGCAGCCCCCACACCAGCAGCGGTGTGAAAGCCATGGAGCAACCAAAGGGACTGAAAAGCATCTGCACCCCCAGGATCCAGGTGCCGGTAAGACCCTGAGCAAGTCTGGGGTCCCTGGGACTGACCCGGCTCTAGGGAAGGGCTGAATTCCCTGCCTGATGTCAGGGGAGGGGACACCCACCCCCTGCCTGGACCAGCTGAGCAGAGGGACCCCTTCTATCTCCATCCTTAAGCGAGGGCTGGCTGGATGTGACCCCCACCCCCCCGAGACACCCGTGAAGGGGCACAGCTCCCGAGGGCCCCATGGCCGGTGCCAGGCGCTTTCCCGGGGCCAAGCACAGCCAAAACCAACTTCCCCGGGAGTTGGGTGCTGGCACCCACGCAACGGCGGGTGGGTGGGTGCGGGGGCCGAAGCATCGCCACTCCCCAGCCTGTCTCACCATAGCCAGGGTGAAAACAGAGAGAACAAAGAGGGGAGAGGCTGCGGGGCGAAGGCTGGGCGCTCCCCGCGGCAAAGGCGGACAAAGGGACCCCCAACCACGGGCAACACAGCCCTGACAGCGTCCCCGTCACCCACCGGGGTTGGCACGGGGCAGGGCAGCGCTGGCGGCCGCAGCACACCGTGCACACGCGTGCACACCCACACCCACACCCACCCACCCCTGCTCCTGCGTGCACACACGGCGGGGGGAACAGACCCCACCGTGGCTCTCCTTTTACCCCCCAAACACGCGGGGAGCAGCCGGCCGTGGCACAGGGCAAGGGGAGGGCAGGCAGCCTTTGGAGTTATTTTAAGTTTCCCTCCCCGTCGCCTCCCCCCCACGCCCAAGCCCAGCCTGGGATGCACCAGATTTTTTCCTCCTCCTGCAAGGATGCTGAAAATATCTCACGAGGGGCGACCTGCAGCCCCGCAGTTCATCCTGCCCTTTGTGTCTCAGCAGCGGCGGGGGGGTGGAAGGAAAAAGGGGAGAGAGCAGGTAGGAGAGCAGCCCACAGCCTCCATCCTCCTCACCCCTCTGTCTCCCCAAGCTCGCAGAGAAAGGAAATCCAGAGCCCAGCAGCATCCAGCCCGGCTCGGTCAGCAAAACATCATGTTTAATGCACAATACTGCAACAACGGAGCTGAAACAGCCATAGGCACAATAACGGATTTCTTCGAGCATCCCCAGTGAGCCCCCGCCCCCAAACACCCCATCGCTCCAGCTCCCCGCACCAGTGTTTCTAGGACAGCGGCTCTCCAGCTACTTTATCCCCTCGGACCAAGGCGGCCCCGACAACAAACAATCCTGAGAAGCAGCATCACCGCCGGCACCGGCTCAGCATCCCCCAGCCCATCGGTCCCCTGCGTGGGGGGAGCCGCCGGCGGGGCACCGCATCCCCGGCGTGGGCAGCCGAACCCCACGCACACCCCTCCGGAGCATCGCAACCCCACGCGCACCCTTCCTAGATGTCAGTTCACAGCCAGCAAACTCCAGCGCCGGGAGCAGCGATTTTTTTCCCCCCCGGTCATCAGCACCACTGCCCCGGCAACATGGAGGGAGGAGGAAAAAAAACCACACAAATAAAAAAAATACCTGCTACTTAAGAATGGATGCACATAGTGAGAGTGACATGCCTTGAGAGGGTGTATTCCCCATTTCTGCTCTGCTTGCTCGCTTTCTTTTCTTTCCTTTCTCTCCGCGAGGGGCTCAGGCCCAGCCAACCATGGGAGACAGAGGCAGGAGTGCGAGCGAGCGGGCGCGCGGGTGCGAGCGCGCGCCGGGGTGTGTGCGCGTGGGAGCGCGCAGCTCGGCGATGTACAAAGGAACAAATGGGAAAAACACATTAGCTCATGATAGATTAATGTGCGGGGAGACGGCTCCCCCTCTCCGCTCTCTCTTAAAGGCCCCTACGTTTTATTCGGCGATAGGTGGCTAGCCCAAATGCCAGGAGCAATGGGGTTGGCGTGCGGTTGCCACCATGTGCCGTCACCCACGGACAGCGGGAGAAGCAGCCGGACCCGTGGGGGATGCACAGGAGAGGCAGCCCCGGGTGATGTGCGGGAGGAGGGTTCATAAGACGATATATACCTCGGAAGGGGACAGCAAAATAGCATTTGCACGTCTCTTGGGAGAGGGGCGGGATGGGTGGCATCCTGCCACGGTCCTGCACAGGCAGTGGTGTTGCTTCTCCTGTAAAGATGGGTCAGGAGAAACAAAGCAAAAAGGGTGGTGGAAATGCTGCCAGCAAAGCCATGACCATACCTGGCCCCGTGGGACCGGCAGCTCCCAGCTAACGCAGCAACAGGGCTTGTCCGTCATTTGAAAACTGCAAATTCCCCGCACAAGCAGCCAGCAAAGCTCCTCTGTAGCAGAGCACCGATGGCATCAGGGCACCGATGGCATCAGGGCACCCGCGCTAAGGCTCGGTCCCCGCCCGGCAGTGCCCACCGCGGTGAGGACCCAGCTACGGGCTCTGGGCACCCATGGTCCAGGGGGAGAACAGCCCCCATAGCGTGACGAGAACACAAAGGTGCCCCGCTGGCACCTCACCCCGGCTGGCACCTCCTTGCCAAGAGAAACGAACCTAAGGTCCACCAGGGAGAACGGGGAGGGATAGGGCAGGAAAAAAAATAAATAAGCAGCCGCTTTGTTTTGCACAATTTCCCAGGACTAGTAAGGAGGGCTTGCAGGCTTTCTCCCCTTCCCTCCGCACCGGTGCTGCTCCCATCCCCATGGGAGAGGGGCTGCGGAGCCGACCAGCACCTCCCCAGCGAGGGGAAGGGGAGGTGGAGGAGACGCCAGCTAACCCTGACCCCTCGCAGCCCCCGCGCTCCCCGCAGCGTTGCATTAGCTGGAGAGCTGCTGCCCAGCGGCACGGGGGAACGCGGCAACGCTGGCTCCATTAGAGAACATCCGTGGGGCAAAAGCCTTTTCCAGCGCCAGCAAAGTGCATCTTGATGGGGCTGACGTGCTCCTGACAGCAGGATGCCCCAGCACGCATGGCTGGAGGGGGGGGTCAGGGCATCCCGGGGCTGGCACGGGCTGCGCTCAGGGACGGGGCTCGCTGCAACGTGCTCGGTGATGTACCCCAGCAGGCTCGTCCCACGCTCCCAGGCAGCCCCACCATCTCACAATCCAGCCCATCGCCAGCTTGCACCCTTGCAACCGCATCTTGCTGTGGTGGGAGAGGGGGAGAAGGGGAGCTCTGCCTGCTGTGGTGGGGGGCGGGGGACAGGATTGAGGGAGAAGAAAGATGAATGAAAAATGGGAATGGAAAGATTTGCTGTTAGACCTGGGAGCACTTCAAAGATGTAATAAGAGGTGAAGTGTTTATAACACGGAGTGAAATCCTCCGGTCTGTGTCTCGCTGGTAGACAGATTAGAGGAGCTAAAGTTCCCCCCGGCATTAAAAGTCTCTCGTTTAATACCAAATCCTAATCTGCCGCTCTCTGAGAGATGCCACCGGGAAAGTCTGAACCATCCCATGCCGGAGGGGAGCGCGGCCACCCTGCGGGGCCATCTCATATCCAGGGACCTGCCAAGCCAAGTGAATTAACCTGTGTGGGACAGATCCTGCCCTCCTCTCAGGCTCCGGGCTTTCCCACGGCAGACCCACACCGCTGCCTGGTGTGAACCCAGGGGCAGATTCCATTTGTATGGAGCATCAGGTGGGAAATTCAAGAAGAGAGGTGCAATCCACTCCCTCCCAGCGGTGGGAGCTGCCCTAGCCACCGAGGAGCAGATGATTAGAGACATTTTGGGGTATCTGGGATGGACATAAAACCAAGCAGCCGGGAAGGGCCAAGACAACCCGACACAAACCCGATGCTGTGACAGCTTCCCCGCACCACCGGCGAAGCCCCACACGTTTGGCACCAGCACCAGCAAACCCAGCCCTGGCACCGGGGCCGCACCGGGGGGTGATGTCGGCTGACAGCTCCCCGACTTCGCCGCTTGCAGAGAGGCAGGGGTTTTGATCACGGCAGATCCAAGTGAGGCGGTGAAATGTCTCTAAATGAGCTGAAATGCAGTCTAATCGGCACATCTATTTTCTAACAAGTTACATATTCCCTTCAGAGCTCCAGTCATTTCAAAAACACATTAAGGAGAAATATTTGAAAGCTAAAATGTATTAAACAAGCACTTCATCCTCATCAGCAGAGAGGTTATAGACCTTTGCTGGTCTCCTTCCAATAACCTTGCATGCAAGATACCACGAGGCAATCTCCTGTTTTCAAAAACCCATTAAAAACACGTGCACAAGAGGCCGGTCCCAGGGACGAGGCTGGGTTGACGTGTCCCCCCCCGAGCGCCTTTGCGGGGGCTGGCAGGGCAGGATGGGGCGGTCGTGGCCCCCGGGGGCTCCCCTATGGCAGCCAACCCCGCAGGCAGGGGGCACGAGCCAGCCCCCACCCAAAATCACGGGAGTGACCTGAAAACATCCAAGGTTTCTTGGAAGAAAACCAACAAGAGCAAGTCTATTTATTTCTGTTTTCTGAGGCTTTGCAAAAGGGGAATGGAGAAGGAAGGTCCCGCAGCCACAAGAGAGAGGAATTTCATTTGAAAAGGAAGGCAGATATCGCGTATAACCACACGACGTCAAGAGCTGGCACTTCAGCAAAAGAGCCAACAGCTCAGATCCATGTGAGAGCTGTGGGAATGGGACCCCACGGGGGCTGGCTTTCCCCAAAACACCCTCAACACCAACCCCACTGCAGAGACCTGCAGCCTTTTTCCTTTCCAAGAAAAGAGGGTAAAGGAAGAAAAGAGGCTCCTAAACCTTCTCCTGTTCTCCCCAGCTCAGCTGCAGCCTCGCAGCAGCACAGTCGCCGTTTCACCCTCCCACTCCCAAACCCCCCCAACCCTGCAGAAGGGGCTCGAGGTCCCTTCATGGCTGGGCTGGACGGGAGGAACATGAAAGCTGAGCCTCAGATCTCAATTATTTATCATACATTTCTTTTTTTGTCTGACTTGTCCTAAAAAGTCCTTTGAAGCACCCGCCACAGGATGAGATATGGGTGCTCCTTGCCTTTAATTAGCCCTCCCCGTGAACTAAGCCATCCTCATCCTCCCTCCTCTGCTGGGCAGCCCAAGCTGGCCGGGGCAACTCACACCTCCAACACGTGAGAAAGGTTTTGGGGAGCAGGAGCTCCTGCCACCCAGCCCCTGCAAAGGGCCACAAATGCCACCCACAGATGGGGGGGGGTCAGGATCACAGCCTCCCCCTCACCCAGGCCAGATCAGACCACCCCTGAGGATCCAGCACCCCAAAAGTTTAATACTATGATGCTAATAGGATGCTCTTATTTGCCCTACAATACCCTTTGTCTCGGTCTCAGCAAACTCCCCCAGCAAGGAGTTCCCAATCTATGCAACCATCAAAAAGGGTTTTCCTCTTACCAGTCTGACTCTACCACCCACTTCACCGGAGAGTCACATCCCCCATTAACAGGGTGCTTCACAGCAGGCAGTGCCAAACCTGCCCCCCACCAAGCATGGTCTCAGGAAAAAAAAACAAATAAAAATTAAAAAAAAAAAAAAAAGAGAGCCCCAGCTTGTCTGCGCCCCATTCTTGAAACCCACCAGCTCCACCCAGGGGGAGGAACCAAGCGCCTGGCAGAGGCTGTAAATGGGAGCATTGATATGAGCATCACCTGGGTATCCTGGGGGGGGGGGGGGGGGGGCTGTTGCTCTGAGGTTGTCTCCCACATTAACAACAGGTCTCACTGCTGCGTGTGTGGCAGCTCAGTCCAAAAAAAACATGGCTGTAAGCATAGAATCACAGAATTGTTTAGGTTGGAAAAAACCTTTAAGATCATCGAGTCCAACCGTCAAAAGCAGGAACAGGTTCAGGCTCTGTACGTACAAATTTGGTGGGTGAAAGCCTGTCCGTCCCACGTGCAATCCCTGCTGACCCATTCCAAAAGCAGGAGGGGGGCAGAAGTGAAATAAATTTGAGTTGTCTCAGGCACAGCCCTGCCCTCCAGCACCGTCTCCGTCCCCCTTTGAAGCAAAGCCTGAGCATCTGAAGCACCAGAGTCTGCCTTGCTCATATTTTTAATATAGCTTCACACAGAGCCATCCCACACACATCTGTCCCCCTCGGCACAGGCTCACACTCACCCGCATGCCCAGCCCCTCGCCCACGCCGGCCACACAGCCACACGTTTCCATTTATAATGCACCCAGTCACGCACAAACCCTCGCATCTTCATCCCGCCACGCGCAGGCTTGGGGATGTGCCTCTTCTATTCCCCCCTCCAGACACGCTCCGTCTTCTTCCAAAATCCACCTGGAAAGCTTAAGAAAGCCTTTATGCTCCCTTCAAGCACCATTTGTATTGCCACCATCCAGCCCCTTTCCTCTTAAAAAACCACTCTCCACAGGGTCCTGCCTGCAACACCCAGATTTCCCACTCCTGAGCAGCCCCATTATGGGCAAAGAATAGCAGACCTGCACCTATATTGCTACAGCCTCTAAATAAGGTCCATATTATTCCTCTCCCAAATGTAAAGCCCGGAAAACAGGCACAGAGCAGGGGAAGGGGCTTTGCCAGATCCCTCCGATGCTGGAGCCAGCCCAGGGTCCCTGCTCTGCCCCAACTGCCTCAGCCCATGGAAATCTCCCTCTGGGAATGCAGGGAAGAGGCTGGAATGCTCCAGAAATGAGCTGGACAAGCAATACAAGATAACTAGAAGAGAGGAAATATTGCAGAACCTGGATAAATTCTCCAGTCTGCCCCACACTGGGATAAAACCGGGAGGAGTTGGCCACCCAATTTCACAGTGACTAGCGAGGGCTTAATAACAGTTAAATAATATACGTATTGGCAGATGTTTATAAGCAAAGCCACCACCAGCAAATAGATTTTATTGTCTCAGAAAGGAACCCTTTGCTGCCTCCATGTCCCTTCCCATCTGGAGCACGCGAGGAAGCCGACAGTCCCTCTCGGAGCCTGTCCGCGCCTGATTTCCACTGGGAACAGGTCTGCGAAACTCACGTGTGCTCAGCAAGCTCTGAAGACCGAGCGATCCTTGTCCCCCAGCCCTTCCGCAGCAAATCCAGGTGTGCGGAAGGGGGTGACCACCCTATCCTCCATGGAGGTGGGCAGCAGAAGCAGGTGACAACCTTCAACCACAGCAGCTTGAAGGGGAAGGGGTTGAAACTGCCGAAATTCAAATCCTGAAAGATAAGAGGTGCCTTGGTCGGGGAGTTTGGACCCTCAGCGTGTTGCTTAGGAAAGGAAAAAAACATTTCAGCCGCAACATGGAAACCCAGATCCCGAGGTCTGAGCCAGATCCTCGCCCACCCACGGTCACGCCGGGATTGAGGATCACCTGCAGCGGCACACGGGTGGGATTATACAGCTATACCTATCACCGCACATCTGGATCGCAGGTCTGAATCCACTGGGATTGACCCAGGTATAGTGACTGCTGTACATAAATATCCAGTGCTGTCACACCATTAAAGTCAGCCGGCAGCTGGAGCGAAGCCCCTGGGAGCCGGACCTGGGTCGTGGGGGGGATGCTGCATCTCGCGTGCTCTGGGATGCCGGATGGCAGAGGCCACGCAGGCACGAAGCTCCTGGGGTGACGTGCTCCATCGGCAGCTCCCTGTCGCTGCCATTATCCGCTGCTTTCCTCTGGGCATCGGGAAGAGGAAAAGTCTCCATGGCAACTGAGGACAGATGTGACCACGACTCGTAATGGTGCTCCACAGCCAGCACGTTTTTTGGGGCTGAATGAGGCGCCAATGTACCAGACACACCGCAAACCACCTGCGAGGAGACCTGCCTTCTGCCACCCATGCAAGGAGGGGTGACCTATAATTGCCCAAATTTTACAGTAGGGAACCCAGGCAAGGTTACGCAGGGGAATTGGGGCTGGACCCCCACTTCTAATCCCCAGCCCAGTCTCTCCAGCTCAGCCGGGGTGCTGGGGCTGCCCTCTCCCCCACAGGTTTGAGAAGCAGGCTGCGAGGAGGAAGGTGGGATGTGCTGTGAATTACGTTAAATTTCTGCAGGTTGTGGCCAGCTTCCTGGGCTAGCGTTAAAGAGGAGGCGCTAACTTTCATCAGCCGGTAGCCGGGTTTCTCTCCGCAAGTGCTGTGTGGGCAAAGAATTGTTGATGCATAATGTATGGACATCTGAGCAGGAGGGGGATGGAGGGAAGAGGATGAACAAGAAAAGGAGAGGGGCAGAAAAGAGGTTGAAAGAGTCAAGTGTCCTCTCTCTTCACCCTGGATTTGGCATCTTTCCCTGCTACACATGGACCCTTTGCTCCCTTAAAGCCTCGCAAAACTCACTGCCGTCCCTGGTGCTGCTCCAGAGGACCTTCGGCCACGTCGAGGGCTGTCCCCAGAGTCTGGCCACTAAATGGGGACAGAGCCCCAGCAGTGCTGCTCCTCAGGGGCTGAGCGGTTGTCAGCTGGTGACACAGCAGCCCACGGCCACAGGACAGACCTGCGCACAGGACAGACCGCTCTGCATCCTTGCAAGAGATGTCCGAGCCTCCCCCTTTCCCGCAGAGTCATCCCAGAAGCCACCCTATACAGGAGAAGAAAAGCCAGATGCTTTACAAGGTTTGATTTCTTCCTGCAGCTTTAAGAGGATTTTCTCATTAGAAGGAGCAGCTTTGCTGATTGCGGAGATGACCGATATTTCCACTAACCAGGCAAGAAATCCTGCACTGACCCCCAGCCGTGGTGGCCTGGGGGAAGGACAGGCTTGGGGCTCACCACACTCGGCTGACTCGATCCTTCCTTTCTTTTATTGCTCAGGATACCACCAGCCTTGCCACTAGCAGACCCAGCTTAGGAGGCAATAGCAGGGTCTTCCATTGAACAGAGAGAGGAAAAAAAAACCCCAAAGCCCCCTGTATCAAGCTGGCCCTGGCCTTAGGTGGATGTTGGGGATGTAGTTGCAGCCAAGAGGTCAGTGGAGCCTGGAAAACCTGCCCTGGTCACAGCACAGGACTGCCCCGTGCCTGGGACCTGCTGGCAGAGCCATGCATGACCCTTGTCCCAGCGAGGACAGCAAGGAGAAGACATTAGTATGGATGAGAGAAATTAATTTAGTTCACAGGTATCTTACTAGTCACTAGAATTTAGTGAAGGTTGTGGGAAACAGGAGCCATCAGGAAGGCTCCCTCCTGCTGCAGGGATTTCTCCAAAGCCTCAGGGCAGCTCAGGAGAAAGCCAAGGCAGTTGGTGGGAAGTTCAGCAATGGGACAAGAGAGACGAGTTATCACGGGCTGATCACAGGCAGATGCTGACAGTTAAAAGGGAAGGAGGCATGCTGGGGCAAGCAGGGAGAGGTTGTAGAAAGCTATGAGAGCAAAAAGCAGCAGCTAATTTTTTTTTTTTTTTTTTTTTTTGTGCTAGGAGGAGGAAGGGCAGCAGAGAGGAGCAAAGAGAAGAGCCACATCCACAGCAGCATCCAGCGTGGGCGTGCTTGGGGCAAAATGGTGTTCATCAAGGTCAAGGGCAGCCCTGCACTGCTGGAGACAGAAGCCGAGGAGACCCCAGCGATGGGGACTGGGAAGAGCGGAGTTTGGGCAATATTCTCTGCCAGAAAAAAAAAGGGGGGGGCTGTTAAGATTAAGACACTGTGGAAAGGGAAATGCAAGGAGAGAGCTGAGTCACGGCTAACACCTCACTCACGGGTAAATGCCACAGCCTGAACAGAGCAGCAGAGCAGCGCTGTCTGCAGCAACCAGAAAAGAAAGGAAAAAGAAAAAGCGTAGGGTAGAGGACTCAGAGGCAGGGATTAAATATTATTTACCATGGCTGTGCTTGAGCTGATGGCTAGACAGCCACCAGGAGACAGCACAGAGGCAATCCTGAGTCATTAGCAGAGATGTAGCGAGCGCTCGCAGACCCTGGCTTCTCCTCCCAGTGCCCTGAAGTAAAAGCACGCGATGGAGAAAGAATCGAATCAGAGCCAGCAATAACTCGGATTTCTCCAGGTCTTCGCTCTCCTGAAGCAGAATTTTCCCTGCCTCAGGTGAGAGGGTCCTTGGGCTGCCCGTGATATCCACGGCACCAGCCTGTTTGCAAGGAGGGGCTGCCCTGGGTGGGAGGATGCCTGTGAATCACACGCTGCACAGGGCGGCCACACTGGGAGAGCTCAGAAGGTGGAAATGCCTAAAAAGAGCGAGTTCGAAGGCTATTTCTGTAGCAGAAGGAACCAGAAATCTGGGTCAGAAGGGATAGGAGACACATCAGTGGCTTCCTAGATGAGAAAGACACATTTCTCCAAACTTGGAGGACAAAGTCCCCGATCCCAGCAGCTCAGCCGTGCCCCGCTGCCGAGCTCAGGGTCCCTGGGCATCCCCAGCTGGGGGTCAAGGACTCAGTGCCATTCCCAGCAACACCCTGGGACTGCAAAGCACATAAAGAGAAGAGTTAAGGAGGTTACAGGGATCTGCCTTTTGCATATGGGTTAACAGAGACAGGTCAATTCTGCCCAAAGCCACATGGCCAGTCAATACCGAAGCATGCCTGAAGTCCATTTTCCCCCGGTGCCATGCTGTGCTCACCCCAGGAGGGCGAGGCGATGGGCAGCAGTTTGGGATGACATGTTCCACGGCAATTGATAAGCAACAGGAACATTGCATGAGGTTTTCTTCTTGCTTCCCACTGACTCACTGATCTGGACTTGGCAATTCAAGTATTGTTGATTATCCCTCCTGCCATACAAAAAGAAGGTTTTTGGCAAAGATTTCTAGAAAACTTGGGTTCATCCCAGTACAAATGAGGAAAACTTTTGAAAAGTCAAAAATGTACAGGATGGGAAAAATCTTTTCCTGGAAAGCTAAAGCTAGCTGACTGCATGTCTCCTCTTCCCTATGAAGGCAGCAGCATCTTCCTGTGGTCATGGTACTTCCTCCATTTGATTTATACAGTAAAATACCCTTCTTCCCAGTTTCCTTGCCCTGGCCTCTCTCCTTCAGCTGGAAACTCCCTTGAATTTGTAAGAGGACAGAGAGGCAGGCAAAGCCACATGCAAGGTGAATCCGTTTCTAAGAGGAATTTGCAAGGAGTTGGTGAGCCCTGAGGAAACCAGCTCTGATAGACTTTTACCTCCCTTGTTTTCCTGAAATGCAGCAGCAGCCACCAGCAGACTGTAGCTTTAAATCAGAGACAGACTGATCCCCAGGATAGCAGCTGGAAAGGGCATATCCATAGCTCTGACAGGGATAAGAGCCTCTGCAGTCCCCAGGAATTAGCAAAGATGGGCTCACAGAGTGGAGCCTGCCTGGCTGCAGGTATTTAAGAGGCTGCAGAGATGATGTTCAGCCCCATGAGCTGGACGGGATGCAGAATAGGAGTCAAACGCATGATGCAGAGGGAGCTGCAGAGGACCAGCGAGCTCAGCTCACCCAGCACCAGGACCGATGCGACAAGACTTGGCTTGGACCACGACAAGGAGGGTGCAGCCTGTACAGAGGGAAGGGCTCATTCCTCCTTCCTGCCAGAGCTCAGCGCCTTGCACTGGGGAGCATCAGCTGCAAAGGAACAGAGCTAGAAAACTAAACAAAAACACACCCCCAAAAAAGTGTGGGAATGCCGCAGCGGGGCAGGAGTGCCAGTACTCACACACCCCTGCCTGCATCTAAGCCGCAAAGGACTTCCCGATACGATGCTCTTTGGGATGGAAACGCCAATCACATTTCCCTTCAATGTGACCTTATCGGGGTTGGGCTTGCCAGCCAGAGCTAATTAAATCCTGGATGCAGTCACTGCTTAAATGAAAGTTTGTTTCCTGCAATAGCAAAGCCAAGGATGGAGGCAGCCCATGTTCTCTTGTATCTAGCAAGAACATCTGCCACAGCAAACTCGCAGTGGTCCTAACCTGCTCCATGGCTGTGTGCACAGGGCAGCGAGAGCCCCCTTCCCTGGGTCTGCCCAGGCTTAACATCCCCGGTGTTTGCAAGAGGCAGATAACGTACATGAGGGGTCACACACAGGAACCAGCTGCAATTCCCAGGGTGGGAGGTGCTGCCTTTCTTTAGCATCAAGCCCTGCCTGGGGTTACAAGGTACATGATGCTACCAACGGGCACCAGGACCTTTGCGAGAGCTCAGAGGAGCCCCAGACCTTTGCATTGCATGTTTTGTTGCTATACTGATGCAGCACGAGGCACTGCAGAAGCAACCTGGATCCCCAAAGCAATGGCTGTCTCAAGAGATTGCAGTCCAGCTGCAACACAAAGTTACCTTGAAGACAGTAGGTTGTGTTTGCATAGCCAGCATGCATTTCAGAGCTGCAAAAGAAACTTTACTTTGACTTCCAGCTCACAGGGGCTGGCAGAAGGCAGCCAGGAAAGGCAGCTCTTACCCCTTAACCTAACCCTGCCCAGGAGGCAAAACCATCAGTCAGACACCTTCCAGTACCTGATGAACAAAGGAAAACAAGGAATAAAAAGAGGAGATGGGGCCCAGCAAAGCCCCTCGGTGTTTCTGGCACACTGGTCCCCCATGAAAGCTCATGGCTCTGCCAAGGAGCCCGCAGCGGCTGTGTGGCACAGGGGGGATCCCAGCCATGATCCCAGGCAGTGCCTGGCCCCATTTCCATGACCCATAATCAATGGGAGTAAATCACCCAGACTGTTGCAATGAGTGCTGTATTAGGAGATCTCTACCACAGGACAGGAGTATTAAAATGCCACTTGAAATCCAGGGATGCTCAGGTACAGCAATATGCTTTTTCTCTTCTGGTTTCCTCCAGCTAATCCCACCTGCTCTGCATGTGGCTACTGCTTTAAGGAGACTTCAAAAGGCATCACAGCTTTAAAATGTTGGGGAAACCTCCCTAATCTACCTTCTACATCACTAAGTCCTAAGTTCTAAGAAGGCCTCGCAAGCATTAACCCAAGAGCCAGAGTCTATCCCCTCAGCATGGCGAATAGCACGATACTTTAAAGCTAAGCAGAGAGGATGATCATACAGTTAAAGCACTGACAGAAAACCTGATAGTCAGGGATCTAGTCCCATCTGCCATATGCTTCCTCTGGGACTCTTCATCTCTATTTTTGGGCGATCCATACTTGCCTGCTGCTGAGGGAAGGTGGGTGGTGGGGAGGCTATCACAAGCTGTTGTGCTTTGCGGGACTTTTTTAGTGTTCTTATGAAAGCTGGGTACCAATTTACAGAGTAAATTGCATAGCCTCATCATCCTAAGACGTGTCCATTGAGTACAGTCTGTAAGAGCTCTGGCAACCACAGCCCAGTCTGGCTGGGAGCAGCAGAAGCTGCTGGCAACAAGGGCTGAGGAGTGTCATGGACATCCAGGGCTGGACACCAAGGGGTTCTGCAGACCAGAGCAGTGTGCGCTGCGCAGGGCAGGGAGAGGAGGAACCAGGACCTGCCAAACCCTCACAGTTGGGCAGGTTTGATCTGGCTCCATTCACAACATCAGTTTCTGACACCAGGACCTGGCAAGTTCTCCCTAAAAAGCTCAGAGTCAAGCAGGGAAAGAGCAAGAAGATGAAAGCTTAAAAAAAAAAAAAAAAATGTGCTTACATGTTCCCACCCCTAATTCAACCTGTCTAGAAACCAGCTCTCCAATAAGCCCGTTCAATACCACTTGAGTCAAGAAGATGCAGCAGATAAATCATATTCCTGGGATAGAAGAGCCTACAGCCAGAGCCCAGCCCTGCGAGTGCAGGGGGTGCACGCCAGGCACGGAGGAGGTAACATGGAAAACCTGTCTCACTGCAGGAGGTTTGCACACCCATGTTCAGGTTTTTGGGCAACCACCTCACCCACACAGGCACCACAGCCAGCACCTGGGTGGCTGATTGCTTCTCCCTCATCCATCATCCCGCAGGGCCAAAGGCTGTCATTAGCCAAGGAGAAGGGAAGGAGCTGGAGCCATCCTTGCTCTCACGCATAGGTGCCTTCTCTTTTGCAAACATTGCCAATCAGAGAAGAAAGTGGGATGAAAACAGCTCCCGAGGGAGAGCGGGCAGCTGGAGATGGCAGGAGAGGAGGGAGGAGGCAGGGGGAGGAATCCCGAGATGCCTCGCTACCGAGTTCACACTGAGTGGAATTGCTGGCAATTTTGTAACAGAAAAACAATTTGTGTGAATCTTGGGGGAATAAAAAAAAAAAAAAAAAAAAAGCCTGTCAGCAGGGTTGGAGGCAGGAGGGGAGAGGCGATGCCAGGGGCACCATGCACCAAGCGAGGGGCCCCACCACAGTGCCCAGAGGCAGGAGAGGAGGTCAGGCTGGGAGCTAAGTCTGCCCAAGCCCACCATGGTGCTCGGCAGCACCCTTCAGCTCCACAACCCATCTGCATCTCAATATCCATCAGGCCCTGCAAGGTGAGCATCCACCCAGCACACTCGGGTGGAAAGCAGCTCCACGCCACTGTCAGCGGTGCCGATAGCTGCCGCAAGCGAGTCCAGATCCAGAGGTAATCGCAGACCTCATTACAGCCAAGCAGCCTACAAAGTATTTTTTCCAGGCTCAATGGAAGGAAAAATTAAGCCCATGCACTATATAGAGCAGCTACACTGCAGAAGTTACTGCCTAAACCTTTAGCTGGCAAAGCCCAAGGATTTCCCCCCCAGAGCCAAAGAAGTCATGAACACGTGCGCAGACCCCAGGGCAAGGCTGGATCAACGCTGCTCTCCCCACCCGGCCGGGATTGCACCGAGCTGGCGTTAACGATCACACAACCAAGGTCTGCAAAGAAGTAGAGGGATGGTGTTTATTGAGTCCGGAACTCACCGGAATGACAGATTTAGGGTATTCTGCACAGAAACCAGACCTGTTTGATGGTTGCTCCTGTTGCCCTGGAGACACGACAGGCCTCAGCATTATTTATGCTTTTTCAATGACCAAGACAGCACCAGGATGATATGGCTCATTGATTTCCCTAATGAAAATCTTGGTGAACCATAATGTCGGACCACAAAATAGTGGTGGATCACATGAGCCAAAGAAGAGTCAGCATGAACTGATGTTACACTCGGATGGATCAAAACCAGGATCTTCCCCACCTGCACATGGAGCCAGGGAAATAACTGCAACCCACATGAATGAGCCAGCGTTCATCTCCACTGGTGCCAGGAATCCTGGCATCTCCTAAGCCACAGTGCTTTCCTAAGCGATTTTTCCCATTAATGGACCATACTGCAGAAGAACAAGGAGTTTCATCCCTCCACCTGATGCTTTGATAAAATGCTTCAGGTACAAAGATCCCAAATCCCAGTAAACCAAGCTCACTACCACAGGGATGCAGGAAGAATGGGTGGGGATGCCAACCCCCTTAAACATCAATAATTACTATGCCTGAAAAATACATACTTTATACATATATTTAGGAAACCTAGAAGAATAGAGGGGTGGGTGTGGAAAAACTCCAAATTTCTTCTCCCAAATTATCAGCAAACTGCCTCCTGCAAAGCTGACAGTCAGAAACAAAACAGTCATTAACACTACAAACCACTGACGGGAGGGAAGAGAGCTGTCAGGCAGGTTTGTGATTAGACATTTAACACACAAATCAGAGCTGCAGCCCAAAGAAGAGCAGACCAGGGGGTCAGCATTGGGAAGGAGGGCAGCGGGAGCTGGGTGGCTCCAGGGAAGCCACAGCCCAGCCACAGGCAGCGGAGAGATGCAATGGGACAGTAAAAGCAGACAGAAAGGAGCTCAGAAGATGGGGGAAATGGGCAACTGGGGTGGGGACTCCCCACTGGCAGTGGAGAAATCCTGGATAAAGCAGATGGGGAACAAGGGAGCTGTTTTTCTTGGGTTTTCTGACATCAGGCTGAGTGCGCAGCCAAGACACCAGTCGAAACACACGCCTGGCTGAGCAGAACCTGCTCTCTGCTTTTTTGGGAGAAGGGCAGGAGCCACAGCGGGCCAGGGCTGCGGAGCAGGGAGACAACCCAGGACCCCCCAGGTTTAGCTGCAGTGGAGGTGTTTGTCTATCCCCATGAGACGTGTCCATCCCTGGCCAGGACGGGATGTGCCAAGGGCTCGGTCCCAGGGGATGGGAGGGATGAGGGTGGCAGCAACCAGCAAACTGCTCTCCTCACTGGGTCTTGCTCTGCCAGGAGCCACTACAAAACACACCAGCGTGGCAAATCCACGCAAGGACACCACAGATCCATCAGCACAAGGGACCGACCTTTGCCAGCAACTCCTGAGCCCAGTTACAGGCAGATGCGACACATCTATTTGCAGCAGAGACCAGCCCTACCTTCAGCAGCTCTGCAGTTTCCATAGCTATTGCACGAAGGCACCACCACTTCCCCAGACCTCCCAGGTGACCCTGCAGGAAGCCAACACAGGTTACAGTGCTGGTCACAGCTTCCAGAAAAAAATAAAAAAAATAAAAAAAAAACATCCAAACTCCGCTTGCAGGCAGCCCCTCACCTGGCTTGGAGGGGATGCTGTTGCAGCTTCACCCGTTGAAGCTGCCCGAGCAAACCCCATCCTGCAGCGCTGGCACCCGTGGAAGGTGGGGAGGCAGCAGGGAGGCTGATGACACTGGGGTTTGTTTAGTCTGAACGAGAGGAGACCAAGGAAGACATGATGAAAGCCCTCAAAGACATAAAGGGCAGCAGCAGAGGACAGGAATAATCTGTTCTTTGTGTCTGCTGCGGAAAGGACAAGAAATAATGGGCTTAAACTGCAGCAAGGGAGGTTTTGACTAGATGGTAAGAAAAACTTTCTAATAATAAGGACTATTAGAGCCCTCTGACAGACAGCCCAGGGACACAGTGGGATCTCCGTCACTGGAGGCTTTTAAGAACAAGGCAGACAAATATCTGTCAGAAATTATATAGGAATAGTTGATCCTGCCTTGGGGCAGAGGATAAATTAAATTACCTTTTAAGGTCCCCTCCAGCTCTCCCCTTCTGCAATTCCTTGTTAGCTCTGTCACCAAAGGCTGTATGCCTTTAAGAAGAAAGCATCTCCCTAAGAAAACAAGCACATCTATCATCAGAAAAGTGCTGTCATTAGCAAAGCTAACAAGGCCGGTGCACAGAGCTGTGCAGAGGTGAAGACCCACCAACCCAGGCACAAAGATGCAGGATTGATTTGCTCAACGAGCAACCGGTCACCCCACAAGATGGGGCACCGACTCCCTGCAAAGCTGTCTGGGAGGAGAAACCCTCGGCCAAGGCAAGAGCCTTGGGCAGCAAAGTCCAGAGGTAAAGGAGCCCTCCTGGAGGAAAGGACTGTTAGATTAGCAAAGTATTTCAGACAGGGGGGAAAAAACACTATAAGGCAAGATTCTTTTTTTTGCTTGACCACTCTTTAGCACATTCTAGGAGTGTTTGGTTCCCACTGGCTTGAGTAATGGCATGGCTGAGCTCTGGCCCAGCATGCCAGGAGTATCGAGAGCTACGGACGAGCTCTGTCTATCCCGGGAGATGTACCCACATGTGGGAAGAGGCTGCCCGGAGACCAGCAGGACTGATTTGCAGTTTAGAGCATCAAATTGTGCAAACAGTGACAGGATTTCCCTTCTCTTTCAAAGAAGAGCTCTTTCTTCATGTCAGCTATTTAGCATAAAGCGAACAAGCGAGCCAGACCCATCTCCTACCTCCCGTAGCCTTTATTCCCCACTGAGCCGCTTGTCAGCTGTTGGCTGATCGGGTGCATAACTCTATCTGGGAGCGTTATCTCATGCAGGGCCGAGGAAAGGGCTGCCTGACCCTCCCTGGGGGGGCACACTCCCCACACCAGGACAGCATGGGATGTATATTCTTGAGGTCCAGGTTGGCTGTCTGTTTGGGCATTTTGGAGTGGTTTATGGCCAGGCTGCAGACAGCAGGGCTGCAGCCGGTCCCTCTCGCCCAGCCGGCGAGGGGGGGGGGACCGTGCTGATGGGCTCAGTGCCTTGCCAATGCCATCATACAATAAATCTGTGGCGTTCTCTGGAGATAGCTATCTAGACATAGGAGAGGCTGGGCACAGCTTCCCAAGGGACCTGCTAGCGAGTCTGGAGTCTGATGAGACACCCAGGGAGCCTGGGAGGGAAGGGAGACAGTGACTTACCTGCAGCCCAGCAGCACGTCCCTGGTAAAGCTAGGAAGAGACCACTAACTTGGGTACCTCTCTTGTCCCAGGCTGGCACACCGACCATCTCCTGGGTCTGAGACGGGAGACAAAAACCAGCATTTAGCAGTAACCTCCGTTCTGGCCATGGAGGCTCCCATGTGTCCCTGCCCTAACAAAAGTGGCTGTGTTTTTTCCAGGCACCTCCGACCTCTATAAGGAGGCACTAATGCCTCAGACCAGGTGGGATTCCAGATCCAGGGCAAAAGACAAACCTACCTGGGACCTTTATGGGTCTCGCCAGCTTCTGTCTATGCCAGAAACCTGCAGGACTGGGGATATACATATATTTACACACAGGTGTTGCTGCAGGGAACAGCATCTGCACACCAAACTGAAGCATGCAAGCACACTTGAGTGCTTCCACCAAGCAGCACGTGGACCCTGTGGCACCCACACACGCTCCCAGGTTGTGGGGCTGCTGCTGCTTCGGTCCCTCTGCCTCTGGAGGGTGATGCTGTGAATGAGAATCGGGTGCAGGCAGGGCCATGGCGAAAGGCATGTACCTGGTCACTATAGAAACCGGCTGCAGGAGGATGGAGAGGAGGGAGATGGGGTGCAGATCCCCACCACGCTGCTTCCCCAAGCAACACCATCCTGCCTTGGCCCCGAGCTGACAGCCCCCACCAGCCATGCTGGTTTTGAATCACACAGCTTACTGGAACCAGCTCTCCCTGCCCAGGGAGGGAGATAAGGCACAAGGGGTGGTGCTGGCTTTGCGGCTCCCCGGTGAGATATTCAGCCTCCCCAAGCCTTGGGGCTTCACCTCTGTAGCAAAGAAAAACAGCTTTTCCCTGCCAGGTCGCTCTGAATACAAATTTATCGATAGCTGCTTGTGATGGATATATGGCAGGGGGGTGGCAGCATTGCCCAAGATGAGCATGACATGACTTTGGGCAGTAAGCAGTGTTAAAGGAGTACACAACCCACCAGCCCCAGCCTTCTCCTCCCCAGTTTCAGCCTGGGATATAGCCAGGAGGACATGAAACATCCAGCCCAGGCTGGGGTCTGGAGCAGTTCAGTGAGCCTGGAGAGAGGGAATGCAATGAGCACAGCCCCCACTCCTCCAGAAAGCTCAGAGCATTTCACAAACCCTCATTAGCAAAGCCAGGAGCAGGGTGATGGCATTATCACTATTTTAAAGGAGGGAAGGGGGCGAGGGATGGGGCAGGTGGCATATGGTACGTGACTCCCAGCCCATTGCCCTCCTTCCCTCGGCTGCCCAGCCGTGGGTATTGCAGCCCTACATATGCGATCAAATCACCGTGACCTACAAATTAGCTTCTAGACCCATTTTATGCTAAATGGTGTAGGAATACAACAGACTCTGGCAAGACTTCAAATTAAGGCTGCCAATTAATGATCCTCTTGGGGCTAATTAAATATTACTTTCCATAGCACTTTTCCCCTCCCCTAAATACTTTGCCAACTACTTCCAGAGCCAGCACAACACAGCTGCCTGGGGCAGATGGCAGCAGCCACGGCGTGTGGGGACCCTCCCTGGTACCCAGGCAGGCACCTCTGCATCCACACACCCTTTCAAGTTCTAACACGGGCTGAAATGATTTGATTTCGGAGTGATCAGTGGGTAAATTGGCCTTGCAGAGATTTCAATCAATGGTTCTCTGAAGTCAAGAGCTTGCAATTCCTTCTACTTTGACTGAAATGCCTTTAAAGATGTGAATTATACAAGCAGAGAGATGACGGGGAGTGATGGGTGGCAGATTCTCACCTGTCTAGATCAGCAGGTGACAACAGGTCCCTGCACTACAGGCTCCTGTGACAAGGCAGCAATGCCTGCAGCTTTAACCCTGCCACGAGCCACACACCGAGCAACAGCTTTTTCCTCTCCCCAGAGTCTCTCTGACCCAGTTTTGGGGTCTCTGGAAGGCCAAGGGCACACACACCATGCAGCAAGAGGACACCTCAGGGGACTCACCCCACAGCAGCATCAGCAATTCCCCTTCACGCCAGCCTTCTGTCGGAGAGGACAAGACTTGGGAAATTAGAGAAAAAAACAAAGCTCAGTGAGAACACGGCTGTCCAAACAGCCTTCCTCCTCGCTCCCAGCAAGATGCCAAATGCTGCTGGCAACTCCCAAAACCAGGGAGTTACAGCACCAGCACTGGGAGCAGCAGGCTTGCAGGAGGGTCAATAGCCAGGAGTGCTTCAAAACATTTTGCAGATTACAAAATGGAAGCTGGCAGAGGAAAGGCTGCGTCTCCGAGGATGCTCAGCTAGCTGAAAAATGCTGAAAGTTGGGTTTGCCTGCAGACAGCCAAGGGCCATCACCAGTCTGGTCCTGGAGTTACACCTACGGGCACTCAGAGTCACCCAGCCTTGCCCAAAACACAGAAGCTCCAGTGAAGTAGCAGTATCCCCAGGTAAACATGCCCAAGACACACCTGAGTCTGCAGAAAGCCTGAAACCATTGCTCTGCATAGAGAGAGGTTTGGGGCTTTATTTTTTTTAAAGCACATTTTTAGTTCAAAAGCTGCAACAGTGCTAAAGAGCAGAGGTGCTGCAAGGAGGCAGAGCCAGGAGAAGTGGGGCATGGGGGTGCTTCCCCAAGCTCCTGTGTTTTCCAAATTCAGCTCTGGAAACCAAACAGCTCCCACAACCTCCAAGCAGGCAGAAGACAGGCATTGGCAGAGGGCAGCATGTGCAGAAAGCCTCCCTGCCCACAGCCCTGCAGGCAAATAAAGGGTATAGTCCCCTGAGCTGGCAGCCAGGGCTGCTGGCCAGTGCTAAGTCACTGAGACAAATTTCAAAAGGGTAGAAGGGGAAAAGAAGAAAAAAACAACACAGGAAAAAAAAGAAGAAAGAATGAGAGATGAGAAAACATCTCGGCTGGTACAGCCAGCCCTTGAGCCCCAGGAGAGCATCAGCTACTGGGCTTCTCCTCCCGTTTCCATAGCAACACAATTTGGTGCTCTTTAGAAGAGCTCGCTCCCCCCTCTCCCCCTAGTTAATTTTATTTCGTGTTTTGAAATAAAAGTGGTTGATATGGCTTTTGTCTCAGGAGCCTCATGGGTGGGGGGAGAAAAGGGAGAATATCAGCAGATCTGGAGGGGCTGCAGAGGGGAAAGGGGGACCTGGACACCCCCCCCCGAATCAGCCGTCCTGGAAAAGCAGCTTTGCTGGGTCCATCAAGTGCTCCTGGGCTAAGGCCCATTGGGGTGCTGCCTGTGAATCGCAGGGTGGTCTCCTCCCTTAGAGGTGACAGGCTGGAGATGGGTGCCAGCCCCATCACCCACCCCCTGACCTTGGGAAACACCCCAGGACCTCGACTCCCCTCATGGGAGCTGGATGCCACCCCCCTCCTTTTGCCCATCCCATCCCTCCACGCAGGGCAGACCCACCTCTGGCCGCGCGGATACAGTGCTCACCCCCAGCACCCACCCCACCCAAATATGAGCGCCCACCCCCAAGGACCCAGCACAACACACCAAGTCCAGCCACGATATATTGTGTGCAATAAAGAACACAGTGGCTGCCACCCTGAGCCCTCCTGCTCCAAAAATCCTCCCTTTCCCAGATAGACCACCAGGATGGGAGCAGGGAAGGAGCTGAGAGACACAGAGCCAGCACAGCCGGGTGGGTGGTAACAGCACAGACCATCCCCTTCACCTTTACAAGGTATTTCCTACACCAGAAACATGCATCAGAGCTGCCTTTCCCCAACACTCGCCCACAGGACCGGGACCTGCCGAAATCCACGCACGCGGAGCCACGACTGCTCGGACTCGGAGCAGGGATGCACACTCAGCCTGAAGCTGCTGCTCAGCTCCTCACGAGCATTCGGGCTAATGAACGCGAATGCATCTGTTAGTTGCTAACAGTAGGGCTGTTTGGGAATGTTTTGATTCAATATTTTTCATAGAAAATTCCAACTGGTTGAGATTGAACTCGTTTGCCTGAAATAATTGGTGTGGAGAAGTTTTCCAGTTAAAGGAAAAGGACTGAGGAGAAACGTGTTGGAATTTTACTTCTTTTAAACTATAATACATTCTATTTCCCAATTTAATTTATAGGGAAGGAATGTTAAGAGAGATCAAGTCAATGTTTTGAAGTGGTAGGAAGAAAAATATTTCAGTAATCAGATAGCTCTGTGGATTTTTCCACTGGCTTTAAAAAAAAAAAACCACAAAACACTAGACACCTTTTTTATCCCAACCAAGAATAGGAAAACACTTTGAAATCTCAGTCCTCGTAGCAAAAAAAGCTGCCCACCTCCAGAAAGCACCTTGGTAGTGACCAGCCAGGGCAGGTCCCAGCCTGGATGAGGGTCTCAGCACTCCTCCACCTCCAAACCCCACCACAACCACCACAAGGCACTGGGTGCTGCAGGTGTCCGAGTGGCTTTATGGGACCCATCAGGTCCCTCAGAGCTTTGCTTGAAGGAAGCCTCAGGCTGGACACGGGGAGAAGCTCCTGTTTCATCCCAACCTCCAGGCCCACCTCAGCCACGGAGCAGGGTCCGGCAGCAGGAGGGCAGGCAGCAGCTCCGGGATGGGGAAGGGGGCAGGAGAAAAACCTTGCCTCTACAACAGCCCTGACCTCCTGCTCTGCCACCACAGCCCTTACTGCCAGGTGACACAGCCACCATCTCCCTTGGGAGAAAAAAAAAAAAAGCCCCTGGTACCCCTGACCCCATACATTACCCTATACAGAGAGAAGGCAGGATGCTGCCCAGCCCACCCCGCCCTCCAGCACCGCAACACCAAGACCCCTCAGCTAAAGCACAACGGAGAAAGTGAGCAAAACCCACCCATTTCTGGGTACCAGCCCCCCTACCTGGGCGAGCAGACCCCCGGAGCAGCAGCAGGAGAACAGGCAGCACAGTCCTGCCTGCACTTACCGGGCAGATATTGCCACCGTGTGGGCAGGGCTCGCAAGCACCAGCTGCAGCAAGTCAGGGAAAATCCTGAAAGCTCTTAATTAGGTTCCTCCTGTGCTAAAAAAAAAAAAAAATTGCCTCCCCCCGGGATGAGCCCCAGCCCGGGAGGTTATTGCTGTGCAGCCCCTCCTGAGAGCAGTGCTGGTGTTGCGGGGCGAGGCAGGAGCTGATGCAGCGAGAGCATCGTCACCCCACGTTTTGCATACCCCATGGGCTTGTGGCTCTTCCTAAAGCAGCTGTGGACGGTGACGGAGGAAATAAGCCCATTATCAGCTGGTTTAATTGCACTGAGCGGGGTCCTCAGCTCCCCTGGGAAACAGTTTATGGGTGGGGAGGGCAGTGGCCAGGTTGAAAACTCCTGAGAGCAAAGGGGGAAAAGGGTGAAGTGGAAAATAAAGATGTGCTCACGGTCACACAGAAGGCCTGGAGGGACAGCTCTGCCTGCTGCCCACCCCCTCCAAGAGACCCCAGAGTGACCGCTCTCACCTCTGCTTGCTGGAGCTGGTGTTTCGCCTGCACCCGCGGGGACCCCACGACTGCCTGTGCACATGCTTGGGAAAGGGATGAGCCAGAACAGGGAATGCTTTTGCATGCAATAAAAGACCAGCTGGCCTGCTGAAAACACCCTGCGGGTCTGGGTGCTTGTAGCATGCTGGTAAGTAGCACCCAGGGAACAGGATGGGTGTCTTTGGGCCAGAAACCTGGCAAAGCGAGGAGCAAAAGTCAGCCTGGGCATTGGGGAGCTCCCACTCAGACTCCTTCATCTCTCAGATTGCTGCATGGGGACGCATCCAGAAAGGAGAGGTGCTGGAGGACCCCTCTTCCCTCTCCCAGGGAAATGTTGCTAGCCAAGAAACATGGAAAACTGCGAGGCAGTCGGATGGTCGTTGTACGGCGAGGGCTGCCACGGAGAACGACAGCCATGGTCCCTCCTGGCTTTAAAGCCTATGGGAAAGTATAAATAGCAGTCAGAAAGCTGCTGCTACATGAGCAGATGGATTAAGCAGAGTTACGGGAAAGATATATATATATCTCTGTACATATAAATGTGTGCGTACGTGTGTGTGTGCTCAGATATACAGTCCCTGCTAAAGCCCCCAGATCACACATGGGACCGGGAAGGGACTTCGTGCTCCAACTTCATTTCTCTGCCTTTATGGTTGCCAGAAAACACTCAGGGGATATGACTGCCGGACTGAGGCTTTGGGAGATTGGGAAATAGTAATAATAGCTTATTTATTTGTTTTTATAGATTTTTCATTTAATAGCTTGTTTGTTTTATTTTTAAACACAACCGTGCTGAAATGGGATTGGGGTGGGAGCAGGGCACTGGCCATCTCCTGAGGAGAAGCAAATGCAGAGGAGGAAAAGACACGGAGCAAGATGGAAAGGGGAAGGGGAGCGTGGGGAATGAAAGGGGGAGCTGGGGGCCTCCGGGATAAGGTACGGAAGCAGTTTGGGGCTCCCTCCATCAGGGCAGAGATTGCAGCTGAAGCAAAGGGTCAGGAAAGTCATCCCTGCCAGTGACTGGGGGAACTCGATATGTCCAAAAACCACCAAGAGGGTGCTAAAAAACCAACCCCAAGGTGATGTTGGGGTATCTGTGTCTTCAGACCCAGCTGCACAGCCCTGGAGAAGAGCTGCACCACACTCAAAAAAACAAATCTTGTGCATCGAAATGTTTTACAAGCACCATTTTTATACTGGTTTAATTATTTCAACAATAAATTTTCCACCATAACAGCCAAAATGATGCAAACACCAATGTGGACATGCATAGGCAGAAATCAAAGCGCTGCGGTTTGTTCCACTTCCCAGCAGCCGAAGGTCTCTCGGTCAGAGAAACCTCGTGGTAGCCTCCCGGTCCCAGGGGGTTTCTCCCCCCCATGCTGTAGCTCCCGCTCGGACACAGGGCTGTGGCAAAGGGACACTCGGAGCACGAGCGGCCCCGCAGGCTGTGACCGCGGCAGGTGCTGGGATTTGCGCCCTGATCTCGCATGCCGCTGTGCTGGGCTGAGCCTCTGGCCGCGTGTCCCCATCGACGGCTGCATGGGAGCCAGACCCAGCACCCCTCGCATGAGCGTCTCCAGCCCCTCCATCATCCTGAGCAGCGGCTTTGCCTTGAACGAACCCGGCTGCTTTGCTCCAACACGGCCCCTTTCGCCGGCAGAGCAGCCAAGCCTGGCAGCAAGGCAGGGAAGAGGAGCGAAGCAATTCTCCAACCACATCCAGCACCTCGTGGGTGACTGGGTTTGCAACCAAAAGCAGTAAAAGGGTGCTACAAGGCAGGGGTCTGCTGTGAGCTTCCCCCCCGGCTCACAGCCCAGGCTGGCAAAGCGCTGCGGGACTGCTGCAAATCAGCAAGGGGGACTGGTACAAAACACGGGTGCATAAATGCAAAACAGCCCATGTGGGTCCAGGAGAAGTCCAGCCTCACAAGCACAACCCCACGCTAATGCTTTCGCAATAAATTCGACAGCAGCTTCTTTCTAGCAGGCTTTTGGTAGGCATTTGACCCAACTCCAGTCAATCTAACATCGTTACACTGCAGTTAATGTCAGTTTGAAAGTGCTTTTATAGCTGAAACGCTGCTGTACTTAATGTAAACACCGAGGTTATGAGGATTCTTGCATTGACACGGGGAGGTTGTACTGATTAGCTTAAATCACTGTCATGTGGTATTAGTTAAAAGGATGTAAAAAGCAGCGTCTGAGGCCTTGTCTGCGCTGCAGAGCGGGGCTCATCGGGGAGGAAGGAAGCGACAGGGCTCCTGCCACCACTATACCCTCAGAGACCCGGGGGTAGGTGCACGTACAGCGATAGATAAATTGGGGATTTTTTGCAGGGAGACAGGGATGGGTTTGCTATGACAGTGAGAAAAAGCACGCCGAGAGCAGCGCTGCCAACACACCCGTGCTGGGACCCCAGCACTCCTGTACGGGGACCCCAGCACTCCTGTACGGGGACCCCAGAAGCTCCGGCACAGCAAAGACCCCCAGGGCTGGGAAGGTCCCGCGGGTGATGCCGGCAAGTCCTGCAGCCCATCCCGGCGGGATCCTCGTCCTGCGGTGCACGGGTCTCCCCAGTCACCCCGCAGCACAGGGCAGGGACACGGCTTCTGTCCAGGCATGCCCAAGGTCACCGAGAAAAACCATCGCAAAGCAGAAGTACGGTGCCCCGGGACTGCGGCCACCTCCCTGAGCGACCAGTGGCCCATCCCTCCATCAAGGGAGCGTTTTACATTGAAGAAAAAATCCTCCAGCACGAGCAGGGTCTTTGGGCCCCTCAGCTGGGCTTTGGCAGGTGACGGACAATAGGAAATGGGGCTTTGGGGAAGTTTTCTGGTTGATCTGGATGGAGCCAGGATCAGACCCGCTGCAGGAACGATCTCCTGTAGGAAATCGGGTCGCTGGAGCTGTATGCAAGGGCTGCAACGGGAGGTCGCTGCTCTTCGCTGGCAGGTCTGCGCCTCGCCGGGCACCCTCCGAGGGTGGCGGAGCAGGGTGGGAGCACTGGAAACCCTCCCCACCTCAGAAAATAAACCACCAAATTGCATCCCCACCCTCACTCCAAACATCGTCTCGCTCCTCTGCCCGCCGTCCCCCAGCGTGTCCCCTCCGGGCCGGGGCATCGCCTCGACCCCCATCTTCGCCTTGTCCACTGGGAAAACGCAGCAACGTCCTTCCACTGCTGGGGTGGGGTTTTTTTGAGAACATTTATAAAGATCTCATTGTTGAAAGGAAAAATGGGATCTCCTTTCCTTTTACCTTCCAGGGCAGCCCTAACCCCTCTCCCCTCGTACAAAAACACACAGGAAAGGGGTTTCTTTTCTGCTTGATTAGATTCAAAGGGATCTTTGTCTGGGGGTAGGTAGAGAAAAGCCCTCCCCCACCTCCCTTTTGACCCTCAAGACTCTGTCTGGTTTTGTTTTAAACCAAGAGAGACAGAGCTACACCCTTGGGATGTTATAAATATATATACCAGGAGGATGGGGGGGGTGGCGTCATTCCATTTTCCTGGATGGCAGCTCCAATCCGGCCGACCTCGCGTTTCTCCTCCGATCTCTGGAGCACAAGCCGGGCTTCGCCTCCAGATACACGGGGGTTTCCCAGAAGCAGCCCCCCTCCCCCTAAAAGCCTCTGCTCTCCTCCAGTTGCCATGTTATTTAATTATTCCAAAAGGCTCCTCGAGAAGAAAAGCCATCAGCAGGGTCAGATCAGCACTGGGGGGGGGGTGCAACCCCCCTGGTCTGGGGGGGGGCACCAGGAGGGTCCTCCTGCCTCCTGCCCAGGGGAGCTGCTCCCTCCACAGCCCCGGTACCCCTCACCCATCCCAAAAGAGATCACAGGGCTCTGCGACAGCACATTAAATTATAGATATCCACACGTGGACATACGTGCTCCATGCGAGTAGCTGAGTACGTATGTGCATACATACGTGAACGCCCATAAAACATAGGCGAACACAGCTGCACATATTACTACCTACAAAAAGTTTGTAATGCAGAAAACACACCATGTACTCCCCGATACCTTTTTTCCTGTCCAGATTTTTATCAAATTTCAAAAAAAAAAAAACCTATTTTGAAAACCAGGTACCTTGCCTTATCTTTACTGGCAATTAATTTCAAGGAGGGGTGTTCAATTTTGACAAGGACTCTAAACATGTTAATATTTGAAGAGGGGAAAAAAAGTATGACATTAATTATTCAGGTATTAGTAGGCATGCTGACAGCATAGCCCAAATGATTTTCTGTCACAAACTGCTATTAACAGGGGGTTTTTTCTCCTGCATGGAAGTATTTTACAAAGACTTGGTACCAGTGTTTTTCTTGAAAAAGTGCTGAAATTATCATTATAATTCTAGGAGCAGTAAGGATTAATAATGAAAATAATGGAAACCGGAGCGCACAATAGATGCAAATCTCCCCTGTAATTGCGTGATTAAAAACCAAACATGCGATATTGCAAATCATGGTGGTGGACTGAAACCACCCGTATGGGGTCCAGACCTGCACCCCAGGGTCCTGCACCCCAAGGACCTTCATCCCAACCTGCACCCCGTATGCTCGCATCCCAGCCACGCACCCTGACCTGCACCCCAGGGTCCTGCACCCCAGGGACACACATCCCGTGTGCTCACACCCCAGCCGTGCACCCTTGGGGTCACATCCAGCCGTACACCCCCTATTCTGTCAGGTGGCTGGAGTTAGGACGAGAGGAAATGGCCTCAAGTTGCGGCAGGGGAGATTTAGGTTCGATATTAGGAAAAATTTCTTCACTGAGAGGGTTGTCAGACATTGGAATAGGCTGCCCAGGGAACTGGTTGAGTCACCATCCCTGATCCCTGGAGGTATTCAAAAAGCGAGTAGACGGGGTACTCCAGAACATGGTTTAGCGGGCATGGTGATGGTTGGACTCGATGATCTTAAAGGTCTTTTCCAACCTAAATGATTCTATGATTCTATGATTCTATGCCTGCACCCCACCCAGCACCTCAGTGTGCCCCCCACCCCGCACCGCAGGCAGGACTGGTAGGGGTGGACATTGCCAACTGGATAGGGCTTCCCCCCCGCCCCGGGCAGCACAGCTGGATGGGCCACAGCTGGGGGGAGCACAGCTGGTGCCACCCCGGGTTCACAGAGTTCATGCTGCTGAGATTTTAGGGCGAGATAGCGAAAGCTGACACCCAGGGAGCCCCCCCTGCGGGGCCAACAGCCGGCCCTGCAGCCCCTGCCACCTCGTTAGGGAGCCCCACGGAGGGGGGACTGGGGGGGGCAGCCAGGTGACACCCCCCTTCCAGCCAGCCCAGGGCCGCATCCTGCCCAGCCTCGCTCCCCAGAGGATGCTGCTCACCAGCCAGCGCTCCCTGGTCGCCTTCTCCATCCCCAGTTCCTTTGGTGCTGTTTCCTCTTCTCAGTCCTAAAATAAAGGAAAGAAGGAGGGAAATGGGGGTGTCGTGGCATCATCCTGCCCCACAGCTCTGCCAGGGCCTGTCCCCACCCGGGGTGGGTGACGGGTGCCCACTGGCCACCTTCAAGTGTCACCCAGTGTCCCTGGGTTGATTTGGGGGTGCAAGAAGCTTTCATGTATGAATATTTCCCTTGGGGCACCTTTCAGAGCAGGGAATTCCACCCGGATAAATGCAGGGGAAAATGGGAATTAGCAGAAAAAAAAAAAAAAAGATATATATACTTATACGCAGGTAAAGAATGGGAGTTATTTGCAGGGTGGAAGGAAGGGAAGGGAGCTCTGTTTCTGCAGGGCACCTCTGGTCCTGCAGGCACCCAGAAGGACACGGAATTGGGCAGAAGCACGCACTCACATCTCCAAAACCTCCCCGCTCCCACCAGGCCCTCCCTACCTCATCAGAGATTATTCACTTCCACATGTATTTATGTATTTCTGCCGTTGGGAACTGGCGGGGAGTACCTGAGCACTGGCCCAACAGGGAGAACGGCAGCAGAGGGGACAAATGCCGGACACCCACAACTCAAAATAACCCTGTTTCCCAGAAAACCACCTTGGCTCAGGGTTTTCCAGCCTGGAAGCAGCTGCTGAAGGGCTGGGGAGGGGAGATGGCAGCACCCCGCATCTCTGGCCTCCCCACACTCCCGCCGGCTTTCAGGGGACGAGCTGGTCCCACACACGCTTCGTCGGAGCTTTCTGCTCCCCAAATCCAGACCTCGGTGGCTTTGGATTGACCTTTCTCCCTTGTTACTGATGTTTCTGTTCATGCCGTGCTGGGAAAAGTAAGCCCAGGATCTGTGAGCGAGATGCTAAGAATATATAAAATTAGTTAGAGCTAAGAATATAAAATTATAAATCTAACAGCAGCATTTTTGTTCTTTTCCTTTTTTTATCTGCCAAAGTCATCCCTGATGAGAAGTTAAAGAACAGTTCAAAAATAATCCTCAACTCGGATCTTCGCTGCGAGTCAAGGAGGGCTTTTCATCGTGTTAGAAACCACAGACAGCAAAACGTGGGCCTCGATGCTTCGGATCCAGCACGCTGCTCGGGGAGGATTGATTTCAGAGCACATCCCGATGGGTCACTTCTTTTTTATGATGTGCCGCTTGCATGCAGGATCCCAAGTTTCCTACGCAACGTCTTCAATTATTTGGGGGGGGGTTTAACCACTGTAACGAATGGTTAATTACAAGCAGTCGCCCAGGCGGTTGCTGGTATTTCCAGCTGATTAAAAGGCTGGATGAGCCCAGTGCGTAAAACTGTAGGAAAAAATTGAATTTAAGGTAAACACTCGGAGTGTGCAGGGCCCCAGCGTGCAGAGGGGCCGGATCCTGCCGGGGAGAGGGAGCGGATCTGGGCACGCTGCGAGGAGGCTGAGGGGCAATCGGGGTGAAAAGGGGGTAAAACGGGTCAGAAGGCTAACGCTGCCCTGACCCCCACACACACTTTCTGGGACCCCCAAACCCCTCCCGGGGGAGCAGCCCCTGAGGTGGGAGACCCGCGGGGGTCACCCCAGCGCTTTGGGGACCCCCTGCCCCCCCCTTCCCCACAAACCCAGCCTGATCCGTGCTGTTTGCCGGGCAGGGCTGTGCGAGTCAGGCCAAAGGCAGAATTTAATGGCACTTTCCTTCTCCCCTCCCCGCCACCCCCGGTCCGGGAAGGGGAGCGGAGCAAAGCCACGCACCAGCCCCGAGCAGGGAGAGCGGCCGGATCCTGCCCCGGCCCCAAAACCTCCTTTTTCTGACAAAGGACAGGCGAAATCCTCCCCCGGTTTTGGGGAGGGGGAGGAGGATGAGCACAGTTTCCCATATGGCCTCATTTAGGGTAATTTCTTTCAATTGCTAAAAGCATAAACTCCACCTATTGAGCCCGTAGATTTATATGGAACAGCTGAAGGATCCTCCAAAGCGCTTTGTGGGCTGGCCAGGACCGCTGGCTCCCACCTTCCAGAAAGGTTGGCGGATAATTTTTTTGTTTTTTGTTTTTTTAAAGAAAACTCATTTTTTTGCCTTTCCCCCCCACCCCCCGCTTTTTTTTTGTTGTTTTGTTTTTTTTTTCAAAGGGAGATATTGATAACATGGGAGTTAGAAAGAGCCTCATAACTCACAATAAACCCTTGTCCATTCTCTTCTATTGACTACATGTAAACATGGTAAATGAAAGGCCTTTAGTGACACTTAATCCCTCACCCCCCTCCCCGCTTCGCCCCCCCCCTCCCTGCCCCCAGCCCAGCCTGCCCTGGGAGGGGGTTACGCTGCTTTTTTTCTCACAGCTTGCTGTTTTACTGAGCCCCTCCTCTGCTATCTAATTTATCATTAACACCCTGACACTAAACTAAATAAATGCAGCAGCTTCCCTTGACTCCCCCCACACCTTGCTCTGGGGCTCCAGATTTTTTCCTCCCTGCCCCAGAATTTTTGGGCATGAACCAGCCGCCAATCTACAGGCTGGAGGGGGGAGAGGCTCAGAGCCCCCTCCCCGGCAGGTCCCGTGCTGGTCCCTGCAGATAATTAACATCATTATTAAATTACCTTCTTTAAAAGATAATAATAATAATAATAGCGGGGTCATTTGGCTGCGATTAGACCCGGTGCGGTCTCGCCGGGGTCGCTGCCTCCTGCCCAGGCTTTGCCTCTCAAAATATTAAATGTTTTTAAATGGGAGTCATTTTGAGTTGGATTCTTTTCCTCCCTGCCAGAAAGGAGGAGGGAAAAGAAAAAAAAAAAGCTGCAAATAGGTTTCAAGCGCCGCATTCATGATTTGCAGATCGATTTTCTGGTGTAATTTGGGTTTCAGTGATTTTTAAGGACGGAGGGGGTTTTTACCTGGCCTCCTGCAGAAGCGAGGTCATCAGATGATTTTGTGGCAATCGAATAATACCTAGTTATTAATCACAACTAATGAGGTCCTGACTAGGAGTGCGTTCTGTTTCTCTTTCCATTTTTCTCGGTTTGGAGAGATAATCTTTCTCGCTATGAAAGAGACGGGTAAATGCTTCCCGGGTCAGAATTTCAACCTTCCCAGCTCATATCCAAAATATCAGAGTTTAGGCCCCTTTCAACACATTGCACAGATAAAAAACCGCTTCGAGTCTTTGGGTCTCTTGTTCTGATCTACATTGGGGTTTGTGTTTGGATCTGGCTCTACCAGTGCTGCTCCAACAGGATCTTCCAGTCTTTTGGCTGTGTTTTGCTTTGGCAGATTTAAAAATATATCTGGAGCGCTCCTTCCATAAGGGGCACTAACTCCTGAGGCCCTCAAAATAGAAACACATGTTTGGGGAACAGTCTCTGGCCTACAAATTAGAGGGAAAGAGCTATTGATTTCCGATTAAATGTTGAGGAAAAATGTTTCTTTTGGGCAAAATTTGTCCACAGAAACACTCACACCCACCCCCCCAAAGCAGCCGAGCACACGCGTGCACAGTCACAGGCTCACACATGGGACGGACACACACGTGTCGCTCTGCACAGCTGTACGGCGCGGAGGGTTGTCGCCATGCGGAGCCGAGGACGTGGCCGCAAACACGCGGGGACACGCTCGCGCACGCAAACACGCCGGCGAGCGAGCACGGAGCGGGCGCACGCGTCCCACGCGGGTCCTGCGCGCAGAAGGGTGCCAGGCCCGCGAGTGGGTGCGAGCGGAGGAGCGCGCTTTCCGAACCACGTAAATAAACACACACGGCCAGATGTGCACGGCCACAGCTGTACGTAGACCAGCGGCACAGGCTGATACACGCTCCCTCCACGGCACGCAGGCACATGCACAACATCCGTGGGTGCGCGCACACACAAGTGCCCTGGGTGTACAAATGCACGACCCCCCCTGAAAGCGAGCACCCCCGAGAGCACCCACACCTCCCACACACATGGGTGCACACCAGCCAACCCACCCACACCCCCCACCCCGGCACACACCCACAAAAAGGGCCGAATATCAGCCAGTTCTGTAAAAAAAAAAAAGGTATTTATTTCTCAGCCTAGATTCCATATTGCACGCAGGAATTAACACTTTCATCATCATATACTTACAACAACTTCAAATAAATAAAGGTACAGTAAATCTAAACAGAAAACCCAATACATGGCTGGAAAAGGCTCTTTCCTCCCTTGGGTGGTTATTTTTAAATGCGTGTTTTAGGCCAGGGTGTGGGGGAAAGGCAGCATCGGCCTCTGGATGTGCCCAGCCTGGGGGAAATAACTCCCCTCCCCATCCACAGCACCCCTCAAAAATAAATAATCCCTGGGCAGAAGCATCCCTGGATCTGGGGGTCCAGCAGAGAAGCACCCATGAAGTGACCGACATTTTTAAACCCACTGGATGGGGACAGAGGGATGGGAATTTTTAATCCAGCAACACAAAGAGAGAGCAAAGGTCCCTGAAACCCCCAGCCCCAAAATAAACCCTTACAAACCGTGATTACAAAGCACCACACCGTATCCAAGCTGAGATTTTTCCTGAGTCTAAAGCAGGCTGCATTTTTAAAAGCAGCACCCTTTCATAAAAGTTTTCTTTTTTTTTTTTTTACAAGATACTTTCGGTTTTCTCCTACCTAGACAAACATTTTTATGGAAACAAAACAAAATAAAACAAAACAAAACAGTTTTTGCTTCTTTTGCACCCGTTTGGAAATAAAGCAATGTCACTAATGTCATTATAAAGGTGCCTTTATATCCTTTTTGCTGTCCTGGCGATGCGAGTTGATCTTTTGCTCAAAACCAGAACTAGTTTGTATCACTCGAACCGCTCCCTCCTCCCGGCTCATTGTGTCCCACAGAGGTATTGCTTCTTCCAACCAACTACCGCTTGGGTTTGTTCATTTTTTAAGTCCAAACCAGGCTATTTCAGATAACAGTTTGGGTTTTCCTTTTTTAAAATTTTTTTTTTATTTACTTTCAATGCGTCGCCACCCCCCTCTCCAGTCTCTTACTGGGGGATTGCTAGGAAGATTACTTTCTCTTTTTTTGGATCACTTAATTGCCTTGAAACATGTTTAAAAACAAATGGGGAGGGGATTATTATTATTATTATTATTATTATTATTATTATTATTATTATTATTATTATTTGCTGTGAACGGGATGGTTCTGCTGCTTGAGGAGCCATTCAAGGTGTGTTTGTGTGGAAAGTTTTGAGGTATTTTGTATTGTATTCACAGCCCTGCTACAACCCCCTTGCATTATATACAGATATCTACACCTACACACGCACATACGTATGTGTGCGAGCAGATAAATACGTACGGGCATATAATGTCTGCGTGTGTGCACACAAACCGTGTATTAATAGCTGTGTTTTCCACACACCCACATGTACATATGCATATATACACAGAGATAAATATCCGTGGACCTGCACACGCGGAGGTGCCCGCCTGCCCGCTCACCCACCCACCCCACGCACGCACTTTCCGAGGTGATTATATCCCTTAGAAAATATTCCTGAGTTATTTGGCTGTTACTGCCCGCGGCAGACGGAGCTGCAGAGTCTGGGGTTTGTTGCTTTTTTTTTTTTTAATATATATAATTTTTTTTAATTTTTTTTTTTAGCATTCATTCCCAGCGCGGATCTCCGGGGATTTTTTTCTGCCCGGTCTCCGCGGGCGCGGAAAGCGGCCGCCCGCTTTGTGCGGCCGGGGCTCCCTCCCACGGTACCGCTCCGTCCCACCGACCCCGCCCGTAGTTTATTTTAAATTTTATTTTTCCTAGAAAATACATTTTTAACCCGATCCGGATTTGGGGGAGTCGCGGGCAGAGAGCGAGCGATCGTGCTCCGGGGTCGGTAATTACACGGAAAATGGGCACGGTTCCCCCCCCTCCCCGCCCCACGCGTGTCCCCTTCCCTCTCCTCCGCTCTGCCCTGCGGGTACCCCCGGGGGGGGCAGGCCGAGGGGAGCAGGGGGGTTGCGGGGGACATGCGGGGCAGAAAAAAAAAACATTTGCGTGATTCCTGTGTGCGCACCCCGAGACAGCGATGCGGAGGCAAACTCCCCGAAATCGGCTTTTCTCGCTCCCACACACTCGCAGGGTTTGGAGTTGGGGTTTAGGTTGGTTGGGGTTTGTTTTTTTTTTTTGGTAACCGTCCACGGCTACGGATATAAAACCTGAATATTTCGGAGACAGAAGAAATTCCCCTCTTTTGCTCAGCATGGGAGGAACGGGAGGTGGGGTGAAGTAAACAAAAAAACGCAGTTAACCAAAAAACCCGCTAAAAACCCAAGTAAAACAAACATTGCTTTTAGCAACAATTCACCATCTCCAAGAAAAACAGCGCTTAATAGATACAAAATACGCTTGACCTTAAAAATGTCTTTTTTTTTTTTTAACCCACTGATGGAATTAAACCAAAAAAAATCAAAACGGGCCGTGCCAGATCTGAATATTTTCTTTTGAATTCTGCGATGATTCTCCTTGCCTTCCCCTTCCCCTTCCCTTTCGGCAAGGGACACTCTGAAGGGATTTTTGTGGGGGAACTAATTTTTGGAGGACTGTGGAGGAAAAACAGAAATCCCCGAGCGGGCGCTGCGTGATCCCCGGCCGTGGGCTGCGAATATTTTCTGTTGCAAAGAAGGGGGAGAAAAAGAAACACCACTACCTCCCCCACCCCCCCAAAAAAAAGAAAAAAGAAAAAAAAACACATCAGCTTTGATTTGCCTAATGTTTCCAAAACAGAGCGCACTTCAGAGAGCCCGTCGGGCTTTGATGCCAGAGCGGGGTGGAAATCACATCAGAAATAGTCAAAAGAGCCAGTTACAAAGCCACTGGTTTGCAAGAAAAGTTAAACTGGGATATGATTTCCTCTGCAGAGGAGAGAGACATTCCCTCCGCATTCTTCCCCGCATTCCACTCCGGAGCTCGGGAGAGATCAAATTGTCCATCTGTACTCTATTGCTAATGCTCCTGGATCCTATTTCTTCTGCCCGTAAAGCTTTTACAGGCCTGCTACCTTCAGGCTATCGGAGTTAGGGTTATTATCCAGCAAACTACTCACTTTTTTCTTTTTTTTTTTCTTTTTTTTTTTTTTTTAATATACGTGCAGCAGTTTCAAATAACTTCCTCTCAAAGCCTCCTGTTTTCTTTTAGCAAACAGAATTTCCTGGTCTTTTTAAAGTTGGTGTTTTCTTCCTGTCTCTTAAGTAGACAGAAAACATTACATTGCTATTAATATAGTTATTTGGAATAGCTGCTCCCAATTTCGCCGGGATTGCCTCGGACCGAAAAGGAGTGTTTATGCTGCATGACATCATTATTTCTCTCTGCGTGTGATTATTATTAGTTTAACCCAATGCATTTATGGAGGAAAAGGGAAGAAATTGGATCTATTATTTCCTCGGTTTTTTGGCATGGGGGGGGGCAAGGGGGGAGAAGGGCCGGCTGGAGCGGGGGACGGGGGGCTGCCGCCCGGCCGGGGCGAGCCCCTTCCCTCCCCTCCGAGCTGCGCGCTTCATCCCAAATCCCTTTGCCGGGAATAACCTGGGGCTTTTGGCAGCGGGGCGGGGGGGGGGGAAGGCGTCCCTCCGCCCCCCCCCCCGCCCCGGGGTTTGATGGCGTCTTTTAGCTTCGTCCCTTAAAACTCATCGCGAAACCAACATCGGACCCTGGCACAGACACGGACCCCCCAAAATTCCTTCCCCCGCCGGTCAGAGCGGGGAAACCCCCCGTCCTCCCCCCAGCCGAAGCCGTGCACGCAGTCACTCACCCCCCCAGAGCCCCCCCTCCCCAAAACGCTCCCGCACCCCCCGGATCCCGCAGGGCTCCTCCGGGCATCCCCCTCCCCGCCCGGGAACCCCCGGGTCCCCCCCAATTCTCCCGGGACCCCCTCCCGCCCACCCTGCAGCTCTCATCTGTTGCATGTAAACCTTTCCTCCGGGCCGTCCGCTGTCCTTAGAGATCCTCCAAGCTATAGCCCCGGAATTTGAGGCTGGGGGGCACGGGGATGGCGTTGCCCCCCAGGTGCCAGCTCCACAGGGGGTGAGTTTTGGAGAGGGCCCAGGAGTTTTTGACCCCCAGGGAGGAGGCAGGACACAGGTCCCCATCTTCCCCCACGACCAGGGAGGGAATACAGGGGAAGTTGCCCATGAGGCTGAAGGAATTCCGAGGCGGGGTTGGCCCGGCGCTGCCGAGGCGTTTGCAATGAGTGTTTCCCTTTTTGGCATTCCTCCTTTGAGTCTTTTGTGGCCTCCCTTTAGAGGAGCTCTGTTGCCTTTCTGCCTCAGCGCCTCTGGCAAGGCGTCTGCGCTTGGCATTCCTTTCCGAGCCATTGCCTTTCAAAGCTTTGTTTGACAAGGTGCTGGGGCTCTCTGCTCTTTTGGAGCCGGGGGATTTGAGCTCTGCGGCTTTACAGGGCTCCGTCCTCCCTCCGGGCCGCAAACTTTTCCCGTCCAGGTTGAACCCTTTGGCGTAACACCACAGCTTGGATTGCCGGATCAGGCGGTCAAAGTGCTCCCGCCGGGGCTCCCCCGTCTCCCCGGGGGGGGCCGGCCCGAGGCTCCCCGCCAGCTCCTGAGCCGGGGGCTGCGGGGCCGAGCCCGGGGCCGGCTCTCGGGAAGGCGTTCGCCCGCCTAAAGCTCCGCTTTGCCTCTCTGCCTGGTCACTGGGGCCTAACGAGGCTCTATTGTTCGAGGCATCTTTGTGCAAATCCTTCCCTTTGGCGCAGGGCTCCGCGTCCCCAAAGCCTCCCTCCTTTTGTTGCGGATCCCCCCCAGGGGTGCTGCTCGGGGAGGGAGGGGGGGAGGAGGAGGAGGAGGAGGAGGAGGAGGAGGAAAAGGAGGAGGAGGAGGAGGAGGAGGAGGAAGGGGAGGCCTCCTGCTTTGCGTACAGCTCCGGCAGCGGCTGGGCCCCCGAGCCCAGGGCTGGAGCCGGGCTCAAACTTTCCAAAGTTGATGCTCGCAAAGTCCTGGCCCAGAGCTGCTGCGAGAGGAAGAGGAGGTTGGGGTCGGGGCGCAGGGCTTTGCCCACGCTCGGGGGGGGCTCGGCGGGGCGCTCCTCACCGAGGGGCTCCCGGGGGGGCTGCGGCTGGAAGCGGGGCAGAGCCGCCTGCCTGTACCGGGTGCTCTGCACCGAGTCCCCGCTGCACAGCGAGCTGCTCTCCGACTCCGAGGAGCTGCCTTCCTCGCTGCTGCACGACGTGTCCCCTTCCTCCTCCTCCTCCTCCTCCTCCTCTTCCTCCGACGAGTCGCTGGAGGTGGCGGGGCTGGACCCCCCGAAGTCCAGGCTGGAGTCCGAGTCGCTGGAGTAGCCGGCGGAGGTGCCCTGTCTCTTGGAGCCGGGAAAGACGGAGGAGGAACGGCCTTTCCTGGGGGCCGCCGGCCCCTTCTCCACCGGGAAGAGCCCCTTGGCACAGCAGGGCCCCCGCTTGCGCCGGCCCGGCTGGGCGAGCGCGGCCGCCTGCGCGGCGGGATGCGCGGCCGCGGGATGCTGCAGCAAGGCCAGGTCGCGGGGGTAGCCGGCCAGGACGCCGGCGAAAACCCCCCCCCGAGCCGTCAGCCCGCAAGCCCTCCGACCCCGGGGGGGCTTTTCGAAGGCGGGGAAGGCCCTGTGGTGGAAGGCTTGCGGTAGCAGCGGGGCCGGCGCCGAGCGCGGCTTGGGGAAACCGGGGGGCGGCTTGGGGCGGCCGGCGGCGGGGGGGGGGAACGCAGCAACCGCCGGCTCGGCAGGGCGGCAGCAGCTGGGGCCGGGGGCAGGGGAAGAGCTCCCCCGGGTCCGGCAGCAGCAGCTGCTCCCTCCTCTTGCTCTTCCTTTTCCTCTTCCTCCTCCGGGGGCTGAGGCTCTTGCAGGAGGTGCAGAGAGCCTCCAGGTCCGCCTTGGAGATGAGGGAGCATTTCACCGCCCGGGTGGGCACCGAGTTGATGGCTTTGAGGGTCCGGAGCTCTTTGAGATCGCAGCGGCGGCTCTTGATCTTTAAGGTTTCCATCTTCTTGCTGATGGTGGTCCTGGGGATATCCTTAAACAGGTCGCTGAGGACCTGGGCCAAAGCAAACATCTGGGTGCCATTGATCTGTAAGTATCCCAAGTTTATCCCTTCGATTTCTTGATAGCCAGCATGAAAATCCCCCGGCCTGGCTTCCCCATTGTAATCCATGGTGGCTGGAACAATTCCGAAGGTCCCTTCGCAGGTCAGGAACATTTTGCAAGGAGCATTTACTTTGTCTCTTTCAAAGGGGGCATTGAAAATAAGGACATATTTGTTTCCACTCCCTGATCACACACATCCCTACCCCTCCGGAGAGGTGGGGGAGGGGGGAGGGGAAGGAAAAAAAAAAAGGAAAAAAAAAAAAAGCCAAAGCAGTCGATCTCCCTTTCAAACGCTCCAGTCAATGGTTTGCAACATCGTCCAAACACCCAGTTCCTCCGCCTGTACCGGGGCTTGACTCCTCGTCTTCCCCCTCCCCAGCAAAAAAAAAAGAAAGAAAAATAAAGAAGTCAAACATCTTGCATCCTCCAGGCTCCCCCCGGCCAGCTCCCACCCCGCGGCCGCGCACCCCACCTTCCACTTCAAAAATAATCTCTTTGGGGGGGGGCGGGAGGGGGGGGGGTGGACGAGGAATCAACAAGCACAGCCCCCCCCCTTCGCTGTGCAAAGCCACTGAGATGCTTAAGCAAACAAAGCTCCCGACAAGGAGGGGGGGGGGACGACACGGAAAAAATGGTAGCGGAGGAGGGGGGGGTCTGGGAGGCGGGGGAGCCCCGGGGCTCCGTGCGGCTCCCACCTTCCCCGGGCTCCGCACTCGCGGCCCCGCCGCCGCGTACGGTATATTCTAGGGAACACCCCACCGAGCCGTCCCCGCCACCCGCCAGCTGATTGGGTACTCCGGGCCTGTGATGTCATAAAACCCCAACATTTCACACGCACACCCCCGCGCAAAAACCTCATAAACCCCTGGGCGGACCGCGCAGCACCGCGCAGCACCGCGCAGCGCGGCCCCCGGGCGTGCCCGCGGCTTCACCGCCCCGAGACCCGGGCGCACACAATAGAAGCAGCCTTGGGGGTTTGGGGTTGGGTTTTGGTTTGGTTTTTTTTTTTCCTTAAAAAGCAAAAAAGAAAAAATTAGTACAAATTAGGCTGTATTTTGGAGGTGACGGTAGCGCGGGTGCCTCCGCTTTGTTTCCGCGTTTTAGCTTTTTTTTTTTTTTTTTTTTTTTCCACGTAGGGTTGTTTTAAGAGAGGTTGCTGCGCCTTCCCAAATCTGCCCGGATTCCTCTGGGATGGGTGTGTGTACGTATATATTTAATAAAGCGTGAAAGATATTACTCCAAGCGAGTTGTTCAAAACGATTGACTCCGCAACAATTCATCCTTCAACCCGGAGTGGAATGCTTATTAATTGCCAATTACTGTATTTATTATCTGGAATGAGCACGGGCTGGAGCGCGGTATCAACAATAACATCGGCAATATGTGCAAATAAAAGCAATGCAAAGATATTTATATTCCTTTTTACTCACACACGTTCTTTATTCACTTCGCATCTTTTTCTTCCAAACTCTTTCTTTAAAAAAAAAAAAAAAGAAAAAGAAATTCTTTTGCATGCCTTTGCGCTGCTTAACTTTATTTCAAACTTTAAGTCCCAAGATTTCTTCGGCATTTGGTAGCTCGCTCCTGCCTTACAAACCAGGCGATGTTTTCCCAAAAGCAGAGCTGCAGATTTCTGTCTTCAAGGGGGGGGGGGACAGAAAAAAAAAGCCCCAACCCCTTACCCAGCCCGGACCTCCATTGTCCCGTCCCTTCTATTTCTTTATAAACCTGAAGCTACTTGAGCGAAGTGAGTGGAGCCGCGGAGGCTGGACCGAGGGATTTTAACTCTCTGCTCAGGAGGCTAATTTTGGGGAAACAGTTACCTCGGAAACCTTTCTGGGGGAAGGGAAGCTGCAGTTCTGCAGCGCATGCTGTTCCCTTTCAAGCTTCGTCTGTCTCCCACATGAAAAGTTGCTTTTAGTCTTCCTCTGCTTTTTTTGTGGTTCAAATGGCAAAAACTGAGTAATTTGATAATAATAATTTGTTAAACTATATGTACAATCAACCACAAATGATCCCGATTTAGAAACAATCCCAGAGGAGGAGGAGGAGGAAGCGCATTCCTGAGCGTGCGTGTAAAAAAATTCAAAATAACTCCAACATCGCCTTTAATTTGGGAGCGGAGTTCACCTGATTTGCTTTTACCTTCTCGCCGGCTGACGGGAGTGGAGCCTCCCGATGCCAGTCTCCATTCTGCCGGGGGAGGAATCACTGCCAGGGGTTTTCCCCCTCCCCAGCACCCATGGGCGCCCACCCCCCGCAAACGCTCGGCCTTGCTGCGGAAAGAAAATACCCCCGTTTTCCAGATCTGCCTGCATTAAACCACCACATTTCACCCTCGTTTTCCACAGGCAAGAGTTTCCTGTGAGTAAAGGTCTGTCGGCCAACACAAACACCAAATTCCTCTTTGTTTGGGCAGAGGGGAGGGGGGGAAGAATTTGCATCGCGATGGACGGAAAGTGGCCGGTTAGGGGATACCGCAGCTTGTTGCAGTGGCTGTCGGCGTGGCTGGCTGCGAGGGACCACAAAAAGTCCTGCTTGCAGCCAGCCTGGAGTTTCCCTTCGCAAATAGAAGGGAGATCCTGAATATTTTGCTTTCCACATAAAGCCAGAGCCATTTTACCTATAGGCTGAGCTTTGCTCCGTGCCAGACTGGAGGAGGGGAGCGTGGGGTGGAGGGAAGGAGCTGGCAGAGAATATCCCTGTCCGATGTGGCTCATGAAGCCGCGGGGTTTAGGGGGGGGGCTTGTAAAGAAAATACAAGTTCGAGCAGCGCAATAAACTGTTCCTGATCGGTTGTGGGGCTTTAGAGAGGACCCGGAGCCCCCTGATCGCCGGCCAGGAGGAAACAGGGCTCAGAAGCCGCGCACAGGCGAATGTATGGATACGTCATTTCCCAGTAAATCTCTGTCAATGGGAACGCAAATGGGCAATATTTTGGCTGTGGATAAAGTTCAGTATGGAATATGCGTGTGTGTGCGTTGACGCCTCTATATGGACACAGACAGCTCGGCGTGGGACATACAGATACTTTACAAATCCACACACACACACACACGTATATATATATATATATATATTTAGTGGTGGGCAGGGTACTGGCGGCCAGGGTGGTGATTCGTAAAGAAATGCATTTTCGTCGCACCATAAGTCCTCTCTGTGTCTGCTATAGGTGTCCTTGCTGTCAAAGCACAGTGTCCCTTGCCATAGCACCTTCAGCCCCCATACAGAAATGTATAGAGGAGTTGGTCGTTACTGGGTGTACGGTGGCTTTTACACTTCTTTATGTTTATTGTGAGGATGGCTGCAGGCCTGATATGGAAGTGGCCACGGAATGGGCTGTTCCGTGGGTCCCAAGCGAGGGCTGGGGGCGAGAGGGCTGTGCCGGGGAGGTGCTGGGGGGGGAGCAGGGCTGCATCGATCCCCAGTGATGCTGCTTTGGAAAATGGGTGCAGCCCGCAGACCTGGCAGCGTGTATATTTATGTATTTGTATAGTTGTATATCTGTGTGTTCGTATATTTGTGTATCTGTGTATCTGTATATTTGTGTATCTGTATATTTGCATCTCAGCCCAGCTCCCGAGGGTGGAGAGGAGGGTTTCCAATCCCCCCCCCAGGAGGAAAGGACAATAACCCGGGGGTCCCCACAGTAATCTTCACCCGTGAGGCATCCCCGGGAGATTTCGCCCTCGTACCTGTCAGGGCTGGTTGTTTCCGCAGGAAGCCATAAAAGTTATGAGGTTTGGGGGATATCCCCATTTCCAGGGGATCCCGGAGGTGCAGGACGCCCCCCCCTTTCCCTCTCACCCCTCTCCCCTGCCTGGGCCGGCGGAGGGAGGGGAGGGGGGGGCAGTAGGAGCGAAGTAACACGGGGGGGGGGGAACTTCTCAGGTTAGCTTACTGCAGTAAACTCAACCCCACGCACCTCCCCGGGTGGGCTCAGTGTTAGATAAGGTGCGTTTCTGCCTGACACGGAAGTGCCCACGCACACGGGTGGGCGCGGGAGGAAGAGGAGGGGGATCCACGGGCGTCCGCGGGCCCCGGGGGGGGGGGACGGGGACGGGTCGGGGTCGGCTCCTCACCTCCCTCCCGGGGCTGGGGGGGGTCCGGGGCAGAGAGGGAACAGGAGCCGCTGCAAACCCCCTCCCGCGGCCGCGGGATGCAGCGCGGCCGCGCAACACCGCGGATCCCGCCGGCTCCGGTTGGGGCTTCCCGGGGGGGTTTCCACCTCGGTTTCTCGCTGGTTTATTTTCTATTTGACCTGGTGCAAGGGCATCAAAGCTCGGGGGAGGAAAAGAAAAATAAATAAGTAAATAAATAAAACCCTGAAAACCCCAAAGAGGTTTGGGTTGCGCCGTTTAGGAAGAATTTTAGGGGATGGGGGTCCTCTGCGTGGGTTGTGCTCGGTGTACGCGAGGTCTCTCAGAGTGGGGGTGGGTGGGTTGGTTTTGCTCTGACAGCTTAAATCTCACTCACGGCTCTCCCAAGTTCAACATCCCTCGCAAAAAACAAGCGAAGGGGGAGAGATGCACAAAAAGAAAAGAAAAAAAAGCAGGTGCCAGCAGGAAAACAGGAGAGATGGTGGTGGTGGGAGCTGGGGCAGGGCAGAGGGTGAGCAGGGAGGAATTCACAGAGCAGGCACCACTTCGGGAGGGCACCCCAGATTTACCACGAAAAAAGTGATTAGAAATTAATATTGGCCCAACTGAATTTTTTCAAGCGCAAGGAATCGTTTTATTTACTTTCTTTTCTTGCGAGAAACAAACCCCAGAAAGTGAGGTGGCCACAATGATGCCAAGATCCCTCCGTGTGGAGGTCCCTAAAGCAAGGGACAGCCTGGCCGTGCCCCTATACAGAGCAGAAGCCACTCAGTAAATGCTCCCACCACAGTTCCCAGCCAGAAACCTTCGTGGAGAGGCTGCGATTTCCCACCTTCCTGCTCCTTGCTGGGACAGGATGGGCCTAGTGCTCCCACCGGCAGACTCAGGCCCTCTGGGGGGATGGAAAAGCCCTTTGGCTCAGTTACGAGGGGTGTTTGCAAGGAAAATATTGAAATTCTGATTTATTTCTTTTTAATTTTAAAGAGTTTGTAAAAGAACTGCAGGCAGCCCACCACGTCTGGGGGAGCTGAAAGCAGCCCAGCACCAGGCACTGGTTAAAATCCCTAATATTTTGATCAGAGGCAGTTACTCCTGACAGGCACTTAAGCTGTCCCGGATGAAAATATTTCTACAAATCACTTGGTGCACTGGCTTTTTAAATGTCTCTGGTACATTTTACAGGCTACAGGAGGGAGCTGGAGAAGCAGATCCAAACCCCACCTGCCCAGCTTGTAGGACAGACAGACAGACGGACGGGCCAGGGCTAGCCCGGAGGAAAAAACTGCCTCCTTCCCTTTGGGGTGATGGGTGGCTTCATAACTGCTTTCCCTGCTCCAGGACCCACCTTTATGCTGGCAGCAGCCAGGGATTGGTAAAATGCTCTCAGATGCACTCAAAGGCAGAGATATTCCCTCTCATTCCCATGGGATAGGGTTATTTTTCAAGATTTCTTTCTTATTTTTCAAGATTTTTCTCTTGTTTTTCAGGATTTCCCTGCTTTCTTCTCCACAAGCAGTTTGTGAATAACATTCAATGAACCCACCGGAAAAAGTCTCTCCATTCTCAATCTAAACTTCGAGCACATTGCATCACTAATTAATAATATTTTAATAAATCCTGCTATTCCTAAAATAATGTTTGAATTTATCTTTTTATTAAATTTCGTATTTATAACAAGCTTCTGGCAAACCAGTGGCTGAAGAGCGGAGGGTGTAGCTGTGCAGGGTGCTGTATCTGTACCCACCGGCGTGGGATAATTTGCAGCGAATCTGTGCTGCGATGCACAGGCCCTTATTAGTAGATGTTGGGCTCTTTCCGGATTTTTTTCTTTAGGTACTACCCCGGTGCAAACAAAAGCAGTATTTAGTGACAATTTATAAAGATGCAAATCCGGCTCCCCTTCTCTTTTGTTTCAAAATACAAAGACGGAAAAGGGGGGGGTAGTTTGAAAATAGGCTCGGCCAGGGCGGCCGCAGGCTGGGGCCATCCCTGCGGCTGTTGTTCCCTTTTCCTCCCCGTAAAACAACACGGTTTTGGGGGAAAAAACACACACGCACAAAAACAAACAAACAAACGAAAAATCGAAAATGTGCAATCTGATGAAAACTGCAGGGTTTAAACTACCGGAGAGGCCTAGGAAGAGCAATAGATTGCAGCAGACCAAATGGTGCTGCTCAGACCACATTTAAAAGGTTTCGAGCCTTGCTTGGGGTGAAACCGAGAGATTTAAGGCAAAGCCGGGGCAGGTCCCGGGGAGCAGGTCCTGAAAGGATGGAGAAACGAGTCGTAATTTTTTAATCAGCTGAGTTGTGTTTGCTCCGGAGCTCCTTTGCGGGGTTTTACTGGCGTGGGAGGAGGGTCCGGTTCAGGGAATTAAAAACGCGCCCATCCTTCCACTGACTTCAAACATCCCAAGGTCGCTCGTTCAAACTTTCTGCTTTATTTCTATCTTTCTTAATAAACCGCCTTTCACCATCCTCTAACAAAGAAACCACATTTTTCTAGGGAGCAGCTGAAGGAAATTATACAGTAATAAACACTGCCGATTGGAAAAAACCAAAAATGTTTGTTTGTTTTCCTAAGCAAATACAGCTAAATACTTCCAAGAGGGTTTCTTCTCCAGGAGAAATCCTTGTGAAGAGGCTTGGAGGAGGGTCCTGGTGAACCCGGCAACTTTGAGGGATGCGATGGGAGGCTAGAAGGGGAGAACCTCCATTTTCCTGCTGGCTTCAACGAGCCTATTTTTTCCCCGATTATTTAAAAGATTATTTTTGTGGCGATAGAGAGAAGCATATGTCTTTAAAACAAAAACCAAAAAAACAACAGACTTCTAAGAAAGAGGAAAAACGAGTTTGTAGATGGAAGATTTCATGGCTCAATCTTAAAGCCAGCGGAGAATTTGCATTATTCTTCTGCCGCCTTTTGATGTTTCCCATATTACATTGTGATTTGGTTGTTTTCCTTCTTCTTGCTTAATCCAGGCTCTTATTCCTTTTATACGGGAACAACTTCTAATAAAAAAAATTGCAGATTTGTAAATGATAAGCCCAGGGCATTTTCTCTTTAACAAATTTCATCTGAAGAAATCTGAATTTGTGGGGGTTTTTTCCCCTTTAAATCTAGCCCAGCTAAACCAGGGAAAGTCTCTTATTATGTCTAACCCATTGATTTACTACTAACGCAGGATTTTGTTTGCTAGTTCAGTTTAGAATTAAAAGAATGTTGGAAAATATTTTTGTTGCTAAGATAAGCTTAAACCAAAACTCTTCCTTGCCATTCAGTAAGTGCTGGTATCAGGAGAAATTAAAGGCCATGCAAGAAAGCCACAATCTTTCAGTCTTTTTGTAAGACAGAGAATGGTCTTGGATATTGCCTTTTCCCTCAAAGAGCATTTTATATTCTTCGGGAAACATTTATCAATTCTTATTTAAATTGCACTCGTACCTACAACACTTATTCCTTAACTTTAAAATGTTTTATTTAAAGCAATTACGATTTCAAGTTCCTCCGCAACAGACAAATACCCTCTGAGCATTTTTAAACTGTGTAAAGTTTCATGTTGTCAAACTTTAAAAGGAACAAACTTTTTTTTTTTTTTACCTTTTACAAAGTATTTCTCCTGCCTGTTATTGATTGACAAGTTTATTATTATTATGAATGGATTCTCCCATTTCCCAGTCCTCTTCAAGGCCTGATGTGGATTGAGAGCCTGACCAGTTGCTTATTGACCCATGATGGCTATACAATGACCCTGCTGCCCCCAGCCTGACCCTGGGACCCCCGAAGGACCCAGCCCAACAGAACAGGGCTCAGATATGCAAAGTTGGAGCTTTATGGGGTTTGGGGAGGGGAGGGGGAGATTGCAAAGTGGGCGAGGGTTTCATTAACAAAAATGTGTTTATTGTAAATAAAAAAGGCAAAGGGGCTGTTTAAAAGAACATGTCCTAAAGGATCGCAGCTACCTTCTGGATGGGGAATGCTGGAAGCCTTGGAGCCCTTTTTATACCAACACATGCCTAATTGGCGACAATAAAAGGAGAAAGGCTGACACTGGCTCTGCTGAGTTTCCTCGCTGCCTGGGTGATATTCAGTAAGTATCGCTTGATTTCCAAAAGTTACCGAATTTGCTCAAGTTTGAAATGGCAACCTCCTTCAGGGAGGAAAATGGAGAAACCCCGTGGAAAGGCCCACTCACACCTCAGCTGTTTTCCCTTCCCTCCCTCCGAGCATCCCCGTGTGCGGACCGCCGAAACGGGGAGCCGTACCCTCATTTTGTGCCGAGGTCCGGTGCTCATGCGATGAGAGGAAGCAAGGCCTTTAAAAATGTAATCCGCAGGGATGAGTGAAATAAAAGAGGTTGGAGTGGATAGCAGCATTAACACTCACCCTTTGTCTTTTTACCCACTAAGTGAGGAAATGAAGGGGAAAGACATCTCCTCCTACCCCTGAAATGCAGCTCCTCTGCTTCGTTACTGTACAGGGTTTGTGGGCGAGCTAATAATTATTTGTGAGAGGTGAGAGATGGTATGTGGCCCAGAAAGCGTATGTTTTGTGAAACAGCATTTCGCTCCATTTCAGAAAGTAAGGGGATATGCTCCCCACCCTCACTCCCTCATTTAATGGAGATCCAGTTGTTTAAATAATTTCCCTCTTCCCAAAACAAATGCAGGAGAATGAGAGCTCATTTTTTATCCTAATTGATGGATCGCTGAAGACAAGCCTTTGAAGAAAACGGCTGTCAACAGTGGGAGATACCCGGAGCATCTGGGTTAGATAGGTATAAAGCAAAGAGCAACCTGCATTCTTTGCGAGGCTGGATGCTCTCAGATTATAAACTACGGCGATTGCTTTTGATTTCACCATAAAAACAACAGCAGCAGCAGCAGCAGCAAGTTGTTCTGACACTCTCAAAACATCTGGATTGTAAAGTTTGCTGGTTTCTGGCAACAGCAACAATAATAATAAAATCTCTCGCCGTACGGGCAGGTCCCCAGGGTTTTGCCAGGGTTTCGGCTCGACCCGGCCGAGATGTTTGTTCTACTGCACGACAGAAAATGTACATTTGTGTGCACATCCCAAACACCTCCCCGGCGGTGGCTGCAGGGGATAACACACAGAGCTCTGCGGATCCGAAGAGAAAAAGCTCTTGCAATTCCTAATCGCGGTGCCCGTGCACCTAAAGGCGAGAAATAGCAGACCTGGGGGATATACTCTGTGCGTGTGTTTAAATAGCCTGAATTTTGTCTTAAATCTTGGGTAATGGGAGAGATTTGGACAAAACCTGGGATACAGGAGTACAGAGTCATGTCAAATGCTCATGGAGCACAAGGAGCCCTGGACCGAAGTGGCTGCGTGTCCTTGCACGTCCTGGTGCATGGAACGAACAGGTCTGTGCACACACGGACACACGGACACACGGACAGAGGTGCGGGGTCTCCATACCCAGCACGACCCAGGCAGGAGCTGCTCTACCTGCTATTGAGCTAAGTCAAACCCTGGAATTTGGCATGAAAAAAGTTATCCTGAGTACTTTCCACCCGTTACTCCGTGGGTAGGGGAGGAGGTTGCATCTGTTTATCTTTATTTGATTTTATTATTAGTTTTTTAACACCGTGGTATCTCCCAGCTGCCAAATGGTTCTCGGTTTTGGAGACCCTGAGACCTAAAGGGAGAGGAAGGCACTGAGCTGGGAAACAATAAAATAGAAAATATTTGCGTTTCACTCCAAAATGGACATTTCGGTTTCAGCTCCACTTTCTAGGAATCGCCTGGCAGAAACGTCCCGCTCCGTAGGGAAGGGACGGGACAGCTTGTGGCTGTCCCCCCCGGCAGCCCCTGCAGCCTCCGTTGCCTCGGGGGCGGCGGGGGGGGGGGTTCTCTCGTCCCCAAATAAAGATGAGACAAAGAAATGCCTTTCGGGTCGCTCCTAAGTTATCATCTAAAAATCGAGGTCCCCGAGGGAGCGGACACCGGGACGAGGGGGACACGGGCACCGGGGCGGGGAGGGGGGGACACACGGGCACCGGGAGCCGGGGGCAGGCGGCGGCACCGGCTCCGTCCCAGAGATGCCCGGCCCGGGTGAGCGGCGATCGCTCCCGAGCTGCGAGGGATGAACGGGGCAGCGGTTGGGTCGGTGGGTACCGCGGCGGGGGCTGAAGGCAGGAGAAGGGGCGGGGGGGCTGCCCGGCTTCAGCCTGGGGTGCCTGGCGGCCGGGGGGTGCTGCTGTAACAGGGGGGGTGTCCCAGGATCCAGCTCTGCCCCGGCTATTCTGTCTCCTTCCTCTGAATTCTCTCTTTGGTACTTGTCAGAAGGGACCCATAAAAACACCACCCCCCCCCCCGGGTTGCTCTAAATACCCTGGCAGGAGGGTGCCGGCCGCGGGGTTCTGGGTGCCGCAGCCCCCTCCTGCCCTCCCCGCTGCTGGAGCTGGGCGTGAAAAAGGGGTGACAGCGGCGGTCGCCATCCCCCGGCTCCATCCCTTCATCCCAGTGCCCTTCTGCCGCCCTCCGCTGCCATCTCCCCCCCCACACCCCCCCCCGGTCCAGCCCCCTCCCCAGCCCCTTCCCACCCCCGCACCTCCCGGCACCGGCTCCCCAGTTCAGCCTCGCCGGCAACTTTCGCCTTTGCCTCCGGCGATGCACTTAAAAAACTAGATAAAATCAATCAGAGGAGCCTCTCGGCTGTTCCTTCCCCGGGGGAGGGTCTGTGCCCGGCGGGGCCGTGTTTGCTTTGGGGTGGGAGGCTGCACCCCCTTACACCCCCCTTCCCGGGGGATTTGGGCTGGAAAGACGCGAACCCCCCTCCCAGAGCCTCAGTGCTAAACCTCTCCCTGAGGAAGAGCAGGGTCCCCGAGCCGTTTTTCTCTGCTAAAGCCGGACAGTCCCGGGGGAAGCTCCGCTCAGCTTCGGCTGCCGGGATGGACAGAGACCGGGCTGGGGCAGGGGGAGCGGGAGCTGGAGGGGAGAGACAGGGGACCCGGGCAGAGGATGGAGGGATGGATGGATGGATGGATGGATGGGCTGGCAGGAGAAATAGCCGAGGAATAGTTCAGTCTCTGGCGGTCATTCCCATTTCTGGAAGGTTTCACACCCCCGGAAAAACAGACATTTCCTCTAGAGCGGACCCCAGCCATGAGCCCCCACCTCCTCGCCCTCTCGGTTCAGAGCCTGCCCGGGGCTAGTCCCCGTCCCTGCCCGTTGCCCCGGGGGCGAGGCCGGAGGATGCGGGTTTGGGGGGGGCTCAGTCCCGTCCCCCCCGGGGCAGCCGAGGCGGGGGGGGGGGGCTCGGCCCGGCGGGGAAAGACGAGATGCTGGCGCCCTCCGGAGGTCTCCCACCGCCAGCCTGGCCGCAGGGCACGCGTTTGGGGGAAAAAAGGGCGTTTTTAGGCTTCGCCCAGCAGAGGTCCCCGGTTGCCTTCCCACGAGCAGCCGGGCGGCTCCCCGGCATCCCGGGCCATCCCGGGCCGGTGTCTGCACCCCCCCGGTAACGCCGTGATCCTCCCCGACCCCCGGGGCATCTGCTCATCTGCTCAGCCCCCCGGGCCTGAGCATCACGTCCCGGCGGCCTCAGACCCTTGGGACCCCCTGGGGCCGGTACGGGACACCCCCCCCCCCGGGGCGGGGGGTTCTTCTCCTACACGGGCTTCAGCGGCAAAGCTGCCGGTTTCCCCGGCAGAAATAGAAACTCCTCGCACGGGAGAGAGCAGCAGCGGAGGGAAATATCCCCTTTCCCGGCACGCTTTATGCAGAGCTGTGTTACTGTCTGCTGCATGCCAGGGCACACGGCAACAGCCTGACTTTACACAGATCGTTGGGAAATTATTTGATTGAAGTGGGCAGGAAAATTCAGGGCAGGGACCTGGAAATACACCCGCTGGGTTGGGTACGTGTGGTTAAAGCCATGCAGGGGAAAATGTGCCCACCCCCATGTAACAATTCCCCCGCAGAAAGCAGCCTGTGGGGAAAAGCAGCACTAAAACCTGCCACGTCAGAGCTGACGCTTAGAAAATCACATTAGGCCCAACTCTTTCTGCCTCCCTAAGTGACACAGTTTTGTAAACCGAGTCTCATTTTCAATTTCAGGTCTTCTCACTATTTTTGTAATCTCACTGTCAACGAGCCAAAACAGCGAAAGAAAGAACAGAGTGGGTTTGTCTATATTAGGAAATTACTCTAAATATACTGCTGTGTTTGTGCAAACTGCTCATGTAGACCCACTACTACTTTATACTGTGCTTATGACAGATTATTTCAATTTAGCAATTAACTAGGTTGAATTAAATTCATGTAAGTCTTAATTAAAGCTGGACTTAGTGCACCTGAACAGGTTTTGCACCTGTGAAATTCCTCTACATAGCCCAGTCAGCACACCACCATCCATCTACAGACTTGCTCCAAAGCACCCTGCAATGGCCCTGCCCTCAGAGAGCTTTATGCACCAATTTTTGACAGTTTTAGAAATTATTCTCATTCCTGGATCTCTCAAGTTAAGGGCAAAAATATTTAAGCATCAAGATAGATATGAATCACAGCTAAACTGATTTATTCCAAATATTACACACGAATTAGGCTGAAATCATCAGCCTAATTTTGATCTCTTAGCTCTCATTGGGAAGCATCTCACAGAAATGGTGCCGGTGACTTTACACACTATTTTGGAGGTAAGCCTCAAGGAGGTCAGAATTTGGCCATCTTTTATTTTCCAGGGGACAAGCTATGAGTCACCAGTGACTAAGTAATAGGTTACAGCCTCAAAATTTCTGATGAGTAATAGGGTGTGCAAGAAGATCTAACCCATTCTGTAAGGCACTAAATAGACACGATTGAAAGGACGAACGTAACAGCAAGGCAGATTGGCAGAGTCCATGATAAATCATTGAAATTATCAGTAAAGGAAACAGTTGCTTCCTCTGACAAATAATTAGGACATTTATAGTGAACAGGCATCTCGGAACAGTCCATGCAAATCTCCCAAGAGCAGCGATGAAGGGCTGAAGGTTTGATTATGTTTTCTTTTCCATCCTTGCAGCTCTTACTAAGAACTAGAGCTACTCTGGTTGATAAACGTGTGAAGTGCAGCCTGCAGCTGCCCAAGCTGCCTGCAGCCACCCTGTCCCACACCAGGTACCCACTGTCCCCTGCCCCTCCAGCCCTGTGGGGCTTTTGGGGCAGAGGGCTCAAAGGGCATTGTAGTTTTTGTAGTTTTGAGTATGGTGAGATCACAGAATCATAAAATAGTTTGGGGTGGAAGGGACCTTTAAAGGTCATCTAGTCCAACACCCCTGCAATGAGCAGGGACACCTTCAACTTGATCAGGCTGCTCAGAGCCCCGTCCAACCCGACCTTGAACGTCTCCAGCAATGGGGCATCGACCACCTCTCTGGGCAGCCTGTGCCAGGGTTTCACCACCCGCACTGTAAAAAATTTCTTCCCTATATCTAGTCTCAATCTACCCTCTTTTAGTTTAAAACCATTACCCCTTGTCCTATCGCAATGGGCCCTGCTGAAAAGTTTGCCCCCATCTTTCTTAAAAACCCCCTTTAAGTATTGAAAGGCCACTATAAGGTCTCCCTGGAGCCTTCTCTTCTCCAGGCTGAACAACCCCAACTCTCTCAGCCTTTCCTCACAGGAGAGGTGTTCCAGCCCTCAGATCTTTTTTGTGTCCCTCCTCTGGACCCGCTCCAACAGGTCCATGTCTTTCCTGTGCTGAGGACCCCAGAGCTGGATGCGGTACTGCAGGTGGGGTCTCACGGGAGTGGAGTAGAGGGGCAGAATTCCCTCCCTCGACCTCCTGGCCACGCTGCTTTGGATGCAGCCCAGGATGCGGCTGGCTTTCTGGGCTGCGAGTGCCCATTGCCGGCTCATGTCCAGCTTTTCATCCACTGGTACCCCCCCAAGTCCTTCTCCTCAGGGCTGCTCTCAATGGGTAGATGATGGGTAGATGTGGATGAAGGGATGGATGAAGGGAGGGAGGGATGCAGGGATGGATGAAGGGAGGGAGGGATGCAGGGATGGATGAAGGGAGGGACGGAGGGATGCAGGGGTGAATGAAGGGATGGAGGGATGGAGGGATGGATGAAGGGATGCAGGGATGGAGGGAGGGATGAAGGGAGGGATGGATGAAGGGATGCAGGGATGGATGAAGGGATGGAGGGATGCAGGGATGGATGAAGGGAGGATGGATGCAGGGATGCAGGGATGGATGAAGGGATGGAGGGATGGATGAAGGGAGGGATGGAGGGATGGATGAAGGGATGCAGGGATGCAGGGATGGATGAAGGGATGGAGGGATGGATGAAGGGATGAAGGGAGGGATGGATGAAGGGATGAAGGGAGGGATGGATGAAGGGATGCAGGGATGGAGGGATGGATGAAGGGATGCAGGGATGGATGGAGGGATGCAGGGATGGAGGGATGCAGGGATGGATGAAGGGAGGGATGGGGGGGCAGACGTGCTCCAGCAGGGTGCATCACCTCAGCCGTCTGTAGGGTGGGCGAGGGGTGGCACAGGACCGCTGGTACTCAGGGCCGCCCGGTGCCGGCCGCGGGCAGCTCTCGGCCCCCCCGCAGCCCCCGTTTCCTTCCCGCCCCCCCGGAGCGCGGGGGCCGCCCCCGCAGCCTGCACCGGGGCGGGATGTCGTTGCCTGAACCTCAGCGCTGCAGCTCGCAACCCAAAAAGCCACCGATCGTTTCCTGTTAATATTCACGGGGCTTTCTCAGCCCCGGCGGTTCCCAGCCCCGCAGACCCGGGCAGGGGTCGGGTTGGCTCACCGGAGCCGGGCACCGGGCACCGGGCAGCTCCACCGCATCCCCACCGGGGGTCCCGGCAGCCCCCCCCCCCCCGGGCCTGCAGCACCCAGCACACCCCCCGGGCTGTCGGTAAAGATTTTTTTTTTTTTTTTTTTTTTGCAGAAGTCTTAGGGAGCGGGAGGATTGGGGTGAGAGCTGACACCCCTCCCCAGCCCTGGGTGCCCTACGGTGAAAGGTGAGCAGCAGCAGCAGAGCTTGTGCAGCTCCGTGCACGACTTTTTCCGCAGAGCTCTGTAACGGATTCTTTTGCATACTGGAAAGCAGCTTGAGAAGTCATTACACACATATATAAAAAAGTATATACATAGGTTGTTTGGGAGGAAGGAAGGAGAAAGCCTGACCCTGTGCAGGTTTAGCACCCTGGACCGCTGTCAGCTTGGCAGTGGGATGGGGAGGGATGGTGGCTTCACCCACCGGCCACCCCACACCTTGCCGTGCCGTGGAGCCTGCCCAGCTCAGGATATTTTCAACCCTGGGAAGACAGCTTTGGCCTGGAACAACAGCTTGGGTTTGTGCAGTCGCTGCAGAGCTGTTACCTTCAGGCTTTTACCTCAGGTTTCCTGTCTTAAAGGCAGTTTCCGATAGCTTCGCCAAGAACTGAACATACAATTGCAAGCTAAGCTGATGCAATGCTCTAACCCAATACACGGATGTCAGAACAGAGCATTTAATTAAACTGGTTTGTAAACCAATTAAATGAGAGCAACTGGTGGGTATAGGCAAAGCTTCAATTACCACCAAGTATTTTTTAAAGGCACTAAAAACACAGGAATGTGAGGAAAAAGTCCCAAGGCACAAAGGGAAACAGGTGCCTAACTCCCGTTAAAAGAAATCTGTTTGTGATTATTAATTCCCCCTTTCACATCAGAACCCAGGCTGAAGACTCCGGGCCTGAATCTATGAAGTACCTAACGCTCTGCCATGCCAAAGCACCCCGGGAGAGTTTAAATGCTCTCAAAAGCCTTGGTCCTGCGCCGCACGCATCAGCAGAGGTTTGGGCACACCGAGGTGTGGGAGCAGCTCCAAAGCTTGTTATGGTTTTAAAGCCAGGGCATCTGTTTAGGTTCCTAAGAATGAACTTGAAAGCTTAAATACAGGCTCCTTAAAAATACTCTTGGTTTCTGGACACAGACCACATCACTTATTTCTCTGGTAATTGTTGTGTACTTTCACTGCCTAATGTAAATAATAATAATAATAATAAAAATAATATGACACTAATAAGTCCTTGGTTCTGCCTCCCCGTAGGGAATTAGCCTAATTGGTCTCTTGAAGTTCCTTCCAAAGCAATGTTTATGTGATTTTATGACTATCCCATTAGGTTTGTTAAACTGGACTTGTTTTAGAGATGTTCTTCAACTACATGGTCTGTAGCACCTTCTCTCTTTTGCAGGAATAAGTGAATAAACAGCTAAACTACTTTAAATACATGACCCATAGGAATCCTCGTCACCCCAGCGGGAGAGGACAGTAAGGTAAGTTGGCTGGAAAGCGGTCATAAATATGGGTATGTCACGAAAGCGTGGGAGTTTCAGCTTCTAGGGCAAAAAGAGACAGAGCGATTCTAACAATCCCTTCAAAATATTTCCACTCATAAAAGACTAATTTAGTACCAAAAGCAAATTTGTCATCTTCCTGTACAATGACTTACTACATTAATCAATTTTACTGTTTTGAATGCATCAAAACCATGAAGACAAATATGATCCACTGTCTTGTTTGATTTAAGCTGCTAGAGGAAAAAAAAAGACATAGAAGATATTTCAATTGCTACTTTTTTCCTTTATAGTCATTAATGGCACTATTTCCTTTCAAAGTTGTTAATGACATCATTGTTTCCTTTCAAAGTCCTTAATGACATTGTTTAATGAATAATAACTTGCACTTATATAGTGCTTTTTGAGACAAACAACCCAAAAGTACTCCAGTAGGGAATTGGTCAGACGCAGAGGGAAAATGAGGCACAAAGGGAGGAAGTGACTTGTCCAAGGCCAGAAAGTTCCTGACGAAGCAAAGCTGAGAGTGTGTGTGTTTGGCTCTCGGCTTTCTTGATGCTCTGAGTCTTTCTGTGGGTGTTTGTACATTAGAAATGCAGCATTTAGCCCATAATGGAGCAAGCACAAAGTAACCCATCTAATAAACCATAAGCGCCGATTCAACAAGCCGTTCTGAAAGCTGATTGTTTCTTTTTCTTTCACAAATATCTTCAGTAAACGGAGTTGTTTCTTAAGAAAGATGCCTCGATGAGGTATCCTTGGGAGGATATGAGCAGGGAAGAAAAGAGGCGAAAAGCGTGGGGGTTTTTTTGGTAGGTGTGGTTAATGAAGAGCAGGGGCAAAGGTCTCACTTTCTCTCCCTTGGGAACCACACGCTGCGGAGGCAGCTGAAGCTCCTGTTTAAACAGAGACTTTGCCTTTGCGGGTTGCAGTCCAGACTCCCAGCTTTCAGTCCTGCAGGGTACGAGAAGCCTTTGCAGACCTCAGGGGCATTTTTCCTTGTCCAACGATGGGAAAAGAGAGTTAAGAGGCCCTGTATACTATAGGAAAATGTGCGCCACAGTGCTGACTGATTGCAATTGAGATTTCATTGGATTGGAAGACATCTCCCCCATCTACAGTGTGGAGAAATATCAAGATTTTGACCCCTTGTCCCTACCGGCCTGTGAATATGGACCTGTTGTTGCTAGGTAATAAAGTCAGGTTTTGGTGGAGAGAAAGGGAAAAAGTTTATCTCCTTTATAAACCGACCGTAAAGGTAGCAAAACTCCAGAACCATCCGGTTAGCAGTGTTATATGCTCGACAGGCAAAAAATAAATTTGGGTAAGTTTTGTGTATACCACTGAATAACATCTGGTGACTTGCCACTATCACCGCCATCATTCTCATTTTTGTTCCTATTACAATGACTATTAATTATGATGGTGGAACACGCAGAGACTCTGAGTACCATCAAGATGCTACTGATCCTGGAACAGTGCAGGAGGTGTGGTAAGACGGCATTCCCTCCCCGAAGGTCTAATAATCCAGACAGAGAAGGAAAAAGCAAAATAATTCACCTAAAGTCTTGCAACAGGTTTGTGGCAGAGCCGGAGCCCATCTTTCCAGATTTGTGAAAGAATTCTCTGCTATACTTTATTTACCTCTTCAAGGAGGGACACTTGTTGGCCTTGAAATTTGACAACTAGCATAATCTCTCCAAGTGTTTTGAGATACGATGATATCCAAAACAAAGGATACAGAGAAAAACATCATAAACAAAGCTTTAAAGAAAGCTGAACTAAATTATTTTGTTTAAATAATGTGTATAAATAAAGTCTTCTCACCGTGCTAGTAAGCGTTTACAGAGAGATGAAAGAGCTCAATGTATATGCATCCGTGAGAACGATGAAAAGTTTGGTCTGAAATGGGAAAACAACTTTCTAAAAGAGATATGGTTTGGAGAGTTCTCCGATTATGTCACATTGTCCCTGGTGGCTGCTGCTAACAGAGGATAAGACTTTGCTGCTGCTATCTGTGGAACTGATCCCGCAGTTCCAGCTGAGAGATTTATACTTTAAAGAGATTTATACTTTAAAGTAGCGGTTCTTGCTAGGGACTCGAAGGAATTTGGCTGCCTAGGGAGGATTACTACTCTTATCTGCACAATTCCCCCTTCCTCCAACCTGCCCAAGAGGAATAAGATAAAATCTGATAGAGCAAACAGGTTTGTTAAACAGGGGCGCAGATTTGCCTGTCCACAAATAGGTGAGTTTTAGCCCTCCTTGGACGCAGATAAATTACAGTCCTTACTCATGATAATCTCAAGTGACAGTTTCCCCATAAATGAAGGAAGGAAGAGTCTTCATTCCCAGGAGAAGCTGTTGGAAAAGGCTGGGATACTGTGCAGAGAGGCAATCTATCACTGCAAGCCATTAAGTATGTACATCCCAGTGTTTCCTTGCATCGACCCTTTGTGTAAGCTAGGCCATAAGCGCTTCTCTAATATAGATCAGTCTAAATTTCCTAAGAGCACATGGAGTTATCATAAGAAAGATAAATTTTCTTTCTCTTTTTTGTTCTTTTCTTTAACATAGGATGCATGTATTTTATAGATAAAATAGCCGAAGGATGAATAATCTGGAAAATGCAATGATACGGCCTTACGCCCTAGTAAGAGTATTTATTTTATTTATTATATCTGAAGAATTTGCATGTCAGGCACTTAGATGTTAACTAAGTTTACCTTATTTTTAAATACTAATCAAGTAAATGCAAAGGATCCCCCTGAAAATGAAAGATCATCTGTAACAAAGACTCTGCAGACAGAGATAAGGCTAACAGCTCTGTTCGTGATGTATGAGCCTGTGGAGAAGCCAGCTCCCTTATCCACAATTTTCTAGATATAGTAGTAAACGACTAAGTTTAGTAACAACTTCTGTAACTTAGGTCTGCAGTTATTACTGAGATAACACAAGGATATTGGTTCCCATGAGTCAGTACATATCACTTTCATTTTGCTTACTTCCTACATACAGCCACATTTTAAAAACGCTGACTGATAAAATAACAAATGAACAGTATAAACTAAATATCTCCATGTCTCAGTTTTCACAGTTGTAACTTTCCCCCAAATTTTTCTCAAGAAACCGTCATGCCCTTTCCTCCCCGGCCTAGCCTTTCCTCACCACAGGGATTAGTTATGTAAATTGGAACTTAATCCCCTAAAGGCAAATTTGCAGTTCAAGTCCAAGTGTCTGCTAGCATGGCCAACTGGAACCAAGACCGTCAGGGGATGGCGGATGTTTAGCAGTTTGTCCTGTAGTCTAAGACAATCTTAAACCGCAAGGATCTCCTTCAGGTTACAAAGGCAACCAGCCAGATTTTCCCCCTTTTCTTTTAAACAAGTTCATAACACAATAGATAAAAGAAAAAAAAGAGGGGGAGAGGAGGGGAAACCCTCCCAGAAAAGTGAGCTAAGGCTCAGTGAATTTCCAGCAATGTGGTGAACGTATTGTCTGCCCCTGTGACTCTCAAAGGAATGCAATAAAAGGAAGACAGCAACCCAGCAGGCAGCTTCTCAGGGAGCCGTCTGCCTTCCAGCCCCTTGATGTAACGCTTGAACAGGTGCAATATAAAGGATGCTAAACTGGTGATTATTAGGGCTGTTGGAATGGGTTTCCTCTCTGCTCTCTGATGAGAAGATTTTTTTAAAAGACACTATATGATGGGATATGCCGACCTTTCAAAGACGACCTGTCACAAGGGAAACACTTTGAGCAAGAAGAGGGTCGCCAGTCTAAGAGACATTGACACCTTTTCTGGTCTTATTTAAGCTGCTGTAAATCAGGAATAGTTCCCGTGGAGTCACTGCAACAACGCGCTTGCAGGCAGAACAGACCTGCTGAGGTTGTGTTCCAGGAGGGCATCTTTCTGCAGAAACCTTGATGGCTTTGAAGACTGACTTTTGAGTAAAGATAAGACCTCCTGGCTACTCGCATACATGCCAGCATCTGAAAACAATTTTAAGTGCCTACTCCTGGAAACAGAGAGAACAGCTTTTGATTTTTTTTTCTTTATGTTTCTTTCACTACCACGACCATCTCTCTTCAGCGCTCACAACCCACAAAGAATGGGGAAAAAAGATTTCAGGTAGCTGTGATTCCATAAACTCCGTACATTTCCTAAGCAGGATACGATACTCTCCTTTTGATATAATTTACAATGCTTCTTTTTTAAAACACCAAGGATTTACAGGAACAGAATTGAAAAGTAGTAACGTAAATCAGGCTCCTTTTTATGCACCTTTTTATTGAAGTTCCTGTACACCATTCCTCCATCAGCCCTACAAAAAGCCCTACTATAACAGAACTATACAGTATAGCAGCTTAAGAGGACATCTTTTTCTTTATCAATGCAGGCAAAAAATGGTTCACTGTTACGTTTTCTACTGATCCTTTGCCCAGTCTGGCATCGGGCACTTCCTTTTTTTCATGAGGACAGCGTGGTCACTGGGTAAGGACCTACAGGAGAGATCATGAGACCTGGGCTCTGTTCCCTCAGAGCTGCTGTGTCCTCAGGCAGATGATTTCAGGTAGAGCTGGAGCCATAGGAACGCGTTACATGAATTCTTCGGGTTCCTCCTAGGCCTCTTTTCTAGGATTTAATTATTTTTGTGCTCTGTGCTTGGGTTCTCCTCATTTCTCCTTGTCTGTTCTGGATGATGTGTCCAAGGCAAGGGCTGTTTCTCACGATACTGCGTGGACTCAGGGGACCTGCAGGTGCAATCCCATACAGCATTACTCACTATACTTTAGGATTATTTCTTTTTACCCATTTCCAGCCGATTTCTGACGCTTGTCCTGCTGGGCACAAACCTCCAAAGGGGCATTTTTCTCCCTACAGAGAACAAAACAGGTGCCAACGGGTTAAAACCTCCTCCAGGAGCCTCCGAGCGCAGGACAGGCGGTGGCGCTCGCGGAGCCCCGATCTGTCAGAGAGGAATTGCGGAGATAATAGGATTTACGGAACGGTCCCAACTCATCACTCCGGAGCGATCCATGTTGACTGGCTCGGGCACGCATCCAGCGGTTTGCACACACGGGTGCACACTCGGATTCCTACTCGGTTTGCTGGGGTGGGGTGGGGGGGCGAACAAAAACATAAAGAAGCGGCCGGGGGGGGGGGGGGGTAGGTGGGTTAAAAAAAAAAACAAAAAACCAACAATTTAATCTCACACGCCCAGAGGCACGCAAAGAAATGCACCCGACCCAGCCAGCCTGCAATCCCTGAACCTCAAATTTTACCGGAGCATGCGGGCGGCGCTGCCATGATTGTATAGGCGGGAGGCGGGGGGGGGGGGAGTGGGTTTGTGTGTGTGTGTGTGTGTGTGTGCGTGTGTGTGTCCCCGTGCGTGTGCATGGGCGCGGGGCGAGCGTGCGGGGCGGGGGCTCGCCGCCCCCGGGTGTCGTCCCCCCCCCAGCACCGCCCGGCTCCTCGCTGCCGCCACGGGGGGTCGGACACCCCGCTCCCCTCGCGGGGCGGCCGTGTGAAAGGCAGGCTGCGAGCGGGGAGGGGGGAGCGCGGAGGAGGAGGAGGAGGAGGAGGAGAAGAGGAGGAGGAGGAGGGAGGAGTGTGTGCGTAGAGGGAGGCGGGGGGGGGGGGGGGGAAGGAAACCCTCATGGAAGTATGAAGGAGATGGTGGGAGGCTGCTGTGTCTGTTCTGATGAGCGGGGCTGGGCGGAGAACCCGCTGGTGTACTGCGACGGGCACGGCTGCAATGTGGCGGTGCACCAAGGTAAGGCACCGGGGCCGGCCCCGCCGCCAGCACCGGGGCACAGCGGGGCCGGGGCGGCGACGCCGCCGCCTCCTCCTCCTCCTCCTCCCCCGGGCGCCCCGGGGAGGCCGGGGGTGGTGGTGGTGGTGGTGGTGCGGAGGCGGCGGCGGGGGGGGGGGCTTTGTTTTATCCCTATTGTTCAAAATAACGGTGTCGCCGCTGGCCTGGCTCGGCGGAGGAGCCGGGCGGGGGGGGGGGGGCGGGCGGGGAGCGTGGTGTGCCGGGGGCGAGGAGGGGAGCGGAGTTGGCTATCAGCTGCGCGCCCCCGGGGGGGGGCACGAAGCTCCCGGTGCTCGGGGGGTGCTCGTTACCGAGGGCCGGCCGGCCGCTTCCTTGGGGGGGGGGGGGGGCGGTGGAGCCCGGGGTCCCCCTCCCCGGTGCCCCGGGAAGGGCGGGCTGGCGAGCCCCGGGCCGGGAGGAGGGCAGCGCCGGGTCGGGAAGAGCCGCAGCCCCCCCCCGCCGGGGGGGTCCGGTGCCCTCGGTTCGGCCCGCTGCCGCACATGGCCCCGGGTAACCCCCCCGGGGGCGGCCGCGGGGCCCGGAGCTGCCTCCTCCAAGGGCAGGGAGGAAGGCAGCCCTTCTCCTCCTCCCCCCCCCCCCCGAGATATGGGCTATTTGCATTTTAAATGACTTGGAGCACGCCCCTAACACACGGTATCGGACTGGAAAGTTTGTCCTCGGGTCTCCGAACACACACCAAAAAAAAAAAAAAATTAAAAAAAATATGTATTTGCTTTCGTTCTAATCCAGCAGAAAGGCACGGTGATTATCCTGGTTGGTTTGTTTTGAATAACACGAAGGTTTCTGGTCTCATCTGGCATGTCTGTTTTTCCATCTATTATTATCCTATCCATCTACCAGCACATCTCCAGCCTCTTCCTGTACAATCTCTCCTTCGGTGTCTTGATGCACGCTCCTGTCTCCAGCTGCGAATGTGTCCTGCTCTGCCTCTGCCCGCCTGTCAGGCGCAGGTCTCTGGGTCTGTAGGTTGGGCTTTCTTTAGCTTTTCGTGTGTTTGGTGTGTCCGCGCTCAGGGCTTTAGTAAGAAGTCGCTTACAACCAAGTGACTAAAGAGGAGTTAAAAGGAGGAAGCAAAACTTGCGGGGGATTTCTCTTCATTCGCAAGCGATGCTTGGGTGTCTCCTGTCATCAGGCAACCTCTCCAGGCTGAGTGACCTGGCAGCATGTAAGGGTCTCTCTGGAGGGACACTTCTTTCTGTTTGAATTTTGCTGGTGTAAGTGTTCCGTTCTTCCCGTTATTTATCAAACCCCATGCTAGATCATCGCTGTCTTTTTTGGAGGGAGATAAAGGGCATTGGCATCCTTATGCCCACTCCCAAGATTAATATAAACACTTTCGTTTGCTGGCAAGAACAGTTTCAAATGTGCAAGAACAGTTTCAAATGTACAATGCTTTTATTCTTTTAGGGTGCCTGTTTCTAGGCCCGCGCAGGTTCGGAGACTGGATGTGTTTGCTGCAGCGGCGGGGAAGCGGGCGCGTAGCATTGTTTAGGTAGAGTTGGAGCATGTTAGAAAAGTCTCAGAGAGGGCACCGCTTGTGTGTTTGGAAACACAACTGTCTGTTTAGGTCTTGTAAGAGTCCTTCAGGATATAGTAATTCATAAGGAGTGTAGCAGTGTGTAGTGGATGTTCTTCAACCCTCTTTTTAAAGCCTGCTTATAAACCTAGCAGTAGTGTAGTGTTTTGGTAGGCTTTTATTTCTTAAATAGAAACAAACCACTGTAGAGGATCATCTGGGTCATCTAGTCTCATTCCATGCAATCACACACTGGGTTTGGTATCTCTTTGTACTGCTTGAATATCCACAAACCAAAGTTACCTTTTGAAATGATTGTACAGTTAAATAGAGAACACGGTATTTTTTTAAAAGGTACATTATAGCTACACATTAGGGCTGATTCTTAAAAGTATCAGTAGCATTCCTGTGATGATGGTTAGAAATCTTACCCTTCCAGTAAAAAATTCAAAATGTTAACAAAAACGTCTGATTGCAAATTAAGACTCTAATAAGATAGTTAAGAACATTTACAAACCGTATTTTCAACTCTGCCTTACTTATGTTCCGCATTTTTCCTTGTTTTCTTCCTTGTTTTCTTCCTTTTTGAAGCAGTGGGCACAGAAGCTTGCACTGGCTCCAGCTGAGTGCTTGCTTTTGGCCCTAAGCCCACTGCTAAAGATGGACCCAAGGCAGGCTCCTCTGTCATTGCTTTCATGTAGTTTCTATTTTCTTATGTGTACGCCTTGGCTCATCTTGCAGTCAGCTCTTTTGGTTTAACTCTACAATTGCATTCGTTTTCCTGGCTGATGTGGAATAATAGATGTTAGAGAGATGGAGAGAACCTATTGCGGGTCGTGTCTGGTCCATCCCCCAGGGAACATCACAGGATTGCTTCCAGCAGGATATTTTCAGATGCTTTGTCCAACCTAGTTTCAAATGTCTCAAGTGACTGGGATTCCATTCCAACCGCCAGTTTGCATTTGAAGGTGGAATAAGGAAGATATAATTTGTTCTTTCCTCAGAGACTTCTATACCCTCGTCTGAGATGCATAGCCTTACTTCTTACCACTATCTTTACCAGCCTCTGTTGCTTTAAACCCACCTGCGTGGTGGCTAAGAGCCCTTTCAGGGTCAGAAACGCTTCCTTTGGGACTCACAAAGACCATCCTTGGATGGTTAGATGATGAAGATGGCCGAAGAAGGTGAACAGCCTTCAAGCCACATTGCCCCATCAGAGAAGGGAGCTAATTTTAGAGAACTGGGAGCTGCAGCTTGCAGAGGGAGACCCTGAGAGCATCAAGAGTGATGTAGAAAGCAAGAGGGACGCGTGGTATAGCTTTGCAAAAGCAGCAGCTTTGTCGGGTTATCAGCTGGAAATTTGCATTGACACAGAACCTGTTCCCAGGAGTAGTCCTAAAAAGCCTGAATTCAGTGATCTTGGAAGCATGCTGCAAAAGGCTGCCGCTGGGTGTGACTTACAGACTTGAGGGCGTGCAGAAGAAATGGGAGTTTTGCTTGGTGCCTGTCTGAATTCTCACTGAGATGATTTCCTTCATGATGCTGAGATTTTCTCTTAGTCCTAATTATGGTTAAGGTGCTTCATAGCCATCCATTTCGTAATTTTATATTTAGATCGCTAGTGACACTTGAAAAGTTAAGGGGTAAGAAATTGTTCCATTTGTGTTTTCTAGACCAGAATTAGACACAGTTTATGAAGCACTCGATTCCCACTTAGGCCACATTTTCATAAGAATTTTTGATACTGGGCATGAGCTTATTTGAAAACTGGAATAAACGTATAACACTGGACCTGTTGCAAAAGGCAGTCTGCTGTTGCTGGCTATGGAAACTAGAAAGAGGAATAAAATGCTGCGTAGTTGTAATTTTTGGTTTTGTCACCCATATCTGACTGATAACAGCTCTGGCAAACTTTTATATACAACTGAGAAACTAAACAGTCAATTTAAAGATGGTCTAATGAACTCTCTTTGCTTTTCTTCCAGCTTGCTATGGAATTGTCCAGGTTCCTACCGGACCCTGGTTCTGTCGGAAATGTGAATCTCAAGAGAGAGCCGCCAGGGTGGTGAGTACGAAGCACGCTTGTACTTACACTAAATAGGTTCGTTCGATGCCCTTCATGTCTCTGCTGGAACCAGTGTGGTCCCCTGGCAAAAGTGATAGAGCCTGGCATTTCAGCACTACTGTGATTGTAATCCCAGCTCTGCCTGTAACCTGCTATATCTTGTTTGTACAATAGGAATAATTGTATCAAGCAATTTTATACAATGCTATTAGCAATTTTGATGAAGATGCTGCCAGAGGTGCTTTTAAGCAAGTTATCAGTGACAAAATTTTTGATTCTAGAGACCTCAATCTTTTAAAAAAATAATGGCATTCTTCTAAAAGGTGGTTTCCCTGCTGTTTTTTCTATTCAGCTCCTCAGGAAGTTTTGGAGTGGAGGGAAGTTGGCATCACCTGAGATGCTGCTATACTGTCAGAGTTATCATACTGACTGACAGGATGGATTGGCATTCATATCTCGCAGCAACAGTCTCCTGCATAAAGTCTTCCGAGTTTGTAAAACAGCAGAGAAAATGACAGGAAGCTGGATCAGGGTTTAGTTTCTGTCTAAGTAGCAATTTAGCAGTATAGAACACTTTACAAATGTTCTTAATTAATTCTGGCATTTCCCGGTGAGGCAGGAAAGTGGAAACAATCAGGCCAGGACTGCCTCTTAGGTCTGTCTATGTGGCGAAGTTATTTGTGCAGTAGACTAGGCTGTGAGTTTATAGCACACCAGCTACTCTGCAATAACTTCCCATGCGAGCCCTTATCAGATACGGCTGCACAAACCAACTACTGAGGCACTGGGGTGTAGATCTTTAACATGTTAGTTATGCCATAGATGCTGCTTTTGCCATACAGTAAATCTGGGATAGCTTCCTCCCTTCGATTCCTTAAAGATGGATTTAAATTAAACTTCGGTGTTCCTTAAGTACAGAAGGCCTCAGTCAGCACAAACAACATTTATTAATGCCTGCACTGCCTTCGGAACTGGTTTAGCTAAATCTTTTCTAAAGTACACACCTAGCGAAACTGATGTAGGTGACCTCTGAATATGCTATCTGTGCAGGCCTGAGCAAATAGCGTGCTTCATCTCAGCTGGGCTCTCTGCTTGCTGCAGTACAAAAGTTTAATCTGTTTCACAGATGGGCAAAGAACTTGGCAAAGATGAGCGAATGGGGGAATTAGGTATCTGTACCATGCTTTCTACATTGCATTAACTCATTCCTCATTGAAGTGGGAGTGTAAACAAGACCAGACTTTCAGACCTGAGCTCTTTTCCCATTGTAAGATGCTGCTTTTATGTGTGCTGCAGTAAAGAAGATCAAATGTGTCTTTGAGTGGTTTTACATCCTGCAGATAGTTTCGTAGCAAAGAAAGGAATTTGGATTTCATGGGCCTCCTTCCCGCGGCGCTCCCAACCGTGCAGGCAGAGAGAAGCTCTTCAGTGTTAGCTACAATTCAATGTAAGGTGTAGTAATACATGTACACACAAGTCCTCCTCACCTGTGCTCATTGCAAGGACTGTAACTTTTCACTTGCACATTACACACTTCAAACTGCCTCCGAGGTAACAAGAAAACAATACCCCTGCAGGTGGCTCCTTATTTAACTCACCCTCGGTGAAATCTGTTAGACAATGCGTGGTGGGCTTCAGTCATGCCATTCAGTCCTGTGGCATTCAGCCCTGCTACTATAATAACTGAACAGTGATAATCTTCCTTCCTAAGCAGAGCTGGGGATGATTTCCTATCTAAATCCCTCACCTTTTCAGTTAAACACCAGCAGTCATAGCAACAGACACGCAGATGGGTAAATACTTAAAAAGAATCTAGTTCTTTGATGTAGAGAACAGCATGATCAGAGTAAGGGAAATGAGTCAGGTCTTATGAGATCTGTGCATGGCTCTGTTACTAAAACACTTTGAATTTGGGCTCTGTGGTCCAGCGAGGCTGGAGGGTATGACTCTGCCACTGCCCTGGGGTTTCACGGCACCTATCTGTGCCTGGCTTTCTCCAGCTGTAAAAGGGGCGTTATCGGCCTGCAGACACTGCCTTGAGGATCTTGAAGGAGAGATGCTGCTATTTGAGTGCAAAATACACTGGCAACAGCAGCAGGATGAATTGATATTCGTATTTCTTTCATAATGACTGCGTGGTAAATTCCTTTGAAAAACAACAATGTTTTTCTTTCCACATCTGCCTTCATAGAAGAATCTTAAAGCAGTTTACAAGCTTTGTCCATATTTATTGACTAAATATTGATGCTTTTGCTTTGAAAATGAGATACAGAGGCATGGAGAATATTGCACTTCTTCACGAGTGTTTTAAAACATAGGTCTCCTGACTTCTGTGTCTCTCCTTTGGAGAGATGGACTCCATCCCCTCTTCAGCTTTGGAAAGAGAGCTCAGGAGCCCTAACTTTCAGTTGGCAGGTGTAGTCGCTTGGTGGTAGATCCTGGAGTTAGAAGCCCCAAGGGTCAGGAGCTCTAACCTTACCCATTACAACCTGGTTTAAATCAGCCAAGCTCTGCTCTTTTCCCAGAGTTGAAATAAAAACCCCTGGAGACTGCCTTGGCCTATGCAGGTTGAATAAAAGGAAGAGGTACCACTAATCCCTGCTCGTAACCCCTCCTCAGATGCTCAGGTCCCTAAAGGATGCTGTGGATGCTATTGTGCTTACAGTAAGCAACTGAAAGCCCATCCACTTTGTAATCAAATTGTCTAGGAAGCCCGGTGAGCTGCAATGGCCAGAGGGCACTCATGTGAGGGATCATGTGAAGGCTTTAGCTGTCATTTCGAGGCAGGGCTATTAAAAGTCTTGTGTGGGGCCGATGGAGCTGTTAACCCCTCTTGTTACAATCAGAGCTTTGCTAATCGCATGGTGGGAGAGCCGCTTTGATCTGAGGGGTGGAGGGGAGAGCGGAGGGGCCTTTTCAAGTGCAAATTTCTTATTACAGTGTCTCAGTTAACCCAGTTCTTTTTCTGTCTTGGCTTTGCCGGGCTTTCCATAGTAATTGTGAGAGCAGCTCTCCAGCCCTCTGGCAGCCCGGACCTAACCAGGAGCAGTGAGAAACACCTCCTGTGGTCATGCATCCATATTTCAAACTAAGTTGCAGGGACAGCGAGATGGGCTGCTGACGACAGCACTGGTCTTTGTCCCCTCATCTCTTATTTATATGTTATCACGGGGATTTCGTGCTTGCCAAAGGTGCCTGTTTGACAGCCCCACACACTTAACTCCCACAAAAGTGTTCCGAGGATCGGGCTGAGCCTCTCTGCCGCCCATTGCATTGCAATCCTATTTATTGTGCCCGTCTGTCCAAGAGGTAAAATTTCAGCAGAGGAAATCTTGCTTGAGGAAAACCACCTTTGTGGAAGGTCCTCAGGGACTACTTAGTGGCAGAGGCTTTTGCTCACGGCCAGTTATTGCTCAATACGTTGGTGTTTTTCGTGGCACGGAGCACCTGCCCCGTTACGCTTGCCAGAGCCGAGCAATCACGGCAAAGCGTGGGCAGGCGAGAGCACCAGGTCCCACACACTCGTAGCGGCTCAGCCCACCGTCTCGCTTTGACACCGGGCACCTCATTTCAAAACTTTCTGACGAGGCACATTTTTCACAGAAAAGCAGGGGTTTTTTTGTTTTGTTTTGTTTGTTTTAACAAATCGGACATTTCTACTGGGGCAGGAAAAGTTTTGCGCCTCGCAGGTTTTCGGGCCTTTTTTAAAGTCAAAGAAAACAAAAAGCACATAGAAATTTTCCCTGAGTGATGCCATGAGAAGACAGCAACCGTTTTCGGGCGGCTCAGCCCAGGAGAAGCCCTCGGGGCTGGGAGCGTGTTCCCCCATGTGTGGCAACGCGCCCCGAAACCACCCCACCTTCCACCAACGCTTCCAAAGGGCGTTATGGCCGGGGGAGAGCCCTCACGTGGCGATCGGCCGACGTGGAGGCCGACGATGGCCGGGCAGGGCTGAAATTAGTGAGGCGGGAAAAATGAGCGCAAGGCCTCGCTGTCCGCTGCGAGGCGAGGAATGGCGCCGAGGGCCGTGGCGCTGGGTTTCCCCGGCTCTCGCCGTCCCGCCTGGCCGGACTCTCCCCATCCGCTCGCCGGGTGTGCGTGGTGGGGAGGTGAGGCGCGTTCCCCACCCTGGCCGTGAGGGGAGACCCTTCGGCAGGTTTGGGGCCGCCGCTGGCCTTGGAGGCCTCCCTGCCCCGGGGGACCTGGCGTGAGGGGGCTCATCTCTCCGATCACCCTGTGGCTGCCGGTCCCCGGTGGAGGACACAGCGTGTCTCCCCCTCACGGTTTTCCCCAAAAGCAGCCATTAGTGGCCGGGCGTGGAAAGGGGCGCAGGGTCGCTTCCGTCCCTCACAGCCCACCACGATGCTGGGCCTGCGGCCTCCCGCCCGGCATGATGGCGCTGAGGGAGGTTCCTCCACCCTCCCGGGCGGCAGGGACTCTCTGGTGATGACGTTCCCCTCACGCCTTCTCCATTACACCTCAGCCACCCCCGAGGCTGGGTTTGGGGGAAAGCAGGGTGCCCGCTTGCCAGTCCCAGCTATTGGGGCCAGGCTCGCCATGGCCCCCCACGCCCTGCCAGCAAAAATGTCACGACAGCCTCACCCACCTCTCATGAGAGTGGAAAAAAATGTCACGAGAGAAGGAAGGAAGGAAAGAGACCAAGATAGTTAATGGCTTCTTTTTATTTGCCTTCTGCTCTCTGAGTCATGGTTTTCAGTTTTACTCCCCAACCACAAAGTCTAAAACTTTTTTTTTTTAAAAGCCCTGTGAAAGTCAAGGTTCGCTTGTAGCCCTGTGGCTCTTGGACTGAGGCTTTAAACACGTCCCCGTCAGACAGGACGATATTGAGCTGTGTCAGAGTATCTTTTTGCACCCAAACCGCCCTCAGCCCTTCTTCCACTTCCTCTCTTTGAAAGCAGCCCCATCTTTCATAACCATGTTGTAAATGAATCATCTCTTTTCTGGCCCTGCGCCCCTGGGAGTTAGATTAAACTTGTTGTTTCTGCTTAATTTCAAGAGATGTGAACTGTGTCCCCACAAAGATGGAGCCCTGAAACGGACCGACAACGGAGGTGAGTACTTCTGCGCAGAGCCGGGTATGTCGTGCAGAGCTTCTGGGGACTCGGCAGCTGTCCCAGGCGCAAAATAATTCATTTCTGAGCCTATGTCACCAGAAAGGGAAGGTTGGAGGCTCCAGAGGAATGAAAACACTCTACCTTTTTCTCACAAAAACTTCACTTTTTGAAACCTCCACAGTGAGAAGACCTTTCCCTGGGGGGGAACCTGCCTGACCTCTGGCTGGCATCAGAGCACAGTCCCTGAAATGTGCAGTTCCTTGAGTTTAACCTCGCAGGAATCAGTGCACGATCTGGCATAGTTTACAGAAATGTGGAAGTTGCAGTGTTATTTGCTGCATGCTTGCACAGCAGCAGTGTGATCCTCGAGTTAAGAGAGCCTCAGCCTTGAGTACCCATCTGAGAGCAGGGACAGGACGCAGTAAAGATGTTCTTCTCTGCAGGTCTTATCTGCTCATCATTGATGCTTCTCAGCCTCTGGTGCTGCAAAGTACTGTGGAGTCTGATTTCAGTTGTCAGAGCTTGCAGCTATTGATGCTGCTGGCTGTATAGATCAAACTTAATTTTTCTCAAAATCTTATTTTTCAGAAAGGCTTCTGTACTTACCTGCCACTTACCTTAATACACAAAGGGTTAAATTAGGCAAGGAGGTCTTTATTCTGATAGATCCCATATTTAAAGAAGAAGCGCTAAGTCCAGGGTATTTTGTAGAAGCATCTGCTAGAGCTGGTCATAAGTGCCAAGAGCCTTAGTGCAATAGCACAAGTATTGTGTTGGGGGATTGGTTTATAATAAGACAGCATCTTCTTCCAAACATGTTACTGCATGGTTTGATCAGGTCTGTGTAGACAGGCACAAGAAGTGTTACAGCCGTGTCACTGTACAGAATTATATAGCCCAAGTACTTACAGTGCTGTATGATTCTGTAATCATGAAGTTCGGTTCCACCTGCCCAGGTGAATCCATCCTAATTCTAGCTAAATCCTTCCAGTGCAGTAGCCATACTGGTATGGATCAGCCCCCTAAGGCTCCTGACCTTCAAACTTTCTCAGTTCTCTGCTGACCAGATGGAATTTCAACTTACACATCTGATTACGGGAGTGTCTTGGTGGATTTAGATTCTGATCTAACTTGGCTTGCTGAAAAAGAGCCTTCTTTAGCCGTTGATAACAGCCAATAAAGAGAGCTTTGTTTACAGTGGCATGGGACTACACGTCAAACCTGTCCCATCAGCATCATTTACTGCTTGGATGCTTTTCCTGGGTTTGGTTAGGTCTTCAATTCCGGGTCTCAAGTCCTGAGGGGGTGCTTTTAAGAACGATGAGCGTTGCACATTTCTTTTCCCAAAGAAATCTCTGCTTTCTTATTTAATCTGGAGGTGGTATCCGTCTATCTTTCACCCACAAAGGATTTGATTCCTAACCAAGTTAGAACAAGCAGTATTTCAAATCTAACATCTAACTTAAGTTGGCTCCCTTCCTACACTCTTCGTTCTCTCCCTCCCATGCTTGTCTGCAGCCCTGTCTGAGTTTAAGACTCTTCTGGGTTGTCCCATGTGAATCTCCGCTCTCTGTCTTGTTTGCTTCCCCAGGGTGGGCCCATGTCGTCTGTGCTTTGTACATCCCAGAGGTGCAGTTTGCCAACGTGCTCACCATGGAGCCAATTGTCCTGCAGTATGTACCCCACGACCGCTTCAACAAGGTAAGGCCATCTCTTTCTCCTGCTGCCCCAAGCGTACCTACCCCACCTTGGCTTTTTGGGGTCATCTTATCCTACCACATCTCCCATCCAATTTATTTGAATTTCCAGGTACTCAGATTCCTTTAAAAATAACTTACAAAGTAAATCCCTGTTCTTGTAAATACCTTTTTGGTCCTCTGTTTTTCTCTTGCCCAACTCCCTGCAACTTGAGCAATCTCTGCCTTGGGAGTTGCATGTTGGTTACTCCACATTTTGATCTGACACAGTTGTTATTTGGGGAGAAAAAGATGCATGAGTTTTGCGCATGCCACTGAGAAATAACCCAGAGCTGTTGTCATAGGAGGGAGATGACTAGCCACAGAGTTATGAGTTCTTGAAGGCTTTGTCTCCTGGTGAACAGTGAGAGTGAAGCAGACATTTTGTCTGCTTCTTTGAGTGAGCACTTTTCCTTTTTTTTTGCAGACCTGCTACATCTGTGAAGAGCAGGGCAGGGAGAGCAAAGCAGCCTCTGGAGCATGCATGGCCTGTAACCGACACGGCTGCCGGCAAGCTTTCCATGTCACCTGGTGAGTCCCCCGCAGCATCACCCCAAGAATAGCCCCAGCTATTGGTTTTGCTGTTGTGGCTTTGAGGCCGCACTAAATGGGTTGTGTGGGGAGTTGGGCTAATCACCCTGGGTTTATTTTGTGCAAGGAGTATCTCATCCTTGCTGAGTTTGTGAGGGGAACTTCCCCAGGAAGGCTGAGGTTTCACCAGTAAGCCTTCCCTGCTGAGAACGAAGGCTGGGGATTTCCCTAAGACTATGTGGAATCCAAGAAGAGAAGAGGTGAGTCACAACCCAGGAATGTTCCTTCTCCAGCAGAGCACATGCAAGAGTATCATCTAGATGATGTGATTTTAAGGGCTGATATCCTCACCTACCCTTGCAGCCTGAAAACAACATTGCTTATCAGCAGAACAGGGAGATTCCCAGCTTTACATGGATCCTTGCTCATGATATGTCTTTCACTGGAATTGTTACTGGTCTCCCAGCCTCCCTTAAGAAAAACAAAAATTGCAAAACAATCTGCTAGAAAAGTACTGACAATTTTGAAGATCTGAATATGAATTAAAAATAGTCTGAACTTTTTTCCCCTCCTTCCGTACCATTTACGAGCAGAATAGGAAACTTCAAGACCCTGCCTGGGTATTCTGAACTATTCTTTGCCCTTTGATGGGATATGTGGTCTGGCTGTACAATTTGCTTTATCCTCCTCCTAATTGCGTGTATTTCAGTGCCCAGATGGCTGGCCTCTTATGTGAAGAGGAAGTCCTAGAAGTCGACAATGTCAAATATTGTGGCTACTGCAAGTACCACTTCAATAAAATGGTGAGTTTCTTCATCCCTGCAATGGAGGTTTTTTGTCACATAAAACGCTTGTATTCATCCTAGATTGTGTCTGTGCTCAGAGCAGTAAGAAACACCAAGAACACATAAACAAGGCCTGCAGCCTGCTTCCCTTTTCAGCCATCAGAGTCACTTAGGAATAAAGATTAATTTATATTTTGCATTTCTATAGCAGCTTTAAACCCATTTTCAAAATTAGGGCTTGAATTCTTCCCATCTGTTTTGGCTTCCCTGACCCACTCTGTATGGCTGAAAGGTAAGTCCCAAGAAAGGAGAGCAGCCATGATCTTTTGTTGCTCCAGGGAATTAGGGGTATGGCTCAGGCACCCTGGGCAGGAGGGTAACACGGAACAGCCAGAACTTCTGCCTGAGGACAGAGACAGCCCAGAAGAGACACAGAGTCATTCACTGTTTGAGGGGTATTTGGGGCAAAGGATTTCCCCTATTAATTACAGTACTGAGAGGAAAAAGAGGAACTTTTCCTGTTCTGCATAATTAGTAGACACCTGCTCTCCTCCCTCCAGCAAAAAGGAAACTGATCCTCTCACTACAGCTTTATGTCTCAGTGGCTCCTTTGTTGCTGGCTTTTCCCACTTTTCTTCCTGCTTATCAGTGCTGTCACATACAGTGACTGATGTCTTGAGCTTCCCCTCAAAGTCAAACTGGGGGACACCTTCCCTGCCCTTCAGGTACCCTCAGTATCTGACACAAGTGTAGCTCTGTATCAAGTTTACTGATGCTCAGACAGATAGCAGGACTTCTGCTAGTGCCTGGAGTCTGAGAACAGGACTTCCTTCCACACCCCCCCCCATGCTCCGCTCAAAACTGACGCTAGACACTGCTGTTCAGGAGGACTGGCTTGTCTAAGCAACATTGCTGCTACCGTTTATCTCGTTGTTTACAGAATGGTCTCTTAGCAGCTGTGCCTTTCTTGTACAAGTGTCAGTGTGCATGGGCCACCAAGAACAAAGGATTTGGGGAGTTAGATCTACATGCCGTTCGTAAGCCCCCTAGTATGGTATCTGCTGTGGTCCCCACATTAGGAACCAGGCTGGGCATCTGGCACAAAAAAAGAGTTTGGTCCTGCATGTGGTAGACAAGCCATTTACTGTAACTTTGCTCGCTGTAACAGTGAAAGCTGGACTCTATAACACTGTTTCCTCTCTCTCTCTCTTTTTCTTTTTCTCCTGTTCTCCAACTCCTCTCCCCTTCCCCACTTACCTCAGAAGACCTCACGTCACTCTGGAGGTAGCTCCTTCATTGCTGGAAGAAGGAGTCGATCCACATCCCCTGCTCAAGAGAAGCATGTATCCCACCACGAAAGGCCAAAGAAGGTAAGATCTGCACAGAGTTTGTCAATCCAGAGAGGCACAGTCGTGTGGAATGGAGGTGAGAGGGGGAAGACCGTGCAGAGAGCACCGATGGCTCCTCAGGTGAGCTCTGACTCTGCGAAGAGTTTCACAGTCAGAGATCTGAAGAGTGGCTGCGTTTTTAAACAGGCCTCTAGAAATGTGTATGCAAATAGAGCAGCACAGCCATGGGGAATGTGAGGCCAAGTTTGCATGTTCAGATTATGCCAGAGGGCTCCTGACAGAACATGCCTATGAAACACGCAACTTTCTCTTTTCTGTCTTGTGGCAAGTCCACTCTGAGGATGACATTGTGCTATGGTTTCCAGCTACTGAGTTGATCTGCGTGGAAGTAGTTTGGCTGTGGTTTTAAATGAGCAGCTCGAGAATATAAACTGGAGGTCATTGTCCTCAGATCCCAGAGTCCAAGTTTTAAAGGACAAAAAGATACTGATTAGTAATCAGCATTGTGGCCAGCAGGTTAATTGTAGGCAAGAACAATAATTAGTATAAACTAGGTAGTACTTTGTTAGTCAGATTAACGAGCCACAGGGGTTCCACCTGCTTCAAGTCTACCTGGGAAAATAGTTTATTTTTGTTAAACAATTATTTCGAAGAACATCGCGTGCTGGATCTGACTGGTACTGTAGTTATCTAACTCTGCTGGTTAAGATGTACTCATCAAAACAGCTGCAGTGTTACAGGACATGTTAACAGCACACCAAGGTTCATAATTAACCAACTGACTCACGTGACAAATGCTCATATTTCAAGGAAAAGCAGCAGTGAACGTGTAAGGCAGAATCCCAGCAGACTCCTGGGTTCTGACAGGGGTCCAGGTTCCAGTGTGGAAGGGTCTGTACCAAAAGAAATGAGGAGGCCGGAGGCTTGTGAGGTATTTGTTATTTAAAACAATAAATAGCCCTTAAAGGCAGGACACACGTGTTTTGGAGGATTCAGGTTCTGAGGCAAGTGGCAGCAGAATAAGAAATCTTCCCTACCTCTTGATACAGCTTTTGCAATATCAAGAATCCACAACATAGTACTGCCACCCGCCTTTGTACCCCATCTGTCCAAAGCAGTGGAGTAGGATCTGAAGAAGAAATAACTTGTACAGGAATACTGTCAGTATGATCAGATAGTTTTTAATAGTATATGGGCCATATCCTTGTTTTTGTTAGCAGAAATCCAGAATTAACTCTACTAAGCAACCTCTGGGTATATTCCACTATATCAAAAGCCAAATTTACCTTGTTGTATAAACACAGTTGGTGATACCCCTGCAAATTGCAGCATGGGTCTTTTAAGTCTTGCCATAGGTGTCTGGCTGTTTACCTCTTTGTTTGTTTGTTTTTGTCTTGTTGCAGTAGGCATCCTCATGATGCGTGAGCAATTTTGAATGGTAATGATAGTGACCCACATCCAGAAACAGCCCAATGACGCTCCAGTGGGTTATGTGGCCTAAGTCTGATGGATCTCAGCCCAGTCTCCAGGGCACAAGGGCATCCAGGCTTTCAAAAGCAGTACGGCCATCAGTTAATACTGACACCCTCCTGGCATGCCCAGCTAAGAGTCCATAAATTCTGTGGGCAGGAAAGCCATCTCCTTCTTTATTTACAGAGGTTATCCCACAATATCCAGTTTGAAACGCTGCCCACCGTGACCATTACGTGTTTGGGAAGCTTGCCCAAACCGTACCTGATACATGGGCAAACAAGGCAAACCTCACTTACAAAGTGGTGCCTACCCTGCTGCCGACACCAAGTCAGTAAATTTCCTACTGCCGACAAGGCTAAAGCGTATGGGGAATATTTACTCCTCTTGTGTGTTCAGCTGCTGCGAGGAGAGGAGGAGGCGGGAGGGAGAAAGAGCATCTGTGCCATGGACAGGGAGCAAGCGCTTGGCACAAGGTGAACGGCTGTACTGGAACGTCCTATTTTTAGCCAACAAGCAGGCAGAGGGGGTGGGAGAGAGGGCAGGATCGGGGTGATTGACGGCAGCTTTGGAGAGCTCAGCTGTAATTATAACTGACAGACTCTGCAAGTCCAAGGCTGGGGACCCTACGAGGGTTTCTATATTTGCACAGCTTCTGGTGGCAGGGGTGGGAGCACAGTCACGTGCCTGGCAGGTAGGAGCAGGGGTGGTGCTGCTTCCCGGCTGTGGTTGGAAAGCAGGTCAGCGCCAGGGGGAGAGCGAAAACAGGAGTAATATGGATTTATTTATAGGCTTCTCAGTGGCGCTCGCCACTACTGTTAGCCTCTGGGTTCCCCACAAACGTGCAGAGACTCCGTCTCGCTGCTGCCTCACCGCTCTCCCCTCCTGATGGCTCATCGGGTTTGCGAGCCACAGATGCGATGGAGGCCCCTTCCAGGGCCGGGATTGCTTGGCATGGCCGCAGCGCAAGTGCAAAATCAACTTCTTCCGCTTAGAGCGGGGGAGTCAGCACGGAAACGGGGTCGAGGTGTGCAAAGCAGCTGAGACGGGCAGGGTAAGGAAGGCACTCTCGGCTTCCAGGGGTGTTGGGGAGTTTACAGGTCTGGGAGCGGTTGTAAAGTGCAGGGAAGAAGGGCTGGGTGTGAGGCGGTGCGGGAACAGAGACCTTTTGAAGGGGTACCCAAAAAGCGGGTTGCAACATTACTTCCCACATGGTTTTGGAGTACGTGACTAGCAGTGCATGATCTAATTGCACATGTTTCAGGGGAACTGGGTGTGCTGCTGTGCTGACCTGAAGTAGAACAGCTTTTTCTTGAGCCTGTCCAGCTGTGCAGCTGGCTGGTCCCGTCCTCCCAGAGCTGGAGGCGTTGCAGGGGAGCTGATCACTCAGCAGCAGACCAAAGTGCGTGTGCGAGTCCTCGGGCTGCAGGTGCTCATGGCTCTCCGCTCCAGAAGGAGCTCAGTGCCTGACAGCTCCCTTCCAGTGCAGGGCTGGGGCTGTTTACTTAGGCTTTATGGAGGAAAACTCTGGCTGAGTTAATGACTAAGTGAGGGGCACAGGATTTAACCCAGTGGCTTCAGTAAGACAGCAAAGATTTGGGATTTGGACTCCTAAGCCCTGCTGTAAAACAGTTCAGCATTTGTGAAGAGTCTTGTTCTCTGCGGAACAAGGGACAATTGTGATGTGGGACTGCAAGCCAGCGTTGGCATCCCCTGCCTCTTGCAGGCACAAATGATACCAGCCCAAGCATTTCCTTCTGCTCTGTCCTGAAAATGGGAAAGCTCCAGGCTTTGGGTTTTCTGCAGAACATACCAGGCCTTAGCAAAACCAGCCCCATTTATTTCTTTGGGGTTGGTATTGCAATGTGTGTGCTCTACCCTGTGGGACCCTTTGCAGGGTTTGTTTGTTTAAAAAAAGAAAGAAGAAAGAAAGAAAGAAAACAATAGCTAAATACCAAGAAAATGCTGGATGACGCACAGGGGTTGAATGAAGTACAGATGTTCTGTCACCTATATTGTCTGCTTGAAATGCATAGACAAAAGTTACCACGCTCCGTGGAATGAAATTTGTCACACCAGGAGCAGACGGGAGCACATGCACTACAACATTTTTAGGCGTATACCCCATGGAGGGAGACACTCGTCCAGTGTTATTCTTAGTGAACACCTGGAACCCATAAGCAAAATCAGGGAACTTTTAATTTGGATATGGGACATTTGTTATGAGAGGAAGGGTCCCTGCCCAGTGACATAGGAAAGAGAAGCAGGCTCTTGGAGCAAGTAAGCCCACCAGCAGTTGTTCCTCAGGTCTGGGTACAGAGCCAGTTCTCCACAATCATAACACATCTTTAGCTCCTGAACTGCTTCCCTAGCCACGGCAGGGGATGACTCTTTATTGGGGTACAGGGGCTGTGTCTGTCTTCCCCCCTTACCCCTTTAGCACCAGCCAGAGCAGTGCAGGAGCCCCCAGTCCCATGGCGTCTGAGCAGATGCGTGGCAGAGCCTGCCTCCCCCCTGCCATTCCCTGTCTGTCTAGACCTGATGCCAGTGGAGGATACGAGCCAAGGATCCAGCCTGGCATATTTAGCACACTGGAGAAGTTGTACTGGGCTGAAATCTAAACCTAGTGGGTCTGTGAGGGGCTTTGTGTTTGCATTCGAGTTGGTGACGGAGGTCTGCCTCTTGGAGATTTGTGTCCACGCAGGCATCAAAGGGCAAAGTGGACATTTTTTTCAAGTGGGATGCAAGTGGCTGCTTTTAAGACCAGCACAGATTTTTTGCAAAGGAGTACTGAACCTAAATCTGCTCTAATCTTGCTATAGTAGCCTTGTTTCATAGCATCCTTGACTGGCTTTCTGTGACCTCTCATTATGTGGGTGTTTAACCGCCCCCAGCAAATCCTTCCATTAGCAGGGGATGCAGCAATAATTTGAGAGCACACAAAGCCCAGCGAGGCCTGGCCGTCTGTCCTTACGTAAAAACTCTTCATGCACTCCGAGTGTGTCTCAAGGCAAACCAGTGAAATCCCCAGCACGGCCCTGGTGCAAGTGAGGTTGCAGGCAGGGGCTTAGCGTCCCTCTGCCCGGTGCCGTCTTCCTCCTCGCTGCGGCTGCCATGGCTGCAGCCCAGAGCCAGGCCTCCTCCTTCGGGTGAGGGAGTTCAGAGAGCCTGGGAAAGAAGGGAGGGAGCAGTAGAGCCCACTTGGCTCTTCTCAGCTCCCGGCTCTTCCCTCCCTCCTTCCCCTGCCCAATCTACTTTTAATGATCCAATTGCTGGTGTCCAGCAGATTAGAAGAGGGGGCTCGGGGAAGGGGAGACGGCGGTGGCGGGGGAGCAGGAGGAGCTGTGTACAACCCTTTTTGGCAGCGAGAGATCCTGTTTCGTTCCTCCTGCGCTGGGGAGCTTGAAGGGAGATTGTGTCGCTGGCACGCCCCCCCCCTGCGATGCAACCACGCTCCCCCCGCCGCAGCCCTGGCCTGCTCCATGCCCACATGCCAAGCCCCAGCTGCTCAGTCCTGCATGGGGAGAGTTTGTTTTCCGTGAAGTTCGTTGCTGGGGGCAGGTTCATGTTCCCCGCAGACCGCAGCTCGCCCAGCCGGCCAGCCTGTTGCAGGGAGCACCGAGCGGCTGCAAGGTAGGGCTTGGCTTTTGCTTGCAAAGATGGGATGGGGGTGTTGAAAGGTTTCCTGCTCTCGCAGTGCATCCTCCCTCCCTCCTCTTCCTCCTCCCCGGACTCCTGCTTCGTGGCACAGCCAGGCAGGTCTCTGTGGGCAGGCTGGACTGTTGGCAGTGGCTATATTGTCTGTGAAGCTTCCTGGAAGGAGGGTTTGCAGAGGAGAGTGCCTGTGTGCCAGGGAGACGAAATGCTGGACACAGAAGAGCCAGGTGGGGAGGGGACATTTCAGAGACAGGGGACCGAGTGCTGCTTTCCCCCCTCTCCCTTTGCCCTGCCCTCCCTTTGCGCCCTGTGGCTCTTGCAGGAAGCATTTGGAGCCTTCCGGTTCCTGGAGAGAACCCACACATTTAAAAGCTTCTGGTGCAAGCTGGGGAACGCCTCGGGTTGTCTGAGGGCCTGTCAACACAGGCAAGATAGCCAGGAGCGACTGAGCACCCTGACTCTCTCAGTGCCATGGTCTCTGTGGGCAGCCAGGGTAACCTTCCCACCAGTCCCCCAGTCTGGGGGCAGCCCGGCCCGTCTGTCCATGGGGTAACGGAGTTAATTGTCCTGCCTGTTTAACACAGGGCACTGCATTTCTCTAGTAATATCGAAGAAGGTGTCAGATCCTGTTGCCTTTCTGAGTACCCCAAAGTATTAGAGAGTAACTGGAGGGTGGGAGATGGGTGCTATTGGGTGTGCAAAGGCAGCAGACACCCAGACTGTGCAAAGCTTAAGGGCTGCAGTCCAGAGGGCTCCTGGGTGCCTGGTCCTGTGGGTTTCTGCTCTGCCCGAGCAGAAATGACACAGAGAGCCTGGAGAGCATGTGGTGTGGGAGGGGGAGAAGTGCTTGGTAAGCACAACGGAGGAGCAAGGTGTGCCTGTGGCCATGGCCTGGGACTGCATGCGGGGACGTGGAGCAGAAGTGCAGTCGAGCTCCTCGTCAGGCTGCGGTGGTTCTGGTTTCAATGCAGTCCTTTGAGCAGAGCACGAAGACTGGTCTCTGTGGGACAGATTTTCGAAATAGTTTGAATGCAGTTGCTCAGCACATGTAGTCAGGGCCAGATCTTCAAAAGAGCTCAATACCCAGCGTTTAGCTTTTTGGAAAACCTGACCATTTATTCAAGCGTCTAAATGGGAGCTGAAGCATTCCAGAAATCTGGTCCCTATTGTGCAGGCTGGGTTCTTGCTGAATATGTACATATGTACGCACTCCTACATATAACCAGAGGACTGCTCAGTTAGCTGTTGTAGACTCACTCTGCACTGCCGACAGCGAAGGGAGATTTTTCAGACAGGAGACAGCCAGGATTTTGAAGCTGGAGGATGTGAGTTTGGTGGCTGCCATCACAATGAAATTGTGGGAGGTTTTATGGTTCACTGTGGTGACAGTCAGGACATTTCTGCCTTTCCCCACGCATGTGCATGTGTGTATGTGTGTGTATGTAGGTGTGTAGGTTCATTGTCATTAGCCAAAATGGCTTGGCTCTGCCTTGTCTCATCTTGACCATGATAACGTGAAATCAAATCATTACAGTGCTGTCTAGCTGGCATTTGCAGCAGTATATCTTATTGCCTCCTGTTGTAACTTTATGATTGAAATGCATTTGGGATTCGGGGTCTGAAAATGAGAGAATAAGCTTTGTGGTATTCGGAAAGTTTAAGGACCAGGGTTTGTGCAGTTATTTGGCAAAATGTATTGTAATGAGGTGTCTGGCTCCTGTTTTCCATTTTTGGCTTCCGTGAGTGGCACTGGCAGCATCTGCAAGTGGGCAAGCGTGTGTCCAGGTGGGGTGGGGATCCCTGACTTTTCTTTCTGAATTTTTGGATGACCTTCTGTGAAATCTTAGCAAGTTCTCTCATCCCATGTGCCCTGGTTTCCCCATTTGTAAAATGAGATGTAGATGTTAAAAACCTCTTTTCAGCTCATTGAAACTCTCTGCTGTGTGCTATTAAGTGAGTGCAAATTGTTACTACTACCAGAATAATGAACACTGATGTGCACATGGTTTGTGACAAGCTGCTTAACTAACTGGGCCACAGTTTCCCCATCTTCCTGTCCTAGAAGACCCATGAGACTTGGACAGAGTTTATAGCACAAGAAGCCCCCAAGCATTTAAAACATTATGAGATTTAGTAAAGATTTAATTTTAATTTGTCTTTTGGCACTTAGTCTGTAGAAATCACATTTTCGAGCTTTCCTTGTTCACTGCCAAAGCTGGAAATGTGTATTAAAGAAAGGGGAAAAAAAGAAAACAGAGATTCTTGTAAAATACTGTAGCTCTAGGAACAGAGGCTTTAACAGATATGCCAAACGCCAGGAGTCTTGTGATAAAATGATGGATATTGGCAGTGTTGGTTGGGCACTCAGCAAGTGCAGTGAAGCTCTAGACTGAATTTCCCTCCTCCTTTCACCAGCTCATCCCAGTGAAAGCTTCCGTGGCATCATGGCAGGTTTACACTGGCAGGGTCACTGGTGGCTGCAGCATGGGCCTCCTTTTCAAGTGCAATGAAAATTCAGCCAAACCCACACTGGAAGGTGCTGATTTCTGGAGCATTTTTGCTTCACCACTGCTTCACTTCATGCCTGCCTTCCCCAGCCTTTTCCTCCTGCCCTGTCTCTCCTTCTGCCCCCTTCTTTCCCATTTAGTGTATTGTTTCCTAAGCTAATTATTCCACTCTCTTCTCTCCTCCCCACAACACATAGTGGAGCTCATATATTTGTTGCAATTGCATCTTCCCCTGACAGCATCCCAACTTTGGCATGTGCTGGCAGCTGTAGCCTCAGGGCTTTGCCTGCATGAGGAAGCAATGAGGATCTTTCTGGAGAGTCAATGAATTTTGATGTGACTGTTCTGAACTCACCTTCGGTCCAGACTGAGGACTTCAGCTTCTAGAATAAAATGCCCATGCAAGGGAGTTGTACCAGAATGGGCATTCTTTCCCACAAAAACGTCTCAGAGACAGGAGGGTGGATTTCTCTAAGCCCTGCGTCTCATGCAGGTGTTTATCTGACAGCATCTCTCTTGGTCCACACACCAGCGACCACACTGGGAAGTTTGGAACTGAGCAAAAAAGTTTCTGCAGCTTCAGTGAAGAAGACCACATCTTCAGCTGACATCGGTAGCATGGAAAAGCTCCTGTAGTCAGCTGAGTGTGTTCCCATGGGAGTGTGCAGCTGAGGAAGACGGGGAGGAAGCAGGAGTGTGTGATGGAGCATGGTCTTCTATCCAGCCATCCTGTATGCCAGCTGGCCTGGGCACCCTCAAGCCCCACTGACTTCACACATAGGCCTATGTTTTCAGTCCTTTCACTGAAAACATCTCAGTTTTAGCAGAAAGTGATAGCACTATATAAGAATAACCTCCTTGCTTACAGTCCATTCCCCAGGAGAACACAAAATCAGGGCAGGCAGGACTCAAGTGTTTCTCAGGCCATGATTTTTCCTTGGTTTGCAATTTGAAGAATCCAATCTTTCTGGGGTTTTAGTGAGAGGAAAAAAACAGGATGAAGAAATCAAACTAGTCTGTCTCCTGTTAGCAAAGATGGACCCAGACCAGCTGTCTCTGTTGGGAGAAGAGATGGGGGGATCTCTAGGTTAGGTTCAAGCCCAGGTTCTGAGATCTCTGCTGACTGACCTCTTTACCTGTGCACATGCAACATGGGCTGAAATCAAGATTCTCCCATTGGCTGTACAGGGTGGATCTGAGAAACCCTTGAAGAAGGTAGAGAGCGAGGGTAAGGGGGCACAGAGTCCCTTTGGGGAAATAGCAAGAGGAAGGCTCAGCTTTCTTGAAATCAGCCAGAGCTTGTTAAGTCCTTCCCTATCATCTTACCATAAACTGATTTGGGGGCTTCTGTTGATATTCTGCACTCCAGATGTTGGCTGCAGCTGGGGTAGAGATAGTGGGACGCTCCCAGCCAGAAGCTGGGATGTGGGGGAAGGGATACTGGGCTCGTGTGGATGGGTGGAGAAGAAAAGATGAATATGAATGTATGGTTGTAAATCCACCCCTACACACCCTGCTTTCTTTTCCCTTATAACTGCTATTCTCAGCAGAGGAAAAGTTAGGCTTCCAGTACTCTCTTATTTCTTTTGCAGAGTCGGAAGGACAAAGAAAGACCTAAACAGAAGCACAAAAAACGTCCGGAGTCTCCCACCAGCCTTACCCCATCCTCGGTGCCCGTCGCTGCAGAGAAGGTACCAAACCCACAGGATGCGAGTGTGTGAATGCGGAGTGTGGGGGGAGGGCAGGGGGAAACCATTGACACTGGCTTTCCTAGGAAGTGGGGATGACAGGGCAGAAGAGCAGAGAGAGGGCTTTTGTCCATTTATTTTGATTCCTGATTCGTCACATTCTTGCTCTCTCTGCCTGACTCCCCACCTCGACGCCCACCTTGGGAATTTAACACGGCAGCTGTCTTGATTTCTGTCAGCACTGACGACACAATCATGGAGCTAAACTCCCAAGTGATTGAGCTGTAAGTGCCAGCCTGTTTTGCAGCAGATGTTCAGATTTGAAGCTCTTGTGGAATAGATAAATATCCATGTTTTGGCCTTTTCTGCTGCCACATTGTAAACAGCTCAGGTGCATAAGCAAGGCAAGGCTTGTGGGAGGAGGTGTTATCCTTTATTAGACAAACTGATGTAGGTGAGGGGGGAAAAAAAACAGACAATCTTAGAAGCACGTAAGATCTTCAAAGTGCATAATAGAGGTAGCTTTTCTGTGTGAGACAATGGGAGGTTGTTTTCTATTTAGTTCCTCCATTTCAGGAAAACTCAGGCAGAGGGGCACAGTGTGGTGGCCTATTTTGCTCCTGAGGTGTAGAGGCAGTCCAGTTCCCTGCTGGGAAGATGTCGCTTTTGTGGGTTTGTCTTCTCAGTGCCCAGGGCTTGTGGGGCACAGTCAGGATGTCAGTGTATTTCTGCTGTTCACTGCTGAAATCATGCTGCTGACATGGACTCTTGCACCTGGCTGTAAATCAGGATAGCCCTGAGCTTTCTGTAATTTGTGCCAGCCCCAAGCTCCAATAATGCAGAATAGACACAGTGGAACTTGCCTCTAGCTTGCATGCAACAAGGTGAAGGCTAAGTTTGCAGTTGTTCAGGGTCAGGGAACAAGTGAGGTTACTCCAGTGCCTGGACCTTTGGACTTGCACTCCCCTCTATGTAGTGGGAATGTAAATTAATGCAACTGCTTAGCAGGGCTGTTCTGGTGTACGTGAGAGTAGGACTAGGGCCAAGCTCCTGCTAGGACAAATAACGTGTCCCAGGAATGTCCTTTTGTGCACAGAAGTGCTACTTGGAAAGGCTTGGGTGTCCTTTACGTGGCAGGACTGCCTTGTGAAAATGAAAATTCACAGGCTAGCAGTGTCTGCATGTGTGAGAAGCACTGCAGGGGCAGTCTGGAAGAGCGAAAGCTCCTGCCAGTCAGCACAGGGTTGCTTTGGGTTAGGACTGAAGAGGATTTTCCATGTTCTGTGTGAGGCCAAGCCTGAAAGCAGGGAGCAGATGTAGGTCAGAGCTGAAATGGCAGAGCTGGTCTCATGGTTCTCAGGCTGGGAGAAGCAGAAAGTTACAGCGGGACAGAGTGGAGGAACAGCCTCTGAGCAGCAGTCACTCTTGATTTACCTGTGCTCATGTTAGGGCAGCTCAGCTCTGACTTTTGGGAGCAGCAGATTCACCCAGTTAACAGGGCTGTCAGGAACTGATAGCCTAAGAAGATTATTTTCAAGCTGAACTGAAATCGAAAACCTGACTCTTGGCCAGCTAGAGCAGTTGTTAGACAATTACCCACTGTCTCCTCCAAAGGCCTGCCAGACCTTTATAAATAAGGAGGGAAGGGTACAATTCAGTTTTACAGGCAGCTTTCCACTCTTTGTAAGCTAAAATTCAGGAGATGTTAATTACCATAGCTGTACTTGAGTGACAGGGTTTTAGTGTTTCCCTAGGGAGTTGTTATTGATCCTCATAACAGAGTGTAGTTCCCTTGCTTTTTTGTGCGTAGATCCCAAAGTATTGTTCAAACTGTGTTACCAAAGGTACTCACTCCAGATCAAATGTAAGAGCTGCTCAGCAGCCTGCTACAACCCTGCACAAACCCCTCAGGGGGTGGTTGTATGAGGCTTTCTGGATAGTTGCACCAGTGTAACATTGCACAGGTTAGACTAATGTAAAACCTTGAGACACATTAATGTAGCATGTCCAAACAGCATTCCTCTTGGAAGCCAAAACCATCTTTGTCCTTTCTGGGTCTTACATTAGTACAGCTCATCCCAGTAGAGCGTACTGGGGAGTGGGTAGGGTAGATGCAGCAAACCAAAAGCTGACGTTCATGGTGTGACTACACAGAAGAGCATTGCTGGTCCCTGCTGTGCCATGGTTAGAGTCTGAGGAGAGCTGGGGTCTCTTCCTCTCCTTACCACTTGCATGATCTTGGGCAAATAATTTATTGCCTCCGTGTTCTTCTCCAAGTTACCCAATGAACCAGAGCATAAACTCCCCAGGGATAATTCCTGCAGGTGACACAGCCCCCAGTCTTCCGTGGGGAGCAGCTGGGTGAGAGCAGATCTCAATGACCTATAGCAGGGAGGGCAGATGGTCATGTCCAGGCTCCTGGGAGAAGGACACTGGCCTGGAGCAGCCGTGCAGAGCTGCAGGAGGCTGATGCAGCCCTTGCTGTCCACGCCAGACCCATGCTGCCAGTTCGCCATGCTGCTTGCACCGTAGCCAAAGTGGCACCACGTACAGTGAGTCCCAGGCTGCCGTCCTGGTGCGCAGGCTGTGCTGGAGCAGGGGTTGGACTGGAGGCACCTAGCATTACCAGTATTTTGGAGCTGGCAATGAGGAGCAGGAACATCAGTCAGACAAATCAGCAGGAGGGCCCTGGCACTGCTTGCTCCTTGGGCACCCGGACTGTGGGCAGACTGTAGTGTGGCACCAGCCACCAGGCCATGGAGAGGTGTTACTAAGACCTGAAGCCATGCTCCAGTCTGCTGACAATTTGCTTAGCCTAAAAGGAGCCTGGGGCAACAGACATCTGAGCCCCAGCGTCTGGCGTTGCTACCAGAGTCCTGAAACTTTCAGCAACCCTTTAATAACGGATTTTCAGAGCTATAGTCCTATACAGTAGGACTTTTCAAGCTACTTCACCAGGTTACGCTGACAGCAGTGGAACTAAGTTTCATTGCTTTGGAGGAACAGTGGTATATTCCACTTCCTTGTTCCCTCCGGCAGCCTGGCCTCTGGGTTCACATTTTTCTTTTATTTTGCAGTCCAGATTTATTTTTCAGTTCCAATTTTCACCTAATACATCGTCCACCCTGTGTTCCCCTCTTGAACCACTTAGTTATGAAGAAGATCCTTTGATGTGGTTTCAGTCTTCCTCTTGAAATCAATTCTGCTAGACCTCTGACTTCTGCCAGATTTCTGAACATCTCACTGAGTGCTTCCCTGCATCTTCTAGGAATCTAAATACCATTAATATCTGACACTTGGACTCTACCAGGCTTCCGTGTTCTGTCTGTGCAGTGACAAGCTCTCACTGCCTCACTCTGGTTTGGTGGATAAACACACGGAAAACACAGCGGTGGCCTCAGCTCTCATCTACACCGGAAAGTGAAACTAGGGTGTGAATTCACAGCATGCAAACAACTCTTCATAACACCTCTTCTGAGCTCTCCTCCTGCCTCTGAAAAGTCTCTTTGGGCGATGAGATTTTCGTCACTCTCACGGAGGGGCAGGAGCCCTTGCTCATGGGGCACAGGATTGTCCCTTCCAGATAGCACGTAGAGCAGCTGACCTGCTGAAAATCCTCCAGTGGTGCTCCGGGGCTAGGGCTTTTAGATGGATTGGGAGGGGCTGTAGGGAGTGAATTTGTGCTTAGATATAGGCTGTCATTCATTGTCGTGCTGGCTACTTGAAGCTCCTACAGACTTTTGGGGGAGTGGGAGGCAGAAAACGTCCCCCCTGGGTAGTGGTTTCTGGCTATTGCATGCGGTCTATCCAAAAATGTCAAAATGCTGCCAACTAGTAACGCTTTTGAACAGCCTGTTGGAAAGATGGCATTCATGGAGAGGGCCTGGGGCAGAGCAGGGTTTCTCGCCAGGGAAGGAGCAATGAGTCTCACCACTAAGTCTTGGCAGCCAGGGCTGCTCCCGTCTCTGTAGTCACACACCGCCAGACAAATTTAGGTGGCAGTTTCTACGCTCAGGATCTCTCCATGTAGCTGGTGCCTGGTTCTGGCGATCGAGGTTAGTGCGCAGCCGAACAGCAAGCAGCGTGCCTCTCCCCTCCCCCTGCAAATGCCTCTGGGGAGCCGTCCTGCCGCTCTCTGTTGCACTTGCAGTAAATCTGCAGGATTGCAAGCCACCCCAGCTGCCTTCTTCTGCCAGCTGCAGACATCATGATCACTTGTTGACATACACTCACACATGCTACGTGTTTTGGGCTGCAACATCTGGCTTGCTCTGGGTTTTGTAATCTAAGCCGTGGATGCCAAGGCCTCCCCGCACCCACCCTCTCCCGGTCAGGTGCTGGAGAGGGAGCACAGCAGGGCGAAGAGCTCACGATTGCAGACGCCACTGGAGGCAGGGAGACTTTCCAGGTTTCCCACTGTTATTTGAGCTCTCGGCATCTACCCAGGACCGGCCTGGAGCTGACAGATCCTGGGAACCTCTGCACTGTGCCTGGCTCAGGCAAATTCAGTCGCTGTGATGGGGTAGGGGTTTGTGGAGGAAGGTTGATGATTACCCCTGCTAATCAAAGCATGTCTCAGCGTGGATATTTGCGGTAAGAATCCCTGACCCTTTTAGCATCCCATGTCCTGACATGAGTGGGAATTTGCCAGTGACATCAGGGACTCAAAAATGTGGTCTTCAGTCCATTTGTGTTTCCAGCCCCCACCCATAGAGAACAGCAGTGCAGTGCTGCCTGGTCTCGAGGTCGAGGGAAGGGACGTGGTAAAGGTTGCGAGTGGCTCAGACTCAGAGGTACCATAGCTTGTGCAAGTGCTTTGGCCCAGAGCTCCTGACGGAGACTCGCCTGACCTCTACCTAGCGATCCAGTGTGGAAAGGCAGCTGGTGCTTACAGCCTGCCTGGGCGGCTGCTTCAGCACATCGCCCTGTGGTGCGTGGGCTGGAGGAGCTCCTGCTCTCGTCGCATTGTTCCTCATTTTGTGTTCTCCCTGCTTCCCCTCACCAGTAGTTTAATCCAGGGCAAAGCCGCTCTGTGTTTCCGACGCGGCACCAGCCTCCCCCACCCCTTCTGTATTTCATCAGTGGTTCCCTCTAGGAGCTCGTCCCGCCAATCAGGAGGCAAAGAGATGCTCTTCTGATTTCCCATAAATAAATTAATGAATGAAGAGCTTGGGTGCTGCACAGTGTCACAGAGAGGCCAGAAAACAGGTACAGCCCCTCGGGGGACAGCGAGTGCCGGGGGGAGGAGGTGCGTGCATGCCTGAGCTTGGGTGCCTGCGCAACTTCGTCTCACTTCTCCGGGCTCCTGGATTGAGGCAGGAGTTTCCCCATCAGACTGTCACCTCCAGCTGGGGCAGCAGGTTTATTCTGGTGACATTTTTTACTTGGTTGCTTTAAATAGACCTTCAAAATGTAGCTGCTGCCTCATTTTGAAAGAAAGCTCTCGCTTCCTCAGTGGTTCCCTATTTCTTTTTTCCTCTGCAGCATGCCCTCCCCCACACACCTGTTTGCAACACATGAAACATTGGTGTTTCTGCGCACACACACACGGATTTCCATGCTGGAGAAAAGCCGATGATCCAGAGATTGAGACCTCTGTTTATGCACAAGGCAAGCAGCAGGCATGCAGGTTCCTCCAGTCCTCCTCCCTCTAGGCAGCAGCCCTGAGCTGGAGAATCTCCTTCATTAGGGAGGCGATGGGACTGTAACCCTCATTACTGTTATTAATATTGGCATTATGGTAGCAGACCCCTCCCCTTCAGATCAAGGCCGTGTTGTGCTTGGCAGTCCACGTGTGTCTCCTGGAAGGCTCTGCTGCCACACAGAGCTTGCAGGCTCCACAGAGCAAAGTGGGAAAGAATAGAGGCACAGAGAGGGGAAGTGATTTAGTGTAGTTTGGTTTCCCTCTCTTTGCTCCTCTGCTGCAGTGCTTGGGTCCTTGCCCCAAATTCAGGCTCTTTGGAATGGCTGCTAGAGAAGGGTCCTTTGTGGTGAGGAGGGCTTGTGGTAGTACCATACAGATCTGTCTGCGCTGACCTGTTTGGCAAACAATATCTAGGATAGCAATTGGCAGGAGGTGGGAAAATCCTGCCCCCAAAATCTCTGGGAGTCTCTCAGGGAGGTCTGTGAGGTCAGATCAGCCCTACAGGTGAGCGTCTGTCCATTTACCACCTTCCCCTGAGCCAGCCCAGCCTCTCTTCCCCTCCGTCCCCCCCCTCCCCTTTAATTTTGCAATTAAGATTTATTTCCCAGCTCAGATTTCCCCCTTCCACCCTGCACTGATTCATTGCTTGCCCTGCACTCCCTTCCTGACACTCTGGATTTAGAACATGTCTTCTCGTGGTTTCTCCCTGCCCTACTGTGGCCTCGTGCACCTTGTGTGGAGCTCCAAGGAGGTGAATTTATGGGAGGAAAATTCAGGGGTTTGCGTTTCTGCTGAGACATGAGCCATCTCGTTCCTGTGACTTCGTGAGCAGGCTCAGGACTTCCCATAGCCCCCAGACACTGCTCTCCTTTCCCTCCCCAGGCAGATGTGGGAAGTCGGAAAGATTTTCATGCTCCCTCTGAGCTCATAAATCAAGAAGGCTTAATCTCCTACATCCAGGAGTCTGTGATGAGAAAATACAGATTCCCCCTCCTCTCCCCCCTAATTTCCACCACTCCCTTCCTCCTGTCTTTCATATTCCCGGCACATCTGGTGTGTGTTAGGCTGCCAGCTGTTGCATTGTGCAGAGTGATTAAACCATGTGGGAGGAATGGGGAAAGATTTTTATCTGGGCATTCATGAGTCTGCATTACAAGCCCTTTTTTCTTTAGCTCTGCCCAAGAAGAGGTCATCTGGAGTCAGGGATAGTGGAATGTAAGAAAGGTATTGTGCTTCTCTGTGTCTTCCTTGTATCTACTCAGTAAGAAATAAAAGGTGTTGGCACTAATGTACAGGTGTTATATTTTGGGTTGTAGCCATCACATTGGAGCTACCTCTATAATATTGATTGGTTGCAGTAATACCTTGCAAGAAGCGATCTTTGAACACTGCTAGTTTGTTTGGCTTTGAAGTGACTTGAAGGTGAAGGTTTCATATCCTAGCGTGGGTGCCCTGGGGGATCTGGGTTTCGGTTCATTCCACCCTCCCCCTGCTAAACTCCCACACTTCTCTCTCTCATGCCAAGCTCCTGGATTTCCTAGCATCTGGCCAGCCTCTTCACTCCCCTTGCTTCCCTGTCTCCTGCAGGCTTATATGGGGTTTGGATAGCATCTGTTGCTGCATGGTCAGATGCTGCTCTAACAATGTCACTGTGAAATATTTACTGCAGTAGATTTGGAAAGCCTTGGGCTGGCAGTGGAGCTGCTTCAGCGGATGCTTTAGGGAACCCAGGGAAACTCCTGTCACAGCACAAGGATGAGCAAGTTCCCCTAGGTGGAATGACCTTGCTGAGAATATCACACCTGAGAGATGCAGCTGAAATATATGTTTGAATCACAGCCAAATTCGGCTTTTATTTGCGCTGAATAACCCTCTGAGGTACTCCCTTCTGCTGACAATGCAGGGAATCTCTGATGTCTGTGCCCTGATTGTCAGTGCCCTGTTTAATTTCCTGCAGTTAGATGGGATGAGTGTAATCCCTAGGCGTATAAAGCCTGGTGTGACCGAGCAGCAATAGAGGGAGGTGTTGTTTTTCCTCTCGTGAGTAACATGACCTGACCATCACTTTGTGGGCAGAGGGGGCAATTACTTCTTTTAAGGGGAAATTGGTAAAAAGAGCCCCTGCTGTGGCCACATCTGGCCTGAGTGAGTCACCTTGTGTTTGCTGCTGCCAGGGCTCTACCAGCCACCATGAGGGGAGCAAAGAGACCTCGGAGGTCTGCAGGTCGGAGGTGAAAGGCAGGAAGTCCTCAAGCCATGGCAGCAGCCACAAGGGGAAAAAGACGGGAAGCGGGAAAAGCTCGGTTGGCTTCAGCTCAGCTTCGTCCAGTGGGACCTTCCAGCCTGCAGGTAAGAGGTGAAGGAGAAGCAAGAGAGGAGGGGAGAATGGGGATGTTTTGCTTAGCTCCTCTTTGATATCTCTGGATCTGTAAAGATACCCATTCACCAGCTAGTGCTGTGAAACTTTGCTGATGGCTATTTCTTTAACCCCTTAAAGAGAAAGGGAAAAGTCTTACTGCTACTAACTCCATGCACAGAGAGAAGAACTGCGTCAGATCAGCGTTACAGCTCCCCTTCTGTGCAGGCCTGCTGCACTGCAAGGAAAAACAGATCCAGATGTCTGAGTGGAGGGAGGAGGGAAGGGATACTGTGCACAGGCAATATGGGCAGCACCTGCCCTCTCCTCCATAGGTGGTACTGTCTGCAGCAGTGTTTTAAGGAGTACTAGTGGAGAGACCTGAGCCAAAACCTGATATCTAGGCTCCCTTGAGCTTTGAGTCAAAGCCTTGCAGGGCTCCCATCTGCTCTGACCTTGCTCAGTTCTTTTTCGAGCTGTTGTCATAATGGCTAGCATGTTTGGTCTCCTGGGACCCTAATCGGGGCTGGTGGGACAGTAGTGATGCAGAGCCTGGGGGAGCAGACACGTGCACGTTTGGGTGGGATGAAGCTGCCGGTATACACCTCTCATGCTTGCCAGAGAGCATCAAAGCAACGCCTGGGAGGTGACAGGGGTGGCCTTCAGCTTGGTAACTGGCCTGTGCCAGAGGACCTGTGTTGTGACCGTGCTCCTGTTGCCTTATGGGCTGAGTTACTGCCACCACGAGCCTTCCTATGTCTGCTTCCCCTCTGCTTCCCCCAGGTACCTCCTGCAGCAACTTGCAGTGCTCCCAGGACTTTGTGACATTCCCCAAGCTTGAGCAGGACGACGAGAAGTACCGGAAGCCTATCTCTTCCTCTTCTTCTTCCCACTGCTCCCCTCTGTATGAAGGCCAGAAGGGGGACATCTTTGAGCAGAAGGTGATCTTCTCAGGCTTTGGGTCCATCATGCGCTTTTCCACCTCCGCAGTGAGCCAGCAGAGAGGCCGTGATGCTTCCCCCGTGGACTATAAGGCCTCGAACCCTGTCAGCGGCCCTTCGGTGGGGACCAGTGGGACCAGTGGTAGCAGCAGCAGCCACAAGCGCATGCCATCCCTCAGCATGGAGGAGGGAGAGGTGCTGAAGGAAAAGAAGCACAAGGGTAGCAAGAAGAACAAGCATGGGCCTGGCAGGCCGAAAGGGGGCAAAAGCAAAGAGATTTTGGGTGCCCAGCTGGCTGGGTCCACGTCTACTTCCTCGTCACCCTTCTCCGGGGGCTCTCTTGTTAGCTCCAGCATCGGCAATTCTTCACGGTCCTTCAGTCACACAGGGAATCTGCCCAGCCTCAGCATGGAGTCCCCGCTGCTGGGTTCAGGTATGTTCCCCCTTAGGGCTCCAGGTGTGCACAGTTCCTCCCAGCCCTGCTGTCTTTTTCATCGCATTTGGCTGGTGTCTGGACCTGTCTGCACAGAGTCCAGTCCCTTTAATTCAGTCCCAGGAGCTATAAAAATCCACATCTGGGTCTCCCCTTTCCATCTTGGCCTTCATCCTAGAATGTCCTCCGGGTCAGCTTCTGTCGCTGGAGATGGGCTGCAGATCTGAGCTGGGGGGCATTTCAAACCCTTTTTGCTCAAGTGCTGGCAAACCTCAGCTAGCCAGAGAGTAATTTCCGAAGCGATAGAGAGGGAGATTCACAGGCCAAACGGGAACAACCACTATCTGACCCCAAATGAGGGACTCTCATAAGTGGTTCAAGTTTAACCCCTCTTTTAAAAGCAAAACCTCTCATCCTGGTCTTACCACATACATGTAGGGTTGGGAGACTGGCACACCATTAACTCTGCTGAGAGGCTTACAGCTGTTTCCAGCCTGAGTCCCCTTCCCTGGCCTGGCTGGGTTAAGGGCAGCCAGGACATGTGGCAGGAAAGGGTTAAGGCAGCAGGCAGAGGAGGGGCCTGCCGCTCAGGGCTGAGGTTTGACACTGTTCTGGCAGCAGAACTTGTCATCGGTCTATTGTGGGTTGTTTGCAGATGCTCCAATTTAGGTCAGATTGCAAGGGGGGGGGAGGTATAATTTTGTTGTGTGCGCCTGGGAGCCCTGGCCCATTTGCACTGCCTGAGAGAGGAGAGGAGCTGCAAGAATTGATGCAACTTCCATAATCATAACCTTAGGCCATTTTTTTTTGCCTCTCCCCTGGAACAACAAAGGGATGTTTCAAAGAGGAGGAGGCTGCCAGGCCTGGCTCTCCTGCCTGCTTGTTCTCCCATTCTTTTGCGGAGAGATGTTGGCAGGACTCTGAAGAACCCAGCTTTGGGCACTGCCTCTGCCACATGCCTGAGCCAAGGCGAAATCAGGCGGGTCCCCTCTCTCAGCAGCAGCTGTCTCCTCACCCTTTCTTCCTCATTTATCTGTTCGTGCCCCACCGTGGTCCCTCAGCATCGTGGAAGGGGACAGGTTAGCTTAGCAAGAGTGTGGTCCCTTGACTAGCACGGGCAGCAGAGTGGGACTCTCTGAGTCCATTACCCCCTTCTGCCACTGACATGTGCCTTCGGTGAGTCACTTTATGCTGTGATTTCTCTGTCAGATTGTATCGGAGTGTGAGGAGCAAACAAGAGGGGGGCAGGGGCAAGGCTGGAAAAGTTTGTGATACCTTTTGATAGAAGGATTGTGGGCTGTGACCACCGTTGCTGCATGCCAGGCCGTGAGATGCTGAAGTGCATGTTACACTTGGTCTTGTGCGTTGGTGCCACTCTCCCTTTCTCAGATCAAGCCCTGCAGAAAACCAGACGCTTCCAGGCCATCGGAGGGGAGCGTGGCTCTCTAACACGTCTCCTCCCCTTGCAGGGATCTACACCAGTAACAAGGACCCTATTTCCCACGGGGGCGGAGTGCTCCGAGCTGTGTGCAGTACACCCCTCTCTTCCAGCTTGCTGGCACACCAGGGTACATCGTCTCTCCCACAGCTCAACCGGTCTCCCTTTGCTAGCACCATCCCAGCTTCCTCCTCCTCGGTCTCCACCACGCAGGTAAGAACATCAGAACCAGGAAAGGGACTGTAGTGCAGGAAAGCGTTGGACAGAGCAGTCACTGGCAGAGCAGGGCCAGTTTGTGGGCACAGAGGAGTTGCTTATTCCACTTGGGAACAGCTACTCTTCCTTCAGTTTGGAGGGGATCTGCCAACTGCAGCTTCCCTTAGAGTCAGTAGAAAGATGTAGGCAGTTTTGCGTCACAGCCCATGCAGCCTGTTTCGGGGTGGGAGGAATTGCAACCTAAAAGGATGCATTGCTTTCCATTGACTGTAAGTGGAGCACGGACAGCGCTCAGGTAGCAGAGGCCTGGCTGTCGGCATGGGCTGCGTCCTGTGCGGCTCATCGCCTGCTGCTCGGCTGGATCCTGCCACCAGTGCCAGCCCTACTTTCACTCTGCAGCACAGATAACTTGGTGGGAGGGCTTACACGTCCCAGCTGGGTGGGCTGTGCGTGTGCTGGGAGACAGAGCCTTGTCCTTTGTCGGGAGCTCACTGTGAGAGGTGTTTTACAGGGAGGAGAGAGTTAGTTTTACAGCCTCAGTGTTAACATGGCTCATTCAGACCTCTTGGCTCTGAGATGGGGCTGGGAAGATTTCAACTGTCTAGCGAGACTTCCAAGGAGGTATTTTTAACACTCGCTCTCATGAGCAAGCTGGGTTCAAGAGTCAGGAAGAGATGGAACAATGAAGTTATTTTCCTCTTGCATTTTTGAGAAGTTATTTCTCTCTCCCTCCTTGTTTTGCCATGTAGGTGTTCTCACTGGCAGGTTCAACGTTTAGCCTCCCTTCCTCACATATTTTTGGAAGCCCCCTCACATCTGGGCTATCAATCAACCCACTCTTAAATCAGTCGGAAAGCAGCCGGGCAGGTACGTGAATCAGAAGGTATGTGAGTTTGGACTTCCAAAGGGGTCTCCCTGGAAGAGTCGAGACAACTGCATCCATAGTTCTCCAGCTGCCCTCCCTGCTTGCTCCCATCCTATGCGTGTGAGAGCCAGGGGCTAGGAGAGAGGGACAGTGGCTTTTTCCCCAAGGCAGGGGGTGCTTGTGTTTGCCTTAATGAAGTGCTGGCTTGCAGTTCTGTAAAAGCACATCTGCTGGTGTGTCCATTGGATAACGTGTGTCCCTGGACATGTGCTAGAAAAGTGCAAGAATGTTAAATCCCTCCCTGTAGAAATTTGTTGTCTTTTTACACACTAAAACTGTACAAGCCTAGTGAAAACTACTGTGAGCTTTTGCTTGCTCAAAATAAGTTAAAAGTTTTTGTTGGGGTTTTGTTTTCTGGGTTTCTTTTTAAATGAGAGAGATCTCTCACTCTTAATTTTCATCTGCCATTTCTGTTTTGAGTTACTTTCTGCCCTTCCCCTTTGGCTTTGTCATGAATGCAGCAAAATCCACCGTTTTCAGCTTCCAAACATGAACGTGCCAACACTGAATTACTTACAACTGCTCATTTTTTCCCACCAAGGCAAATTCATTTTTCTTGGAAAATTGCCTGGTTAATAAGCAGGAAACTTGAAGCATCGTCAGATTTCTTTTTTCCCAAAACAGAGTGGGCCTGATTTTTGGTTTGCACCAGTAGTTAAACAAAAGCACCCTCCTGATTTTCAAATGTTGCAGTTAGTGGTGCAACTGTCTCATGCTCCCCTAGCCCAGAAATGTTGGCAGCTCAGCATGCTGGATGCTGAACTCCTGGGAGGTAAAACTCTGCCCAGTGTCACACTGAGTGACAAGCACTTTAAAACACACAGTCCTCATTAGAGGTGGCTCTGAGCTCTCCGGATAATCTGACACCAGTGCGCCCTTATTTGCCTTAACAAGCGTGCATGCCTGCATGTAAAGCATGAATGAACACGTATGCTTACTTATGATCTTTGAGAGGCCACGGAAGGTGCCTGTCTGCCTCTCCATGTGTCACTGGCAGCGTTTTGTCTGTATGTCCCCGCCGGCAGCTTGCATCTGCTTGAGTGCAACAGGAAGGTGACTGTGCCGCTGACCCCAGTGGGAGTCAGGGCCATTGCATGGGAGCTGTGAGTCAGGAGTGATTCAGTCACCTGGAATGAAGGAAAGAATGGGATGATTCAAAGAGTTATTCTTCCCTCACGGCAATCAACAAGAGAGAGATGACCCACTGCCGCTTCCCCTTTGCTGTTATTTTGGCAAGGTGCTGACAGAAGAAGGAAGCTAGTGAGCTGTCAGGAATAGCCCTGTGGTTCAGGCACAACACGGAGGCTCAGCAGTCTGGGTTCTTTCTGTTCCAGCCCTGCGGCTACTAATGAATGAATCATGTAGGCAAAATCTAACATACAAAGTGCTCGAAAAAGCCTGATCCTTAGTTTCCATTTCCAAGATTGCTTTTTTGTTTGACTGGGATCTTATAAGCTTCAGGACGTGTTTTTTCCAGTTCCAGGCAGCCTTCAGAACAGCTCCTGGGTTTTGTCACGTTTAAGGTTTGTCCATCACTATCTCCTCCTGCTGGAGCTAGTGGCCCAGAGGGTGTTAAGTCAAATTCACTTTTTTTTTCCAGGGGGATTAATTAACATGCATTAAACCTCCTGTGTGGGGCCATTTTCACTTAGAAGTGTGGTGACTGCTTTAATCCCAAGTCGTTAACAGGATGGTTGTGAAGTTCTAAGTAATCCTGCCTTGTCTTTAATTCAGATTACCTTTCCTGAGAGTGTCTGTGCAGACAGATCCCATGGAGACATAGCTTTCATTGCAGTAATATTTGAGCTTTTCACAATTTTAATGTGATACAGGGAAATGGTGTTTCCCTGTCTTACAGATGGGGGAACTGAGAAACTGTTATCACTGATGCAGGTTGATACCAGGGTGCCTTTGGCAGTACAAAAAGTCTGATTCTTATCTTCCCACTCCCTTAGCTACTGTCTAGTTCTTCCTCCCACGGCTTGTCCTGGATCCTGCCTTATTATGATGACAGGCCAAATGTATTTATCTTCTCTAGTTGTCTTCAAGCCTCTTTTTTCATACTTGCTGCCTTGGAGAGTGCTGTCTCTGTGTGATAACTCAGTCATCTCCCTGTTCTGTAGACAACAGGGTGGTGTTGGCCAGAAGATAATTGAATATGGAGCCTGGTACTGTTTCAGAAAACCAGAATTGTATATATGCGCATAACCTCCCTGGGCTGCAAGCAAACAACATGACAGTAACAAGCAGGCAGTCAAAGCTTAGCTGAATGTTTATTTGGTTCCAAGTTAAAATGTTGTGGCAAAGCTGCACGTGGCGGGCTGTGGATATTTTTCAAAGGGTTTAGGTGGTCCTTGGATAGAAACAATAATGAGAAGCACTGCTGTGGTCTGACTGTTCCCAGCCTTCTGGTAGCTGGTCCTGGGTTGGAGAAATTAGGAAGTTCACGTGCCTTGTGGTGTCCCTGAAATCAAGGGGTCTCCACATGGTGCCTTATACTGGGAGACTACCGTTGACTGGCAACTGCTGGTCACCTCCAGAAAGCGGTGGCTTCTCCCCAGGAGGGTGGACCAGTTGTAATTGATGGGCAGGAAGATATTCCCATGGGGATGCAGGAGTGAGGATCCCACTCATACCTGTCCGTAAGAGCTGCTGAACAACAGCTGTGTTTGCTTGTTCTCAGCAGTAGAAAATACTGCCAGTAACTAATGCCCTGCTCAGGGCATTACACTGTAAATCACAGCGTTCCCTGCAGGAGACTTCCTGGATTCTTACACATCAGAAGTGTCTCTTATTGTGTGAAGAAGAGGAGGGGCAAGTCAGCCAGCTGGTGTAGGCTGTAGTCGCAACATCTGACACGTCCCAGAGTGAGGGGAACGTCCCAGAGTGAGGGGAACGTGTGTTTATGGGCTGGCAGGCTCTGGGGATGGAAAGCAAATGGCAGATAAATGTACTTTACTTCTTGATTACTCTTTGGATGGGAGATATCCTGCCCATGTGCACATGTACAGTGGCTTCGCCCCCAGCACTGCGGTGTCCCAGCTCCCTGGGACGAAAAGATGGCTATGGGGGTAGCTTCTGGACACTGAAGCACTTGTTTAAGCTCTTTAGAAGGGAGCTGAGCATCTGGAGACTTTGGAGGATGCCAGCTGGGTTTCGGGAAAGGATCCTGGAGGCAGAAGGGCTGCAGCGGCACTTGGGAGAGCTGAGTGGGGCTTTGCACAGGATTGATTCATCCTTGCAGGCTCAGCAAAGCCTCCCACCCCCCCGCAGCTTTACAGCTGAAGGAAAAGCTGCTTTCTGCCCATCCCTCGGGTTTCCAGGGCTGGGGAGGGAGCCGGGCTGGGGCAGGGACCGGCTCCCGCTCTGCTCCGCTCCCCGCAAGCTCCCCGCGGCTTCGGGCTTGCGGTCCCGGCGCAGGCAGCGCCCGGCAAATTTGGCCGCTGCCGTTGGAGGGGGGTCACGTCGGTGACCTTCCCAGGGTGACACACACACCCCCCCCACCCCCGGCGTGACACAGGGTGACACGCAATGACACGCAGCCCCTCCCACGGCGGGCGGAGCCGTTATGCAATGCCGGTGCCCTGCGCTGCTCGGTGCTCCCATCTAGCGGGGACCGGCGCTCGCCGCCCTCGGGTGACAAAACCCGGGCACCTGCGAGGGCTGGACGCTTATGAAGGCTGTGCCTCTCTGTCCTTCTCCCCACCCAGAGCCTGACCTGGAAGACTGCAGTTTTGGCTGCCGAGGGACGTCGCCCCAGGAGAGTCTCTCTTCCATGTGAGTGTCCTTCAGGAGTCCTCCCCTGTCGCCAGGCATCGGGGTGCCTCCGCATCCGCGTGGGCACGGCGGTACCCCGGGAAGCCGTGGGATGACACAGCAGGGAAAGGGAAGGAGACTGGGAGAAGTAGAGGCAGCTCCTTCCCTCCTCCTTGGGGCTGGGAGTGGGATGGGATGGGAGGAGGCAGGTTTGCTTTTCCAATGTGAGCCGGGGCTGACGGGGACGGAGGGCTCTGCCGAAGTGGAGCGGAGGAGACTGAGGCTGGGAGGGATGCAGCCGCTCCCAGTGTGAGGCAGAGGAGATGTGGGGAGAAGGGAGCAGCGGAGTGCAGGTGCAGACTGGGGAAGCATCACTGACATCTCCCCAACCCTTCCCCAGGTCCCCCATCAGCAGCCTGCCGACCCTCTTCGACCAGACAGTGTCCTGTAGCAGCAGCGGGCAGCTGGAGAATGTTCCCCAGGCTACCCCAAACATCGAGCAGCTCCTGGAGAAGCAGGGCAATGGGGAAGCCGGCGTAAACAGTGAGTCACTCAGGGCATGGGCTGTGGGAGGAGAGGTCCTTGTGCATGCTTGTGTGGGAGCCAGCTGGGATTTTGCCCACAGGCAAAGGAGCTGGGTGGGGGACAAAGCGCTAGTCTGTGCCATGGGGGAGTAGCTGGCAGTGGGTCTGTGATCTGGGGCCAGTCTCCTCCCCCAGTGTGGTCTAATTGTGGTACCTCCTGTGGATCCCCTTCTCCTCTTTCCTCTGTCTGCCGTTCTCTCCCCTGACCCTGGCCCCCGTCCCCCCTTCCGTTCCCTGCAGTTGTAGAAATGCTCAAAGCCCTGCACTCGCTGCAGAAGGAGAACCAGCGGCTCCAGGAGCAGATCATGACGCTGACGGCCAAGAAGGAGCGTTTGCAGCTCCTCAACGTCCAGCTCTCTGTCCCTTTCCCCGTGGTGACCAGCAGCAACGGCCCAGGCAGCCAGGCCCAGTACATCCTGCCTCCCAACGGTGAGGGGACCCGGTGGGATGCATCACCCTCTGCCCTTTCATAGCAGTGCCCTGGGGTGGGCAGGAGGGGGTCACAGTGGGGAGGATATGACCCATTTATCTCTCTGTAGCCACTGGCAGCATGCACTGTCCTTTGCTATCGCTGTGGCAACGTCAGGCTCCACCCCTGACTCTGCATCCTCACTTCTTTCCTCCGTACAGTCTGCAACGATTCCCTGAGCATCAGCAAGAGCCCCCCATGCAAGAACAGCTTTGGGATCGAGAACTCGCTCTCCACTTCCTCTGAGGTACACTGGCCACTGCATCTGCCAGTCAGCTGGGGAAGGGACTTGGGGAGGGAACAGAGCAGCGCAGTCCCAGTACTCTGGCGTGATAGCCAGCTCGCAAAGCCTTGTCGTCCAGGCCCAGAAGTCAGGTTTCTTTCTCTGGAGTGCCTGTTCTTCAGCTCATCTCAGTGCTGAGGGTCTGAGTAGAGTAGCTGAGGCTGGGAGCGTGAGGTGAGAATGCTTCTAGGTTATTCTGGCCGCACTTCTAGAGATCCAGCAAAGCATGTCTGAGTTCTGGGACCCCTCTGAGCATACACCTGCACTTGCACTCACAGCCCCCCTTCCCACCTCCCGCTTCTGCCCAAAGCACCCTTGGAGCTGAGCTGACCTTTCACAAGCTGCCCCAGTCCGATGCTCTTATGTCCGTTTCTCCCCCAGGACCCTCATTCAGGTTGCCCCAGCAGGAGCAGCTCTTCCCTGTCCTTCCACAGCACTCCTCCGCCCCTGCCCATGCTGCAGCAGAGTCCTGCCTCGCTACCCCTGCCCGGGGTGCAGCAGGTGAATGGCCTGGCCAGGGTGGCAGGCAGCGGGCTGGGGGGAGGCACCACTGCCAGCCACAGCCTCTCCACGGTGCCCATGGTGGACGGCCTGATGGGGACCCTGGCAGGAGGCCAGCAGATGCCCATCAACGGGATCCTGGGGAATCTGAACGGAGCTCAGGCCGCCCAGCCTCCGAGCGCGCTGACGCAGGCGAGCGGGCCTCCGACCTTGCAGCTCTCCACCAGCCTGAGCAGGTGAGGATGGGGAGCTCGCGGGGACAGCCCTGCCCTCTCCAGCAGAAGCTTAGCACGGGGAGGGAGGGAGGCCCTATGTATGCAGGACCAAGACGGGCTGCGCTCACATTCCCTGCCCTGCTCCCCTTGCAGCATGCCCAGCCTGAGTCCCCTGACAGAGCAGCAGCGGCACGTCTTGCACCAACACGAACAACAGCTCCAGCAGCTTCAGCAGCTCCTGACTTCCCAGCCGCTTAATCCGGTAAGTGTGCCTGCTGGCACCTTTTATCTGATGAGCTGTTTAATGGGAAAGCCTCGGAGCAGAGAGCAAAATTTAGGGCTTCCTCCTTCACATGAATCCCCTGCCCACAGGGCTGCAAGAGTCATGTGCCTTTTCCTTGGCTCTGGGCTGCTGTGGGTGGAGTGAGGAGAAAAGCTTTAGGCAGGAAGGTGCGGCACCTCCTGGAGGGAGGGAGATGGGGATTTGAACTTTTTTGTACAAAGGAAAAAATTTAATCTGGGTTTCCCACATCCTGAGGGTGTGAGAACATGGTAAGGCTAAGCCACCACAAAATCAGGCGTGCTGTTACCTCCTCCAGCCATCTTTGAATGCAAATCATGTCTGCTCCTGCTGCCAGAGCACACTGGTCTCTGGGCTTGCAGATGTGCTGAGGCCCACAGGAGAAGAGGAACTTGCTTGAGGACACTACTTGAGTTTAGAAAGAGATATGCACCAAACTGCTTAGTCCTGAGGCAGGTGAGCTGTGTCTGTGCACATTAACATGGTGAACTGGAGATGCCAGGGAGACTTGTAACGTGCAGGTGGCTGAGGACTTTGGGGTCAGAAAAAGGATCAGGCAGCTGTTCTGAGGATCTTGGCTCTTTGCCTGCATCCTCGCGGGTAAAACAGCAGCCCCATCCCAGGCTGTTGTGGGAATGGCTGCACGGATAGATGGTAAACAAGCCCCTGAGTGTGTAAGAACCGCATTCACTTGCCCTGCAGAAACCTGTGGTGTCCCCCTCCCCTGCGGTGGAGTTGCACGGGAGTGCTAACAGTTCCCATCAATGAAGCTGTGCTCATTTATATCTCCCATGAACTTGGCCCATTGCTTTGGATAGATTTCTGGGTCAGGCTATTTATAACCCAGGAAAAGCAAATTTCAAAGGGCTTCTCTTTACAGCAGCTGATGTCACCGTGTCATCAGCTGCATCCCTGTGGGTACGGGAACAATGTCAGCTCTCAGCCTGCCGCATTGGTCGATGGTTGCTATAGTGATTTCCGCAGTTTGGTTGGATTCGAGGGCGTCCCTCTGGGTGCAGGTGAGCTGTGGCCCTTGTCCCCCCGAGTCCGGCTCACCTACACTGACCCTGTGGGTCAGGGCCGAGCTGTGAAGTGGGATGGGCTGGGGAAGGAAATTAGCAGCCAATCTAGAAATTCAGGATAGTGAATGCCACAGACTTAAAATCCATGAGTTGATTGATTGGAAAGAGCTGAGTAGAATTGTGTGCCTGCAGGTGTCTTAGTGAGCGTTAGCTAATCCTACGCTTCGTGAAACAACAGGGTTGGAAAGGTCATAAGCACAGGCTGTTAATGAACACAAGACAGACTGTTCCTCTCTCTACCTATAGAGATGTGATCAAGGGGACTTTCTCCCTGTCCCCAGTAGCATTGCCTGGGATGGAGTGTGCCCATGTGTCTCCTGGCTCCTTTGTATTAGGTGTTGCCTCTTCCTGAGCCCTTTATCCCTCCTTTGACTTCTCTTCCTCACCTTTCCCTGCAGGAGCAGCAGGCCCTGGTGTTCCAGATGATGCAGCAAATCCAGCAGAAGAGGGAGCTGCAGCGGCTGCAGATGACAAGCTCGTCCCAGCTGTCCATGACCAGCCTCCTGGCAGCCACCTCTGCCCCCCTGCACTCCAGCACCAGCGCCCTGATGACCTCGGCCCCCCAGCCGCCCCCCAGCAGCAGCTCTCTCCTGGCCTCCCTCTCCCCCCAGCAGCTCAACCCTAGCAATGCCCTCATGGCCCCCCAGGCCACCCCACCGCTCAGCACTCCTGGGAACAGCCTCCTGGCTTCGGGGACAGGCATCCCACCCGTCCTTACAGCACAGACTAACCCGTTTCTCAACCTGCAGGCTGATGGCAACACCCCGAAAGGAACGGTGCGTATGCTGCTAGCACTACCCTAACCCCACTGAGCTCGTGGTGCTAGGCGCTGTACAGACCCGGGGAGAGACAGTCTGCGCTACGGTTAACTTGGGGGAGCAAGGGCACCGCTTAGGCAACAGAGCCAGAATGCTCCACTGGCTTTGCTGCATCCCTGAGTAGCCAGTGTCACGTCCTGATCCTACCTCCAAGGACTTCTGTAGGGCCCAGACAGGGTCGCGGGTAGGCACAGAGGCTCCCAAGGTGCCCTTCCGTGTGTGTGTGTGTGTGTGTGCAGACACACACCAGACCTGCTGCAGAAGCAAGGCAGAGACAGGCCGTAGATTTGTCTCCGTTAACCCTAGGACTTGGATGGGACAATGTGCCCCTGGCAGTGCTGGCCCTATTGGAGCCTCGTGATGAAATACGAAGGTGACTGCATGTTGAAACCCAGGGTTTAGAAGGAATCTTGCACCCAAGAGGAGAGGTTGTGAAGAGGTTTACAGCCTCTCTGTAAAGCAGCCTTGTACTGGAGCACCAGTGTCTAGGGACTGATGGTGTGATACTTTCATCTCTCCTCCATCCCTCCCCTGGCCTATACCTGTACCCAGAAGGTCCAGCCCTGGTTGGAGACATTTAGGAGCCAAAGGCCAGGGTTGAGGGGCCAGTTCGGCCTGAACTGGGCAGAGGGGAAACCTGGGGCTCCCGTGTCTCCGTTGATCTCGGAGGAGCCTGAGAGTTCGCGCTGAGCAGGGCCAGGTCTGCAGCACAGCAGGGCTCTCTGCTTCTGCTCCCTCGTGTTGCTGCCCGTCCAGTACTGATACCTGTCTCCTCTGCGTCTCTTTTTCTGTTTGTTTTTTAAAGAGCATGAATGAAAAGGGAGCTCCTCTTACCCAGGACAAGGGCTAAGCTCCCCCCTCACCCCGAACAAACCAGCAGCCAACTCCTCTCAGCCAGGGGAATGTGGCTTTCCACAGTCAACTTTGATACTGTTAGAGCAATGAGCACAAGGCTTCCAAGAAGCATTTCCTGCCGCTGGGCAATGCCAAGAGGTGCTTTGGAAGACAGTACGTCTCTGACCAAGCCCTGGTATCGGGAGGAGCGAAGGTGGGGGGCTGCCTGCCGCCCTGGTCCATGCCACACATGCTCAAAGTGAAGCTGTGTTTCCGTGCAGAGTGGAGGAGAGAGTTAACACCAGATGCCTGCCAGTCTCCTCCCTGCCGTGAGCGCGAGCGTGTGTTCACGTGTGGGTAGCCCCCCAGGCCGAGGCACTAGAGACCATCGAGCATCCTTGGCCAAGACCTTGGTGGAGGGAGGCCCCTCTGCTGAGGACTCCTTTCTGCACAGTGCAGAGGAATGTGGCAGTGCCCTCGGAGGCAGCACTGGATGTGACGCAGCTGGGGAAGTGGGACGTGGTGGCAGTGCCTACGTGGTCTGCTTCGCCCAGATGGGGAGGTTAAGAAGAAGTCCTGTAGCTGAGATTTCTCACCTGCTTTTCATCTGCTGGGTTCTTAGGATGCTCTTCTCTCTATAGCCATCATATGAAGCCCTGACACCTCAGCTGGATCCAAACCCAGCCTGAAAAGACACAAGCAGTGGAGCGATGGGTAAGGACTGGTGCTTGGGGAGGAGGTGATAGCCACCTACTTCTTTAAAGGACATTGCCACATCTGCTCTGCCAGCTGCTGTCAGTTCGGTGCTGTACTTCTCACGTGAAAAGCACACTCCTGCTCCTTGTGCCATCTCTCACTCTTTCCTTCCAAGATTTCCAAAGGCTAAAATTTCAGCTTGCAAAAAGGGGCTGTAGCCAGTATTACCCCTGTCGTAGCCAACTTCAGAAGGTGCATCTGAACCTGGCAGTTGTTTCCCAGGCCTAAGCTGGGAGATAGAAATGTGTGTGGAGAAGAGAGAATCCCAAATCCGGTACTTGTTCTTTCTTACCCACCACAATCACTCCAGTCTGGCAAAACCACGTTCTTCCACTGGTCTTGGGCACTTCAGAAAAGGGATCTCCAAGCAATGGGACAATTACCAGTCTCCTGAGCTAGGACATCGGACCCTTCGTTGTTCTCCACCTTTTGACCTTAACTCCGTCTTGTAGCCTGGAACCTCAGCAATGAAATCGGCTTCCTCTGAGCTTGGATGTGATGGATTGATTGAAGGACAGGTGGGGCAGCTCTGGGGGAAGGGGAACATCTACGTCAAACGTACAAATGCCCCTTCTTTTCCTTATCCGCTGGTTAAACCCAGAGCTCCTGGGGGCAGGTGGGAAGACTCCAGCTAATAGAAACTCTGAGGGTCTTAAAAACAAAAACAAAAACAAACAAAAAAAATTGTCAGACCTTAATGGATATTTTTCAGCACATTCCCACTGCCTCTAACTAGTTTGCACTATTCAAATTTGTCAGCAGTGGGTCTGTGCTGATAGTACTAGAAAAGCTTGTTATAGGCAAGACTCATCTGCTAAATATCTTTCTTTCTTTTAATTTTATTTTCTTTTCTTTCTTTTCTTTTTTTTTGTGTGTGTGTTTGGAAGATTGTCACCACAATGGTTGAATAAGGCTAAAAGGAGAGAAAATACCTTTCTGATCTCAGCCTCCAGTTCTGTGAACTGGGCAGAACACTGCTGTCTGCTCAGAAATATATATATATATTATATATATATAATTTTTTTTTTATAAAGAAAAGCTAATGTTTTAACAAGGTTAAGAAGCTATTGGAAAGATGGAGATGGCAGCTAAAAGTGGAAATGCAGGAGAAAAAAAAAAAGGTCTGCCTTCCTTGTGGTCTCTGCAGCACAGACCTAGAGAGGAGCACTGAACTGTGGCTCTTGCTGACACATTCCCTGTCCCCAGCCACCTCCCGAGTAAGTCACGGGCTGAGCTGTGCCGCCTTCCATCCGCCTGGTACTTACAAACTGTGAATGAGATCTTTCAGTTGCAAATGGTTTGACTCTAATTTTCGCTCCCTATCCCCGAAATTGCTCTGGCACAACTGTGTGCTTGCACTTTTTTTTAAATTTTTTTTTTTTCTTTTTCCTCCCCCAGCTGTGTTGTCCCCCCTCCCCTCTGCGCCACGCAAACCGCCCCGGCGCAGAGACCCTCTGCTCAGTGCAGGATCCGTTTCTGCGGTGGGGGTCTTGCCTTGCTGCCCCTCCACATGTGAGGAGTCTTAGGCTTGAAAGTAACACGCAGAATGGCTGTTTCAGGGCTGCCGTGCTAAATTCAGCCCTGAAGTGCCCTGTTTGTGCGTGTGATGGCTGCGTGGACGTGAAGGCTGTACCTGCCAACCTTTGGCAAGCAACAGGTCCTTGGGATTTGGGAACAGATATTTCTTAGTGCTGGTTTGGGTCAGCAAGATGATGGACAGAAGTGTTAGGGGTGAAACAGTGGCTGTTAAATGTGCAAATGTGGTCTCTGCCAGCTGCTTGCCCAGCTGTGTTTGTCTGGGGTTTGATTTTTATTTTATTTTTTATATTTTTACTCTTAAGGTCCCAAATTTGCCTTGCCACCTGTTTTGCTGTCACGCTGACCATCAGCACGGCCTTCAGACCAATCTGTAGCCACAAGGGCCTGACATCGTGCCCAGACCTGGTCAAACTCTTCCAAAATTTAACCACATTTCACGCCCTGAAATTAGAAACACGCCAGTACCAGGAAGAGAGGGGATGGGAAGGAGGGAAGGCTGGTTGGCATCTATCCCTTGTGTAGCGAGTCATAGTACAACATGCGTTGTCTCCCAGGACAAACAAAAACCACGTTCAGATCAGTGGTTTGGTGCCCAAATCCCTGGGCAACAACAGAAAACTTGCAGGGGGTCAGTGAGAGGTACTTAATGGTGCGTTTGCAGTCCGGAGGCTGAAACGTGCTGTATGGGGCTCCTCACTGCTACTGGGAAAATATTTGGGAGCCCACGCATCGGAATAGGTTGGAAATCGAGGACTGAATTCAAGGAATCGGTTTTCTAGGCAGGATCGTTGTTAAAAGCAGGGAGGGCTGAGCTACACCGCGTCCCTGGTTCCCCTCTGCTCTGTGCTGGCCATGCCATTGATTTTTGTTGGTGGCAGGAGTTTGAGTGGCAGGAGTTTGAGTACAAAGCCCCTCTGCTCTCCGGGGCTTTCTGGAGCAGGGAGGGATGAGGCTGGAGAGGACGAGCAGGGGAAGAGACATATAGCACTTACACATTTCTCTGACATCTTCCAAAGGCGCCCGGTCCCTTTGAAGTGTGCTCCTTGTCTAATCGCCTCAACCTGTCCCAGAGCCAAAGGTCCCTTTGGCAGGTTGAGGGGAGAAGAAGGGGGCACTGCTGGAAGGTCGACATTAAACATTTGTATCTCTGTGAAAAAGAGGGAGAGCAGGGGAAAGCAAAAATAAAAGCTAAAGATTATCTGTGTTTCAGTTGCACTGGGGTACGTTTCTTTACCCGTTTTGATGCTAATGTCTCACTTAGTATGTTGCATGTGTCTTTTTTGTTTTGATTTGTTTTTTTATTAAATAAAAGAGAAAAATGTGTATATTTTTGGCAATTTAAGGTAATGTAGCTAAGATATATTTTTTTCACGCTGCTTGACTGTTCTTTATTATAATAAATAATATTAATATTAATATCAAAGACTTTTTTAATACAGCTAGGGTTTCAAAATTTAAATGAGAATAGGGTCTTGTGGGATTAACTTCCTGTGGCTGTGCTGAGGTCCCGTTGCCCGCAGTGCACACGGATGCACACTCCGATGCTCTCGAGGAGGCAGGAGCGAGGCCCGGGGAGGGTTTCTCAGCCTGGCTCCTTCCTGGCTTTGCATCTCGGGAATGAAGGGAGACCAGGGCGAGGGAGGAGCAGTTGGTTGTTGTTTCATGAGCGAAAAGGTCATTCCCCCGCTCCCAAGAACAGCGATAGCCCCTGCTGATCAGCAGAGATGCCCAAAACCAAACTCATTGACCTTGTAAGCTTTCCAGCTGGCTTCTCAGTCCTCCCCTTTCCCAAGAGTTTGTTTCTCCTAAGCACCAAAGGGAAGGGCTTGCGGTGTTTCTGCTTTGGTCTGTTTTTCTCCCAAACAGCCCTGCACAGCTGGGTGATGAGGTCTCTTCAAAATATGGTTTGGAGACATGTCCTGCTCGTGAGAAAACCAGCTCCCACTCCAGTGCTCAGCTCTTAGATCTGGCTTGGCACTTCAATGGGTCATGCTTCAAAACTGCATGTTTTTCTGTCTCGTAGCCCACAGGCTCCATGGTTCTGCCTTCTCCTTCTGCTTTTAAATCTGAAGCTGGTTTTATTGACCTTTTGTTTTTCCCCAGCCATGTGTGCCCACATCCCATCAACGAGGTGAACTCTGCTTGCCTTCTGGGTTCACAGGGCTCCTTTAAAAGGCCCAGGAGAAGTTCTCCCCCAGCACCTGATTCTTCTGCAGGGCTTTTCTCGCTCTCGTTGACCAGCAGTCAGCATTGCACCTGGGGGGGAGGATATTGGAGGCCAAAGAATTTGCCCAGGTTTCTCCAGACAGCCCGAGAGCTGTCAGGAAGGGAGTGCAGAGTGAACTGGAGACACAGGAGTTGATAGGTTTGGGTCATCCAGAGGCAGCAGAGTTTGGCATGTAATGGCTGGTCTTGCAGAGTTGGATCATCAAATGCTCTGGGTTGTTGGAGGAAACTTTCAGCTGTTTTTTGAAGGGAAAAGGAGGTTTGGTGTCTGGTTCTGAGGACGTGGTTGCTCTCTGCAGTAGCTGGTAGCTGCAAAGCCTCCTCTTCTGTGCCTGTTTGTGGTTAGTGCCAGGGTGCAGGCTGGGAGGGAGACGCAGGGGATGCCTGTGCAGCAGCAGGGTCATAGATCCAGTTCTGCTGTGTTTCTTGGAGCCCTGAAACGTGAAAAAAAAAAAAAAAAAAGATTAATATTTCTGCAGAGTTATGTTGGCTTGTTTCTGGCATGGTTCTCCTCTTTCCACTGCTTGGCTCTTGGTAGCGTGTCTGTTCCTGTTTTGCATGGATGGGGACTGGAGAGACATGAGAGGAAGGTGCTGAGCAATGTTCAGTGGTTTTGTACCAGGTCATGGCATCTTCTTGGATCAGGATAATGGGAGAAACACATCTGTAGCAGGTGCCTGAAACGCAGCTGTCCGAGCAATCCTACGCAGAGCCCCTCTCTTCCACAGGCCTCCTCTGCTCCAGGTCTCTCCCAACCGGTGACGAGTGTCCCCTGGATGTAGCTCTGGTATGAACGGGGGGGGCTCCCTTGGCCCTGGCACCCACCGAACTCTGCAAACCTCTGGTTTTCTCTCTGTTTCCACGCTGGCACATGTGCTCTAGCTGCGAGCTGGCTGTCCCCGCGGGACGGGGCTGGTTCAGACTCCGGCACCGTCCGCGCAGACTACATGGCTGCAGATGGCCTGAGCCCCTTGGCTCCGTACCAAAGACAATATAGACAGAGATGAGGTCTTCTCACATGCTCAGTAGAAGACTCCAGAGAAGACATACCAAGCAGATGGTGTCATTCTCTTTGGGGTGAAATGTTCAGGCTAGTTGGCAGGGTGAGAGGTGACCGATACGTCTGAAGCGAGCGGGGATCCAGCCCGCTGCGGCGGCGGAGGGTGTCCCTCGGGAGCTCAGAACAGGCGGCGGTTGTTTGCCGTGACCGGTGGATTGGCTTGAGGACACAGAAGCTTTCCTGCTGCAGAGAAGGACATCTGCCTGAGGGCTTCTCTGTTCGGTGCAAGTCCATCCTTCGGTCTAAAGTGTCCTGCCTGTCCCCGAGACGTCTCCGAAGGACAGCGTAGCCGTGGCTTGCACCAGGGCCCAGCTGTACACAGCAGCGGTGCCAGTCGCTGCACAAACCTTTCAAGTTAAAGCCCGGTTTGTTTGCACGCCGCTCTCCAGAGCATGCGTCACCCCATCCAGATGGTGATAAGGGCTTTGCTCTGCTTTGTGTTTGCTGTTAAGGAGACCTGCGTCATCTGCTAGGTTCCAGCCTGGACGGGGCTGAGCAGGCAGCCCTGTGCCCAAAGTGGTTTTTCAAGGGCTCTCTTCCAGCCCAGCCAGTCCGTCAGAGCTGGCAGCTCATGCTGCTCTGTTATTTACCGTTGCCCTTGGTATATGCTGTGCTGTGCGGTTTCTTAAACCCACATAAGTAAAAATAATCAAGTGCCTGTGATCAAAACAGCCTTGAGGCAGGGAGTTGAATGGGTCCCTGGTGCCTCTCCATTGTGCATTTAGTTTAAGAAATGGGAGTTGTCATAAAGGCTGTAGATGTCACCTTTGCAGGAAAGGGTGAAGTAGCAATAATTTTAATAGTAACTTTGCAGCAGCAGATCTGAAACTGCAATTCAGAGGTGTCGTCTCGTCTCCTGTTTTCCAGATGGGGAAGCAGAGGCACAGAGAGGACTAATTTGCTGAGGAGCCAGGTCTCCTGTGCTTTGTTCTTCCCTCCCCTGCCCAGAAAAGGGACCCCAGCTCTGTGGTACCCACCAGTGGGAAGCGTGGGCTCCTGGGTGTCCCATGTGGCTTCAGTCCTGCAGGGAAGCTTCTTGGGACCATGGGGTCCAGAGAGAGCCCAAGAGCTCATAAACTTGTGCAGCTGCCAGCCCTTCTGGTCTTTATAGCGGCGCGTAATGGGCACAGCCCGGCTCTGGCTGTGACTCTCCGTGTCCATCAGGGCAATTGCTGCTGTGTGGGGGCAGCGAGGGCAGGTGGAACCTTTCCTTTGGCTCCGTGGGTTTTGTGTGAGGATCCTCGGCACAGAAAATCCCATCCTAACCCACTGCTGCCTGCCTCAGGACATCAGACCTGGGGCATCGCTGCGGTGGGAGCTGCGGGGTGCGGATGGGGGGGTTAGATGGGTGGGAGCAGCAGCAGCACTACAAAGAAAGGATTTTTTTTTTTTTTTTTTTTTGCTGGTGAGACCTTTGGCGAGGTTGTGCTCAGAGGGAGGGTTTGGTTTAGGCTCAGCCAAACCCCCACACCCCCATTTATCCCTTCCCTCCCTGGTGTATGTGGTGGAGCCGCTCTGCCTGGACAGGTCCCCCCCTTGCAGCTCCCTGCCGCAAACCCACTGCTCAAACTGGAGTAACGTCTGGCCTGATGGAGGGAGGGAAGTTTTATGTGGGTTTTTTTTAACTGATATTTCAAAATTTATCAGAATTTGAGGGCATTGATTTGTGCTACCAATGGTTAAAAAGTAGGAAAATGGGAAAACTCTGTTTAGTTGACGATTATAATTTTAATTTTGAAAAGTCATCAATATCCTGCCCAGCAGCGCCGATCTGTGACTGCGCTCCAAATTACATGTGACATCACAGCTAAAGGGTAAAGCGCAGAAAACCCCTCCAGGGCCTGGTTTGTATATTTAATTTAAGCAGCAAATGCAAAGTTTTAGCACCTGCCTGGGCCGTAGGGAGCCTCTGCTGACGCCCATCCGCGGATGCAGCCTCTGCAAGACAGTTTAATCAAAAAGTGCTTGCAGACCTAAACGCCGCAGTGAGCGGGAGGGTCTGGGATCCAGGTTATGGGGGGATCAAACTAAACGATCGGCTGCAGACAGATCCCTTCGTAGGCACGGCCAGGGGTGTTCCTGCCCCTTGGTAGCTGTTTGGTCCTACTGCTTAGGAAAGCGGGGAAGCTGGAGAGGTCTGTCCCTGTTCAGGACAGCCCCTGCCCATGTGCACAGCCTGGATTTCGGAAGGGTTTAAGCACATCCTCGGAGTTAGGAGGGGTCCCCGCGGCAGAGCCGGTCTCGAGTGGGCCAAAGGGGCCCGTGGAAAAGGGATCATGAGCACAAGAGAGTGATGAGAGAAGCAGCAAGTTGCAAACACAAGAGCATAAACATATAAGCAGATATTTGTATGGTTTTTCCTAAGAAACTGTTTTTATTTGAAAACTACATGGCCAGATTTGTAGCTGGGAATGTACGTACTTTCTTACATATTTGTACAACTGATGCATGTCGGCGTCTTCCGCGCTCACTGCGGGGGACTCAAGGGGAGGATGCTTTCCATTTTAATTTCTTCCTAAGGACAAAAACCGATTCAGGTGCTAAGGGCAGCAGGATCTCTTAGACAGAAAACTGCTCCTGTTTACCCTTCTTCTGTCTTCAGTGGGTAAGGAAGTCAGCGAGCCTCGTTTTCTCTCCATTGTGTATAACACAAACAACAGCTTTGTATCATTAATGTATTTGTATGACTGAGAAATTGCCAGAGTCCTTGTTCTTTTTATTAAAAGAATGTTTTCAAAAAAATAAAAAGTAGGCTAAAAAGATCCACTTCCCTGTCTGCTCGTTTTCTCGATGTTTCTGGACAGACACGACGCTCAGCCCCGCTCACTGTGCCTCGGAGGAACGAGGGAGCGCAGCAGCTCCCAAACGACTTGCAGACCACCGGTAATCTGGAAAGCCCAACCCATGGCCCGCAGCTGGGCTGCAGAGCGGTATTAAACAGAGAATTTACAACCTCCTCCGTTAAAAATGTGCAGAGGTGGATGTTTGGAAGTCTCCAAGTACTGCTGTGAGCTGAGGCACTGAACCTGGGGCTTGAGGTTTGGAAGTCGCTGCCCGGAGGGGAATTTTCTCCCCCTGCCCTTGGGACGGCAGCGCTGGGGGTGAGTCCTTGGGGGGGGGCACTGTAGAAAGGAAGATAAAATGGCCTTGGGTTGGACGTTGGGTTTAACACCTCTACAGGGTGATGCACGTGGTGCCTGGATCACACCCTCGCTCCCATTGCACTGGGAAGCTGGGATGCTGGGAGCTGACCGTGGGCATCCCCCCATGCAGGACACGCGGTGGCCGGGGGGCCGTGACCCCCCCCCGGGGCCGGGTGGGATCCTGCCCGTGGGGCCGGCTCGCCGTGGAGCGCTCCCCCTCCGGCGCGCGGCCATCTGCAGAGCTAAATCATTTCAGCTGTCAAAAAAAGCCAATTTTTCCCAGTAGTTAAATGTTTAAAAAAAAGAAAGGGGGGTGGGGTGGGGGGGAGAGTCCAAACCTTTGATGCTTAAAAGATGAATTTCCAGGGAAGGGGAAGAGCCCACATTTGGCGAGCAGAGGGACATCAACACCCCCCTGGCTGCAGTTCCACGGGGGGGGGCCGGGGCGAACCCCCCCAAAACCGGCGGGGGGGGGGGGGCAAGATGGGGGGGGGGGGCAGCACCAAAGGGCTCTGCAGGCCCAGAGCCCGGGTTGATCGGGCACCCCGGGGTGGGCTTCAGGGATCCGTGCGAGCATCCGTGGAAGTGGGAACCTTTCTGCAGCGAGCAACCGAGCTCCCGCCGAGCCCGCCCGCCCCGGCTCTTCCGGCGGGGCCGGGAGGAGGAGCCGGTCCCGGGGAAGGTGACCCGGTTGACGGTGGCGGCGGGGAGGGGGGGGGGGGGGGAAGGAATTGAGTTGGGCCATGCCGCTGCTGAGACCGGCTGCGCTTGTGACACTGATGAGAGGCGCGGGGAACGGCGGGCGGCGGGCGGGAAGCGGGGGCGTCCGCCGGTGCCGGGATTCGCCGGGGGTTTTGCAGATCCCTTCGCTTTTTTCAGCCCCCCAGGTACGACGGTGTTCGGCCCCCCCGCAGCCGGTGATCGCCGCCAAGCAGCCGTTCCCGGTGGAGCTGAAGGCGGGGAAGAAGTACGCCTGGTGCGCCTGCGGGCACAGCAAGAACCAGGTCGGACCGGGAACCGGGGGGGCGGGGGGGGGGTCCGGACCCCCCAACCCCGCCGCCGGCTGGGATGCACGGGGGGATGCGGACGGGGATGGGGCAGGACCGGTCTCACGGGGACCCCCCCCGGTCCGGGGGAGGGCTTTGGGGGGAAGAGATGCTGTTGCCGTCCCGGGTGCTCCCGCAGCACCCCAATTCCCAGGGGATGCATGCAGCCGGGGGGGGGGAGAGGTCTGGGTGCAACAGCATGGTGCATGCTTCATGCCCAGTGGGGTGCAACAGCACAGCCCCCAGTCCAGCCAGGCACCCCCCAGCACCCCAAAATCCCCCCCTTTACCTCCTCTCCTTTTGCTTCGCAGCCTTTCTGCGACGGGGCCCACAAGAAAGCGGCCCCGGGGATCTCCCCGCTGCGCTTCATCCCGGAGGAGGACAAGACGGTCTGGCTGTGTGGGTGCAAGCGCACCCGCTCCCCCCCCCTATTGCGACGGCACCCACAAAGAAGAGGCCGTGCAGAGAGCCCAGCTCCCCACGCAACCCTGACACGGCTGCACCCCGCAGGGATGGAGGTCACAGAGCCCACGGGAGCTCGGGACCACGGGGATGTTGAGTCCTCTCTCAGGTTTGGGAGGAGATGCTCAGCTCCCATCCCAATTAACCTTAATTACTGAGCTCTGAGGGCTGCCACCAGCTGCAGCAAACCAGCCTCGCCCCACCACGGGGGCAGCGATTTTGCCTTCTGCCCGGCTGGGACCCTGCCAGGGATAACGAAGGCTTAGCAGTGGCTGCGGAAAAAAATAATCCACTGGATAATGGGACCTTCAGGAGTGGGTTTGCATTGCCAGAGCTGTGGGTGCCCACCGGGATGCGGGACGGAGGGAGCCGGGCGGATGCATCTGTACAGGCGGACGAAGGGAATGACAGTCTGCAGCATTTATTACATTTACAAAGCTGTATAGTTATACAAATGTTTAACCAATAACAATATATGAATATCAGAATATATTACAAGACATTAAAACATCGTACAGGATGCAAACATACAGAGCAATTTGGTTTGTACCATATAGGAAAAAACAGAAAACAAAACAACCCCCCCAAGAGTCCCACACAAACCCCAGACCGAGGCACTTCAGCTGCCTCCCTCAGTCCATTTTGGCCTATTTACAAGGAGAAAAGGGGTGTCAAAGTCGAGACAAATGCAGCCCCCCGACACGCTTCGAGCCCCTCATCCAGCCCCAGCCCGGGGATGGGGAAGAGAGAAACAAAAAGGGCCCCGCGGGGACCTTCCCGGGCCCCAACCCCAGTGCCCGGAGGGCAGCGGAGCCCGGGGCTGTGCTATAGCGAAGGTGCTGCTGTCAAGTCCGTGATGGGGGTGCAAGTACTTAAAAAAAAAAAAAAAATCATTAAAAAAAATTAAAAAACTACAATAACAACATCCCATGTTTCCTGACCTTTGGAGTCGGGCTGTTCATACAATTCCCGTGCCGCTTTCCTTTGGTTCTCACCGTGCCGTCGTGGGCGGCCGTAGCCGCTGCCTGGCCGTGGGGTGCCATCCGGGCGCTGCAGGCACTTGCTTATTTTTTGTCATTCACCCCCTTCCCCAGCAAGGGTAAGAGAGAAACCCCCGGGGTCTGTGCTCCCCGGGGCTCATGTGCTTTTTTTTTTTTGTCAATGTACAAAGTTGGTCCCTTCCCCGGAGCACGCGGGCAGCCGGCGATACCGGTGCCGCGCCGCTCCTGCCCAAAACATGGCAGCACCTTCCCACGCTCGCCCCTCACTGAAGCCTCCTGGCTAAAGGCACTGTAGTCTTATTTTTTTTATTTTATTTTTTTAAAAACCCAATGTGGGGACAGGAGAAGGTAGGAAGGACGGGGGGGGAATAAAAATAAATGCTCTGAAATGTGGCGTTGAAGCCATGGAGGTGAGTGGGGAGCCAGCAACGTGGGGGTCCTGTGCCCCCCCTCCCTGCCTGGGCAGGGCAGTGGCATTTGAAGCCCCTGGGTCCCACGCAGACTCACCCAGCGCTGCCAAAGCAGCCTCCAACCATTTAGATGCCCCCAGCCAAAATTTCCCATCAGTGCCCGGAGCCGTTGGCACCCAGCGCTGCCCGTCTGCCCCGGGGAGGAGAAACCAATGTTCAGCGGGGCTTGTGCTCCCACCCCCGGTACGGCTGGCCCTTCACCACCAAGTTGCAAGCATAGTTTTTTTAAGCTGGGGAAAAAAAAAAAAACAAAACCCAAACTACTTACTGTGCATAAAGGGAAGCGTCTGTGTGAGGCTTTGCTAGATCAGAGCCTGAAACACCATCCAGAGACCACACAGCGAAAGCAAAAAAGAGACAGAAACGTGTACGGCGAGGCAAAGCTGAGGGGGGGGGCAACACTGGCAAGTGATGCTCGATGCCAACAAATGGACCACTGGTCCCAGCTGGCCACAGGCACCATGTTATCAAACCTGGTGCCATAAAATCCCCAAATAAACACAAAAAAGCAAAACATCACAGGGCACGGCGGGGCTGGGGGGCAGTTTTTTGGCTTCTGTGCTTGGCCCTTACCTGTGCTTGGCCCTTACCTGTGCAGCTGGGAGTCCCCACTCACGGCCCCATCTCGCTCCGAGCAGGCGCGAGGGGAGAGGGATGGGGAGGAGAGTGAAAAGCGTTAGAGAAAACGAGCAAGGAAGGCGGCAGCGCCTGCATGGCTCCCAGCTCCGGCATGCAGCTTACATAAGTTAAGACAAAAATTAAAAAAAAAAAACAAACAACAAAAAACATTTAAAAATATTCAACCACATTTATGTGTCTTATTTGCATTTTAAATTAATCTGGTCAATCAATAGAAAATAAGTATGTATAATTTTTTTTTTCTCCCTATGTACACATATATATTTATATATGTATATATATAATATATATAGATATATAAAACCCAGCCAGGAGTCCCTGTTTCGTCATTGTTTAGGTCAAGGCGGAGGCCGTGCTGCCATTGACAGTCGTTTTGCGGCACCGGCTGGCGGCGGGCGGCAGCGGGGTGGCAGTTCGAGGTGCCGTTGAGCGCGGTGCCGGTACCGGCGGGGCCGCTGCCGGCGGTGGAACTGGGCGAGCCGTGGGATGGGGTACCGGGACTGGGCAGGGAGGAGGAGGTGGCGGGCAGCGTGGCGGGGCTGTGGGCTTTGTCGCTGACCGACTCGCACTCAGAGGCGCCGCTGGTGTTGGTGCACTCGGAGGTGGCCGGCTGGGACAGCTTGAGCCGTTTGCAGGCGGGTTGGACGCGGTATTTCAGCGGCAGGGGCCCGTTCTGCAAGCGGGAGAAGGGCAGACGCATGGCACCCGGCAACCCGTGGCACCCCGTGCCGGGACGGCACCGGCGTGCACCGCGTCACCGGCTGCCCACGGTGGCAGCGTGGCCGGGTGCCGGCCACCAGCCCTCCTGCCTGCCCTGGAGAAAGGGGGAGAAAAGCAGGTGCAGCCCCCCCGGCCTCCTAAAAAATCACACCTGGAACAAACACCTTTGTAAGGAGGGGGCATCCGGGGTTTTAATTTGTTGAAGTGCTCAAATTTTTAAGCTCTCCAGTTTTTAAGCTCTTCAATTAAGTTTTTTCAATTTTTAAATTTTTAAGTAAGTTCTTCAAATTTTTTCAGTTTTAAAGCTTTTTAATGCTTTTAGCCTTCCCCTAAAGGACTGCTTTTCCGAGCTTTTCTCCGAGACAAGCCCCAGTGCCGGTGCCCACAGCAGGGAAGGAGGCAGCTCCGCTTACCCTCCTCCAGGGATAGATGTAGGCGATGTCCATCAGGGTGTAATACTCCTTGAGGGGCTCGTCTTCGTAGAGGACTTCCACCTGGGGCAGGGGACAGTGTCAGTTGCCCGACACGGGGGCAGAGGCACCACCAGCCCCCCCCCCAAGCTGCTTATGGGGCATCGGGGCTTCTCCATCCCTGAGTGCCTCTCCCAGAGCCAGGGTCTGCCAGGGCTCCCAGCACTGCCCTTGCCAGAAACTGGAGCAAATTCAGTTTACATGCAACACGCCATAAGGGACGGATCCTGCCCCAGCGCCCACGCACTGGGGAGGCAAAGCCTGGGCTGCACAAAGCAGAGCCGTGATATTCGGGACCAAGCAAAGCACGGCGTATTTGCAGCGTGGGATGCAATATGGGATGGCCAAAATGGCATCAGCCCCTCTGAGCCCACCAGAGTGCACCGAGAGCCGGGCAGCGAGCGCGCCCCAGGCACACGCTCACCTTGTACTTGCTGGGAACGTCCATCTTGTTGCGGAGGAACTTGGCCAGGTGCATGACGGTCATCGCGGCGGGACAGCGCAGGAACCGCACCCCGTTCTTCTGGGGACGCAGCGGGAGGGGGCCGGGGGGAGAGGCGTTGCTGAGAGTCCGCCGTGCAATTAATGGGCAGTTCCCACCTCCTTCAGCAGACGGTTTGGGGGTGCCCTCCGGTCCGCCCCCACACCCCAAAAGCCCAGGAGGCAGCTGGACATGGAGGTCTCCATGCCATGGTCCCACCACACTCACCTTCTCCTTCTCCAGGTCCCCGTTCTCAACGGTCCCTTTCTTCTCCTCTCTGGGGGGAGGAAAGCAAACACAGGACAAAGTTTATGGAGGAATAAAAAGGCAGAGAGGAAAAATAACCCATCAGAAAGGCCATCCATGGAGCGGCTGCAAGGGGAACATCCAGTGACCTTCAGCCAAGCTCTGGCTTGGCCACCCCTGACCACGTACACGCCCAAGTTGCTGCATTTCCAATCCAGCACGTTGCAACCACTGCCCGGGCTGCCGCCTTCCCTGCCTCCTCTGAACCGCTGCTCCGGATGCCAATGACATCCTTGGAGGCCACCACCGGCACCAGGGATGCGGCAGCCCTTGGGCTCTGCTGCCTGGGAAGGAGCCTTGCCCTGCCTGCCCGGGGAGCGGTGATGCGGGGACCCCACTGCCATAGCAAGCACCCACGGAGGATGCAGGATGGGGAACCAGAGCAGATGGGTTTTGGGTTGCTCCTCCGTCCATTCAAGCACCCTGGGAGATACTGAGCTCCGAGCAGGGGCCGTGTCAGCCACCGCCACCTCACATCTCAGCTCCGTCTCCGGAGCGGGAAGAGAGGATGAGAGTTTATTCACAACCCCAAACCCAGGCAGAGGCTTAGGAGCAGCCAGAAAACGGTACCTTGACCCTTCGTAAAACTCTATGGACAGGCTAACGATCTCATCATCTGTCAGGTTCCCCTTGTCCTGCTCGGAGACTTCCCCGCGATCTTCATTGGACCCGTTGGGGACTGCGGGAGCAGAGGGAGGGAGAGGCTGAGCTGTTGCGGGGAGGCACAGCCAGGGTGAGGGGGGGTCCCCGGGGCTGACACTTACGCTCTGCCATGGGGTAGGCTGCGTAGAAGTCGCGCCGCCTCTTCATCTCATCTGTGGGAGAAGGGAGGAGGAAGGTGAGGGGGGAAAAAAATCACACCAAGGGGGAGATAGGTGCAAAGAGGGGAGCAAGAGGAAGCCCCGGACTGCCGAGCGCCTGCTCCCCGCCGGCAGCTCGAGCACGAGCTGCCTGGTGCAGACGGACCCGTAGGAGAGCAGTCGCTTTAGCAAGAGCAATCAAGTCATACCAGTAAAACCCTTGGAGCGGCTGCAAATCTGCTGCTGTGAGAATGCCTTTATGGCGGCTCGACTGTCCTCAGTCTTTCCACACCTGCAGACCCCCACACTTTTTCCCCCGAGGACGGGCAGGCACTTGGAGAGCAAATCCGCGGCTCCTGCTCCCAGCTTTGCTTTTCGTGGTTCCCCCCAGCAGCAGCCCCCGGGCTGCCGGAGTGTGGGATGGGCACTATCCGGACGGACCCATCCCTGTCCATTCACACCATGCATTTTCCTGCTGTCCCCATTACACGGGCAGGGGCGTGCGTGGGCAGTGCGAAATCCGGGGGACCGGTTTTGCTGGTGGGTGGGAGCGAGTTACAAACAACCCCAAACCCACACAATTATAATTGTCCATGGCTGTACCTTTGAAAAGCCCCGGGACCAGTTTGTACACTATGTCCTGTAGGGTTTTGTCCGACCTGGGGGAAAAAAAGAAACAGGAAAGGAGAGAGAAATCAGCTGGATTAGGGAACAGCTTGCTTCCTTGGGCTGCTGAAAGCTGCCCTGCACCATGTGCCCCCGGCCAGCCCAAATGCCGCTTCCCCCATCTCCCTCCTGGGAAACTCCCAGCACAAAGCCCCAACTCCCCATCCCATGGCGATGCCACAACCCTGTCTTGCAGGCAAACCTGTCCGCCCTTGCGCTCACTGCAAAGGGTTAACTCTGGAAAAAGAAAGAAAACCATTTCAAAAATCCTTGTAATTGCTAGGGATGATGACAGCAGGATTTTGGGGCCAGGATCCGTTTCAGTAGTCAAAATGATTACAAAAACACACTGAGAACTTAAAAAAAAATAATCTAAGATCAGCAAATGTTTCTGCAAGTTTTAATTTGCATCTAATTTTATTTTTGGACTTGGCTGCAGTTCAGGGCTCAGGCTTTCATTTCCCTCTTGTAAGGATGTTGTAAGGATGGCAGGACAGTGTCCAGTCAGGTTGCTATACAGGAAAGCAAAGTGGACTCCCTAAACTGTGAACATCTCAAGGCAGAATCTTCTAACGCACTCGAGGAACTGGAGAAGCTCGAGTCCCATCCTCAGCACAGAGCCGAGAATGGGATTTTGCTGAAGGCTTGGGCTTGGGACCCTGCAGGCAGGGCATCTGGCACAATTTAAAACCAGCAGCTCAGCCGAATTAAAAAAAAATCTCAAAAACAAAGCAAGAGCAGTGGGACTGGTGAAAAAGTAAATTATATCTGCAATTATTTCCATTTTAATAATAAGGCCTTTATTTTAAAGAAAAACAAATGACCATACCCTATATTATTTTTAGCCTAGCCGTGTCTTTTATCCCTAATTCCTTGGTGATGTCACACTGGTTCATGAGGCCCCGCTGTGATTTTATTTATAATACATACCCAGAGAATTTGCTTTATAATTTACAGCAAGCTAATGAAAAAGCAACCTCAGCCGCTTGATTGGCAGCTTAATTACCAGCCGGTCCCTGCTCTTGCATGAGTCAACCCCATTCAGCCCAGCACAGTGGCACTGGGTGGTGGCCGGGGGGACACAGGGGGGACACGGTGGCCAGGCGTGGGCAGCACCCTCAGCACCACCCAGCATCATGCCCGGGGCACGGGTGTTTCGGCGCTGCCGCGCCACCGCGGCTCTGGTTTGGGAAGCAAAGGGGAAAGCAAGCCCCTCATCGGTGCAGAGAGTTTTCTATGGCACCAGATCTGGATCAGGCCCCTGTCACCTGCGGCAGCACCTCTGCCCGCATGTGCCCCACATTTCCCACCGCCGGGACCAAACGGGAGGCGAAGGCACTGTGCCACCACGACAGCCGGGGTTCGGGGCCGCCGGCGCAGAGCTGCTCACGTGCGCGGTGCCCGTCTGCGGCGCGGGCGGCTGCGTATCCGTCTCCGCACGCAGACAGGGATGTTTTGGCGAGGGAGCCGTGGGAGCCAGAGTGTAAATATTTCATAGTCAACCGGGGGGGGAAGGGGAAGGCGGAAAAAGTGTTACTACAGAAACAGATTTACACGGAAGAGGCTAAAAAAAAGGAGGATAAAAAAAAAGCCGAGTGATGTATTGCAGCCTTTCATGGTTTCTATGCCAACCACCTGCAGAGCCAATTCCACAACTGACGGGACATGTCTGGCTTTCCCCAGCCAGACGCGGGGCCGGGGCAGAGCCGGCACGAAGCCAACACCACCGTGGCCGGGCACCCTTTCACCTGCGCTGCCGTGAGCCCACCCTGGCATCCCCCAAGGGACATGGCACCATCCCCACGGGGGAAAGAGCAGGGAGTTAGAAAACACAGGCGGGTCCCAGGTTAAACTGCGCACGGTGGGGCTGCAGGGACGGATGGATGGACGTCTGTGGTCTGGGATGCGCAGGGATGGGCACAGGCAGCCCCTGCTCTGGCTGGCACCCACCCCAGCCTCCTCCTCCTGCCACAGAAGAGATGTCCCAGGGTCCTGTTCCCTCCATGGTGGCATTTCCCACTGTCCCTGTTCCCCTTCCACCCGGAGAGCCCCCCAGATCCCCACTGCTGTGGGGTGCGGGGTCAGGAGCAGAGAGGTTTCATGCTGCAAGAGGTACAATGGTCCCTGCTCAGCTGCACCATCATGAACCTGGGCTGGCCGCAGAGCCCTGCTCCCCATCCCGGGGTGCTCAGGGCTACACCCTAGAGCAGGCACAGGCTGCACCGACACGGGGCCGGGGCTTGGCACCACGCAGGGGCATGGCATGCGGGGAGCCCGCAAAGCTCACCTGATGCTGAGGAGGGGTCTGGTTTTGTGCACTTGGACATCACACATGGGGCAGTACTTGTTCGTCTCCAGGTACCGAACAATGCAGGTTTTGCAGACTGTGGGGAAAGACTCGGCATGAGCAGATGGACAGACGGACGAGGGGGCAGAGCCCCTGTGCCAGCCCAGCAAAGCAGCCCTCACCCCCGCACTGGCTCGGGGCTGGGACCCCTGCTCGCTTGTCCCGGTCTGGCCCCATCCATGACCCCACAGCTCCATGCGGCAGCAATGCCTGATGCAGGATGGGTTTGGGCACTGCAGGAGGGTCTTGGTGCAGCACGGCCACCCTTCCCGGGGCTCGGGGTACCCCACGTGCAGCACGGCCCCGGCCGGGAGCCCAGGACACTCACAGGAGTGCAGACACTCCACAATGGTGGTGGCGTCTATGAAGTAGCCGCCGCACAAGGCGCACATCAGGTGGGGGTTGAGCTCGGTGATCTTTATCCTGGTGGTCCTGTGCATTTTGGAGCAGCGCCGCGGCGGATCCTCCCTGCAGGGAAACACCCAGGGCCACCATTAACGGCCACTTCGTGCAAGGACGGGACCCGTGGGACCCACTTCACCCTTGAAGGAACAAATCCAGAGCAGGGTGGGGGTGCCTGACACTCCCCCTGATGTGCCATGCTTCGCCCCGAGAGCACTGGGGCAGCCCCAGCCCCGCACCCTGCCAGCCCCGCGGGTGCGCGAGCAGCACCCGCACATCTCCCGATGCAGGTCCTGGTCCTGGGCACTGCCCAGCTGCCTTTGCCTCATGTTTGCATCTTCCTGGGGGTGCCCGAGTGGGTCCCCACCATGCCAAGTCACCTCTGAGAGGGGACAAATCACCCCTGTTAGCCAGCCCCTTGCCTGCAGCTCCCCGGGCTGTGCACGCACACATACACACACACAAAGTGTATTTTTGTTTTGTTCGATGGAAAAGGTATTTTCAGCCACTGCCTCGCGGTTTCTATAGAAACTCCCGAGTCCGGTGTCGGCCACCTGCCCACGGCCAGGAGCACCCGCAGCACCTGCGTGTGTGGGTGTGCGGGGCTGGGTGTGCACACAAGGTACGGGCAGCGTCCCGCGGCGTGGGGCGCAGACGTGGGGGAATCGCTGCCTGCCCGCTCCGGCACTTCCACGTTTACAATGGGAGACGGTAGAGCCGGAGCCCGAAATCGCTGCAGTTTTATTGTTTCCATGGCAACCCCGATACTTGGAGAGGAGCCAGAATATTATTACAACCATCCGAGGCGAGGGGGAAAGGGGAGAAGAAACCCTGGGTTTGTGTAAATGAGCGTGGGCGCGATGGCAGAGCCAGGGTGTGCCGACAGCAACACCCGTACGTACCCACAACCCCACCCACCCCGAGGGAGACACACACACGCACGTGTGTGTACACACATACGACACCTACATGCTCGTATCCCCTACGTGCACACAGGCGAAGATACACACGCACACGCTTGCACCCCTGCGGTACAGGCGCTCGCACGGGGCCAGGCACGAAGCGCTGTCACCGGCTGCCCGACACGGGGCCAGGCCCTTCGCAGACACCCCGCAGCCGACAACCAGACAACGGCCGAGACAACCGCCGAAGGCACAACGGCTGCGGTGCGGGTACCACGACCGGGCGAGGAACGGGGTGAACCCCGCACCCAGGGAGAAAACAGGGTTGCACGCGTGTGTGTGCGTGTACAGGAGCGTGTGTGCGTGCAGGGGTGCGCACGCCGGGTGGGTGTGCGCAGGGCTGTGCGTGCGAGGCTGTGGTTTTTTGCGCGTGCAGGGGTGTGTGCTCGGGGCTCTGCGATGGAGTGGTGCGTGCAGGGGTGTTTGTACGACACCGGGTCCGTGCCAGGCGCCTGCCCTGGGGAAGCCGCCCTACGCTCCCGCTTGCTCCCTGCGGTGCTTCTCCCGGGCTCCAGTGTGGGTCTCCCATCTCCTTCACCCACCGTGGAGTCCCCGGAGGCAGGTCTGCAGGGATGGGGACACCGTGGGGATGGGGATGCTGCAGGGATGGGGACACCACGGGGATGGGGACCTCAAGGACACCCCTGTGCTGGAGGGCCAGGGGCCAAGCCGAGCCCCAGGGTCTCCTTACAGGGAGGGGGCCGGGGCACCAGGGTGTTTGGGAAGCCCCCGCACCCCCCAGGCTCGGGTCTCACCCCTGGGCATCCCCTGGGTGGGCACCCCGGGGTGCCCTGCACCTTGCTGCACCCGAGCAGGTGCCCTCAGCCCTCCGTCGCCCACAGGTGATGGGGGGCTACTGCCAGGCTCCCCCCGGCCAGGAGGAATGCCTGGGGGGGGGGCCGCGGTGCCCAGCCCCGGGGCTCCTGCACCGACCCCTGCCAGGGGACCGGGCAGCTCCACCGGGCACCGGCTGCCCACGGCGGGCCGCAGGACCCCACGGCTGCATTTTGGGTGGATTTTGCCGCTTTTGGTGCTCACAGCCACCAATGGCGGCCCGGGTCTCCGCGGGAGGGGGGAGCCTGAGCCACCGGCGCAAACCGGTTCTAATAAACCGGGTGATAACAACGGCGATTTCCTGCCGTGGGGGCAGAAACAAAGCCCCGGCCCCCCCCAACTCCCCTCCCCGGGCACCGGAGCCGGCCGCAGCACCGGCCCCGCCGGAGCCTTCGGGGCCGCCCCGTCCCGCCAGCGGCGCCCGCTGCCCCGGTCCCGCCGCCGGAACGGGTCCCGCCGCCCGCAGCCGGCTGCCCCGCACCCCCGGCCCGCCCCCCCCGCCACGACTTTCGGGGTCTTTTGTCTCCCTGGGCGGTGGCCCGGCACAGTGGTCCCCCCCTTCTTGCCCCCCCCCCCCCCCCAAATCCCCGCGGGACCAGGCACGGGTGAGGAAGGACGTTTCAAAGTCACCGGTAACTTGGACCCGACCGGCTGCCCCCTCCCCGTGGGACCCACCGGCGGCGGCAAGCCCGAGAAATAAACCGGGACGGTTCCCCCCGGCACTGCCCGCTCGGCGGCCACGGACACCCCCTCCCCACCCCGCCCCACGCACCGGGAACACGACAAAAAGGCACCGGAGCGTGAACCCGCGCCCACCGACGAGACCCCCCCCCCCCGCTGCTCCCGGGGTGCGGGACGCGGGCACCGGCCGCTGCCGAGGAGCGAAACGACGTGGCGGGGGGGGGGGAGAAGGAAGCACCGCGGGGAGGGCACGAACACGCGTGTCCCCACACCCGTGTAGGCACAAGGACACACTCAGCCCCCGTCCCCGCGGCGGGACGTGGCCGCCCGGCGTGCGTGACACCCGCCTGGCACAGGCGCGCGGGCACGGACACGCCATGGGCACGGACACGCGTGACCCCGCGTTGTGCCCCTGGGGGGTGTTTCCCGGCGGGGGGGGGGGGCCACCCCGGCGCCGCGGGCAGCTCCCGCTTCTTTTTTTTTTTTTTTTTTGGGGGGGGGGACGACACGACACACACACGACACGATTTGGGGCCGGGGGTGGGGCAGCCCCGGTGAACCCGGGGCGCTCCCGGTGCCCCCCAGCCCTTTGTACTCGCGGCCGGCTGACAGCCCGCCCTGGGGCCCGGCCCGGCCCCTCCGCCCGCCCCGGGGGGGGGCTCCCGCCGCGGCCCCCCCCCGGCCGTACCGCACTGCCCCGCTCTACGCCGCGCCGGGCCCGGGGAGGGGGTGGGGGGTGGGCGTCGGGAGCCGGGGCTGTCAGAGCTCCGTTGCCCCTCGCCGGTGCCCGCCGTGGGGGGGGAATGGGGGGGGGTCAGGGCCCCCCCCCGGGCAGGAGCGGGGCCGCCGCACAAAGCGGGGGGAGGCGGCGGCCATCGGCCATCTTGAACGCGGAGAGAAAAGGGCGCGGGGGGGGCCCGGCGGCGGCGGCGGCGGTGGAGGCGGAGGGGGGGGCCCGGGGCTGCGTCCCTACCTGGTGGCGGCGGCAGCGGCGGCCCCGCGGCCGCCCCTCCGCTCCCGCCGGTCGGCGCGGCTCGGCTCGGCTCGACTCGGCGGCGGCGCTGCGGCCGGGGCCCTTTTTTTTCTCGCGCTCGGTTTTTTTTTTTTTTTTCCTTTTTTTTTTCCCTCCTTCCTCCTCCTTTTTTTTTTTTAATTTTTTTTTTCCTCCTTTTTTTTTTTTTATTTTTTTCCCTCCTCCAGCCGCCGCCAGGCCCCGCCCCGCCTCACGTGACCTCATTCCTTTGGGGTGTTGCGGAGGAGGGGAGTGAGGGCCCGAGATTGCCCCCCCCCCCTCCACGCCGCCCCGCCCCGCCGGGACACGGCCCCCCCCCCGCCGCCGCCGCCCCGGGGGACACCGCTGCGACGGTGCCCCGGTGCTTGCGGAGAGCCCCGCTGCTGCCGTCCCCCCCGCCGCCGCGACACCCCCCCCCCCCCCCCGTTGGGCTTCGGCAGAAAAGGAGAGCGCCCTAAAAGCAGCTGGAATGGGCCCAAAATCCGAGCCGGGGCGGCGGTGCCCGGTCCCCGTGTTCCTCCATCACCGCGGCACTGCTAGGGTGGTGGCCCGAGACCCCCCTCCCCGACCAGCCCTGGGGCATTTTCGGTCCCGAATGGGGGGACTTCCCACCCGGGAGGCGACGCGGGGCATCCCGGGCCCCGCGGGACCTTCCCCGGGCTCCTCGGGCGGGGGTCCGGTGCCTGCCGGTGCTCGGCGGGGCCTGCGGGACCGGCGCCGGGAGGGGAAAGCAAAGGGAAGGGGGAAAAAAAGGAAGGGAAATAAAATAGAGGGAAATTAGAGGAAGAAAGGGAAAAATGGAAAAGGAGGGAAGAAAAGGGAAAAAAGGAATAGGAGGAAAGAAAAAAGGAAGGAAAGAAAAAAGGAAAGGAGGGAGAAAAGAAAAAAGGCAGGAAAAAGGGAAGGAGAGGGAAAAAAAGGAAAAAGCGGGAAAGAAATAAAATGAGGGGAAAAAGGGAAGGAAGGGGAGCAGAGCGGGCGGGCTCACGGCGCCGGTTTCCCCCGCGGGGCCGGTCCCGCAGCCGGGCGGGATCCGTCACGGCGGGCCCGTCCCCGCTCGGAGGGAAGGGGGCACCTTGCGGGGAGCTCACGGGGGATCTCGGGGGGTGCGGGTAGCCGGGGAGCCCACGCGTGTCGGCGGCAGCTCACCCCCCGACGCCCCGCAGCCCCTCTCCAGCGCAGCGGAAAGACCCAGACGGCCCCGCTGCCCCGCGCGTGTCCGCGCCTCCCCCGTGGGTCTGACCGGGGCTCGGCGCGACCGAGGGCGCTTCCGTACACCCGGTGTACCGGCTACTCGGCGGGGCGCAGCGCCCACGCGTTTCCCCTCGGCCCACACGGTTGCGGCCGTGCGATTAATTCCCCACCCCGGCCGGTGTCCCGGTGCCGGCGCTCGGTCTCCCGGTGCCGGTACCCGGTACTGGTACCCGCAGCCCGCGGGCGCTCCCGGGGATGCTCCGGCTGAGTGCGGCGGTCGCGATAACAATCACCAGCGCGGTCTCTGTGGCGCAATCGGTTAGCGCGTTCGGCTGTTAACCGAAAGGTTGGTGGTTCGAGCCCACCCAGGGACGAAACGAACTGTTTTACCTCGGTTTTTCCCCACTTTTTTCCAGGGCCGGTCTCGGGGAGCGGCCGAGGATGGACGAAGCAGGCCGAGGTGGCCGGTGCCGGGTCCCCGTGGGGCGGGCAGGGTGGTTTTTAACTGTGCAAAGAGCTGCGCAGGGGCTTGGTGGGGATTTCCCTGCTCCCTTGGGGTGGTCCTCGCCCTCAGGACTGGGCTGAGCTGGACAGGGAGAAGGTGCGAACGGGCAGGATGTGGTCCCGGTGCTCCCCGTGGGCTCACAGCTCTCTCCAAGGCACTGGGTGAGCAGGAAACCAGCCCCTGGTGTGAAGAAAAACATTTCTGCTTAGCCTGTGGTCCCCTCTGCACTGCGGTTTCTCCTGTAAGCAAAAGGACATGTTGGGACATTAAAAATGGAGCAGAGACTTGAAAGCCTGTTTCCATCCAGAGTCCATATTTTGCCTTAAAAACAAGCTGAAGGGGGTCCAAATCTGCATTGCTGAAGTTCCCCTCTCTTACAAAGTCTTGTAAAATCTATTTATGTTCCCCGCTTGCCCCGATTTTATTTTCATACCAGAAATAATGAAGTTAATGTTTTAATGCAGGGCATAAAGCCGCGCCAGGAAGATCCCTGTTGTTTCAAAAGCCCGGAGCCTCAAAATGCTCCCGTGGCCAAGTCCAGCGCTGCCGGGGCTGGGGAAGTGCTGGGGCTCTCTGGGCCAGGGAGTGGGATTGCTGCTGCCTTCGCAATCCAAGAGCCAGAGCCTGACAGGAAAGCGAAGAGAGAAGCAGTGCCCAGTGAGGATCACCTCCCCACTGCCACCCGAGACGGCCAAGGCTGCGGAGGAACCGGGTGCTGCCAAAATCTGCCTGTGGAGATATTCCCATCTGGTTCTGCTGCTCCTTTTCTCCCCAGCACATGGGGTGTTCCTACCAGACAGAATGTGGCCTCTGACTTCATCCCTGCGAGAAACCTTTTACAATGGAAAACACTTTAAAAATACAACTGCCACGGGACAGGCTGCGCCTCCGGGGCTTGGTCCCCGGAGCGGATGAACAGCCCCTGCACGGGCCAGAGGTTTTCATTGAAACCAGGCGGGCTGATCTGTTGTGCATTTAAGAGCGTTTCCAAACACATGGATCTCTTTCCCTTTGGCACAACATCACTCCCCTAAATTAAACATTTAATCCTGTCTCCTCTAGGAGAGGGGAGAGCTGGCAAACGGGGATGGGGAAGGAAATCCAATACTCCGCAGAGCGCAAATCCCCCTTTCAGTTGCTCTCTGAATAAAAAATACCCTTGCAGCCATTTGCCAGGCCTCTTTCTCTCCCCAGGATATGCCGTGACTCGCTGCTTTACAGAGTGACTTTACTGTGCCAGCACTTTCCAAAGAGAATTTTTTTTTTTGCCTCTAGGAGACCCAGTGTCCCTGGCCCCACAGCGTGAGTTTAGGGTTTTGCTCCGGGGTCCCAGAGCTGCAAAAGCAGACAGCGGGTGCACAAAGCCTGACATACACCAGGGCTCTGCATGGTGGAGTGGTGTGGGATGGGTTTCCTGGAGTTTCTAGTTAAATTTGGCCAGGTTTGGCCAACTTTTCCCAGTGCCCAACAGAAGGTGTCAGGGCTGTGTAGGGCCAAGCTAGTGGAAGATACCACTGGGCAGGTCCCAGCCTGGCCACCCTGCGCTGAATCCGGCCTTGCCACGGGCACGCAGGGAATGGGCACGTGGGTGCCACACTGGGCAGGCACAGGGGCCGTGGTCTCAGGGACCCCCCCACTGCCACTGAGTGATGGGATGGCCGTACCCGCCTGCCACCTCTGCAGTGCCCCTGCATGTCCCTCCAGCTGTGCCATGACCCCATGGGCATTTCCAGCTGTGCCATGCCCTAATGTCCCTCCAGCTGTACCATGCCCCCATGGGCATTTCCAGCTGTGCCATGCCCTAATGTCCCCCCAGCTGTACCATGCCCCCCACGGACATTTCCAGCTGTGCCATGCCCTGCACGTCCCTCCAGCTGTGCCATGACCCCGCGCGCTCATCCAGCTGCGCGCCCCGATGGATCCAGCTGTGCGAGCCCCCCTCCCAGCTGCGTACCCGCCCCGCCCCTCCCGCGCAGTCCGCCGCCGTCCCGGCATGCCCCGCTCACTATGACTCTTCATTTTTCTCCCCCTCCCTCACCGCCGCCGCAACCAACCAGCTCCGCCCCGCGGCGGACGGAACCACCAATAACGGAGCGGCGGCTCGCCGGGAGGCCGCGGCGGTAGCCAATGGGAAGAGACGGGAGGCGGGAGCAGCGGCGCGGCGGGGCGGTGTGCGGTACGGCCGGAGGAGCGGTGCGGGGCCTGGCGGTGTCTGTGCAGCCGGCGCCATGGTGAGCGCCGGGACGGGGCCGGGGGCGGCCCGGGGGAGGAGTTGGGACCGGCGGGACGAGGCCCGCGGGTGGCCTGGAGGCCTTCCCCGTCGCCGCGGTGGTGTATCCCCATGGGCCTTCCCTCAGACCGGGCCGTGGCGGGCGGGGGCCGCGGGTGGGCGGGAAGCAGCGGCCGTAAGCAACCCGCTGTGGGGTGGCCCCCCCCCCAAAAATGGACAAATTAAAGCCAAAACCGCAGGGGGGGAGCGGTGTCGGCTTCCCCCCGCTGCACCGGGCCCGCAGGGACAGGCCAGGCGGAGGTGGGTACCCCCCGGCCCCGTCAGTCTCACCGGGGAACCGGCATCCCGAACCGCTGCCCCCAGCCCCGGCGGTACCTGCTCTCCTCCTCTTTTCCAGTCTATTATGTCCTATAACGGCGGGGCCGTAATGGCCATGAAGGGGAAGAATTGCGTGGCCATTGCTGCGGACCGGCGGTTTGGGATTCAAGCGCAGATGGTGACCACAGACTTCCAGAAGATTTTCCCTATGGGAGAAAGACTGTATATCGGATTGGCAGGACTGGCCACGGACGTGCAGACGGTGTAAGTAAGACTCCCGCGCGCCCGTGTGTTCCCATACCCAGCGCATGAGAGGCATATTTACAATAAGTACTAAGTGGCAGCTTATGCTGAGCATAAATGCCTTTGTTTATTCGTGGGGAAGGGTATAATATCTGGGTGCCAGCTTTCCTCCTCTTAGTCTCCCTTTACTGGGAGCTTTTTAAATAAAACTGCACTTGATCACATCGCTACTAAGACTTCGTAACTTCAGCTGCATCTGGAATACCTACCTGCCTCAGGCATGCATCAGGAGCTGGTATCTGTCAGCGTGCAGTAGAACAGTTCAGGCCTGGGTGAAGGTGAAAGAAAAAGGAACCTGCTTCTGCTTTAATCCTGATTCTCATCTCTTGCAGTGCCCAGAGACTGAAGTTCAGGCTGAATCTCTACGAGCTGAAGGAAGGCAGGCAGATCAAACCTCAGACTTTTATGAGCATGGTTTCCAACCTGCTTTACGAGAGACGGTAACTGTCAAACAACAGAGTCGCTGTTTACGTGTCAGTGAGGGCTGTGGTTGTTGGAGTTGATCTGATTCTAGAGAGGTGGGGGCTGAGGAGGGCTCCTGTAAAGACTACTTGTGATATGGCAAGAGGAGACTTCAATCTAAGGACAATGTTTCTTCAACTTCCTTGCAAAAGAATATTGGGTATTGTTAAAATAATCCTGCAGCAGTACAAGTTTGTTCTGTTTGCCACACTAAAACCATTGCAGGATGCTTCTAGGTTGACCTGAAAGGTCCCCCCCACCACAAGCATCTGTGGGATGTTTTCCTTGTATGGGTATTTATTGTGGGACATGGAACTGCTTCAGGGTGGTTGGACTGCTCTATGCCATGTTGTTGTTCACAGGTTTGGACCTTACTACACAGAACCAGTCATTGCCGGGCTGGACCCCATAACACACGAACCTTTCATCTGCTCTCTAGACCTGATCGGCTGCCCGATGATAACCGATGACTTTGTGGTCAGCGGCACCTGCTCTGAGCAGATGTACGGCATGTGCGAGTCCCTCTGGGAGCCCGACATGGTGAGTGAGGTGGCCAGGCTCAGCTCTGGTTCTTGGATTCAGCTTCCTGCTGTTAATTGCAGAACCTGAGATACACAGGTTGGATGAAAAGCTCTGTCCTTTGGTACTTCTTGAAGGAGCTCAGGAGAACAAAGAGGCTGTAGCTTATAGCAGCCTGCAGGGAAAATCTTGCAGTGTCTTGGATGATACTTTGGGTTTTGAATAAAATCCGATGACTCAACGTTCAGTTTTTACACCAACTAAAATAACTTCTGTTCCTCAGGAGCCCGATCACCTCTTCGAAACAATTTCGCAGGCCATGTTGAATGCAGTGGACAGAGATGCCCTATCTGGAATGGGCGTGGTAGTACACATAATGTAAGTAAGTGCTGCTCTCTTCCCCTGCAGAACAGAGGTAGAATTTAACAAGCTGTACATTAAAGTCAGTTAAGGGATTGGTTTCCAGGGTATCCCTAATCCTGCTCCCTTTCAGCAGTATCTTTAGCAATGTTTTGTCCATTCTAAGTGTTTTATTTCTCATGGCTACTCTCTGTTGTGGTTCATGGCTGTTGCTAGAATTGCAGGAGCCATGGGGAATTAATCCTAGAGTTAAGACTCTTGCTGTGTAGGGATTCCCTGGCTGCATTCCCATCAGTATTCAGTGTGACTCCTCACTTATGGGCAGCACTGGCCAAGAGGATGCTCTTTGCCACAGCTGGATGCAATGTTAACTTCCTGACTCTGCAATCATACCGACTTCTGAAGCAGCTTATTTTGCTCGTGGTGCTGTTTCCCTGCAGCATCCCAGGCACTGCTGCTTACTGAACCTACTGGAGCTCCCCTCGGGTGAAGCGGCAGGAGGATGGGGTTTACCTAGTTGTAACAGCTACCTTCAAGTTCAGATGATCCTGCCTCCGCTAGCAAACAAACTACCTATGCACACTGCAGCTTCCTAATGAAGGGACAATCTGCATGTAGGTATTAAACGCGGATTTACTAATTGTCTTTTCTCTTTCCCTCTCTAGTGAAAAAGACAAGATCACTACCAGGACCCTGAAAGCTCGCATGGACTAGCCCAGCACATCTGCTCATGTGTTTCACATCCCGATCTGCTTGGAACTTTTTTAAATAAAACTCTCTATTGTAGTGAACTTTCCTTTTCTTGAGTCTGAACACTAGGATTAAGTTCTCATCTCTAAAGCTATCAGAAGGAGCTTGGGTTTTACACGGTAGCCGAGCTTACCTTTCTCTCTGAGCCACCTATACTAATCTCCCTCAGTACACCCGTATGTGTGAGTGACTGAGCTTCAGCTGCACCCCAGGGAGTCAGCAGGACTTGGTAAAATCAGTTCTTACTTAAAAACTCCATTTTACAGGCACATATAAAAAGGCTATTCCCGTTGTGGTTAATCTAAGACTGAAAATGACCACATACCTCATGGAGTAACAGTTGATCATTACAGCACTTTAAAGAGGACAGCAGCAAGGAACAGATGTACACAAAGTTTTAATTTTATTTTTCTCTGGTTGGAGACTCATCTTGTAACATGCATGCATTTCAAAACAGTAACAGTGTCTCAAACTGCTCCTAGCAAACAGACAAGCACAGAGGACTTAAAATTCCTATTTAAAAAACAGCAGTGAAAAAACCTATAATGCTTTTTTTTTTTTTAGTTTTAGATTAAACTTAATTTATTCACATTTTGTCAGTTGCACTGATTAGCCCTGCCCACCCATGTGACCTGCGTGTAATACACTCACTTGACCCAACTCAATCCAGCTGCACTTAGCATTGTGCAGCTCAACAAAGACCAGCACAATTTCTGAGTGGTGAAGACTGAAACCACTAAAAATGATGGATGACCAGCAGTTGGTTCCCCGAGCTTTGCCATCGCTATTACACAAGATAGATACTCATTTCAAAGAGCAAGGAAAATCAGTAGTGGCTAATACGGATACTGGAGAATGGCTCTGCAGAAGTAGGGGAAGTTGACAGGCAAACCTGCAATGGGGCATTAAGACACAGATGAGGAGAGGATACCTGTTTTGTTTTTGGAGCTATTGTAAGGACGATCTGTCTCAGATTGGTTATGCAGTGTTGCAAACCAAGTTTAGGACACACACACTGACTTCTGAAAGGTTTGTACCACCTTGAGGTTAAACACTTTGACCTCTGTGCAGCTTGAAGGGAGGCATCTATAAAGACTGCATAGTAGTCACAGGACTGGGAGGCATCCGTCCGTCAAGGCTAAGACACAACCCCTACCAAACACGACCCATAACTACAATACAACCTTGTTTTGTGCCTTTCTTGGGCTAAGAGGCGAGTCCCCAGCTGATGTCCCCACTGAAGGAACCTGTGGCAGCGCTCTGGAGGGGAAAGCAGGAGTTTCCTCCCAGAAAAGGAAATAAGACTCAAGTGTTTTTGTGTTCTTGCTGATGACGATAATCCAATTCAAACCTAGGATTCTCGGATGTGGGAGTACAGCCTCATTTATGCAAGAAATCTGGAGTCACCTACTACCCTAGAAGTTCTCCCTGTGATGAATGTCATGATCATGGCTTTTATAATTAAAAACACGTCAATCAGAGGCGTGTACAAGACCAGAGGGAAGGATCCCACTGCTCCTTGCTGTGAGAAGTGAACTCCTGCTGACATTCTTCTTACATACAGCAAATACCAGGCCTCCTTCCTAGCGCTGACACCAAAGCTGACACAAAGGGTGGGTGCTGTGTGGTACCTCCAGAACATGTGGTTCCTATTAAAGAGTGACCCAACATGTTCTCGAGTGGTTTTTATTGCACTATTGGAGCAGAGCAGCACCCAAACTGTGACTCCACAACTCTTGCTTTCCTTCTCCCACTCTTATTTACACTGTAGGAGCTATCTCAACGAGGAAGATAAGTTCTAGGTTCAAAGCAGTTTTTAGTTCTTAAATTTTGACAGATCAGGCCCATGTTCAGAAAGAGAGAGACCCTCAGTACAGGCAGGACTACAGATCCTGCAGCTTGCTTCTCACACAAACTCACCCTGCCTTCGGGCACTGGAGAGAGACACTGCACACTAAGTTTTTCTTTCTTTTTGAAACTCCAGTTGACCCAAGAATTGCACTGCAATTTCTTGAAAAATCCTGCACTCTGACCAGGATCCGAGTGATCTGCCTACCTATTGCAACTCTTTCAGCCGAGGGTGGTTTTCAGTCAAATGCACTTCAGTGTAAAGTGTTCCGCAGGGTACATGCTACAGACAGAAATATCTACATTCAGCAAACTAGAACTAAATTCACACCAGAAACAGACAACAAACTAGCACAAGCAGTTGTAAAACCAGAATGGAAAGGGCTGGGTTTTCCTTTTAAATACTTGAGTTAAAAAAGTGACCTAAAACAAGATTAAAAAAAACCAAAACAAAACAACAAAAACAAAAGAAAAAGTCCCTTTTAAAAACAAATCAAATATTTGCAGCTTCACTTCTTATTCTGGTAATAAAAATACTGTCTAGAAACAAAAATTAGCATTTTTAACATAATGCTACCTCTCAAAATGTAAACAATATACAAAATGCTTATGTTAAACAAAGTTACATACCTGGGTAATACATCATTAAGTGAGAAAATTGCATTTAATTACTTTAATACACACGGTATGGCAACTTGACAGAAGTGGCAGAATTGGGGAAGTGCTAAAGTGAATAGAGTTTATGGGGCTTTTCATATCACTTGAGCCAGAGACAGCCAATTTAATTCCAGCAGGAGTTTGTTTAGAGTGGAATAAGAAAATACAGTTAACTGCTCTTAAGCCCTTAGCATCATGACTTCTGTAAAGATTGCTGCAGGAACTAACTGCATTTTAATTTCATTCCTGTTTATGAAATTCAGTGAATGAGACTGTTGCTCCTAGCTATGCAAGCTTCATTCTTCTACTTTCTTTGGGTTGTTTGTTTTGTAGTGTCTCAGTGCAGGATGTCTGCAGTTCACTAATTTCCTTCTCTCCTCCTCCCCCCTTTTTCTCTTATTTTTTGAATACATGATTTAAAGATAAACAGTTTAAAAGGTACAAGCTAGTTTCCCAAAACGAGAACGGCAAACTTACCAGGCCAAAGTTGCAGATTCAATGCAGATTTTTAAAACTGTCAAGAATAAAAAGTGATTGGTATTTAATTTCTAATTGATAGTAAACTTAAGTGCTTATTGTTTAAGAGAAAAGCAACCAACATAATGCCCACAAAACTAAGCTGATGATACCCTATAAGTCCTCCCTTTTTTAAAGTATTCTCATAGCTGCATTTGTTTTGTGGCTTTTCCAGCTACACACCTTAAGACATGAGACTCTTCAGCCTCCCAGACAATGGTGTGTTAGCCCCCACATCACACAGAATAGGGACTGGACTACAGTGGCAGAAGAAATTTGTCCCATGTCAAAGGGAATGACCCATGAATGAATAAAAAGATTCATATCCCATTATGACCCCTAATATTAGTTTTTGATTTCTTAAAGACTCTATTTACAGTGCACTCTTATGGGCTGAAACTTTAGCCCCCTTTTGTCCCCTTCAAAGTTGAGACCTGTTGGATTCACATCACAAATGTGGGTATGAACATAAAAAAACCCAAGCCCACATTCAGAATCCAGACCAGAGCTAGCGTTAGTCTAGGGAAATTACCAGGATGTGATGAGCACCAGTTATCTCTCAAAAGGACCAAATTCCACACAGCAAACTGTAGCACGCGTTACAGCACAGGACAGACATTCGAAACAGCTTATTCCCGAAACAAAGGCATATGTGAAAACAGTTTCAAGGCAGATAAGCAACATGTTTCAACTGCAAGAGGTTTGTTCAAAACTCTAAATCCTGCTTAAAAAGAAAAAGAAAATTAAAAAAAGAACCAAAAGATCTGTAACTGTTGTGCAGCAGAGCTAACAAAACTCAAAGCAACTCTGACAAGCTTGGCTGTGAAAAATATTACAAGCATTCTGGAGACAAAACAGGACGTTATTCAGTCACGCAAATCAGTTCCAATTCCTTAGGGGGGGAAAATAATCTGGCGCAAGTGTTCAAACATTTCCACTCCTTGACTGTTGCTCTAGAGAGGGGTATGGAGCAGAGAAGAGTAAAAACAATCACAGCTCAAGTCCTGAGTCCTCTTGAGCAGTGGAACTTGCTCCACAGTCACAGCTCCCAGCACTCCCCACTGGTAGCGAGTCCAATTCCTTTGTGTGCAAGTCACATTGCCATTTAAAAAATAAACCAACTAACCAAAGAACCTCTGTCAGGAAACAAATTCAAGTACCTGTTGCAGATCGGGCAAGTAAGGAAGACTGAACATTAGCTAGATTAACACTGGCAGAACTGCGATGTGAAGCTGTCATCTAAAAGACACGGCAATTCCTGACTTGAGGTGTGACAGGGAAACGTTCCAGATAGTCAAATACTATCCCATATCTACAGGTACAAAATGCCTTTTTTTTTTTTTTTTCCCCCATGAAATCTTCATAGCTGGCCAATTTAAAGCACAATGGGTCCAAGCACATTATTATCTGAGGTTGTTCAATGCCTCTACTACTTCTCACACTGATTTGTTTTTTAGGTTCTAGGAGTTACACCTTTTTAAGCGATCATCTTTGGTAGATGTTCATTTCCCTCGTCTTTCTTGTAAATCAAGTGCAGTTACAAAATAAGGTTTTGTTACTTAAATTAACCAAAAAATATAAAGTGTCCCAGTCTGAATTTACCTAAAGTTCAGCGACTCCTCCTTATCAGAGTAATATTTTCCATCCTTGAAATGGTGAGCTATTTTCCTTCCAATTCCTATCAAGAGGGAAATAAAAGGGCTTGTATTGTCTTTCTGGTAAAGACAGTCCAATAAAAAAAAAAAAAAGTAGTAGTTTGTGGAATCAGGCACTGCTTCACTCTCACTGAACGTGATCTAGAGCGACCCCTTTTATACAGTGCCACATATCATATCCCTATGGGATTCTCTTGATCAGAGAGGAGAAAATGTCATTAGAAAGAGCAGTGCTGAAACAATGCACTTTTCTTGTTTTAAAAAGCCCTCAAATCTATGTCTGGGCACTTCTGTAACATAAAAACCCACTTTTCCACCTGGGTCAAGTGGACTGTTGGAGGGTGCACCTAGAATTAGTTTTCTTCGGAAGTCACACAGTGCCACACACTCACTCTTGCACGCACACACACACACACACACGCACGCACACACACATGCACACCCCACATGCTGCTACAGTGTCTGTTTTAGTGTCACAGGCTGCATTCTCTGTTTGGAAGTAGCCCCTCTTCATTTCTCGCTGAAGGCTGAAGACGACTATGTCAGGATATTGGAGATAAATTCATTGAAGCGTTTAGAGTACTGCTCTGGGTTCACGGTGGAAATCTCTGCCCCAGCCTGCAAGGCAGAGAGGAGAGACAAGTCACAACACCCTCCTCGAAGGGCAGACCCTGCAGCACTGCAAAGGGTGGAGGAGGGAGGACAGCAGTGAGCAATCATGTCAGCACAGCCTGTCTCTGCCTGGAAAGACCCATAACAACTTGCAAGTTCCAGGAAAAAACAACATCCTGAGAGGTCTAGAGAGATCCCCAGGAAAACTGATTCTAGCTCCAGCTGGACCTTCTGCAGACCACTAAGTCAAAGCATTGGATTTGTTCCCTCATGGTTTAGAGGAGATTTGGAAGGAGCATGAAGAACTCCATGTCCTGCTAACCTGGGCTTTTTTCAAGCCCTTTTGGGAAGTTCAGAATTGCTGCCAGGGAACAGGACTGGCCCCAGGAAGGGCGCAGGGGAGTATGTCTTCCTGCAGCCAGTCCATTCCTGCTCTGTGAGGCTGTTGGTGCCACACCAGGGAAATCAAGCACCTCCCAAACTGGGACATAAATGCAAGTCATCTCCAACCACCTAGAGGTAAAGCCTTTCCCAGACAGTCTGAGGAGACAGTAAGTGAGGGAAGAGCTGTCCTTGGGCATGGGATCACTGGAGAATTTCCATACTGGTAGAAAAATCAGTGTCAGGAGACATCACACATATGCACGCAGGCATGCAGGCAAAGCAGAAGCCCCAAAGCCCATCCTCCCTGCAGGCAGCAGGCTGCTTACCCCATGTTTCACTGTTTTGGCAGCATGTGCAGCTTTCTTCTTTGCATCATATGGCGTAAGAATGTCTATAATGGCCATGAAGTACACTTCCTTCTTGGGGGCACCTAGCAAGGCAAGAGAGTCGCTAGCACACCCTGAGCTGTGAGCAAAGCCCAGCTGCACCCCCCTCCTTCAGAAATAATGGCAGATCTGTTTTGGTGCAACTAGCAGAGAAAGCAAGGCAGCTGGAGGCTGCAGAAGAGCAGAGAATGACTGGAAACAGCACACCAGAGGCCCACACACTCTCTGAACATGCCACTACTCTCCAAGCATCACTTCTATCCATTCCAATTCATACCATCCACAACAAGGGACTGCACAGCAAAGGAGAGACACTTGGCAGGGTCTCTCTCTCTCTCTCTCTGTGGACAGTCCTCCCACTCCATTTAGCCCAGCCAGACCACAGGATACCTCCTCTGCCCTCCAGGCCTTCATCAATATTCCAAGATACTCACTTTCGTGGCTTTTCATGGCGTAGACATCGACAGAAGGATCGAACTCTCCAGGCCCAAAGAAGCGAGGGTAGTTGAGGAGATTGCCAGGGCTGTCAGGGGGTGTGCCATAGGAGGAAATGGGGTTGCCTCCTAGACCATCGTTCTCACACTCCTCATCCTCTGCCCGATCCTCCACTTCCATCTCTTCCTGCTCTGCTCGGTCAACATCGTGGATCCCAACAAGCAAGCTGTAATCCATAATCTTCAGCTGAGCTAAAAACTGGGAGAAAGACATGAGTGAGAATAACAGCATCCACGTGGGATCAGAAATCCTCAGTCCTACTCTGCCAGTATCTTCCCAAGAAAGGGCTGTAGTGAGAGCTAAACCCTTATTAGACTCCAGAGAATCTACACATGAGAGCATATGCCCACTGCCATCAGCATAACACTGACTGTATTTACTTGACTGATCCAGGAATGACTTGCTTTTCAGTCACTGCTGCACCCATTGAGCCAGAGACCACAGTGAGGATCCAGTTATGGGAGACAGAGTAAAAACTGTCCCCCGGGAAACTCTACCTCCACATCCCGCTTCAGTTTTTCAAGGAAGTTCTTTTTACTCTCTTCTCCAACATGCAGCTTCTGACCCTCATTCAAGAAGTCGTTGTCCTTGAATGTTGGTAGATCCTTGGCCTGCAACAAAAAGCCTGTGTCAAATTCTCAAAACCCCTGCTTCTTGGGGGAAGGCTGGTACACCGATCCATTAGTGGTATTTTGATTGCACAGAGACTCTGATCGAATGTGGGGTTGCATCAGGACCCTTTGCCTGTTTATAAGGTGAAGTGGCTCATCCTGTCCACTAAGTATGAAAATGGCATCAGGCAGAGCACAATATTTGTCAATGAATCCGTGCGCTGAGCTGTACCAATTTCCTGAGGGGGAAATTGAAGGGAGACACAGAGAGCAACTCAACTTTAAAGACTGCCAGAAAGATGTGCTGCAGGCTGAAAGCTTGACAGCTAGGCTCCAACTAGAGATGGTCCAACCAACTCCCAGAATAGAAATGCATTTTGTTGGCTTCTGACTGGGGAGGAAGGGGTGACGGCTTGAAAAAAAATGCTCCTCTCCCTAAAGGCTTGAGGAAAAAATTAAAACCACTGCTTTTTGAGCAATCTGCTTGCAGCAGGCCCTGAGGATTTCTCATGGATATGGAAGAACATACAACCCCTTTGTGCAGCTGGGAATGAAGTTACTTTGTTCTTACAATGACATATGAGCATGTGGTGGCTTTATATAGATCTAATATGAATGGTCCGAGACAAACTGCATAAGCAGAAAAAGCTAGAGAGTAAGGAGCCAGCAAGCCAGGGACACTTAGGCACGATGAAGCTGTGCCTCGATGGCAGAGCATTCCGTGTAAATGGGAGTTCCTTGGCTCATGCCAGAGATCTAATGTTAGGGCAGGCTGGAGTAGACTTACTCTGTGGTCCCAAACCTGAAAATCCCATGTGCACGTGCAAAACATGTAGTACTATGAGTTACTGCTGTGATTTAAACAGGACCTTTCATGGCAGCATCACAGCCAAAGTTTTGCAGGGGCAGGATTCTTAGTCATAAGTTTCCCTAATGGCACCAGAAACCAAAAACTTACAAACATGCTGAGTTATGCCAAGAATCTGAGAGGAGCTGGTCTGGTTTATAAAAGCATCTGTTGCAAAAGCTAACTGCTGACCTGACTTAGTTTGGTACACAGGGAGCACTATGAAGAAATCCTTCCATAAAGACACCATTGCACTAATATGGGTTTTGATACTTGTGGGATTGTCCCCCAAGAAGTTCCCCCCATTGCTGGTAGTGTCAACATAACAGAGCAGGGCAGGGCACCACCAAATCTGCACCATCTCTTCCTGAGCAGTTACTAGGCACAGCCTGAAAGGTGGGACAGAAACAGGTTATCACTCAGGGCCCATTTAATACCCCCTGCTCAATACCCCTTTGGAAAAGGGAAGTCAGCTGGATCCCACCTGCTTCCAACCACCAGGAGGAAGGAAAGGCTGGCCAGGAACAGTCCATACCTTCTCTTTATCGCTTGCTTCCCTGGATACCGTTGAGCCCTGATAAAAGAATAAAGAAAAGAGCATTGCTGCACTATATGTCATATTCCCAAAGAATTCATTGACACCATTTAATTCCTCCATGCAGAAAAATAATGAAAGTATTTTTAAAATCAGTGCTCAACACCTTTTTCATGTCTGAGCTAGACTTACAGATCTCCCTGGTGTAGTGTAGTCCACTTGGGATAGGGGAATGGAACAACATTTGAGCCTCAAGTGAAGCTCCATTCAGAGCCCCCAAAACCTGATCCCCTGAACAAAAACCAAAGCCCAGGACCTTGTCAAGTAGGCGTTACAAAGACCAACTCCCACCCTCCTGGAAAAGGAGCTCTCATGACTGCCCTCCAAACCCTCACCTTCAGGTCATATTTCCGGTGCACAGTCAGCCTGTGACTAAATACGTTTCTGGTAACCACCATGTACGTTTCCACTCCGTCCACGGTGAGCCGGTACATGCCAAGGAACTGGGGCAGGAGGGTGTTCCCATGACACTCCACTATGAACTGGAGGAAAGCAGTGAAGGGAAGGGCAGAGAAAGACGGTACTGTCACACAAAACCGATCTCTGACAGAACACAAGCTCAGCAAGAAGATGATACTAAAGCCTCCAGTTCCAGCCATCTGACACCGAAGTGAAAGGAAAGGAGGCTTGCAAATGGCTCCTAGTGTCTCAAGAAAAGCAAGTTAGGGCATTGTAAGAACCTTCCAGCCCTGAGCTGAGACAGAGCATCTCACTGTGTGTGCATGTCCAGCCTGCTGTAACAGACTAGGTGTGCATGTCCGTCACTCAGTCTCAGCGGGGCGAGTCTGTTGTTGGCACTGGCTAACTTCAATTCCTGTGGTTATGTGAGTGTATCTGAAAGTAAAGAGCAGATGGACTGGCAGATAATGTGGATCAGGGTAGAACATTTCCAGCTGTCCCACTTTGCCCCCGCCTTCCCTGCTGCACGTAACTGTCTCCTCCCTGGTCCCTCTGGAAAGTCTAATTCAAAGGACTGAATTAGGAGCATGTTTACAGATCTCAGGTACCAGCAATCCATAATTCATTGATGTAAGGAACAGGGTGAGCTGTGAGCAGAGCTCAGCACTGTGAAGAAACAGGCAGCTGTGCCATAATTGGCTCTCAGATGCTAAGGAACACTGTTTTCTTCTGCAAAAGCTATTTGCAAGCTTTGCCAGGTTGCACACTGGGAATCCAAGCTCCATTTCCCCAGAAAATCACAAGATGCTCCCCAAGGTGTTTGCCACCTCCCCTCCCAGGGTTCCAGACTCACCGTACCTGATGGTACTTCTTTAAGATGTTGTGCATCTCTGCTACATCCTCGCTTGACACTGCCTTAATGACAAACCTCCTGTCATAGGTGGTGAGGAACCGGGCCCCACATCGTCCCTGGCTGTCGCTGTTCACTGGGGCGCTTCGTGTCACTGAGTTCTAAGAGAACCAGAACAAAAAAGTGGGGAGGAGAGGCAGAAGCTGCCACCTCCCTGGAGAGGAAAGAAGAGCAGCCTTGGAAAGCAGATGAGGCATGGGTGACCAGGGCCAGCTCCACAACCTGGCTCTGGAACAACAGACATTCCAGGGACTTTGTGCTCCACCTTCATAACTGTGACAGTGTCCTGGCCGAGCTTCAGAGCACACTTGCAAACACACTCCAGTCGTGACTGTTAATAAGCAAGCATCCTTGAGTGTTCAGCACTGCTGAGGTTAACCCAATTGTTCAGAAGTCTGGACATGGAGTTTAGAGCTTTCATCTGGGCCTTCTATTTGTTGATGTGTTTTACTCCAACACCTGGTATGCATTTTTGAAGATGTTTTTTACTAAGGGGTTTTTTAAAGTGGCAGTAAACACAGGCTAAGATTTCTTAGTATTTCTTCCTGGAAATTTAAGAACAGTCCAAGGTTTAAGGAAAAACAGAAAAAAATGAATGAAATGGCCTGTCATCTTTTCCATCAAAAAGCAGCCTAAACTGGCCAAAGTCTCATTGCTTGGGAATTCTTTACAGGTCATCCTGAAACCGAAAGCCACCCTCAGCCTCTGCTATTCTTACAATTGGATGAAGACGACTGTGAGTATAAATAGCTTGGTTGTTCTTCCGACAACCAGCAGCATCTGTCTTTATATCCCTGTCTCCACCCTTAGCAACGAAACATTGCAGCTTCTTTTCATACTTGCAGCAGAATTGGAAAATCCCATGCAAGCTGCAGATGAAGTATCTACCATGTTCCCTGAGCCACAACATGAGCTCTTTGTTCTGATGCCTCTCCCCAGGTAGGGGGACTTGCTGTGAGCCTCATCCCACTGTTAGAGCCACCCGAATGGAAACCTAGAAGCCAGTTCTTCACACCTTCCAGACTAAGCAAAGCAGGTCACCCGTCTCCCATTTGTTTCCTCCATCACTTCTCAGCAACTACCTTCCAACTCCACCAGCCCCATCACCAGTGTTTGTTCAGAAGCCATTTTGTCAACCAACAGTGTAGACTCACTAGCATTTCCTTGCCACTGGTGCAAGCAGATGGGGAGAGTTGAGAGTTGTGCTCTGAAACACAGTGGTACTGACACCTGGATAGTGGTCTTTAGCTCAAGATCGATGTGTCTTTCAGGATCTCAGAGCTGGACAATGCATTTCATGATGTATTTTTTTAGCTGCTAGTTACACTGTTCGTTCCTTCCCTCAGCTCTCTGAAGAGCAGACAGCAGAGGGAGCCTGCTCTTCTGCAGACGCAGACACGCAAGCAAGGAGAGCCTGCTGCGAAAGAGGGATTTACCATGTCACGCTGCAAGTGAGCCGAGAGGTTTCCTTTCAGAATGAAGCATTTAAAGCTTTTAAAACTTTAATGAAGCAGAGGAAAAACTCTACTCCTGCCAATGGCTTTAGAAACCATCAGGAAAATAAAGGCAAACAAAATAACCCCTTGCTTCTTGCTGACATTTGCAAATCAGTCTGTGCTACACAGTTTAATCACCCCTCACCTCAAAACCACAGAGCTTTTCTTCTAGAGGAGATGGGAAGCAGAAATGTGACCACATATGGACATTACCAAATTCACAGCCCTTAGGTTTACTTCATTCCCTTCCTGTCACTCCCACCTCTTCCACAGTTCGGGTGTTATATTTAGCGTTCTGGCTCGATTCCCACTCAAGCCATCACATTTTACCCACCTGAATTCAGCTAATGAGTGTTTTCTGCTTTCTGTTCTAGCTGGACACTATTAAAGAGCCAAACTGCTCTACCCCAGAGATGGGAGAAGTAATCCTTCAGAGCAACAGGTAAAATGTAAATGATAAACCAGGTATTGAGAACCAACAAGATTGTAGGTGCTTCTATGTCAGTTACTTCACATGGTTCTCATAATTTCTTAAAAGAAACTGAGAAAAAAAAAATTAAAATATACTATAGTGGATGGACTGGGAGAAAAAATAATTAGGAGCTAATGACTTCACTGCATGCAAGTATGTTGAAGTGTATGGAGGAAGCCAGCACACAAATTCATACCCTGGTACAGCCAGCCCCAGGGGCAGGGTGTTGCTGGCCAAGCAGTCTCCTCAAGAGCCATACACAACCTGGCATGAACTACTGTCAACAGACCAGGAGGCAATGGTACTGCTTCTCCTGGCAAAATGCCATTGCTGCCTAAAGAACAGGCCTGACGGTAAGAGGGAAAAAATAAAATTAATAATCTAACAGGCATGTGCTCAAGAAAAGCATGAACTGAGCAGCCATGTCCTGAAAATAAGAGATCTTCCGTCACAAGCAGGAGAGATCTGTGTGTGCAACTCATGGCTCACAGGTAATTACAAGGCATTGAGCACACACAGGCACAATGAACACCACCTGCCTCCTAACGCTGGGCTCAGCTCTATCTCCGTCAGCAGATGGGCAGTCACCCAGACCAGAGCTGCGACAGGCAGCCACGAGGCAGCAACCAGCATTTACAATTCCTCCTGGGGATGGCTGGCCCCTTGCAGAAGGAAAGCAAAGACGACTGTCAGTTCTGCTCGAAAAACGTGTCTCACTTTGAGCAAACACCTTCAGAGTATCCAGCATGCCTGAGAACAGGCAGCAGAGTAGGATGGGCCCTGGCAGCCAGGAGAGAGGCAACTGAGACAGTTACGCAAAGAAGCAAAAAGCCCCAAACACCAATCCCGGTATCCTCAGAGGTCACCCCTTCTCACAGAGGGACCAGCGTGCTCCCCACTTGGTCAGGGAACAAGGGTCAGAGCATGGGATGCAGGTGCTACACATCTGTTCCTTTCCCCATACCACATGAGACCAGAAACTGGATCAAGTAGACCCAGTGTCTCACCAGTGCAACAAGCCATGCAGTTGGAGTAAGAAAACAGATCTCTTCATTATATTAACTTTGAAACAGGGTGAGATCAGGCAATAATCTAGATATAGTCAGGGAGAATTTTGACACGCTTGGGGAGGGCATATACACAGACGTATGCAGACATGGGCACACACACACACATACTACCAGAAGGAAGCAGTTTGGTGGGATTAGCAGGAACAGCTCTGCTCCCATCTCCTCTTCCCACAACATGGGCAGCAGGGAGCATGGCTGGGTTTGCACATAAAGCAAAGAAGAGAGAGAGCAAGAAGCTTGCACCACTCACCCAATCCTCCAGCCCTAACGTGCCTCTCTGGGCTGGCAGATTCCAGTGAGTATTTTAGTTGAAGCCCTCGACCAGTCAGTGCTGGCGCATTGCCAGCCTTTATCAACTGCAGTGGAGTGCCAAAGATACTGAGTTTAATTACCTAACACTCAGCCTGCTAAAGGCCACACAGCTATCAAAGCCACCCTCTTTTTCTGCACTGGCTCTTCCCTCATTTAAGAGGTCTCTAAGCAGCCTGCTACTACACATCTTCTGCATGCGTAAGACTAAGAGCTGTGTGTGGAAGGGTGGCCCTGCTGTAGCAGCAAGAGTTGCGACATCTCTCTTTCACTGGATTTAAGCCCAACGGTATTAATACAAGAAAATGTCTCTCCCCTCCAAGGGAAGTCTGAACCTCTGGCCTTGGGGGACACATCCCAAAGCAGCAGCCACCTTTGTAAACCCAATTCAACAGCACCAATGTTTGGCACGCACACTTAGTTAAAGCAGCACCCGAATCTGTAAAAACATGACAGACTCATTTTCCTTGCAGATGTTCTGCACTAGATCATTGTTATCCTCCAGCTCCTGCCTGTCTGCAACCATCTGCTGCCTCTTATTTTATGCCTAGACTGTAAGCTCTCTGGAGCAGGAACCATCTTTTCATTCTGCAATTGCCCAGTGCTTGGCACAGCAAGATCTACTCCATTGCTGTGGGCCCCTAGCGTTACGGTAAAACCATTCAAACCATGATTATAAACCCATAAAAACTGACCACACAAGAATGTTGATATCATAGTTTCTCTGCCAGCTTGGTTATTCTGTTCTAGGGAAAGGTGTTAGGAGAGCAGGGAGAGAAGAGACGGTACCTGGTAGTCTTGATCGTCAATCCCAAATCTTTCTCGGAGGTTTCGGAACACCAGTGGACAATACTCCTTAAATTTAAAGCGACTTGGCAAGTTTTCCCTAGGCAAAGCAGAAAAGATATTCTTGTGCAATGTCCAGCTTGTGAAATCAAACTCAATTCTTCTCCCACTTCACTGCTAACCTCCCAGGATATCCAAGCCCCCTCCTACCTACAAGGGCCCTATTCTGCAAGTATTTACCCTCATTAAGGTAGCTTATTTCTTTGGATGCCTACAAAAGTAATCTATTCACAGAAATGCTTGCAGGATCCAGCTTTTGACTAACAGGCTCTTTGGATGAGGACGTCTGTCTTACAGAACAATCTCCCCTGTCACAAGCACAGATCTGACAGAATTATTTCTCTCTTTCCTCCTTTGTTGCTTTGTTCCGTTCAGTAACACAGCTGCCCCCTGCAACACACTGTTACTGTTTAAGATGAAAAGCTGGAGGAAAGGGGGGTGGCTCTGATTTCAGATCAGATCAGATCACTCGTGCGTCAAAAGAAAGGTCAACACATGACAAACCATCTCTCCAGAACGCAAAAGAGAGGGGGTGAATCAGCTCCAGTCTGGCATGTTCCAGACCAGTCCCAACCGTTACAGAGCAAGCTTTGCTGCTAGGCCTTGCCAGCCAGGAATGGTCCCTGCCCAAAGCACAGTACAGCGGACAACAGACAATGCTCCCTGTCGCTGAGGGATGCTGCATCTACTCCCTACCAGAGCTCTTACTCTGCCCAGCAGGAAGAAGCAGAGGATGGTCCTGCTTGGACACAGTGGGAGATTTTGTCAGCTCATTCTCAATGAGAATCCTTTGCACCAATACGTGGGAAACTAAAATCTATGTAGGAGAAGAGGGAAGAGCAGATACTGCAAATTGTAGGTGCCAGAGAAGACAAACTTTTGAATCACACTCCCACTCTCAAAAGCTGATCCCTGTGAAACTTAGTGAAAATGAAGCATTAATCAGGGAGTACTGCAGACCTGCACACGCACAGAGCCAGGGCACAGAACACACCTCTGAGCACCAGTCACAACCATGGTTTTAAAGGGGCTTCCAAAAATTGATCTTTTGGGGAAAGGAGAAGGGGGTAACTCCATAGAAACCCCATGGGCCAGGCGTACAACGCAGCTTCACAGGTGTCTCCTGTGAACAGTCTCAAAGAGACAAGGAACCTATCAGGTCACAGAGCGTAAACTCCTGCCCTCTCCTCCATGGTCTTGGGATTTGGGTTCTGCTGGTCAGGACAGGACACCCAGACAGGGCACAGCAGGAGTCAAGAGACAGTCTTGCATCAGTTTTGTGCATAACCAAGATGTGCAGCAAACTCCAGCCCTAGGGCTTTGGACAAGTTACACTTTGTGAACTCTAAAATATTGTCTTCTACCCAGTCCAGTGAATATCTATGGGTAGCTAGCTTTGTAGCAGTGCCACTTCTGAGCCTGGCCTTACCAGACTTCTCATCACTCAAAGGATATAAACTAAACCACAAGACAGAATCTCAGTGACAGACTGACCCCCCACCATGTCCTGTTGAGTGGTCTGGGCAGGGCACGGACTGGGGCATGTGTCCAGCCATGCCAGACCTCTTGGCATTACAACAGGGAACAAACCAAAAGGCCTTCACCATGCCAGTTTCCCCCATAGCAAAGACCTCTAATTGCAAACAAGTTGGGAAGCACCTACTTACTTGTTGAATAGATGATTGTCCACCTTAATCTTACTGTAGGCTTTAAAGTCATCAGGCATTAACATGACAGGGACAGGAACATTGCTGAGTTCGTTGATCTAAAAGAGAAAGGAAACAGACTCAAAACCCAAGTTCCACTGCCCTGCAGTTACTGTCAATGGACTTACAGGGATGCCAAATACCCCAGAAGCTGTTTCTGAAGCAATATAACCCATTAGACTTTCAGAGCAACTTGCTGTGCTGAAGCAACCTGGAGAACACTGTGGTTACAAGCCACAGAAGCATCTCATTCAATCATGTGGTGAGTACTCCCGAGCCAGCCTTGGCTCTTTCATCTCTTCACCTTCCATTGATCATCCAAGATACAGCTTAGAATTGAGACAAACCTACAGACCAAGAAATAGCAGATTATATGTTTTAAATAAATCACCTTTGCCTTTATTTAGGAAATGTTGCATCAGCCAATTCCTTAACTAGTTCTCACTGTTACAAATCACAGATGACCATAGTCTTCAACGTGGCCAGCCAGAACAGACTCTGGGTAGTTTTGGTGCAGCACAGCACAGGTCTCCTGTGGATGCTGTTTTTATGCTTGCTGTCTCTTGTTGCTCTTATCCCACCTTCTCTAAAGGGATGAGTCACTCCACTAGATTGTTTTGCTCCTTAGTCATGTGTGGCAGCCACAGGAATACAGGGAAGCAGAAGAATGAACGTTCAGCTACTATTGTACAGACAGGCTTACAGCACCCAGCAGCGAAAGCATCAATAGTGGGGAAAACAAACCACAAACCAAAATCCACCTCTGGACTATATCTGGCTACCCTGCTCCAGACAAGCCCATGCACTGACAAGGCTGTGCCAGCATTCAAGAGCAGGTCAAGAGGCAGCACGTTTCTGAGCTGCCTTTTCTGAGGACAGCCCCAGTGTCAGTCATTCACACGGACTTCACAGGAATCACACAAGTCCCATCTAATTGAACTGCTATTAACATGCTGGATTTAGGAAGCAATTTCACTACAACTCCATTCCCATAATTACTGTGCCAAGCAGGTAATGCTGGAGAGAAGCAGACAACACTGGCAACAGCAGGGTTTGGCTAGGAGTCAGGCCTGGGGTCTGTTTCCAACACCAAAATCTTAGGCAGGTCAAGTGACTTCCAGCACGCTTGGAAGGCATGCAGCATTTCCCTGCTGACTGGGAATGGGGTCCAAGCCGTCAGCCTAAGGAAAGGGACTCCAGCTCTGAGATTCCCCACTCCTTGCATGCCATAGGACACACAATACTGTCCAAATAGCTGCTGCCACATCTCCTCCAAGGAGGAGGAGAGGAAAGGAGGCGAGAGGGAGCTGTTCTGCAGTGGGATCTGTGGCACAGTTCAACTCTGCAAGGACCATGGAGATTCCAGCTCTGGAGATGTGCAGTGAGCTGTCTAATTATATGAGCAAGCCTTTGATGAGGTATGTATTTTTCACATCCTTTCTCCATCATTACCAGGGAAAAAACAGACCAGATTTAACAAACGTCAGACTGGAAGAAAGACACATACACACTGCAAAGAGAAAAGATGACTATTTTCAGAGACAGTCATCCCACACAACAGATAAGCCGAAAGTAAACTGGCCACCACTCCGTTAAGAGCAGAGATGGTTCTCTCTAAAGCCCTGCCCTGTATTTACTTTATAGCAGCACTGAGTAGCATTAAGCACTCCCATAAAGTGCTTTGGGATGTACAGAGAATGCTGCACAGATGAATGAATAAATAATGTCATACACCTCCCATCATTTGTAATCACAATGGAGCAGGGAGGCCAATACCCCCCAGCTTAAGCTAACGGCTCAATCCTGCACTGAGCTGCTCCTTGAGTCACAGCTAGAAGAGAGGAAAGGCAAGAGGACTGCAGGTGAGGAAGTGATCTCCCAGGTCCTGGGGTCCAGCTCCCAGCTTCTGTCGGGAGCTGTATCAGAGAGCCCCATGCAGTGATTTCCCCTCAGGGTGAAGGGGGGAAGAGAACACAGCTAATTCTGTATCAAGAAAGAGGCGCTGCCTCCAGCCACTAATTACTGCTGTCTAACAGGAGGGGAAGCCCGACAGCACAGCTCCTTAGACACGCCTGTTCTCAGCCCTCTTCTCGGCGGTGGGGAAGGCACAAACAAGCTATTATCAGCTTGTTCCAGAGTGGAGGAAGGGTGCTGACGGCTGAGAGGGAACAGCGATTTGGAGATTGTCTCCTCCCTGCCAGAAATTCAGACACAAATGTTAGCAAAGTGAGATGTCAAGATGTCTCTGGATGTCCTCGTTTCTGCCAAAGCAGAAACCTCAAAGCAAATGTTGTACCTGTTGCAAGTCTCCTGACTGGCAGAAATGGTGCGCCAGGATACCTCGTCTCATTTAAAAGCTGCCCCCACTCTTCCCAAGATATAACGGCCTGACAACAGCCAAAAAAATCCCCCCTGCAGAAGCCTTTCCCCTCTTCCAGCTGTGTACAGAAGAGCTTTCTGGATGCTTTGGGATTCCGGCTCTGGAGATGGGGAGAAGGAAGGGATTTGTGCTGGGAACTAGAATTGCTGCCGAAGAGCTGAACTGGCCTTTTCTAGTCCCAGAACGGACAGCCTGCCCTCCACTGCACAAGGCAGCTCTTGGTCAGATGGCTCCTGAGCCTTTGTTCATGCCACCAGTCTAAAAAGCAAACATGGGTTTGGTTAGGGGCTTTTTTTTTTGTTTGTTTGGTTGTTTTGATTGTTTAAGCAAGAGGCATGTGCACTGTCTGCTCCGACAGTAACTCCCCTGCTTGACAGTTTCCTCAGGAGAGGAATGAAAAGACCCCACACTACCATGGAAGAGGGATATCCCAAATTCTCCCTCCTCATAGTATGATCCTCAGCATCCAGTGCCCCTTCCTAAGGGTTATCAGGCCAGGTCCCGCAGCATGGTGCCAAGTGAAACACTAGAAGACCTTGCCCAAACAAAAGCAGCGGACAGCACTGCTCTATAGGGATCCTCTCCTGTGCTTATCATGGTGGAATCTGAGCAGCCTCCGAGAGCGACGTGACTAACGCCTGGCACATGTTTGCTCTCTCGCCTTCTCCCCAGGAGAGGCGTGTAGCAGGAGATTATATATAGCAGAGTGTGTGTCTCTGTGTATTTATGCTACAGAAGGCAAGGTCACAGCAAGGCGCATAGCAATGAGGTGCCCAGCAACTCCTGGCTCCTGGGGAGCCCGTTCCCACAGGTCTGACCCTCCTGTCTCCCACAAAGAGATGTTACCCAGCTGTAGAAAGTTTGCCTGTACCAGCACCTTTGGAATCTCTGGGGCTGGTGCTTGCCACAAGATGGACAGCAAGATCTCGGACTTGGTTTTTTGTTCTGGAAGAGGCAGCTGCAGAGAACAGAGGTGCAGCAGCAGACAGCACCGCAGTCCCTCACCGCAGGGGTCACAGGCTATTTTGAGAAGCACCGCAACTGCAAAGAGCAGGTCCGTGCTGTACAGCATTCTGTGCCTGGGGTATTTCCACACCTCCACTACAAAGGCATTAGAGGTCCCCAAAGTGGAAAAAGTTAAGAATGGCTAATACAGAGCACAAGCTCTTCAGACCAAGGATCTGCCTCCAGACCCAGCATGATGCTGGTTTTCTGTAAGGCATCCAGCTTTTTAGACCTAATCTGCCTTTGAATCCTCTTGAAAATAAGCCCCTGTTTTCACACAGTCCTCTTATGCCAGGAGTTTTCTATTCCCCCACTGGGTAGAAAGCACAGACAACCTGACAGGGAGCAGTCCAGGCTGAAAACATCATTAAGTGCATTTTACCACTGCCACCTGCATTTTGCAGAAACACATAAGACACTGGTCCTGCCTTTCCCCAGGTCAGAGACAGCACAAATGGCACGTGCCCATCAGCCTCACAAAAGGCTCAGACAAGCACCAGACTTGGAAGCTCTCAGTGGAGCTCAGAGGATTTAAAACCAAGACACATTTCAGACAAACCAACTGACATCTTCACAAGGCAACAGCAGGGGCACTAAGAAAGAGATGCTTCACATTTCTCTGCTGGTTTCACCATATTCTAAGAACAAAGGAGCAATTTCCCAAGCAAGGTGAACAGCACGGTGTTTCTGAAGGTCGCCCCAGCGAGGAGAGGCAAGGCAGCACATTGCCCGGCATGTCAAAACAGTGCGATCCCAGCCAGAGCCGTAGAGGGAAAGGCAGCCAGATGCCACTGAAGGAGGGACCAGGGCTTGGGGCAACAGTAGTAGGTGATGGAGAGAAGACCCTCATCTCTCCAAAGCTGCAACTGCCACCCTCCTTCCTCTTCCATTTGCCCAGCAGCCAGAGGAACAGCAAGCTCAGCTCCGCTGTTTCTCCAGCTCCCCAGCCAGCAGCTCCCCTTCCCCCCCACAGGAGTGGCCGGGCCCTTCATCCTCAGTCAGCAGAATTCATTTTTGCCTACACTGCTGAGAAGCCTACAACCACCCCGGCCTTACAGGGCTGGAAAAATACCACCTCCCCTCTGTCCGTTAACCTTTTATTTCCTGGTTACTTGAATTCTTGAGCAACACCAGTCAGTACGATTCTGGGTTTATCTGTAGTTGATAATTTGTCTTCCTCACCAAAGCCAATTCCTTTTTCAATAAAAGACACATCAATATTCTGTGTCATTCAGGGACAGCTGTTAGAACGAATGGGCCAGGCATAATTTTGTTTCAAAACCTGACTGTAGCCTCAAAGTGGCAATTACCATTAGTAAATTGATGGGAAAATGCAATTTGTTTACTAACAAGATCCAGATGATGGAGTGTGTCTCTACTCTCTAGGATTCTTTACAACAAGAATTTGCTCAGGAAAATAAAAATACTTTGTTCCTCTCAAAGCCTTTCAGTCAGGCATCTCAAAGTACTTTGCGAGCATTAGTTAAACTTTATAATACTCTAGGAAAGTAGGTAAAAGACACATAGCAAAATCACTTTAGCCTGGAGACAAACCCACATCTGCAGCAAAACTTTGCTGCTGCTTAACACAGTACAGCAACTGGGCAACCATTTGAGAAAAAAAATACTGTTTTCCATGAATTAGAGCATGATTAATCAGCATCCAAGCTAATAAAACCCCCATGCAATGCTATGGAAGCATGAATCTTGTAGTCAATTTCTATCAGCATTCTGGGGACACCAGCATGCTTTAAGAAGAAAAAAAAAAAAAAAAGCATCCCCTAGTGACAGTGAACCCACCTCTTCCCAAAGAAAGTACTTTGAAGCCTGCTGGAAAGGACTCCTGCGTCCTGACGTAGCTGCAGCACAACACCGCGTCACAGGCAGAGGAATCAGTCAGTGCTACCCTGCTGCCCCACCAACACAGACCAGCCTGTCACCCACCATATCAGCACAGCCTCAGGACCACTGGAAAGCATCTGTCCTCCCAGTTCACTTGCAGGTAGGCAGAGTTACCACTTCCCTTGGTTCAGACAAGAGCTGAGGAATGGAAAGGTTAAACGACCTACCCATGGCCACACGAGTCAGCAGTAGAGCAGGCAACTGAGCCCCATTTTCCTTGCTGAACTACCCAGGAAAACCTTTTCTCTCCATGCCCCAAGAAGAAAAAGTGCTCCTGGAATCTCTATTTTAACAGGAGGTCCCAAGATAAGCAGGTTCAGAGCCACCAGCCTCGATCATTAACACGTGCTATCAACACCATCACCATATGCTGCACTCTCCAGAGGTCAATTAGAGCCACAGCAGACAGCAAGTGTTGGAAAGGACAAATACATGCTGTTTACCCCGTGCCAGTACCAATTTATAGGACTTCAACATTTGATATGTGGCAGATGCTGCTCTGGCTAGAATTAACATGGCAACACCAAAAACAACACTGCAGAGAAGGGAGAAGCGTGCTGCAAATCCCAATTTTGCTATTTCACTTGAATACTAAATAGCTGTGTTTTGTACTGGCTGGCACCACTCCTTAAGGTCCTAGGAGATCGGCTGGTGCTTCAGCCAGTAATCGGAGCTTCGGGAGCACAGGAGGCTGCCTCGGGCAAGACCCACACAGCCAACAGAAGAGATCTACCCATTTCCACAAAAATGGGATTTGTTTATGCCTACCCCCTGCCCCTGCCAACATCCACAGAGCCCTAGGGATCGTTTCCAGTTGATGAACTGACGCCTAGAGAAGCATCACTGCGGCCCATACAAACCCGACTGTTCATTGAACAAACAGATACAAGAGTTACCTCTCCAACAACCCCTGAACTCACTGGGATCCCACTGCCTTGTATAATCAGCACCTTACAATCGTTTCTATGGTTTCCAGAGCATCACACAACACCGCCGTGTTCATCTTGCTGTTCAGTGCGAGATGGCTTCCCCCTTCCAGAACCATCACAACTTTCCCTCCGCTGCTGGTGAGCTCCCATGCACACACGTCCATGGAGAACGTGCGTGGAGCAACACGCACGTAACCAACGCTGAGGAGCTGCATCTCCTCTTCCAATGCCATGACAACAGCAGTCACAAGCAAAGCTTCCCCAGGAACCATCTCTACATTTGCTGAATTTTACAGCGCCTTACAGAAAACTCAGAAATCAAGGGTGAGCCTCTGTGACTCCACTTTCTTCTCCTATCTGCACAAGTTCTCCCCTCCACAGTTTTCTAGTTCAAAATTTAGCTGTCGGACTAATACCACCCACGTTTGGCCCTGCTTACACCAGCCACAGCCCCACCCTGATCCTGATTCACTTGGTTTCAACACTGGCTGGGGACCACCAGGACAGCCAAGACCCAGCTCGCTATTTAAACAGATATGCTCAGAACTGGTGTTCCAGAAACCAGTTCCTGTTCTTGGTGTGCTAACATCATTGCTCCTGATCCTCTCCAGACCCATCACTGCCTGTATTCACACCAGCTGCTAACAAGCTTGTTTAAACACAAGGCAGGGCCGAACTGTTGCCAGACTCGGTTAACGGACCCAAGGGAATTTCTTCAGTCAACAGAAATGGTGGATTGCATAAAATGGTTGTTTGTTTGATTTGTCCATGAAAAAGTTCATCTCAAATGCAAGTATTTTTGACAGAATCTTCCTGGCACAGCCTCCTGGTTTGTGCTGATAGCAGTTTTCTTCCCCTCCTACTGCAGGGCTCCACAAATACAGCCAAGAGATTCACCCCTCCTTCTAAAACTGTGGTCCAGAAGCCAAACATTAAACCCCCCCCCCAAAATTTCTAACAAAGTCCAAAGGTACTCCTGGAAATATTCCTCAACTGTCCAGACCCATCTGCTGGAAGCACATAAGCGATTACACTTCCCATATAACCAGGGCACCAACATCATCTCCCAAATGCAGACCAGGATGAGCAGCTGCTCGTGTGTTGAGCAAACAAAGCCACCTCAGCTCGCAGCCTGCTCTGCAGCATGGCCACACCAGCCACCAACTCTCTTAGGCACTCACGAGGCTCACCCAAACGCAGACTGAGATCAGTGGCAGAGAGGTGGAGGAAAATGAACTAGCAAGAATTTGTTGGGAAATCCTGGATGCCTGTCTGAGGGTGAGGAGGTCACAGCTGAAATTTTCTAACCCCCTTCCCAGCCCCGCAGGATACTGCCCTCCTTTCTAGCAGCAATTTCTTCATAATATGCATCTGATATAATCTCATTACTAGCTTAGTGTTCATGCAGAACTGTCAGCCTGCTTGCCTTCCTCCCTTTGCCTAAATTATTTCACAGCCAAGTGCTCCAAAAGTTACATTGTCCTGATCCAGTGCCTAAAAAAGTTGCCAGATTCCTAGTACCCAGCTACAAAAAAAAAAAAAAAAAAAAGCTAATTGCCACCAAACAACAAGCTAATTGCCACCAAACAACAACTGTCCCTAAGAGGCCACAAATGAAACTCAGAAGAATCCCACCAATTTCCATTTCTTCAGGGCTCCTAATAGCACCACTGATCAAAGCCCGATTAAATTCATTATCCTGTTTCCTGGGCAAGACTCTGAGCAGCAAGCACTTGGAACATCCTTTGACTCAGAAAGACAGCACTGTGTTGAACTACATTTGGAAGCTTTCACTCCATTGTCAGGCAAGCTAGAAATACAATTCTGATTTTTTCTTTGGTGTGTTATTTGTTTCTGCAAAAACTAAGCCTAAATCCCTTTCACTCTCTAGGAAACATCCACTAATCTACTGGAGAAATAGGTGTCTCTGAGCCCTAAAAGCATATTAATTTAGGAAGGGATCAGGTTTCTGAATTATTTGACCACCTGAATATTCTCCTAGAACAGCATCCACTACCCACATCCAAGAGAGAGCAGCAGTAAATCAATCCTCCTTTCTAGCACGAGATTTGTGCCTGCCATCACAGACGAGGGAGAATTTTCCAGAGAAAAACATAAAGATGGTCTTAGGAACCTCCAAAGGAGATTGCTCAGCTCTTTAATCTATCACAGACATTTCCAAGGAACCCTCCCTCCTAAGACCTGTACCAACCACTACCCAGAGAAACTGAGGCTGAGTCCAGGGGACATATGTGGCCTGAGTTCTGGTAGCTGAAGCCTAAAGTCAGAGGGAGACAAGGTTGGACAGATGGGGCCAAGAGACTCTCTTGTATTTTGGGATGGAGATGAGACACACATGTAATTATCCTCATACAGCCAACTGAGGAACAGGATTGTCACTGTGCACATGCGAGTCCCCTCACCGTAACGGGGCCATAGGGACTGCCCTGAGAAAGAAAGCCAGGGGTTGTGACAGGGGACAGTGCTCTGGGTGTCAAATGAGTGTCCTCAGGACCGCCAGTGCCAGAGAGGGGATATGCCAGGACAACAGCACCCTACACAAAGGGACACAAACCAAAACAGCATCGCCCCCCCTTCCCAGTCCCGGGAAAAAAAAAAAGAGCGTTGGGGAAGAGGTGTTGGAAAAGGTGTCGGGGAAGAGGACACAGGCAGACGGGTGGGTATGAGGGGGCAGGCACGCTCTGGCAAAGAGACCTGTCTAGCATTAGAGAAGCCTAATGCCAGCCCAGGCAGGAGGACGGCATGTCTGGGAGGGAAACCCTGACCCGGTGTTGAGGGGGGGGGACCCAAACTGTCCGGAGATGGGGATGCTGTGGGGAAGGAGCCCCAACCCCAGGAGGAAGGCACCACCAGGGACAGAGGCGGGAAGGAGCAGACCCCACGGAGACCCTCCACACAGGGTGGGCATCCACCAGGCCAAGAGAATGAGCCTGACCCAGGGGTGCCCTAAGAGTGGGAATCCAGGGAAAAGACCCGGATTAGGGATCGGATGCCAGGGGGACGGAAGGCTGCGATTTAGGGGGAAAGTGGGTGTGGGGGACAGAGCCCGATCCGGGGGAGGGGGCTGTGAGGGCCCCGGTCAGAGTGGGGCGGGAAAAGGCCCTGTCTGAGGGAGAGAGGGGGAAGGGCCCGATCCGGGGAGGGGGGCGAGGGCGTTCGCTGAGGGAAAAGACCCCGACCGAGGGGGACGAGGGCCCCGTCCCGAGGGGCTGGGGAGGGCCCGGACCCGGGGGAGGATGGCCGCGGCTGAGGGGGCGGGAAGGGCCCCGCTGCGGGCCGCGCTCACCGTGTGGTTGGCCCCCCACATGAGGACGCTGAGCAGCGGCTCCGAGGCCCGGAACAGCTTCACCTTCTGGCATACGAAGTGTTTCTTCTTGGTCTTGGTTTTGCTGGCGCTGAGGGCCGAACCCAACGCCGCCCCGACGCCCCCCGCCGACGAACCCCCCGCGCAGTTCGAGGCCATGGCGGACCCGGACCGGCGGCGGCACCGGGAGCCGGACCGAACCCCCCCCCCCCCTCCCCCGGGCTCCCCCCTACCAGCGCCTCCGCATGGTTCCGCCCGGCCCGGCACACGCCCCCCCTTTCCCAATGGTACCGCCCTCCCCTGTCAGCCCCTGTCCGTTGGTCCGGGCCGGCCCGTTAGCTTCCCCCCTCGCCGCTGCCGCAGTGGTTCCGTCCCCGCCTCCCCCTGCCCCCCCCCCTCCCGCCCCCGCGGTGGTTCGCTCCACCGCTGAGGAGGAGCCGCCACGGCCGGCCGAGCCCGCTCCGGCCCCGCTCTGAGGAGGCGCCAAGATGGCGGAGGGCTGAGGAGGTGGGGAGCGGGAGGTACCATGTCCTCGGCGAGGAGGGGGAGCCGCGGATGCTAAGGAGTGGGAGCGCGGCGCCGGCCGCTGGCTCGCTCCGACTCAAGCTGCGGCAGGAACGGGAAAGAACCGCTGTGCGGTTTGGGCTGAGAGAGGGAACGACGGAAAGGGTTGGACGGAAGAAGAGGGAGAGGGGAAAGAAGGCGTCGTTCCCTCCTCCTCTTCCCCGAGATGGTCTCGCCCAGTTGCCGTGATGTACCCGCCCCCACCACGCCCCGCTCTGAACGGGCCAATAAGCAGCGAGGCGCCTGGAATTATGAATGGGCTGCTAGACACGTCACTAGCCGCCGTTTAAAGGGCGAGCAGAAGGGCCGGGGCTGGAGCCCACCCGGGTCCCGGCGGCAGCGGGGCCGGGTCCTGCGGCGAGTCAGGATAAACCCGCGAAGGGACCGCTACTGCCAGCTACGGCCCCCCGGGCCCGCACAAAACCTTCTCTCTAACAGGGAAGTTTGCCCCTGCCCCCCCCCCCCCAAAGCCACAAAGAACATTTTAAGATGACAGTAAAGTTTCTTAATGTTAAAAAAAAAAAAAAATCTACACTGCTGTACATATACACATTACTTACATTACAAAATCCCAGAGAAATATTTGCTGTATCAGCTATGCTCTGCTCACTTTTCCTTTCCCTTCGGAGCAGCTTCCTTTGGGTGAGACACCATTCAAATCTGTGAGCAACCAAATAACGGGCTACAGAGATTTTGCAGACTCATCTAACGCCACCCTCCAAACCCACACCTGAAATGGTGACAGTACCAAACAGGATTTTGTCCGTTACTCATGTAGCTTTATCAAATTCCATGAAACTAACTCACATGTGAATTTGTTCAGCTCTGATTTTTAAGGACTAACAAAAATAGGTCTTTTGCTCCGTCATATAAAGAGCTCGGACAATCTGCCCAATGTAGAAAGCAGTTACCACCTGGCATAATTTGGTAATAACAATATACAAAAATGACACCGGTCAAGGTGGAGAGAGAAGGAAGAGATCTGGCAATCCATTAAAAATAGAATACAAAGGCTCAGGAGTTCTCCAGCAAAGGTTTGCTTGCAAGGTCACACTCATTACAAATGTGTTCACAATGCCAGAAGTCCAGAACACGCTGTGGGCTGCAGCACAGAAATCCAGTGCCTCTTTGGGAGATGGTAACTGTTCCTGTAGAGAGCAGCGAGTCTGTGCTGGAGGCCTCTCACCTTTGGGAATAAGCGTCCATTTAACTTCTGCACAGGAGCAGAGGAAGACCAAGTTTCATCTCTGCATAAAGTTTTTTTCCAAGGCAGCGGGAGTCCTCTGAAGGGAGTGGATATTGCGTTTCACCCGATCTTCTAGGGTGGAAGTAGATGCACTCTCTAGTTTTAAGCGACTGCAGAAAATTGAACCAAAGAAAGATATTAGAATGTCTTCCCAAACATTACACCATTTCTAGCAGGCTTCACCACCCTCAAGTCATCTACCTGAATTAATCTAACAGAGAAAACAGCAAATTATTTCCTATTAAAGTCTGCACTGAAAGAACTGAACACCTTTTAGTTTGGCTTGTAACAGATTCAATGCCTTATTTAAGGTCAGTGCTCAGAAATATATTTTCAGTAGCTCTCAAGTCTCCTCCATCTTCCAAATATAACTAACCATTAATTACAAATGCATCCGTCACAGGGGACTTGGTTGCTTTCTGTGAAGCAAACGAGGGAAAAGCAATGTGTTCCTGAACTGAGGGCAGCGGTCCTCTGGGAGCCCGAATGCCAGAGCTCATGCTGTAAATGACTACAATAGCTACAGGAGAGAGAAGGGATCCTTGTGACCACTTGCTTTCTTTTACTACTTCAGATCACACTGCTGTGCTTTTCTGAATGATCTCCATGTGCCCATCTCCCTCTTCAAACAACATGCCAATAAACACAGTTTGTTAGCTCAACCAGTTGCTTCTGCACAGGGAAACACACAAAATTCTCTCTCCACAAGAGAGTTTCCTCGTGGAGAAAATCTATTGTGATTTTAAGCCACCACTATGTGATCCCAGCTCTAGGCAGCTTCAGGAATTAAGTATACGTTCTCATCTGATTAATTTATAGAGCCTGAAGAATACTATGCTGCAGCAACTCCAAAATACATAACACTGCCATAGGATCTTTCTTACATTCCACTGCACTTTCTGGAAGGCCTTGCACCACTCCAATTTCCTTTGCCTGCCATGTGCACAAGGGACACTAAGTTACCACCTGTGTTTAGAAATGGTCTTATTTCTTGTTAAGCACAGGTTTCAGTCCCACAAGCTCTTGGCACACAGACTCCCAGAGGACTTGCAGGCCTAAAACCGTTGCAAGCTCCTAAAAACGGAGAACTTTAATATCTGCATGTAAAACACTACTAGACATATATACAGCTTGGCAAAAAGTAACTGATTACCGGTTTCTGAGTCTGACTACCAAGGCCATCACAGAAATAATTATCTTTTGGGTTAAGAACAGAATTTGGAAACAGTAGATGTCACTAGTTCTACTGTAAAACACAGCAGAGATGGATCTTGTACCATCGTCTGAAACATCTCAAAACGTTGAGGCCATCACTCGCTTCTCAGCAGCTGTGGCCTGTATTTCCCTTGAATGAAAAAGCAGATAATAAAAGACACTCACTTGAAGAACTTCCCATCTCGGGAGTCGAGTTTCTCCAGTTCTCGCTCCAGCTCCTCCTCCTTTCGGTGTTTCCTGAGGTTGTTTGCTCTCTCTTCTTCCCGCCACTTGGCATTTTCCATCATTTCCTGGCGTTTACGCTCTAGTTCCTCTGGAGAGATCCTTCTATTCGTGTAGAAAACACCACTGCTGTGAATCAATAGCACGCTGGGCCCCACCCCCCTCTTGCTTTCCATTCTTCAAGATGATTTACAACCCCCAAAATTAGGGGTGTTTAACCTGTTTTTCTCTTTGGCAGCCAATCAGCAAAGCTTGTAAGTACACGTCTAAATGTTCTGTTTTGCCACGCCCCCTTAGCAAGAGTCTGTTTTCTCCCTCTTTTCAGCCTTCTTGTTTTTAATTGACTGGTAAGATGATGCTGTCGAGGTCATATTTTCCTGATGACAGTGAAACAGAATGCTTCTAATTAACCATCCATGGGACAAAGAGTGACTTCACATTACTGCCTTGCACAGTGATGCAAGACACATGGAGAACCAGCAACCACGTGAATTGGTTTGGGAAGCTGTCCAAGGTGTTAGCTAACAATCAAGCTCAAGAGCATCAAACCCAGCACTTAGGACTCTCTGCCTGACTTTCTGGATATTCGATACAATCTATTTTAGTTAACAGAATAAAATTTGGTTCACAGATTACACCCAGCTGTTTCACAATCACCTGGGCAACTTCCATCCAAAAGCACAGGGACAAGATCTTGCTTACCTTGTGTAACCTGGAGTATGCTGCCGTCGATAGCTCTTTTTAGGGGAAGGGCTTCTAGCTCTCCCTTTCTCGTCCCGACTGCTATGTCTGTAACCCAGAAATACCCTCATTTTAGTACAGATGAACATAGATTATCACACCTCTAAATTTTCCCCAGATTTTTTGTATACATTCTGAAACCAAGACGTCTCACATAACTGCAGGACTGTTACCTGTCCACTTTGAAAAGAAATTCTAATGACTCCTAATATACTATAAATTTCTATCTATTTTTACTCAGTTTTAATTATTTAATCAGCAAACAATAAATACCTGGTACCTGATTTTATCAGCATTCAGTAAAGATAATTCAACAATTATGAATAACTTTTAAAGAGGAACAGTAGCCCAAATAAAGCAATACCTAAAGGGTGTACCTAGAAAGAGGGTGTCCCAAGCGAAGAGTGCAATTGCAGACAGCATGTCCCCTCCACAAGCTAACCTGTGTGCTTTTGTACTCTTGCACAACTGCACAGCTCCTGCCTTTACACCCACAACTGAGAAATAATGTGGCCAGAACACTAAAGTGGTAGGAGACTGAATAAGAAGGATTTTGATTCTAGAGAACTCCCCCACCAGCAGCCCTAGGTTTACATTATCCAGGTTAGCCACACTCACTGTTTACTGTGTCTAGAAGGAGATCTTGACCCCCTGCATCCAAATTGTTCTGAACTCTTCTTGCTAGAGCGTCTCTGAGGAGAGCGGGACTGGCTCCTGGACCTGGAGCGATCCCGGTGCTTGTGGGGGGCCCTCTCCTGGCCGGCAGCTGGAGAGCTCCGAGACCTATGGCTCTGGTCAGAGTCTCTACCCTGGAATTCAAAAGTGTCTTTCAGGAGAGACGCCTTGTAGGAGCACAACAACAATGTAAGGCCACAGAGGAGACCTCGGACGAGGGTAAGTGCAGGAAGGAGTGTACACTGTGGTCTGTGTTCACTTATCTCACTTCCTAGGTTCTTATTAACACCTGTGTCTAAAAAGATTATTTCTGTATGATGTTCAGTAAACTAAACGGCCAAGATAGTTAAGCAGAGTATTTGAACAGATGGGTAACTCAGTTAAGAGAAACTAAATAAAGCTTAACATGAATTCAGAGCAGACAAAAGTCCTACCAGGATCTGAACAACTTTAGTTTCAATGCTTAGATGGCTCCAAATTGAGTATGAACATTATTGTATCATGTCCCCTTCATAATCCTCTTCTAGCCGGTGAAACAGTCTTGCAACAACTGCCAAAACTCTTGCTCTTCTCTAACTCAGGGCACTTGCTACTGAGAGAGCTATGTGAAACACACGTACTTACTTGTAAACCATATCCTGGGACTTTGGAAGGAGCAGGTTTCCAGGAGGAACTGTTCATCCTCTTCTGAGGCCTAAAGAGAAAACAGAATAGTACTTTTGAACAGATGAAATTCAAGAATACAATTTTTTTAACATTAAAATGCCATAAAAATAATTTAATGATGCAAAAACAATCAAGTAACATATAGAAACATTTAGGCAAATTAAGAGCATTAATTAGAAAGATAAAACTCAGACAAGATTAGAAAAAGACACGAAAAACAAATAATAAACCAGGAAACATGGTATTTTTACTATAAAACCTCAAAACATACTTATTTTTGCTTCGCTCCTCATCACTGCTGTCACTTTCACTGCTAGAACTGCGATGTCGATGTTTCTTGTGCTTCTTCTTCTTCTCTTTCTTCTTCTTCTTCTCTTTTTTGTCTAAACTGTTTTGCAGCTATAAAGCAAGACACCATTTCATTAGTAATACTGTCTTTACATTTGGCAAGTCAGTATCACAAGGCAAAGTAACAGAGTTCTCTGTGGAAAGGCTCCTGAACAAAACCTAAACCATTTAACAAGGTCCTCTCTCAAAACTAAAGAGCTTAATGAAGTCTTCCCTAGTGTCAGTTTGGTATTAGTGCATGTCAAATTCTATGTCTGCAATCACTCTGTAGTACTAAATCAACAATTAATCACTAGCTAAAAAAAAAAAATAAAAAAATTAAAAAAAAAAAAAGCACGCAAGCATACCAGAAGAGCAAGAAGAGTAAAAAAACACTGAACTTGAAAGGAAGAGAAATTAATTCCTGCTGAGAGACTGATACAGAACCTTGTTTATAGAAAGCTGAATTTATTCTGTTCTTCTGTGAAAGAGTCAGGAATCAGAACTCAGCTCGTTATCCTAAACAATACTAATTTTGACCTATGATCCTCGCCTTGGTTCAGTGTACTCTCTGCTTTGATTCGGTAAAGGACCACTGAGATACACCTACCAATTCTTTGATCTTCTTCATTTTAACAGGATTATTCAAAACTTCTCTCTTCTTTTCCTCCTCCCTCTTTCTAAAGCAGAGAAAAAAAAAGTATTTTCAAACAACTGAAAATATCATATTTGCATGAAGGATACCAATCAAATGCAAGCTCTAAAAGCATATAAAGCAGGAAAACAGGCAAGTTTTGTACATTCAGCAAAACAGATCCAGCTAAGGAGGAGTCTGCCTTTTTCTTCTCCACTTAAGAGTGCAACTAGCAGGGTTAACAAAAATTTGTTCCGTTACCATGAATCTGCCTACAATGCTAATAAATGCCTGAACTCTCAGAGCAGACCAGATATATTCACACACATAAAAGGGTGAGCTAAGCTGGTAGAGACAAATCAATGTGGAATAACAATCTTTGCATTTATATCTATTTACCAACTTACAGCTAGATGATCTATGAGATGATCATCAGCTCGTTCAGATGACAAAATCTCAAATTTGAAATCAAGTCAGCAAAATTATCCAAAAGCAGCAAACTGGCTCAAATACATTATTTGACCTTATGTTGCCGTGTCTAGACCACACAACCAAAATCCTATCAGTCACGTAAGTGGCTAGTGACCTCTCTGTGGCCAGAACTGCCACCTACAGCCCAGAGCTCTCAAACAGGCAGACGTAGCTTTGAGGAACAGACAAAACAGCAGTCTTTACAACGTAAATAAAACAGCTCTTGGCAAGTTGCTAATATTGATGCTTTGCCTAATCTACTGCTTTCAGCTCCACATTTAGTACCTTATCATGAAAAGCGGATCCTCACGGATTTTGTTTGCCATATCTAGGACAGAATTAGCGCCTGTCTTGGCAAAAATGGAGCCTGGGAGAAGTCCTGTCTCATTGGAACAGCCTGCATCCTTGTCTTCTGTTTTCTCAAAGACATATTTGTCCACTGGGCGACCCATAAGATATTCTTCTCTGTTCACCATGCCTCCGGGACCCTGGTACATCCACTCCAACTTCTCTTCTCTTTTCCTATTGCAAACAAGATGACCTTATTTTCCTGCTGATGGTTCTAAAGTTACATTTTAAGGCACTGGCTTATAAAGGTAAGTGGAAACTTTTTATCATCAGAGACATTAAACCCATGGCTCTCTCAGGGGCACCCTGCACCAACACATCAGACAGTGCTTGCCCCCAGAGAATGGCCAGGGCTAGTTACCACCAGTCTGGGGGGCACCAGCACCAACTCACCTGACGGTGCCCATGTCTTCTGCGTATCGCTGCATCTCCTCACGCGCTCGCTCCTCCTGCAGCTCCCGCTGCAGCTCCTCGATCTTTTTCCGCTCGGCTTCATGCTTCTGCTCAGCTTTCCACACCTTCTCCACATTGCGCAGGGTCTGCGGGTGCCAGCTCTTCTTCAGGTTCTGCAGGAGAAGGCGGGAGGGGGACACACCGGACCGGGACCGTTAACAACCGGCCACCTTCCCTTGCCGGTGGCCACGGGGAAGGGCCCGCTCAGAGCCGCGCTCGCCCGCAGCCTTCCGATCCCCGGATCCAGCCCCCAAGAACGGGACACGCTCGTTCCCACCCCCACCGAGACCCGCTGCCACCGAGACCCGCTGCCAGGGGCGGCGAACGGCCGCAGGCCCCGCCGACCCCGCGCCTCCCGGGCCCCTGGCCCGCCTGCCAGCGAGCCCGAGCGCAGCCCGGTACCCGCAGCCCCGGGGGAGACCCTCAGCCCCGCTCGGCTCCCCCCGGACCGGGACCGGGCCGCTCCTCACCAGGTCGCCTCCCCCCATGGCGGCGGCCGGCCCAGCGCTTCCCCCGCGGCTACCGGGCCTCGACCGGCGTCATCACCGCGCGTCGCCGACGGCGCCTGTTCCGCGCGGCGCGTCTCACACGCGTCACTTCCGCCGCGGCGCTGAGGGGACGCCGACAAGATGGCGGGCCGAACCGGCGCAGCGGAGCAGGGCACGGCAGGCCCCGGGGCGCTTCCCGTTCGGTAGGGAAAAAACCCACCTACCCAGAACTAAACCCCAACAGAAATAAAGCCCAAAAGCGTCGAAAGCACTAGCGTGAGCTCCCCGGGTAAGGGAGTAGTCGAAGGGCGTGGAGTACGCGGGGCTCGGCTGCTGTCCCTGCGGCCGCGGTACCCCAAGCGCCGCCGGCGCCGTACGGAGCGGGCCTGCGGGTGGTTTCCTCTCCGCCATCAGCCGGCGATAGTCGAAGCGCCAGCTGGGGTGTCCCCGAGCGAAAGCTGTCCCCTGCGGTGCCGAACGGCGTTGATAAAGAGGGCGGTGGGTTTCGGGGGTTGAACCGGTGACCTGCCGGTCCCCAGCCCGGCGCGCTGCCCCTGAGCCATCTCTTCCCGCCAAACGCCCGCCCGACAGCCCCGCGCCGGGGGCGCGGCTCAGGGGTAGAGCGCCCGACTGCGGCTCCGCAGGTTGCCGGTTCGAGCCCCGCGCCGGGCGGCGGCCCGCCCGTGACACCGGGCACCTCAGCTGCCCAACCACACACCGATTTTCACATGACAGCCCCAGCTCCCTTCAGAAAGCATTTCGGCACAGATCCCCACTTCTACAAAGGCATGGTTCTACGCAGTTGCTTACTGTTCAAAGTCATGGCAATTACTCAAACAGGAAAAACTAGACCAGTAGCACCTCTGCTCAGACTACCTGCAGTATTCAGGAGCAGAGAAAAGAGGGGAAGATGTGAAAGTCTGATTTCATGCTTGGCAAAAGATCATCAAGTCATTTCCAAGGCCTGGGAGGGGTAAGAAAGTCTCTCCATAGTCTGTCTGTGAGGAGATTCTGGAAGAAGAACAGGTGAAAAGGCAGCTAAAGAGGAGCCACCTGACCCAGGGACCCCTTCATCTGCAGTCAAATGCTCTACCACTGAGCTACAGCCCCTTCACAAGGACATTTTAAAAACATTCACACACCGCGACTAGTTTTTACATCCACTGGTTAGATTCCTTTACTTGACAGCCCCCTGTGCCTCGTACTGTGCCTGCCAAAGGCTGTACACAGAATTACTGCAGAGAATCAACAACAGAGGCAATTACACACAGACAGTGAGTTCTTACTCACACAGTGCACAACCCCTGCAGTTCCCTAACAGTCAGGGCCTCAGTACCTCCAACGCTGAAGCTCAGAAACCAACGTTCAATGCACAACACAAGCTCAAAAGATCCCAGAAGAGCTCTCCATCTTCTTTCCGTGAGAAATCTTGGCAAAAGAGAGGTGGAAGGAGAGGAAAAGAGGGGGCACCTGGAGTTGAACCAGGGACCTCTTGATCTGCAGTCAAATGCTCTACCACTGAGCTATACCCCCTGCCTGCCCACCTGTCAACTCACCAACAAAACAACATTTGAACTCTGTTCTTCCCCAATCTCTGACCTCTCTGTTCCATAGGAATCAAAGCCTGCTGCAGAAATCCCAAGGCTCAAACGTGACAGCAGCAGACACATTCAGTCACTGCGCTCCGGCACAGCAGACAGACACTACCTCTGTACTTCATTTACCAGGTGACCTTGGCCCAGTTCCTCTCCAGCTGTCTCTCTGTTTCCTCTCCCAGTTGCACTCTGTTCTCTTTCAGTAGAAAGTAACTTGACACAGCAACTGCCTGAAGAGTCTTTGACATTGTCCCCACGCTTTCTAGCTCCAACTGTAAGGTGAAAAAGGCTATTAGGAGAGGAAGCTGAGCTGATCTTATCAGTTAGCCTTCCAGTGAGCAAACACCCCAAAACCCCAAGAAAAAAATAGGTTCTGAGGGGGCACCCGGAGTTGAACCGGGGACCTCTTGATCTGCAGTCAAATGCTCTACCACTGAGCTATACCCCCTTGGCACAGCCCCTTCACAAGGACATTTCAAAAACATTCACAGAGAGAGACAAGTTTTTACGTCCACTGGCTAGACTCCTTTACTTGGCAGCCCCCTTTGCACCTTACTGTGCCTGCCAAAGGCCGTACAGGGAGTTTAATTATGACAAATATCATTACTACAGAGAATCAACAACAGAGACAAGTCCACGCAGACAGCGAGTTCTTACTCACGCAGTGCACAAACCCTGCAGTTTCCTAACAGTCGGGGCCTCAGTGCCATGCATAACGGAGCTCAGAAACCAACCTGCACTCGTACAGAACAAGCTCACAAGATCCCAGAAGAGCTCTCCATCTTCTTGGCATGAGAAATCTTGGCAAAAGAGAGGTGGAAGGAGAGGAAAAGAGGGGGCACCTGGAGTTGAACCAGGGACCTCTTGATCTGCAGTCAAATGCTCTACCACTGAGCTATACCCCCTGGGTTAATGCTCCTATAAGAAGCAATAAAAAACGTAATACATAGCTCAGGTTTTACGGGCACTGGTTAGATTGTGCTATATGACAGCAACCTCTTTGCGTGCTAATGTACAAGCAGAACTGTGCACAGAAAGGTACTGCCGACAACCTGGAGACAAACACACACAGACAGGGTCTAATTACACACACAAACTAGATCCCCTGCAGTTTCCTCACTGATCAAAACAACTAGTAGTAGGGCCAAGCAACGAACATTGCGTCTTTGCTTCGTCACCGAGACGGATATTGATTTTAGCAGGAAGTGTTTAGTCAGCGCTCAGTATCTTGTACATCGAAGTTCAGAGACCTGCCTTCTGTGCGCAGCACAAGCACAGCGGATCTAAAACTGAGGAATGCTCCTCATTTTTTTCCTGGAAAAAGCACAACCCAAAGGGGGCACCCGGAGTTGAACCGGGGACCTCTTGATCTGCAGTCAAATGCTCTACCACTGAGCTATACCCCCTTGGCACAGCCCCTTCGCAAGGACTTTTTAAAAACATTTCTATGAGACACCAAGTTTCTGTGGGCACTCTTACTGTGCCTGCCAAAGGCTGTACACAGAATTACTGCAGAGAATCAACAACAGAGGCAATTACACACAGACAGTGAGTTCTTACTCACACAGTGCACAACCCCTGCAGTTCCCTAACAGTCAGGGCCTCAGTACCTCCAACGCTGAAGCTCAGAAACCAACGTTCAATGCACAACACAAGCTCACAAGATCCCAGAAGAGCTCTCCATCTTCTTTCCGTGAGAAATCCTGGCAAAAGGGAGGTGGAAGGAGAGGAAAAGAGGGGGCACCTGGAGTTGAGCCAGGGACCTCTTGATCTGCAGTCAAATGCTCTACCACTGAGCTATACCCCCTGCTGCTACACACCTGCCCAGCACAAATCTCGCTCTTCATTACTATCGCAGCAAAGCTCTGCAAATTCATCCCAGGAAAGAAGGCAGCTTCTCATGAAGTACTCACCTCTTTCCTCACAAACACCCCGCTGATAGTCCTCTTCTCTTGTGGCAATCTGCTGCTTTACCTCCGGCCAGCACCCTATCAAACAGAGGACGGAGCCTGCCGACAGTTTATGGGAAAAGCATGGAAATAAAGAGCTCCAAACCAACCTTTTCTGGATCAAAAGAAGGAAAAGGGAGGGGGCACCCGGATTTGAACCGGGGACCTCTTGATCTGCAGTCAAATGCTCTGCCCCTGAGCTATACCCCCACCTGCGCAGCACTGCCAGGTACGGCTCCTTCTGGGCAGCGACGAGGCAGCTCTGCTGCATTCCACTGCCTGCGCTCACTGCACCCGCAGCGACGCCTCTCACACACAACAGACCTCACATTACCCCTCAGTTCACCTTAAACCCCACCCCACGTCTCTCACCACACTCACAGCCAGGCTCCTGGTGGCCAAGCTCAGGAATTCCCAGTTATCTTTCTCTAAAACATCTCATCACAGAGAAGGTAAAAAAAAAAGAACGCTTTGAAACACTGGCTTCAAAACACGGCTGAAGGCCCTGCGCTGCACTTTGGTCTCGGGGCGTGCCCTGCCATTCCAGAGCACACCAGCCTCGCAGAGGAATCACCTGCCGCAACATATCCCACCCTGCCCACAGCCTCTCTGTCTTCCCCAACTGGCTGCCCAGCAGCGGGGATACCCAAAAAGAAACACCCAAAGCATTTCATCCAGCTATTGTGCCATGCCCTGCCTCGGAAAAAGTCTTCACAAATCAAAAATCCAGCACAAGCTGTTACAATAGATCAGGGGAGAACACCTTTATTTTAGTGGTGGTTCCTTACTCATCAGCAGGTCTCTGCATCTCTCCCCAGGTATGAGGAACCGCTCCTTCATCACCAGTGGACTGGAAAGATGGTCACCACTCAGAAAGACAGACAACGACTTCAGCCATAGGTTTGGAGTGCTGCGGTGACAGCCAGAGCGCCCGCTGTACCTTTCCAGGCGTTCCAGCTCTGCTCGGAAGAAGCCACGACTGCTTGTCTGCTCCGTGGAACGGCCTGTAGAAAAGAGAGCTGCCCTCAGTCCATGTAAGCCCTTCTCCAAGTTTCCCCTCCCCAGCTGCTGCCAGTGCACAGCTCCTGATTATCCAGTGGGAACATCTGAGGAACAATTTTTAGGCCACGATATTTTGCAGATTTGTGTTGGTTAGGCCAAACAGCTGCTGAAAAACATCCAGATTCATTTTTATGTGACTACTTCTCAAGCAAAGCTTTTGACTCCAGACAACCCCACTTGAGAAGCTGCAAGAAGGACACGTACCTGTACCTCCCAAGCCCCTGTTCAGGTACCTGTGTTCTGCCTCACAGCTACGGAATGAATCCACTCTCCAGCGTCCCTGCATGTGCGACCACAGTGCTACAAGAAGAGAGGAAGAACAAAAATCGAGGACTGAAACAGCCTTCAGTAATGGGGCTAGGAGAAGTCATGCAGGAGCTGGAGGAATAGGGCATATTTTTGAGGAGAGGCAGATTTTTGTGACCCATTGCAAAATGTTGAATTCTAAAGCAATTTGGAACGGGACTGTACAGAGAAATAAGCCTGAAAGCTGGTTCTTTATCACTTGAGTGCCCAGCAGTGCAGATCCTGCTTCCCTACGAGCATCTGCAGCAGCAGAAGAGAAGGGAAAGAAGATGTGGAGACAGAAATCATTAAATCCTGCAGGAGAACTACACTTTACAATCCCTAGTACATCCAGCCCATGTTCTCTCTTCCTGTTGCAAACAACAGCATTTTATTTTCTGTCACAGACTTCTAAAGTTACAGTTTCAGGCACTAGCCTATGCAGGTGAGAAACATCCAACACACATTTCCATACAAACGGACGCATTTTAACATCAGAGACGTTCCACTCTTAACCCCTGGCAAGAGAATTTTATTTTTTTAATGTGAAGTTACGTGTCGCAGCTACAGAAAAACGCAGCCGATATTTAACTTAAAGAAACAGAACTAAATTACAAGCCTCTCCTAAACATCACTGCATAAACGGTACCACGCGACCAACCGGCTAATGACAGTTTACAGTCCCTTAATAGCAGAGCCATTACAGTTACAAACAAAGCCTCGAGCAAGTTTAAAGAAAGCTTCCCTACGCACAACCTCCTCCGGACACGACAAAGCAACAGCGCTGTGAAGACAAGGACCTACCCCGGTAGCACCGGCAGCCCCCGCACCCCCTCACTGGACGGTGCCCCCATCCTCAGCGTCACGCTCCCACTGCAGCTCCTCGATCATTTTCCGCTCGGCTTCATGCTTCTGCTCGGCTCTCCACACCTTCTCCACATTGCGCAGGGTCTGCGGGTGCCAGCTCTTCTTCAGGTTCTGCAGGAGAACGGGAGGGGAGGGGAGGGGACGGGACGGGACACGGAACCGGGACCGTTAACAACCGGCCACCTTCCCTTGCCGGTGGCCACGGGGAAGGGCCCGCTCAGAGCCGCGCTCGCCCGCAGCCTTCCGACCCCCGGATCCAGCCCCCAAGAACGGGACACGCTCGTTCCCACCCCCACCGAGACCCGCTGCCAGGGGCGGCGAACGGCCGCAGGCCCCGCCGACCCCGCGCCTCCCGGGCCCCTGGCCCGCCTGCCAGCGAGACCGAGCCCAGCCCGGTACCCGCAGCCCCGGGGGAGACCCTCGGCCCCCCTCGACCCCCCTCGGCTCCCCCCGGACCGGGACCGGGCCGCTCCTCACCAGGTCGCCTCCCCCCATGGCGGCGGCCGGCCCAGCGCTTCCCCCGCGGCTACCGGGCCTCGACCGGCGTCATCACCGCGCGTCGCCGACGGCGCCTGTTCCGCGCGGCGCGTCTCACACGCGTCACTTCCGCCGCGGCGCTGAGGGGACGCCGACAAGATGGCGGGCCGAACCGGCGCAGCGGAGCAGGGCACGGCAGGCCCCGGGGCGCTTCCCGTTCGGTAGGGAAAAAACCCACCTACCCAGAACTAAACCCCAACAGAAATAAAGCCCAAAAGCGTCGAAAGCACTAGCGTGAGCTCCCCGGGTAAGGGAGTAGTCGAAGGGCGTGGAGTACGCGGGGCTCGGCTGCTGTCCCTGCGGCCGCGGTACCCCAAGCGCCGCCGGCGCCGTACGGAGCGGGCCTGCGGGTGGTTTCCTCTCCGCCATCAGCCGGCGATAGTCGAAGCGCCAGCTGGGGTGTCCCCGAGCGAAAGCTGTCCCCTGCGGTGCCGAACGGCGTTGATAAAGAGGGCGGTGGGTTTCGGGGGTTGAACCGGTGACCTGCCGGTCCCCAGCCCGGCGCGCTGCCCCTGAGCCATCTCTTCCCGCCAAACGCCCGCCCGACAGCCCCGCGCCGGGGGCGCGGCTCAGGGGTAGAGCGCCCGACTGCGGCTCCGCAGGTTGCCGGTTCGAGCCCCGCGCCGGGCGGCGGCCCGCCCGTGACACCGGGCACCTCAGCTGCCCAACCACACACCGATTTTCACATGACAGCCCCAGCTCCCTTCAGAAAGCATTTCGGCACAGATCCCCACTTCTACAAAGGCATGGTTCTACGCAGTTGCTTACTGTTCAAAGTCATGGCAATTACTCAAACAGGAAAAACTAGACCAGTAGCACCTCTGCTCAGACTACCTGCAGTATTCAGGAGCAGAGAAAAGAGGGGAAGATGTGAAAGTCTGATTTCATGCTTGGCAAAAGATCATCAAGTCATTTCCAAGGCCTGGGAGGGGTAAGAAAGTCTCTCCATAGTCTGTCTGTGAGGAGATTCTGGAAGAAGAACAGGTGAAAAGGCAGCTAAAGAGGAGCCACCTGACCCAGGGACCCCTTCATCTGCAGTCAAATGCTCTACCACTGAGCTACAGCCCCTTCACAAGGACATTTTAAAAACATTCACACACCGCGACTAGTTTTTACATCCACTGGTTAGATTCCTTTACTTGACAGCCCCCTGTGCCTCGTACTGTGCCTGCCAAAGGCTGTACACAGAATTACTGCAGAGAATCAACAACAGAGGCAATTACACACAGACAGTGAGTTCTTACTCACACAGTGCACAACCCCTGCAGTTCCCTAACAGTCAGGGCCTCAGTACCTCCAACGCTGAAGCTCAGAAACCAACGTTCAATGCACAACACAAGCTCAAAAGATCCCAGAAGAGCTCTCCATCTTCTTTCCGTGAGAAATCTTGGCAAAAGAGAGGTGGAAGGAGAGGAAAAGAGGGGGCACCTGGAGTTGAACCAGGGACCTCTTGATCTGCAGTCAAATGCTCTACCACTGAGCTATACCCCCTGCCTGCCCACCTGTCAACTCACCAACAAAACAACATTTGAACTCTGTTCTTCCCCAATCTCTGACCTCTCTGTTCCATAGGAATCAAAGCCTGCTGCAGAAATCCCAAGGCTCAAACGTGACAGCAGCAGACACATTCAGTCACTGCGCTCCGGCACAGCAGACAGACACTACCTCTGTACTTCATTTACCAGGTGACCTTGGCCCAGTTCCTCTCCAGCTGTCTCTCTGTTTCCTCTCCCAGTTGCACTCTGTTCTCTTTCAGTAGAAAGTAACTTGACACAGCAACTGCCTGAAGAGTCTTTGACATTGTCCCCACGCTTTCTAGCTCCAACTGTAAGGTGAAAAAGGCTATTAGGAGAGGAAGCTGAGCTGATCTTATCAGTTAGCCTTCCAGTGAGCAAACACCCCAAAACCCCAAGAAAAAAATAGGTTCTGAGGGGGCACCCGGAGTTGAACCGGGGACCTCTTGATCTGCAGTCAAATGCTCTACCACTGAGCTATACCCCCTTGGCACAGCCCCTTCACAAGGACATTTCAAAAACATTCACAGAGAGAGACAAGTTTTTACGTCCACTGGCTAGACTCCTTTACTTGGCAGCCCCCTTCGCACCTTACTGTGCCTGCCAAAGGCCGTACAGGGAGTTTAATTATGACAAATATCATTACTACAGAGAATCAACAACAGAGACAAGTCCACGCAGACAGCGAGTTCTTACTCACGCAGTGCACAAACCCTGCAGTTTCCTAACAGTCGGGGCCTCAGTGCCATGCATAACGGAGCTCAGAAACCAACCTGCACTCGTACAGAACAAGCTCACAAGATCCCAGAAGAGCTCTCCATCTTCTTGGCATGAGAAATCTTGGCAAAAGAGAGGTGGAAGGAGAGGAAAAGAGGGGGCACCTGGAGTTGAACCAGGGACCTCTTGATCTGCAGTCAAATGCTCTACCACTGAGCTATACCCCCTGGGTTAATGCTCCTATAAGAAGCAATAAAAAACGTAATACATGGCTCAGGTTTTACGGGCACTGGTTAGATTGTGCTATATGACAGCAACCTCTTTGCGTGCTAATGTACAAGCAGAACTGTGCACAGAAAGGTACTGCCGACAACCTGGAGACAAACACACACAGACAGGGTCTAATTACACACACAAACTAGATCCCCTGCAGTTTCCTCACTGATCAAAACAACTAGTAGTAGGGCCAAGCAACGAACATTGCGTCTTTGCTTCGTCACCGAGACGGATATTGATTTTAGCAGGAAGTGTTTAGTCAGCGCTCAGTATCTTGTACATCGAAGTTCAGAGACCTGCCTTCTGTGCGCAGCACAAGCACAGCGGATCTAAAACTGAGGAATGCTCCTCATTTTTTTCCTGGAAAAAGCACAACCCAAAGGGGGCACCCGGAGTTGAACCGGGGACCTCTTGATCTGCAGTCAAATGCTCTACCACTGAGCTATACCCCCTTGGCACAGCCCCTTCGCAAGGACTTTTTAAAAACATTTCTATGAGACACCAAGTTTCTGTGGGCACTCTTACTGTGCCTGCCAAAGGCTGTACACAGAATTACTGCAGAGAATCAACAACAGAGGCAATTACACACAGACAGTGAGTTCTTACTCACACAGTGCACAACCCCTGCAGTTCCCTAACAGTCAGGGCCTCAGTACCTCCAACGCTGAAGCTCAGAAACCAACGTTCAATGCACAACACAAGCTCACAAGATCCCAGAAGAGCTCTCCATCTTCTTTCCGTGAGAAATCCTGGCAAAAGGGAGGTGGAAGGAGAGGAAAAGAGGGGGCACCTGGAGTTGAACCAGGGACCTCTTGATCTGCAGTCAAATGCTCTACCACTGAGCTATACCCCCTGCTGCTACACACCTGCCCAGCACAAATCTCGCTCTTCATTACTATCGCAGCAAAGCTCTGCAAATTCATCCCAGGAAAGAAGGCAGCTTCTCATGAAGTACTCACCTCTTTCCTCACAAACACCCCGCTGATAGTCCTCTTCTCTTGTGGCAATCTGCTGCTTTACCTCCGGCCAGCACCCTATCAAACAGAGGACGGAGCCTGCCGACAGTTTATGGGAAAAGCATGGAAATAAAGAGCTCCAAACCAACCTTTTCTGGATCAAAAGAAGGAAAAGGGAGGGGGCACCCGGATTTGAACCGGGGACCTCTTGATCTGCAGTCAAATGCTCTGCCCCTGAGCTATACCCCCACCTGCGCAGCACTGCCAGGTACGGCTCCTTCTGGGCAGCGACGAGGCAGCTCTGCTGCATTCCACTGCCTGCGCTCACTGCACCCGCAGCGACGCCTCTCACACACAACAGACCTCACATTACCCCTCAGTTCACCTTAAACCCCACCCCACGTCTCTCACCACACTCACAGCCAGGCTCCTGGTGGCCAAGCTCAGGAATTCCCAGTTATCTTTCTCCAAAACATCCCATCACAGAGAAGGAAAAAAAAAAGAATGCTTTGAAACACTGGCTTCAAAACACCGCTGAAGGCCCTGCGCTGCACTTTGGTCTCGGGGCGTGCCCTGCCATTCCAGAGCACACCAGCCTCGCAGAGGAATCACCTGCCGCAACATCTCCTATCCTGCCCACAGCCTCTCTGTCTTCCCCAACTGGCTGCCCAGCAGCGGGGATACCCAAAAAGAAACACCCAAAGCATTTCATCCAGCTATTGTGCCATGCCCTGCCTCGGAAAAAGTCTTCACAAATCAAAAATCCAGCACAAGCTGTTACAATAGATCAGGGGAGAACACCTTTATTTTAGTGGTGGTTCCTTACTCATCAGCAGGTCTCTGCATCTCTCCCCAGGTATGAGGAACCGCTCCTTCATCACCAGTGGACTGGAAAGATGGTCACCACTCAGAAAAACAGACATCGACTTCAGCCATAGGTTTGGAGTGCTGCGGTGACAGCCAGAGCGCCCGCTGTACCTTTCCAGGCGTTCCAGCTCATCTGCTCCGTGGAACGGCCTGTAGAAAAGAGAGCTGCCCTCAGTCCATGTAAGCCCTCCTCCAAATTTCCCCTCCCCAGCTGCTACCAGTGCACAGCTCCTGATTATCCAGTGGGAACAGCAGAGGAACAATTTTTAGGCCACGATATTTTGCAGATTTGTGTTGGTTAGGCCAAACAGCTGTTTAAAAACAACAACACTTTACAAACCACTGCAAGACCCTGGTGCTCTTGTCCACTATTAACTACATTTGTGCTATAAAATCTCTGAGGCTTTGCTCCCTTCACCACCCTCCTTCCTCCATTAAAACCTCTCTGCACTGAAATCTCTTTAAGGGAAAAGTGAAGCATGTTCCGGGGTCAGCTTTGTGCCAGGACAGATGGAAGCAAGCTCAACCACACCAGGGGCTACCTGAGGTAGGAGCTGCAGCCAGTCCTAGGAGCAGTACCCCATACGCTGTCACCTGCCCCGTGGTCCACAGCAGCATGCTTGCTGGGGTTAAACAGGGTGTTACAAGGCACCAGGGCCACAATATACAGGACAAAGTAATCCCTATTTTCACTTGCGAGCCCAGGTACGAGGCAGCCTCCCTAGCGCTCCAGTGGCCCTTGCTCAGGAGGGCCAGAAAACAAGCTGACATGCAGTTTGTATCTAAATCATTCCTTCCTCTGCTTCAGCCAGAGGAACACCAGGAAAAGCACAAGCAACTTCACATAGCACAAGGAGTTTTTGCATAGACATACCTTCTAACTCTGATCTTGAAGCCTTTCAGCTGATCTTGAAAGTTTAGATCACCCCTTCTACTTGCAATTAGCAATCAATGACCTCGGGGCCTGTTTCACCACTGATAGAGGGTTTAGAGGCATCTGCTTCAGCCACTACCTCAGCCAGCAGCAGTGGGCTTGATGTGTCCTTGCAAGTCTTCAGCAAGGTCTAAGAAACACTCTTCAGAGCATGCTGTCCACAATGAACTCTGCAGCTCATGGTACAGATCAGTTTCAGGGAGTATCTCCCCCCCCCCAGAGAATCAGACCATTATCTCCAAGCAGTTAAATTGCCCATTCTGGAAGAAAATTCCAGACCTACAATGAGAGCCCTTCTAGAAAGGCTTCTTGGAGAAGGGCTTTCATAGACACCTCCCAGGTTCTACCCATGCATACATAAATCGGATCAATTCAGTCAGTATGGCTAAAATTTAAGTCATTCCAGTGCAACCCCCTGCCACATATTTTCCAGTAGTATAGGAACCTGCCTGAAAAAGAGACTTATCACTGGATATTAAAACTCCAAATCCCATTTTCCTGCTGAAGTATACATCCACACAAGGAGTTCTGTAAAAAGGCTTCCCAGAACTAACTTCCTCATTATAACGTTGTCCTGCTCAGCCGAGGGCGCTTTGGCAAGAAAGACACTACTTATTTCATACAAGGACTTTTATTTTATCTCTGCGAAGATGAACACATTTACGCAATGCTTCCCGCATTGGAGGCTATCCTGGGCCACAGATCCGCACACTCCTTAGCCACAGGGCCTGTGATTGCAGAGCCTGGAAAACAGAAAAAAATGACAGCGCATTAGAGGCCCAAGTAGGTGCAGAGATGGTTCAGGGCATTTTATAGAAACATGAGCTCAGCCCAATTGCACTCCCCTGAGTCTGAGGGGAATCTGGGTCCCTTTTCCCAGGAGAGCGCAGCCCTCTAACTGGCAGGGCCGACCTAACACCCCTCTCCGCGTTCCCCTTTCGCCCAGTGCAACAGGATTCTTGCCCGTACCTTTCATTTCACCTTTGTTATTTACTATCACTCCTGCATTGTCTTCAAAATAGAGGAACACCCCATCTTTTCTCCTGTACGATTTCCGCTGCCGAATGACCACTGCTGGGTGGACTGCAAGGAGAAATAAGCAGCTCAGTATTGCGAACATCCTTTTAAGCACACAGTCCAGCAACAGACACCCCAGAAAAACTGTTCTGCTGCAGCATCTAACTCAATGCATGGGTTTGGCTTTTGTTTGGTTGGGGTTTTTTCATCTCATATTTGCAGTGCTTCGCTAGGAGAAGCTACAGTTTATAGACAATACTATGCTTAAAACTGTGTAACACTTAGAGCTGCATCTACACTTGGACAATTCAGTGGTTTTCCACTTTCCCACCTTTATTTCTGAACATACCATCAATTCACAGACAATATTCAGCAAGAACTCCTCCCAAGCAATAGAAAACCACCTTTTCCAAGGCAGTGTCACACCCCTGATTGAAATGAACAGCACGAGCTGCCACTTCACCCAAAAGCGATGCCTTTGCTCTGCCCTTCCACGACAACTCACCGAGTCACTGCACACAGACTCAACAAGTGCTTTTTGGAAGGGTGGAGGTGGCACTCCGGAGATCCAGTGCCTGCCTTCTGGGTCAGTTTGAGGGAGGAATGGTGCTCCCCTCCAACAAGCCACCTGCCTCTCCGTCCCTCGAAGAAGGGACACTAGAATGCAGGCAGGCTCTCGACAGGATCCACCCATTGCCGCAGCGGGACACGCCGCTCCTCTCTGAACTCACCCTTCTTCCTCAGCTCTGGCTTGCCCTTCTTGACGGTGGCCATCACCATATCGCCCACGCCAGCCGCCGGCAGCCTGTTCAGACGCCCCTTGATCCCCTTGACGGAGATGATGTACAGGTTCTTGGCACCTACGGAGAGAAGTGCTGGCGTTAACCGAGCTGTCCGGGAAGATGCTTCCCTTATCAAATCACCAACTGAAGCAAACGGCACACGGGCTCCCCCTTCACCCAAAAGTGATACGATTGCCGTCTCCTTCCACGACGTCTCACTGAGCCACAAGCACGGACCCCACAAGAGCTTTTTCAGAAGAAAAACTAGGTTTTTTGTTTTACAAACTTGTTCAACAGCAGGTTGCCCTCCGTGCTCTCCTTCCCACCGGACTTCCCCAGGCGCAGGCCCGGGGCGGTCGGTCATTCTCACCTGTGTTGTCCGCACAGTTGATCACGGCACCCACCGGGAGACCGAGGGAGATACGGAACTTGGCACCGGATGAACCGCCGCGTCCTACGGATCGAGAAAAGGATTAATGCCCCCTTTCCGCCCCCGGGTTACGGAGCACAAACGGCCTCCAAGCAGCGGGGGGGGGGGAGCCGGCCCAGCCTGCGCTTCCCCCGGGGAGGGGGTTAACGACACCGACTGCCACCCCCACCCCCGCTCCCGGCCGAGGCTGGAGGCCGCTCCCCGGGTCCCAGCTCCGCCAGACCCCATCCCAGTGGCGATCCGGGCATCCCCCCCGCTCCGGGACGCCGGATGGAGCCGGATGGAGCCATCCCCCCCCCCCCCCCCAGTTCAACACCGGCCTCACCTCGCTTCGACATTTTGAAGAAAAAAAAAAAAAAAAAGGAAGGAGGAGCTTGGGGCACGCCGGGATATAGAGCTGCTCCGCCCTTCCTGATGGACGTCACGTGGGGAAGGCAGCCTGCGTCACGTGGCGGGGGGGGAAGTCAGCGAGCGCTGGTGGCGCCCCCTAGAGGCGGCGGGGAGCGGCACCTCCCGGTACCGGCAGCACCGGGAGGGGACGGGAGCGGCGGCGGCGGTCCGGTGGTCCCCGCAGGGCTGCGCTCCCCGATCCCCACGTGTGCCACGGGCCGGCTCGGACACGCGGACACGGGCAACGGGGAAGGCTTTCGGACCGGTCTCCGCCACGAAATAATTTGGGTCGAAAAATCTTTCTTTCTCGATTTCTGGTGTCGAGGGAGGGGAGAGAAAGACGGAGAGGAAAAAAAGAAAAAAAAATTAAAAACAGGGGGCACCCGGATTTGAACCGGGGACCTCTTGATCTGCAGTCAAATGCTCTACCACTGAGCTATACCCCCACCCGCCCGGTTAGTTTCCTCCCCGCCGCATTCCTCGCTCCGCCGCCGCAGCGGGGACCCCCCCCCCCCCCCCCCCCCCCGTCCCCGGGGCCGTTCTTGCTGGGAGTGCCCGGGAAGGGACCAGCCGGTACGACATCCCCCACCCCCCGGTGCCGCTCGCACCACGGGGAACCGCGGGGACATTCGCCCGGAGCCGCCGAGCAGGAGGATTCGGTAGACCGTGTGGCCCCCTCCCGATGGGAAGCGGTAAAGCCCAGGCTGGCGAGAAGCCACACGCGGAGGTTTGGCGACTGAGAGCGCGTTAGCAGAAAAGCAGGAGCAAGAGCAATAATTAGTTATTTTCCAAGCTGGTGAAAAACATTTGAGGGCAGCCGATTCACACCCACGATTCATGGCTGCTGCTGGGATCAGCTTTAGGCGGAGAGCGGCCGCAGTGTACTGCACCTCTCGCCGCGCTCGACAGCAAGTCAAGAAATTAATTTTTCTGTGTTATCAGAAGGAATTGGCCTTGTCTGGGTTTTGCCTCCACGTGAATTTTTCAGCCCTAGCGATTCTGCAAATTCCAGTGTAACTTAACCACAAAGTGAAAGAGATTTTTGCCTAGTGGCAATAAATTATTTTTTATTTACTTAGGGATTGCCTAAATCTAATTTCAGGAGGAAAGCACAAGCGATGCTGCTTGTAATATTTCATCTACCTGGTCCTCTGAGTGCTCTGCGTAGAGCTAAGAAAGCATCTTGACAGCTTGAAAGCAAATAACAGGAAATGCATGTTTCAGATAATAAATTCAGAAAGCAAAGAAGTATCCTGTCATTTCATGGCTATAAAATCAACCACTAATGTAAACACGTGGTTTGTAGCTAATGAGAGACAAGTACCGAAGCATTATCTGGCGTAGCAATGTAAATGTATTGCAACACAGTGCTACCTGGCACATCTCCTCGAGCGGGGGGTCCCAGGACATCAGCTCGCACCCATCGCCCCTGCAAAGTCTCCAAGGAGGAAAGCGCAGGCCAGGCTGCAAGGTCGACCCAATCGAGGGGTCAGGAATGGATGCTTCAGACACCAGACGTGAGGCAGCTCGTGAAAAGAAAAAAGAGAAAGAAAAACTGCAGCTGGAGCTGGGCCTTGGCAGAGCGATGCCCTCAGCCGCCCCCGGGAAGCAACAGCAGCTTCGCTGTCTGCAGGGGTGAGGTTGAACCGGTGGTGGGCACCCAAAATGTCTGGGTGATGAAGAGCCTCCCTCACCCAGCAGCGTCTCCTGAGCCAAGAGAGGAAAAACCACCTACGCCATCCCAAAGAGCTGGATAAGCAGAAAAGCTCGTCTTCTATTAAGCTGCGATGGGCCAGGAAAGGGTGGGAGGCTGGTTGGGGGGGCTGGGAAGTGTTGGGTGAAGTGATCAGAAAGGGAAGGAGTGGGTGCCTTTGTGAGAGGATCAGATAAGCTGCTTTTAAAACGAAGGAAGCCAATTTTAAGCCACATCCCGAAATGAATAAGGGGGAAGAGAGCCGAGCGCAGCCTCGTTTGATGTGGGTGTGCTTTATTAAAGCCTGCCTGCAAATAGCAATTGCCAAGGCCTGTTCTTTTGTAACAGGCTCCGCGAAGGGGAATTAGGGTGTTGTTATCTCCTGATAGAAATTGAATTAACGTTCTAACTGAGGCTTTTGAAATGTAATAACCCAAAGCGACCGGAGTCGATGCTGCCCACCTGACTCCCTGCACGTCACTGTGGGTGAGTCGTCGTGCACGCACGGGAAGAACGCCCACGAACCGGGGCTGTGCGTTACCCCACAGGGCTGGGGCCGGCCTTGCAGAGGTCGAGAGGCTTCTGCTCACGTTCGTGTCAATGCATTTCAATAAAATTACGCTAAAAATTTAAACCTGGTTGGGTAGTAAACCACGCGCCAAGCACAGCCCCGGAGAGGAGGGTGCTCCCTCTCGCCCACGCGGGTGTCTGCCCTGTCTTTGTGGCTCATTTCCCGTTAAAAAAAAAAAAAAGAGTCGTTATTTCTTGTAACTCTGTGCTACACCTCCAGGCGCTTGCCTGAAGGGAGAGCGTTCACCAACGCCGCCACGGCTCTCCTCACCCTACACCGACGTGGGACTGTCGCGACGTTTTCCGGCTGCTTCACTTAAGGTGGAATCACGCGTGGGGGTGGGGGGGAAAAAAACCACAAACAAAAAAAAAACCCCAAACACAACCGGAAAATTTTTTTCCAGGGGGCACCCGGATTTGAACCAGGGACCTCTTGATCTGCAGTCAAATGCTCTACCACTGAGCTATACCCCCGCTTGCCGCCGCTGTGGCCGGGCGCTCGCTTACTGCGACCCCACGCGTGCGCAGCCCCCCCCACCCCCCCCACCCCCGTTCCACGCGCGTCCGCGCGTGGAACGGGGGTGGGGGGGGGTGGGGGGGGGCTGCGCACGCGTGCAAAGTGCCACCCGTGCGCGCACGGCCGGGGGGGTGCGGGGGGGGGTGTGTTTGCGTGCACACGCGCGTGGGTCGGCGCCCCGCCCCTGCGCGCCCCCGGTGCCCCTCCCCCTTCCTCCTCCTCCTCCTCCTCCCCCCCCCCACTCCCCCCCCCCCCCGCCTATTTAGGGTCGCGGCAGCGCGGGCGGAGGCCCAGAAGCAGCGGCGGCACCGGGTGGGAGCGAGTCCCGAGCACCGGCCATGAACCCCAACTGTGCCCGCTGCGGCAAGATCGTCTACCCCACCGAGAAGGTGAACTGCTTGGATAAGGTAAGCCCGTGGGGGGTGTCCCCCTTGGGGGGGGGGGGGGGGTGTGAAGTCTGTAAGGTCTCCCGTGGGGCTGCCCCTGGGTGGGATGGTTGTCCCCGCTCCTCCCCGTGGGGTATCTCCATGCTGCCCCCCCCCCATTTCAGGGTCTGGGGGACGCCCCGCTGTCGCGGTCGGGACCCACGCTCCTTCCAGCCACGGGGGACCGGGGGTGGCACCTCCCCGGATCGCGCCGGCTGACGTGGACAGGAGTCCTTTGCCCGAGCGGTCACCGGCAGCGTCTGGGGCTTTTCCTTATATATATATATATATATGTATAATTAAAAGGTGGCAGCAGCAGCCCCAGCGCCGCGGGAAGCTGCAGCCGGGCGCCCGCGGAGGCCGATGGAAAGCAACAGTTAACGCTTCCCCTGAAGCCGGGAACCTCATCTGGTTTGCATTAGCTGAGCTTTTTTTTACATATATATTTTTTTTTTAATCTTCCAACCCAATTGATACTTCTGTGTTCCAGAATTCAGTCTTTAGAGTTTGTGCTGCCTGCCTTAACGTGGTGCGCAAGTGCTTTGAGTGTCTCTTTTTTTGAGGATTTTCCCATCGAAAACAAAGCTCCGTCTCCGCCGGGGCTGGAGGTGAGGTCCAATGCAGAAGGCGATGGTGGTGTCTCCATTCCCTGTCCTGCACGGCTCCCGGGGGATTTGCCTCTGATCTAACCCCTCCTGGAGAGCTGAGCCACTCTCCTCCCCCTCTTCTTCCAGGCTTCTGGGACGACCAGTTTAGGAACTAAAAAAAGTAACTCGAAGAATGCAGCGGCATTCCTGAGCTTCAGCAGACCCTGTTGCTTGCATTTTTAACAGATGATGTTTCTTCCTTAAGCTGGGAATGGCTTGAAGCTGAACTATCAGCCCTGTGTCCCAGGGACTGTCCTGGGTGTTGGGAGCAGTGAGGTGGCTCTGTCTTCTGGAGTCTGCGCTGGCCTCGAGTAGCTGCAGGGTATCCGAATCGTGGATAATCGGAAGGGAAGGGGGAACGACCCGTTGCTTCCTCCTGCACAGCCGGTATTTGGGTTTTGTGCTACTTCTGAGCTGGCAGTTGTGCATTGCCTTGAGGGTAAGACTGATGGGCATCCTGACACCATGTATTCTAGTTGTCTGGGAGCAGGCAGGAGGTTGTAGTCATCATCTTGTACTTTTAGGGGTCTTACTAGCTTTCTCTTACTGAAAATCGTTGCACGGTCAGTCTTGTAGTACAGCATGCCCCTAACCAAACAGCTGCCCCCTTGCTAACTCCCCCTGTGTTAACTTTTCCTGGGGTTTCTGGCTGGAAGAGCCTGCCCGCTTCCCATAAAAGCACAGGCTAAGCATGGTGTTGGCAGAGTGGCTGTCCCCTGTTTTTGCTCCACCTGGAGTAAAGTCGAAAGGGCAGCTCTGGTGTTGTTTGTGTACATGCTGCTAGCACTGAAGTTGAACCACAGGCAGCAATAATGAAGGGCTTCTGGGAGAAGCGTGCATGTAAGTTGCCTTTAAGCTTTCAGTGCTTGTGCTGGTGTGTTGACAAGCAGATGTGCTTGTTTTTCTCCTGGTAGTGGAATCAGGAAATTCTGTTTCCCTTCTGAGATTTACAGCAAACAAGGAAAACTTGCTGCTTTATCAGGCTTTACAAATGCAGTGCAGCAGCTAGAGAAGTAAGACTGCCTGCTGATGGCTCCGACTTGGGTGAAACTCCGCCTGTGAGTTCTGCCTTTTGACTTTTCACATTGTCACCTTGCAAAAGGCAAATGCCCTGCTCAGGCTTGGGGAAATGGGGGTTGCTCCCTTCCCCCATGCCTCCCCGCGAGCCCCACCAGCTCTCCAGATAAGGTGCTGTGTGATGTGCCTGGCTTCCGCTGGGGAAGTGACATCTCCCGCGCCGCCCGTCGCTGGAGCGGGTGTCGCAGGGTTTGGTGGTTGCAGCTGCAGCACCCATGTAAAGCTGATGTCAGATGACTTTTTCTAAAATGAGTAGAAGTTAGAACTAGTTGTTACAGTGCATTAAACCTGATCAAGGGTTTGCGTTCAGCCCAAGGAGTCTCTCCTTGTATTGCCCTCTAACCCTTGAGTCTCAAGTGATGCTCGCTCCCAGGTGTGGAGCGATGGCTTTCCTTGGTGGAGGGATGTCATATGGCTGTAGCATGAGCTACGCCAACATGTCCTGTGGCTGTGAGCTCTGTCCCCAGATCCAGTCTGCTGTGAGTGGCAAAGTTGCTTTAAAGGCTCCATCTCTCCAAGAGCAGCCTGCCTGGACTGCAGCCAGCATGCTTCTCATAGATTATGGCCTGCTGGGACGTGGGGTGAGCTGCGCCATGCAGTTGTACCTGGGATCGCCTCCAGGTCTTCAGAGCACTTCGAACTTGGAATTGGAGAGCACAGGCATTAATGCTCCTCTAAAAACCTATTTGAAACTTGTCCTCTTTCTCTGCAGCCGTGCTGGAGGGCGAGCGGTAGTGTTACTGGAAGCCTACATAACTGCTGTTCCCCTGTGTCAGTTCTGTGTTGCAGCCCTCCTTTTAGTGCTGGTTTAGATTCGTGGATCCAGCATTAATACTGTCAGTGGTAAGACAAAGTTCGGTGGCAGCAAGACGTAGAGAATAGGGGTAGTGCTCTTTGGGTAGCTCGGCTGGCTGCTCAGGCTGCAGAGAGTCCTTTGTAGGAGCCACAGGACAGAAACACCTCTGCTGAACAATGCCTAATGCAAACTGAGGCAAGAATACACATTAATTGCTCTCTGGCCGGGGGTAAAGGCTGCCTGAGTGCAGCACTTCTGCTGTGCTTATTGTGGAGGCTGCCACGGGCGAGGGGACAGCTGGCCTTGCCAGATACCCAGGCTCCCAAGAGCCAAGGAGTATTCCTTGGAGGAAGAGGCTCTGAAGTCATGTTGGCTGTCAGTTCATCTCTACATATTTATAGTGGCATCTCTGGTATTTATGCACAGCTATTACAGTGCTATGAATGGCTGACAAGCTTGGAGAGGTCTGTTAATTACCTCTAATGTGGCAGTAGCTCAACCGAAAGGCTGTAACTTTCAAGGTGCCTGAAGAACTCAGGACTCTGCTGTTGATCTGTCTGTCCTTAAAAGAGCCTGAAAGCTGGGAGGGGGTGAAAATAATCCTGCGCAGGCTGGATGTGAACAAGGGTGTTGGTAGAGCAGCGTGTGGCGCAGCAAGAAGCCCCCTCTCACTGTTAGCGGCAAGCTCTGGAGGAACTTGTATAACTAGAGGAAAAGAACAAATATGTTGCTCTGAGCAACTGAAACGAGGCAAATTGTCCTTCTGGGCTGAGTCATAGTCTCACAGAGCCGCAGCACTGTTTGTGCACTGGGGTGTGGTACCTGCGGGTAGGTGGCACAAGGGCTTAGGCTCTGCTCTTGCCATGTCCTTGCAGTAACGCAGACCAAGCCAGTAGTTGCAGTGGTGGAAATGACTTTTTAAAAGCTTAAGGGTGGAAATCATAGCAACAACCACCAGCTGTTCTCCCTGGGTTTGCTTGCTGCATATTTAATGTGTGCCTGGCTCCTAGTCCTGGGTGTCACACTGAAGGCTTGTTGACTGTAATCTACTTGGTATTATGAGCTGCTAATGTGGCTTTCAGCTTCTTTCCCTGATTTTTGTGGGGTGATGCTGGGTGGTTTGTGCTGTACAGGGTGGCTTGCTGAAGGAGAGGGGTCAGCTGAGGAGGGAGGGCAACCCTAGGGCAGGACTGCCTTACCTCAAGTGAGTAAAGACCTTGCTTCAGGCTATGCTTTCCCTGTTGCACTGCTCCAGCTCAGCTCCTGCCTGTGTGCTTTTCTTTCTGCGGTGCCTGGTCTGGTCCCTGGGAAGTCACACCAGACCCCTCAAGTCCCAGTGGCTGTGGCTGCCAGAGGAAGCATGAAGTCTGGTCACTTGGTGACCAGCAGAGCATCAGCCTTGGTCTGCGTGGGATGAGCAGCCTTGCAGAATTGCTTGGTAGCAGCTCTGAGCTGTTCTCATCAAGGCTCCTTCCCCCCTAGAAAGCCACTTGGGCCAGTTATGTGCCAAGTGGAAATAATGTCTTTAAGACTAGCCCTAAAAACTTAAAATACTTCTTTAGAGTTCATTAGGTGTTGCAACACATAATGTAGGGTCATGGTTTGAATTTCAGGGGCTATGTCTTGAGCCTTGAGTGTGCCTCACTGGTTAAAAGGAGAGCTGTGCTGCTGTACAGCTGTGTTCAGATGACAGAGCTCAGGTGGGATGTGGGATCAACTTGAGGCTGCTGGTGCAAGAGCTGGGGAGGAGAGGATGCAAAAACTACCTCCACCAAAATGTCAGCCTAGCAGCTCCTCTTCCCCGTTGCTGTCTTCCCAGCCCTGCCCTGTGTGAGGCTGCAGCCCTGACAAGGGCAATCATAGGTCTTGACAGCCCCACCGTGAGCAGAGGGGGGATGAGGAGTGCTTGGGGTGATCCTGCATCCTCTGGGGCTGTAGGGTTTGTGAGGTTTGGGATTGGGCACCTAAGTCGCAAGCAGAAGGGTGTTATCTGTGGTGAGGACCTTTGAGCTGTCTTGTGTCAGACTGTCTGCTTCTCATGAGAACTTTTTCTTCTGTCTTCGTTTCCTTGGCTTGCTGTCTGTGTGCAGCCTTACCTGACCTGCTCTTCTGGCTATCTCTTGGCTAACATCAGCAAAAAAAAACTAAAGCAGCAACTTTGAAGCCTGCAAACCACAGCTGTTAACTCTGCTGACAGGCTCTCTGCTCACAGGGATTTATGTTGTGCATCTTTCTGAGTAGGAGGCTTCTCCTGTCCTGTATTTGGCCAAGCTCATGAATTCCTGGTCTGGAGATAAGGAAGCAAGATGCTGCTGTAACGCAAGTGACAAGTGTTGCTGCCCTGTTGAGATAAGATGTATTGGGACGGTTAGGGGGGATTTGCTTGTGTTGTAAACTGGTAAGAATATTGTCTGTCCTCTAGGTTTTGTAGGGGTCATGGATGCCATCACCGACATCGCTGGGCTGGAGGAGCTGCTGAGTTTGAGTTGTGTGATTCTAGTGGGACGTGGCCCTGTTTTGCAAGTCGCTTGTGTTAATGATTCTCTTGTTTCTGTTTCCAGTTCTGGCATAAAGCATGTTTCCACTGCGAGACCTGCAAGATGACCCTAAACATGAAAAACTACAAGGGCTACGAGAAGAAGCCGTATTGCAATGCGTAAGTCTCTGCTGCCTGCTCTCGTTGCCACTGAGAAAGCGTTGGGCGCGGGAGATGCTGTAGGACTTGCCGGACCCTCCTCCCTCTTAAGCATCAGTCCTCACACCCTGAAATGAGAGGTTTGGGGAACCCTGACCTCAGCAGAAACTGTCTTTCCCTGCTGCTCTGCAGCATTTTCTGGGAGTGTGTGAAGCTCTGGTTGAAGGGGTCACACCAGCCAATTAATGCCAGTATTAAAACAGTGTTTTCCAGGCTTAAATGCCAGCTGATGGCTGCTCTCCAGTTCCAGCTTGGGCAGCCAAAAGGAGAATAAAATTTAAATACAGGCAGGCATTTACATGGAGTTGATCTTAATCTGTATTCCCTTAAAGAAGGGGAAATAAAAAGGTGTTTATACCACCCCAACTGAACACAGGTGTTTGGGGAGAGGAGAAATGCCCTTTTGTGCTGGGGGAATGGGGTGTGTGAAACAGCAAGGGTTGTGGGTGTCACTGCAGCCTGTGCTCTGCTGAGTTCACGGCCAAGTGCATTCACCCTAAGCTCCTGGCACTTGCCCTGGATGTTGGGAAGGTAAATGCATCTGAAGGTAAATGCAGCTTGAATGCAAAATCCTTCTCTCCTGAGCAGCATGGGGGAGATAGAGGCAGAGCAGGGTAGAACAGGAGCAGCTGCCTGTATGCACCCCAATTTGCTTTCCTGGATCTTTCAGGCTGCTTCTGAGTGGTGAATGTTTGCCGGCCCCCACTTCTTGCTTCTTATCAAGGAGGACCCTTAATTGTGCACAGCTTTCTGGGCTCTGCTGTTGCATAATGAATGCTAGTTCCTACTTAGCCCATAGGGAAGCAATGAGCTCTAGGTACCTGACATGTTTCTTAATGTCTAGAAAGCAGCTTTGCAATAAGATTTTTGTAGCTGCTTCTTAGACATTAACAGTTCTTAGAAAATTAGATAACATAATACTACTTAGTACTTGTATAGCACGGTTCTTTCACAGAGTACTTTAAAAACATTAATCCTGACAACATCCTTGTAAGATGGGTATTACCTATTAATGTCTAAGACAAGCAGAAAGGAGAAGTGCTAAGACCATCAGCCATATGATGCCTTGGCAAAAACCTCCCACTTCTGTAGCTCTTTTATAGGTTAGCTATTGCTGATGTCAGGTGTTGATGATGATTGTGACTTGTCCAAGGTCCAAAGCTTCTGTTGATCTGAGTTGAGACTTCTAGCATTAAAGTCTTGGCTGGTAATGGTTGTGTCCTGGGATCTCACCTGAAATGCAGGGTGGCAATTGTGTGAAAAGTAACACTTGGTTATCTTGTGTGGGGGCCAACAGCACTATTAGAGCTCCAGCTTCTGAGGTGAAACTGGGAACGTACTGTAGTAGTATGATGGGGAAACCGGTGGGCTGAGGCAGGGTGAACTGTTGATTAGAGGGATACTTGTTCCTGGACTGTGCAGGCTTTTCAACCTATCATGGTGGTGGCCCAACCAGCCTGGGATCTGTGAGCTCGAGACCTTGATTTGCAGAGAGCTGCAGGAGATAAGACCCCGAGCTCTCCTTAGTGTCCTGAACCAAAGCTTTCTTTGGATCATGGGCACCCTGATACCAGCTCTGGGAGAGAGCTTTGCCTGGCACCATGTGCCGGGGCATGCCCATCCCTAGTGCTTCTGCCTCTGGCTGTAGGGATGGGCCTGGGGTCCCGTTCTTGTGCTCTCTCCCTCCAGGCTGCTGGAAGGGAAGTGGGATAATAATGGGAAATTCCTGAGATTCCAAGGAGTCTGCGCAACCCATCTCAGTTTCTCAACCCCCTCTGCTTGAGAGCTCCCTTTGATGCTGGCTTGCTGTCTTAACCCTTTAACAGCCTCCCTGAAGAAGAGGCGTCTGTCTTGCCTCTACCCCGGGGTAGCCCTGGGTGTTCAGAGTTGTGCACAGAAACCTGCATTAAATGCTTTGTTCTTCCTACTTTGCCTGGCCATGCCTTAAAGCAAAGGGAAGTGAGAGCAGCCGAAAACTGCTGGCACATGAGGCTTTGCCTCTGGCAGCTGCCAGCCCCTTGTTTGTTGGGGTGGAGGCTGTACGGTTGCAATGCCCAGACGTGGGGTGAAGGGAAGCTCCAGCCAGAGGACGTGGGTTTGGATGTGGGTTTGGTTCCTTCTCAGCTGCTGCTCCCGGAGTATCCTGGGGAGGAAGAAATGTCCAGGCAAGGTAAGCATGTCTGGCAAAGGACAGCCCAGGAGGAGCCCACCCTTTCCAAATAGCTTTTGCTGATGTTGGAGTTGAGGGGCAACATCTTCTATCCCCTGAGAAGGGGGTGGAAAAGCAACGTTTATCCTGGCAGGGAAGAGGCTGCTTTTCTGAACATGCCTTAGCACAGGGTCTCCTCTGTTTGAGCCATGGCCTTCTGCCAAATTCCTGAGTTTCTTTCTTCAAGAGAGCAGGAGGAAGAGGGCTGGGCTTCCTCCCTATCTGACATTACCCAGCAATAAATCTGTGTGAAGCCTTTCAAGAAGGTGGCTGGTTAACTCTGCCCTCTGCCCTCCCCGTACCCATCAGTGTTGGGAACTTGCTTGGTGGCAGATGTGATGGTCTCCACCCTCCTCACTGTTCATCTTTTGACTTCGGCTGGGTACTGGGGTGACTGGTTGTTCACTGGAAGCAGCATTCAAGGCTGGGCTCATCTCTTTACATGAGCACTTTGAACTAAAAGAGGTAGAAGTGGAGGAAGGGCAATATCCAGGTGAAGTTTGAGGCTTCTGCAGATGAAGGGTGGGGGAGAGCCCAGCTGCAAAGGACAGGCAAGATGGTGTGTGTTCAAGGGGACCGGCTGCTCCCAAATATGCATTATATGTAGGCTTTAATTTCTTACTTGTTGTGCCAAAGGGATAACAGAGCTCTGTGTTGCAGCTGGCAGGGCTGAGGCTGGGGGGATCGGGGCTGTGTCCCAAATAGAGGTGGTACCTGCAGCAGCAGAACTCTGGTCCCCTCCTTCCAGGCAGCCCTAGTGACTGGCAGCTCCATGCTTTGCCTCAGTGGTGGCTCAGCGTGCAGCACGAGTCTGTGCCTTGAAAATCCTGTCTGAGAGTTCAAAGCTGTGTGTTTGGTCCGGGGAGTCGGCATCTTCAGAGACATCACTGGGCAGCGCTGCTGCTTGAAACGCAGAGAGGAGCTCGCATACGCCTGGGTGTGGAGCTGCGTTGAGGTGGGGAGAAGGAGCAATATCCCGGGCAAGAGGCTCCTTTTCTGCCTCTCTCTTGGCTACGAGGTGGTTCTGCTCCTCTCCTTTGAGGACACTGAGAAGAGACCTGAAGCTAGACTTCTGCAGAGCTGTGGGTTTGCCCGAATTCGTGCTGATGAACACGCAATTGCCCTGTTGGATGCCCCTCTGTTCGGAAAGCCCTACCCTGGCTGCGCACGTGCATCCCCTGTGCTGGCATCCTGCTGCTGGAGCTTGGCTGATCCGAGGGGCTGTCTCTGCTGCCTGCGCACCCCACGGTGCTGGATTTTTTTTTTAATTTCCTTACTGCTGCAGACTAGCTGGCAGGAAGTTAATGGCCTACTTGCTCAGCGGTCCCTCCTCCCCCACCAGGGAGAGGCAGCCTGGCCTGATGTGCAGCATCCTTTGTTTGAAGGTGCTTGGGGAGATGGTGCTGCCGACCGAGACCCTCTGCTCACCTTTACCGTAGTCCTGGCTCAGGCTGCCCTGTGAGCGCAGAGCACAAGGAAATAAAAGTGCTGCTGTGTCTCCACATCCCCCTTGCTAAACTGCATTTTTTTTTTCCCCTTCAAAAAGGGGCTAAAGGCTATGCAAGACTGCCAAAAATATCTTACGTAGGTGTGTCGGCAGGGTCCCCGCTCCCTCCATCTGCCGTACTTGCGTGACTTCAGCTTTCCTTCAAGGAGCTGACTTTCCTTGCAGAGAAACCACACCCGGCGCAGTGGTAGCATGCGTGCCGATGTGTCCGGAGGGATCGGGATCTCCATGCTGACATTCCTCTTCGCTGAGTCAGGGCAAGCGGCTCCCGGCTCAGCAACTGCCCTGCCTGCCTTACCTAGACCTAGCACCTCGTGTTACTGGGGCACAGCGAGTCTGAACGGGAGCTGTAAAACCTTTAATTCCTGGTGGTGACCCGAAGAACCTCCCTGGCAGATTTCTCACTATTAAAATCCTTGCCTTTCCATGCAGAGCAAGCGGCCCAATACCTCTGGGCTAACTCCTTGCTTGGAAAAAGTTAGTGAGCGGCTCTGAGCTTTACAAGGAGCCAGTGATCTGTTCTTGGCATTCCTCTCTGCTCCATCTGGTAGCAGCCTACTACATTAATAAAGTGATCTTCCAAGTTTGGGGGGGGGGGGCAGGAAGGGAAAGAGGAACAACTGTGTTACTGGGACGGAGTCCAGGTGTTTATCCCATGCTTTATTTGTGCCGAGTTTCTGGATGAGAAGAACTGCCTTTCTGTCTTGGTGCGCACACTTTGCATGCCGTGGAGCTCTGAACAGATTCTGCTTTTTGTCTTGGTGTAAATGAAAGCTGGCCTTCCCATATGCTGCTGGGGGGGGGGGAGGACCCCCAACATGCAGGGCTTTGAGGAGCTGGGGGATACAGGGTGCTTCTACTTCACCTCTGCTGTGTTTGGGGAAGGGCTTGCTGATGCATCTTCTGTGGGGGAGAGGGGATATGGTGTATGGGAAAGCTCTCCTGAGTAATGCTGTGATTTAATGGCTGGAAGGCTGCAAATGTTAGCAAATCCTCTTTGGGGTGGAGCCTCTGGTTTCTGAAGTGCTTGGGAAGGGCTTACTCCGAGTGCTGTCTGTACCACAGAGTTCTCGCAGCTGACACTATTCCTCCTGGAAATCCAAAACCCTTCTGTAGGGCTCTGCTACCCTCCCTCCACTCCATCTGTGGCTGCTACCTCCTCTCCCTGGCTGGAGATCAGTTTACACCAGTGATGCCCCTGCGTGCACAAGCCACAGCATCTGCAGAGGTGGGAGAGGGGGCGAGGGGAAATGTCACCGTAACTCTTTGCAGGTAACTCTTGTCCCTCCTGGGCTCACCCTGCATTGCCGTGTTGCTCCTTGCCAATAGCCCTGGGTGTTCACCACCCACCTGGCAGATGTTTCCCAACTGCTCCTGGAGTTAGGAGGAGGAGGAGAGTATGTGCTCCTGCTTATTGTTAAAGACTAAACCATCTCATCCTAGCAAAGCAGATGGTAAGTGAGCTTGCTCCCCAAGAAACGCTATCCCCTGTAGTCAGGGTGTGTTGCATCGGTGGGTGAGGGTCCTCTCGCTGTCACTGGCCCGCAGTGTATGGAGTGCAGCAAAACCGAGCTGGCTTCCCCGCTCCTCCTGCCCTGGGCTGGCAGGCAGCAGCGCAGCTCACCCGGCACAGGGTGGGTTTGTGGGTTCAGGCAGAACTCCAGGGCTTGGCAGCTGCCTGCAGCCCTGCCCAGGGGATGGGGCAGCAGCCACGCAGCGTCCTCGGAGCCAGGAGCGCAGGGTTTGGGCTGAGTCTGCAGCAAGGGCTGCCCAGCATTGACCTCGCTGGGGGCAGGGGGGGCAGGCTGCAGATGAATGTTGACTTTCCTAAACTTGCTTATCCATGCCTGCGGCCAAAAAACATTGTGGAAAAACCCAGCTCTGGTGCGATGCCTGCTCTGTTCCCATAAACAGCGGTGGGGGAGGATGGGACAGGCACTGCTCTGTTTTGGGGGAGCAGCGTGATGAGCAGAGCCCTTTCCAGAAGTGACTTCTGACTTCACAGCTTGGCAAACCCTGTTCTCCTGCATTCACTTGAAATCTTTCCATTATGGATTAAAGCAAGTTTGTGAAAACAGGCTGTTTTTCACTTAGGCAGTATGCTGTTCTGCAACACCCTTGCTAAGTGCTGGCAGAGCCTTTGGGGACAGGGGTGAGATGGATGCTGCCTGTGCTCATGAAGAGCAGAATTGGCTGAGCAAAACCCTGTTCCCTGCTGCTGTCCTGTGCCGAGACAGCCATGCTAGAGCTTGTGGCGATGGGTTTTGGCTTCTTCTGCCTCTTCCAGCCCTGTGCTTGCGTAGCACCAGTACACTGGGTGGGCAATGGGAGTGTCTTTGAGAAACAGTATCCTTCAAAGTTGTGCTCTGAGTTACTTTATGCAAAGCCAATTTTTGGATGGGCTGTGAGCAGATGCTGGGAGAAGGCAGCAGCTGCACACGTGGAGGGCTGGACCAGCCATTTTGGCAGGCTCTCCCTGAAAATACTGGGAGGAACTGAAGTCTTTCTCTGCAGCCTGCTCTTTTATAGTAGGATGTTTGCAAGCCCTCTGCAAAGCGGTGTGGTGCTGCTTTTATTATTAAAAAAAGAACAGATTTTTTTTTTTAAGCTTGTCCCCAAGGATTGGCAACTCTTTGAAAGGCAGGATGTGAACTTGGGAGCCTTCTGGCAGAGCAGAGCCTATTACTTCCTTTGTTTAACTCTTCTTTCCCAAAACCCTGATGCAGCTGCACAAAGGTGACTGTCACCTCTTGGAGGTGCGGGTTTGTGGGTGGGGAAGGGGGTGGTGTATTTACATCCAGTGCTAAAGTCTGTGCTGCTGCTTGCTGGACAAGTCAGCCAAAAGCACTTGCTTAAAGCAGCCTGTACTTGAATACAAGCAACACTTTGAGCTAGAGAGGCTCTTCTAAACACTCAGTCATCTCACACATGATCTATGGTGTAAACTAGCCTTGCTGGAGGAACAGATATGGGTTTCTGAGTCAAGCTGAAGATGCAGAGTCTGGGTCCTGTAGCTAACAGACCTGCATCAGTTGGCTCTTTGTAGAGTAGCTGGATGGTGCCATGCTGCGCTTAAATGAGTTTTTACAGATGTGTCCCACCAGTCTCTCTACTGAAGAAGTTTAACTCTGGTTCCAGCTTGTGAGAAGCCTCAAAGGCAGAAGTTCAAGTGCTGCCACTTAACTCGGCTTCCTGGGAAAGCAGTTCTTGGGGACAAATGCTGCTTTTAGGGTAGGACTGGGATGCACTGGGGTGCAAGTGCTTGGAGATTCACATTGATCTGGAACTGAGGCTGCTGGCAAACCTTTTATGCTACTGCTCTGGGTCTGGGAAAGTGCAAATACTGCCCAGGTGTTGTCGACTTATGGATCATAAGGGAACTGGGACCAAGGTGCTGGTATGGGGAGGAGGGGTCTGTTTTGCTTTCTAATGTCCCTGATAAAGGAGCTTCCTAGCTTAGCCTTGCCTTTGGTCACGCAGCTATTGCTAGTGGCCCCTCAAGTGAACTGGGTGAGCTCTTTCTGCTGTGGCTGTGCAAGGGTGTCTGTAGTGATTCTGGGGGAAAAGGCAGAGCTGCTCGGGGAAGGGCTGTGAGATGCACAGAGCAGACGGACCGTTATCCCATGGGAGCCCTGCAACTTGCTATTAACAGCAGGGTAAACTTTCATCTGCCTTGGAGTTGCTGTACTCAAAACAACTCCTAATGCGGGAGCCAGACAGGCTCTATCTGGCTGGAGGAGACTCGATTGACCTGATTTAGCAATGCAACAAAAAATGCCTCGTCTCTGGTGGCTGTGGCTGGCCTGGCGCAGCCTCGCTGGGGTATCTTGTCAAGGGCTTGTACGCAGGGTCTTGCTGCAGGCCATTAATCTCCTCTCTTTGGAGGAGGAACTGTGTGCACTGGGTTTTTGTGGGGTTTTGAGGGTGGCAAGTGGCTGCCCCCTCTGTGGATAGCGCCTGCCAGGCTGGAGGTGTTGCTGTGATGCAGAAGGCAAAGGGCTCTGGGCTGTTTGTCTCGGGACGGGGGGCAGATGCCCCATGCCGAGCTGGGGGCTGGCTGCCTGCGCAGGGTAGACAACCTCTGGAAAGCAGGGCTATCTCTGCCATCACTATGCTCCTCCTCTCCTTAGCAGACAGTTCAATTACTTTTGCAGCGTGTGAAATCTGGGGTGGCTTTTCTTAGCGTCTCTCCTGATGGGTGTAATCACCCGAGGTCCTGTGGAGCTGCAGATTAAAATGGGTATTTTTCTGCCAGCCCCAAGCAAGGATGCGACGCTGGCGCGCGCCGCCCCAAGTGCCAAGCCTTCGCTCCATCACGTGTCCCTCTGCCCCACATACTCGTGTGCTGCTTCACTTAATCTGACAGCAGCCCCCCGCGGCGGGGGATCGGGTGGGGGAGAGGGATCCCGTGTGTCCCATTCATTAAGCTCTAATCAGGCAGAGGATGGATGCCAGCAGTGTCTGCGAGGAGAGACCCCGAAATGCGAGGCAAATCCACCAGCTGTCTGGCGGCTCTGCCCCCGAGACCAGCAGGCTCCTCTCCATCAGTCGTTAAAATAATCTGTGTCTGCCTGGCTGATGGAGCAGCTGTGGGGATGCTGAGGGCTCGATGTGCACTCACCCTGCCTGGGCTCTGCACCCTTCCTGCTTCGCAGCCCCCAGCTCGGCTGCCACAGCATCATCAAAGCCACGGAGCGATCCCTGAGACCCACTGAAACTTGGCTCCTTTCCTGCTTCACCCTCCTGCATCCCCATCCCCTCAGGCAGGGAAAACACCGTGATGCTCCTGCCAAAACGGGAGCAAAGCGTTTGGATCCTGTTGTAGCATCAGCCAGAAGTAGGAACCGGGGCACCTCCCTACAGGTAGCTCGCATGGTTGTTTTTTTTTTTTTTCCCTGGCTCCCATTTATTCTTGAAAGGTTACTGGTTTTGCCTGAATAGCTATTACTTAGCAGCAGACTTTACACAAATGTCACAGCTAAGGGTGCGTGGGACTAATTATTTCCTTGCAGTTTGTCAGAAGAGGGATGGTTTGAAGCAGCTTCTCCCCATTTGCCTTCTCAGGCTGCTTGAGCCTGAAGCCTGTGGAGCCTGGAGTGTTTTTCTAATGACCCTTCAGGGCTTCATTTTCCCTTAATGTGACTTTTGTTCCCCGCACGGTTATCTACCTGTTGCAGCAAGTTAGGAAACAAGTGTTTCTGCAGTAGAGGGAGGGAGCGAAGGGCATCAGGGCAGGTGTGCACGTGTTACAGGAGTGTCCATGAGCGTGACACTGGCAGGGACCTGCTGGCGGTGGCCAGGCGAGCTCTTGCAGTGTGATCCCTTCTGCGGCTGCTGGCAGAAAGCCTCTTCCTCCATGGACTTTGGGCTCAGTGCTGCATGGAAGCTGCTGTGGTGGGCACCAAAATTCCTGCTGGTTCCAGTTTTGGAAGCCTTTGGCTCTGGTCGTTGTTGGTGAGGATGGCTGTTTGGTAATTGCACGGGTGGATTTGGTGTGTGTTGCTCGCGCTTCTTCTGAAAGAGTGAGGCAGGTTGAGCAATAAACACCCTCCCCTTCCCTGCTTCCCCAGCCAAAACCTATTTATGGTGACGGCTGGGGGAGGGCAGCGAGGACCCACAGCTCTGCTTCTTCCTCGGTTTTGACTGTGAGAAGGGGGAGAACCAGGTCTACTCTGCCACAAGACCCCCCACGCAAGGAGGGACGTGCCCATCTTCGCTGCAGATCCCGCAGATGCCCCGTTCCCACGCACCCGCTGCCTCCCGCGCTCCCAACCCAAGGCAATTCACTCGCTGCCTTCTCATTAAGATTTAATTTATTGCTGACTATTACTGTGGCTGATCCTCATGCATAGGAGATGGTTTTCCCCTCTCTGATGTGTGGCAGGGATCCGGGCGTCTGTGTTTGTACTGGCTGGGCAGTGGGAAGCGCTGGCTTCAGTGGTGGGGGGGCTGTCACCGCTCCTGCATCAAGAACTCCCGGCCTTAAATTCCCCAAGAACTGACATGCCTTTTCTTTATCAGGCAGATCTCATGAGCTCGGGAGAAAAGCGATGCCTAATCTTAGGGGAAGATGCTCAACTTGTGCATTTCATCCTACGCCTAGCGCAGACGGGCAGATTACTCCTGCCTGCTAACAACAGTCTGTAGGGGCTCAAGGCTGAGTAAAAAGCTGCCTCAAATCCTTGGGAGGTTTCCTCAAAATCTAACAGAAGCGGAAACCTAATTCTAGCTTAGTCTGTGCGGTCTATGGCTATCTCTTCCTCTCCCTTGCCAGACTGTGGCTGTAGCAGGGCACAGACTGCTGTGGGTACCGTGTTCCTGTAAATGCAAGAAGCAGGGCTGTTAGCTGTCTTTCACTTTTGTTTTTTTTTTTTGTCCCCCTACAAACACGGCTTTTCAGTTTCTCTGAACCTCCCGAGGATGAATTTCTCTGTTTCCAGCCCTCGCAGTGACTGGGGCTTCCCTCCTCCCTTCATCCGGAGGCTGCTGCTGGGGACTCGTCTTCTCCCAAGCGTTATTAGCATGCCCAGGGCATGGGATGCAGTTGCCATGGCAATGGGATGATTTCGGCTGGCAGCACCAGCAGATAGTACGGGAGCTCCTGGGCTGTGGGCTGAGCCGTAAATGCAGCTCTGGCTGATGGTGCACACAACTTAAAAATTGCATTTGTCCTTCGCGGGAGCCATATGTCTCCCTGCATGGCTTTCCTGCCAGCCTGTGTGCAGCCCTCCAGCTCAGCGCCCTTCAGGGGATGGGACTGTTAAAATTGGGGATCTCTGTAAAAGCTGCTGCTGAGCAGCACAAAAAATCCTCTGGCTTTGCAAAGCCCCCGGGCAGTGGTGATGGCACTTGGCTCTCCTCATAGGACCAGGACAGAGCTCTGTTCCTGTCCTCATGGCAGGTCAGGGGCTGGTCTGCATAGCCTGTTGCCTTCCAGATCTGATCTGCAAATGGAGAATTGGTGATCTGGGAGGATGTTTGGGGTTTGAGCTGTTTGTACTTAAAAGGTGGCTTCGTTTTCTTTGACCTTGGTATGAGTCAGGTAGTGACTTCCAAGAAACTCAGGAAAGGGCTCCAGGATGTGAGTGGTAAGTCGGGTAAAACAAGAGACAAGTCTCAGGAGTGTCCTCTTGTGCCACTGTAAGCTGAGGTAGTGCACTTATTGGATTAGCACTACTGTTAATTAAGGCCCAGCTCCCCCAGCAGCTGCCTAATGGCACCTGGGTTTGGACAAAAAAAAAAAAAAAAATGCCTGTCTCTGGCTGATGGTGTTGGCTCCTGACTCTGCCCAGCAGGTACCAGCCTCCCTGTAGCCGTAATGCGTGCTGCCCCTTCAGAAGGGGAAAAGAGTCGTCCCTGGGAGCGGCTGAGGTGCAGCACCCTTTGAGCAAGGGCTGTTAAATGCAAACTCCTTTGGCATGTGCTGCCTCGGCCACCAAAGCTTGCTGGCTACTAAGAAGGGTTTTGTCATCTTTGCAATGACAAAAGGGCCCGGTTCTCTCAATGCTGTCTCTTCAAGGTATGAATGCATTAACCCAGCAGCTAGTGGGATTGCAGCAGCCTTTACAGGAGCAATCTTTGCTAACCAGAGGCCAAGCTGGGCCAATGTGATTTAGACTGAGCCCCTTGCTCACCAGCCCCCCAGGCTGTTCATCTCTGCTGGTAGCAGACAGCAGCTGGGGTGGATTTGGTCTCAAGGTGTCTTATGCTGTTTTGCTGCTTCTAAAATGTCACTCACCGGTGCAGTTCCGCAGCAGCGGCAGTAGCCAAGCCTTTGCCAAAGCATCTGGCAGAGAGGTAAGTCAGGATAGCACCCATCCAGGCATCTACACTCCAGCAGCACCGGCTGCTTGGGAGAGCAGGAACTGTGGCCAAAATGTCAGGAGCGCTTAAATAAACAGCAAACCCCTGCCCAGTTCTGCAGTGCAGTGTCCGTTGCTCCTGGTGAGTGCAGGACCCTCCTGGAGAATCAGATTTTATCATCGTTGGAGTCTTAATGCAGGAATTTCTCTGCAGCAAGCCGCAGGCAGTAGCTTGGTGAAATATCTGCCTTGATATTGTATCCCAGTGTGAAGCCTTGACATACCGGTGCCCGAAGGTAGTGGGGAAGGGAGCCTGAACACACAGTATTAGATCCCCTCTAATCAGATTAATCTAAACAGAGATTAAACTATATCCTTCAAGCAGTTGGTGATCTGTTGTTTGTGTAAAACTGATTCTTGTCCTTTTTGATCTTATTGCTGGATGTTTGGGGGGGCTGTGGAGGGTGAATTTAGGCTTATTTGGTGTGGGTACGGCTGCATCCTCTGTGTGTCCCCACGTGCTTGTGAAGGATGAGGGCTGACTGGGGTCTCATGGCCAATACCCATCATGGGATGGCTGTCCTCAGATGGACAGAATATTTCCCATTGCTCTGGGACCCTGGTGTTGACTCCCACCTCCCGTAAAACAGGAGGCAGCTGGGATGGTGGTGATGGGACACGGCAGGGGTGACGTCCAGCAGGACAAGACCTGGAGTAGGGAGGTGGTGGTGTGTTTTTTTGGGAAACTGGCTGGAGGGTGGGTTCCCCTGCCATGCCATGGACCGCAGGGCTGGGGAGGGCAGCAGGCAGCGAGCTGCTGCCTGCTGAGTTATCTTTTCCCCTTTCTGCAAACCACATCTGCATTGTTTAGTTTCTCTGTGTGTGGGGGGGGGTTCTCTTTATTTTTTTTCAGTGAGCTGAGGCAGCTATTTTTATTCTCGAGTTTCCTGCATTGCTGCTTTACTGAGGTATGTGCTGCTCTTGCAGGTCTGCGGTTGCCTATCTGTTGCTGACCTGCTCCAACAGCACTGCTCTAAGGCAGCAGCTTTCAACCATGCTCCTCCACATGCAGCTGGCTTTCTGCTCATTTACCTTCATTTGACCACACTTCAATTAGCCCTGGGCAGAGGTGCTAATGCTGATTCTGTAAATAGATAATTGCTAATGCTGGAGCACACAAGCTCCCAAAGCAGAGCCCAGAGGCTTCTTAAGACCCACAAAGACCCATTTCACGTGGTCTGGGAAGGGACAGGAGCTGCAGCTATCCCATAGTTTGCTGTGTAGCCCTCAGATGAGACCTTGGTTCAGCCACCAGTTGGGCTACATGGATGGAGATGTGGGAACTGGAGGCTGCACAGTCTGAGTTATAGCCCTGAAACCAAGATCAGCGTTGTGCTCAAAGCCTTCAGATCCCCGACAATGAGTGAGACCTCCCGGTTGTCCTCTGCGAGGAGCTGCAGTCTGTTTTCAGTGGAATGCTTAGCCCTGGTCACCTCTTTCAAGAGCTACTACAGTGAGAGGGCAGTTGGATTGCCTGGCTTTGCGAGAGAATTTATCCAAGTTCTTGCTTGTATTTGAAAGTGAAACCGAGCTGCAGCATGACATGCTGCCCTGATGCCACGCACGTTCAGTGTGAACCAGGGATGGTGCTGTCTCTGTGCCTCCCACCCGTTCTCCTGCACTAGTCAGTAACTTTGCTAAAATCCTGCAATCTGTTTCTGCCACCCAATTTGGGAGTCCCGCTTTAACTCTCGTGAAGGAGAAACCTCTGACCCTTTCAAACAGCAGTTTTCCCCTTCTTGCTCTCTATCTGCATTATAAACCTGAAGTGCTGCCGTGGGATGTCTTCGGTTTCTTTGCCATCCCATGAGAGCAGTTACCATCTGTTCAGTGTCAGATTTCCTCTCTGGGCTTTTCCTGGGAAGCGTGCACGGAGGGCTTTGCCTCCACGGCGGCCAGTGCTGAGCAGTCTGGAAATGTTCCTCTTGCAAACAGTTTCCTCTGCACCATGTGTAGTGCTCCAGATACAGCGAGGGTGGCTGCTCGGGCCGGATTCAGCTGTGGGCGAGAGCATCCTCTGTGATGCAGAACGTAGCTGACCCCAAGCAAGGGACCAGGACCCGAGTGGTAAAGCACCGTGGTGTTAGGACTGACCCAGCTGCTTCTTGGTAGTGTGAGAGACTCTAGCAATAACTGCTGTTGGGGTCTGGTCAAGCCCAGCTGGAGGTGTTTGCACACTGAACGTACCCTGTTATGGCAGCGATTTGCCTCTTGCTCTTTTCCCTGTCTCCTGGAGGTGGGAATGGCCGTGTGAAGCTCACCTGTCTGCTTGGACAGGGCTTGTAGCAGCCTCCAGCTTTAAGATTAGATATTTACTTTTTCCCAGTACCTGAGTTGTTCTAACTGTTAATTTATGTTGTCTATAGCAAAGGCTGCCTGTGCTTTCAGAAACTGCTATATGGCACTTTAGAACAATAGCTGCTGGCTTGTAGCCAGACCACGATGGAGGTCTCCTGCTTTACACTCCCATTCTGGGCATGTGCTAAGGATTCACTAAACATGTCGAACTGGTGCAGATAAGTAGTGCAGACTGTGCCCCAAGACGGGCATGGTTATGCTGACATGGTTTATGCCAGGGTTGTGATATTCTGCAGTACCCGGAAACCATAACATGAGGCTTCTGTGGCTGAAACTTCAGTAAAATAAGCAAGTAAAACCACCCTGCTCCTCTCTGACCCTTCACGGCTGAAACAGTGAAACAGGCAAAGTCATTGTAAACCAGAGCGTTAGCAGCACTTACTTGGACTAATGTTACCCTGAGGACTGTTTGATGAAACATTGAAGATGTGTTAATGTCTCTCCAGAAATCAGACAGGCACAAACCTGGAATGGCTTTGTCCCCTGAGGGAAAAAACCCTCCCCTTCCCCTTTTTTTGATAGAACTGAAGTTTGACTGAAGTTAATATATTGAGATTGGGAGAGAACCCAGTGAGTAATGTATATCTGCTGGGGAAGGCGTCAGGCGCAGGTGAGCATGCACAGTGAGAAATCCCAGATGGCTACTGCTAAACCTGCGTGTCGACGTGTCCGCAGCCCTGGTTGTGTTGCTGATCACCGTCATGCTCTGGAGCGGGGCCAAAGCACTTGGATCTCCTGGGGGCTGCTGGTTGTGTGGGGTGGGTGGGAGAGGGCAGTGAGCATGGGCATAGCCCGTGGGAATACCGTGACTAACAATCTCCCTTTTTTCCGCAGACACTACCCGAAGCAGTCCTTCACCATGGTGGCAGACACTCCCGAAAACCTGCGTCTAAAGCAGCAGAGCGAGCTTCAGAGCCAGGTGAGCGTGCAGGTCTCTCCTCGCCCAGGGCTGCCGTACTTTGCCCCATCGCCCTACATTCTCCCGTGCTCCGGTGCTTTCCTACGCCCTCGCGCAGAGGAGGGAGAGGCAGGTTTGGGGTGTGGGTCCCTCCTCTGAGATCTCGCCCATCTCAGCTGTGTTTGCTGTTCCCTTCATCTGTGGCTGCTGGGATCTCCCAGAGGTGGGAAGGGTCCAGCAGGCAGCCCCCCTCTCCCAGTCCATGCCTTGCACCAGTTTACCTTTTCCCAGCTGACATCCAGCCACAGTGGCTTCAGCTGGACAGACACTGACTCTCTAGGCAAGTATTTCAGGTAAACCCAAATCTTGTAGGACTTGAAAGCTCTGGCAAGCAGAAATAAACAGATAAAAGGGATAACGACTGGCATAGATAAGGATTTCTTTCTCTAGTGGGAAGAACAGAGCCTGTTTGAGAAGGGTGTTGTCCAGACGTGTCCCATTTTATACCCTGAAGGTGTCCCTGGATCAGCAAAAGTCCCCAGCCTTGACACACAGCTGTGGGCTGGCTTCTTGTCCCAATAACTCCTGATGATGCAGTGGGAACTGGTCCCATGGGTGGGCCAAGGAGCCAATCCCTGGTTTCGTTCCCTTACTCCAAGACACTGAGAACAGAAATGCGAGCATCAGTTTTGCAGAGAAACGGCTGGAAGGGCAAAGTTGGCACAGAAATGGGCAGCATTGGTGGGTGACCCTTCTTCGTGGAACTTTGCTCTGCTGAAAGGCTGTGTTGGAGCATCTGAGACTAAGCCCTGAACAGTTGTTGTGAGCTTTGATGTTGCAGAACTGCAGACGTGTGCTCAGAGTACGCTGCACTGGAAGAAAATGCATCCAGCGGCAATTCTGGCTTGAGTCAGCGTCTCGCAGGAGAACACAGGATGTGGCAACTGTTCTGGGAATCTATTTAATTTATTTTTCTTCCTTTGAGAAGAGGCAAAAAGACTGCCCAGGGTGTTGTCAGCAAGGCACGTTGGCTCAGCTCAGCGTTGTAAGTGTTGGTCCTGGGCAGAGGGAGGACAGCTCGGGATTTGCCGTAGTGTTTTCAGGGTGAGCAGTCATTTTTCAGGATCAGTGCGCTTCTCTCCCTGCTGTGCTGCGAAGGATGCAGTGACCTTCCTTCCTTCTCTTTCTATTAGCCTGAGAGTGTCAGGAGCTGAAAAGCAGATTGCCTAGGAATGCATCCCACTGGAGGAGGAGGAGGGGGAACCTCGGGACCTCACCTGTTAGATAGAGCTGGGGGTGCCTGTGCAGCCAGCATCGAGTTTTGAAACCTCTGCTTTTGTAAGGTGTCTTCCTCAGAGCGAGTTGCCCAACAGCTCCCTGGCTTGCACAAGTGCAGCTTGGCTCAAGCTTAGAGCTAGAGCTCAGCCTAGGGCTGGTTTTGTGTTTCATAGAGCGGTTAAGGGGACACAGTTGCTTTTCCATGGTAACAATCAAGATAATGCTGCACTGAGTGGTCTGGAGTCTCCAACGCTGTTTTTACAATGAATTCAGGCTCTTCATTAGTTGTTGCTGATTAAAGGAGACCCTGGGGAGGGAGCATGCTCCGCTGCCTGGGCTTTTCTGTAGCTTGTTGGGACTTTCAGCTCCTTGTGGTGTGCGGGAGGTGGCTGGAGGCAAAGTCAGCTGCCTTGCAGGGGAAGGGGTGTCTTTATTCTTTTGAGCCTGCACCTCTAGAAGTTGGTCACTACAACTCAGACACCAGCAGGACCTCTGTCCCTGGGAGAGAAGCAGCCATGCCCAGCTCCTGGTGGTCTCCTGGACTTTGGGGGCTTGAGCTGGGATAGCACAGGGCTGTAACAGCCTTCTGCACTCTTGGTTGCACGTGAACATGTCAAAAGAGGGGCTGGGGTGCAGACAGGGTCTTCCCATCTGCCAGGCACCAGCACCCCACCTTTTCAGTGCTGGTCTCATGCTGGGATGAGCTGTGAAGTAGGACTTCTCTGAGCAAGAAGAAGAGGCTGCTGGGGGGGTGCTGGCTGTTTGGGTGCTGGCAGAGCCCCTGCGGAGGGATGCAGGAGCGGTGGGAGGGAGGTGGCAAAGCTGAATTGGGTAGAAGCTGCCAGGTTGAAGGGCCTGGAGCCCTGGGGAGGATAGATCCTAAACACACTTCAGATAAGATCTTAATTTCTCTCTGCCTTTGTTCTGCCTACAAAGGGAGTCTCCTATTTTCCAAGCGCCAAACATTTGTATTTCTTGAAGCGCTCTAGCTAAAACACTAGCAGCCGCTCTGGTTTATTGACAATCCCTTCTTACTAATTGCAGGAGCTGAGCAAACCCCAGGGGATGAGAATAGGTCACTTCAGCCCTTCCAGAGCAGGCAGCGGGGTTAACAGTCTTGCAAATTAACTGGATGAACTGGAGCTGTTAGTGGGGACAGAGAAACGCTTGCGGAGAAGGGCTTGCTGGCTCTGCAGTGATGACAGCTTAGCAGGACAGCTTCTGCACTACAGTTTGCCAGTTCAAGTGCCACCTAAAAAGTGCATCCTGGCTAACGTTGCTGAGACAGGCAGAGCTCTGCGTGTGGGTCTAGTAGTAAAGTCGCTTGTGGAGTAAGATCAGGGTTATGTGAACAGTCGCATCTTGCCTTCAAGCTTGTATTTGCCAGCCGAACTCGGCTGCGGCCGAGCCTTTGGTCCTCGGCGTGAGGATTCCCTGAGCGCGCGTCCCTCCGAAGAAGCTGTGGCTGGGAACAGCTGGGAGCTGCAGTAGGAGAAGGGAGACCGCTGGGTCTGTGTCCTCTGCAAGGGGTTTCTGTCTAGTGGAGGGTCATTCCCTGGCCATGGGAGGGATGCTCCCCAGCACTTTTGCCTGTTCCTCTGGAGCAGAGCTCCTGTGGGGCTGGAGAGCCGCTGTCCTTGTGGATGACCCTGAGGAGGCTGATCCTCTATTTCCTCCCACCAAAAATACACAGCCTGTCCACCCTGGTGTGACTGGAAAAGCCGGTTGTTCACTGGAGGGTGGGGATGGGGCAGCTGCGTGCTGAGCTGGAGTGGTTTCGTGTCACTCCCGATACCTCGGTTATTTGTGTCTGCTGAGAAGGCGTCTCCTGTTCCGGTCACTGGTAGACGCTGGATAATGGTGTCTTGTGCAGCTAAATGAGTCTCCAAAGTGACAGCTCTTACGCCTGCAGCCTTGTCTTACAGCCCACGTGCGGCAAGAAAATTGCAGGTTCTTGTCCTATGGCTCCTCTTTCAAACTCTTAAAATGGGTGTTTTTGGGTGCAGCCCTTCCTGCCAGAGGGTGGAGGTTCCCGTGGTGTGGGAGGCAGGTGCCCGTCTCCTGGCCCTCCTGCAGCCCTGCGTCTGTCACCCCGGGGAGCTGCTGTCGGTGACATTAAACCCTCCTCTGCGCCTACATTCTCGATGTGCTTGAGCCAAGACCTGCAAGGGGTTATGATGTGTGAAGGGCCGTTCTCCAGCTCCCTTTGAATAACGCACGGATGCACAAGTCATCGCTGTCTTTCCTATCATAGAGGGAACAATTCCCCTGGGGGAATTAATCGTGGATCCCATTTTACAATTATTACTATGGGATGAGGTGTGGATACGGCACTGTCTGCATCGCTCTGCTCTTTTAATACGGTGTGTGGCTGAAAGGCAGCTACGAGCCAGAGCGCTGGGAGTGGGTCTGTGGGTTGGTAGCTGTGGCAGGAGTGATGGCTCTGCAGCCCCTTGCGCAGTGCTGAGCTGGTTCCCAGCGGTACCCCTGTGCCCCGTGAAAGCACAGCGGGATGTACCGAACCGTGGATTTCCGTCCCTCTTTATCACCCGGGGTCACCTGCACTTGAGTTTCCGAGGGAGCAAAAGGAGCAGGACCCTGGGAGCGTGGCTGGAGCAAGGATTTGTGCCTCTCTAAAGGCATCCTGGACTGGGAGTGGGATTTCTCTATGGCTGGGGGTCACGGGTCACCTTTCCCCACCCAGCGCTGCCTGCCAGACTCCTGCCTGCACAACCCGGTGTCCATATAAGGGCAGGGAGAAGCTGAAAACCGCCTTGTCTGAATGTTTCCTCCCTCCTTTCCGGCCTTCTCCCTCAGCCCCGGCGATGGCTGCAGCCCAGCAGGACCCAGCCGCTCCTGTGCCGAAGCCAGGAAGGGCCAGGGATCCTGTTAAATTGCAATTCCTCCGTGCCGAGCACGGGGACGGTGTCTGCCCGGTGGCCTCCCTTGCTTCCTCCCAGCATTGCCCCGATGCTCGTGCCATGCTCTGACTTCTGTGGCCAGGCGTGCTGGGGTGCAGGAACCCCAGCTAGCTGGGAGCACCAGCCTTGGATGTGCATTTTGGGTTAGTCCTGCTCCCAAGTACCAGTATCTTCCCCTGTGACTCCAGGATCGGTCCCCCCCTGCAGTCAGGCATCCCCATGTGGCAGTTTTTTCGGGCCAAGTTCCTGTACCCTGAAAGATAGAGGGGTAAAAAAAACAAGGAAGATGGAGGGGGGTGGGATTTAGGAGGGCAAAAAAGCAGAACTTACCAAAGGAACTGCTTAGCCTTGTGATTAGCTTATCGCTTGGTGACTCTTTATCTTTCTAGCCTGGATTTCTTACAGCTTGTCAACTTGTGCATTTGCAGCCAGCACAGTGTGCCCTTCTTGGGGCTGGCTGAGCAGGAGGCTGCAGGATAAACCCTCTTCTTCCAAGCACAACGGCAGGGCCAGCATCCCAGGGCCAGGCTGCAGAGCTCTCAAGGAAAACAGCCTTTATTGAAAGCAGAGCAGATAAAGGACAAACACAGCCCCTCTGCCCGCCTGTCGCTGCCGCTGAGCAAACTGGGGCTGGTGCTTTGTAGAGCAGCTGGCGGGGCTGACTCAGTCCCTCCTGATCCCCTGTCCGGGTGTGTGTCATAGGTTTTATGTTCCAGTTCTGTTAACCTTTGGTTCCTTGTGCCCGATGGTTAACACCTCGAGGCTGCTCCTTCCTAATTGCTGCTGTTCAAGCTATGTTCTTTACCCCAGCCAGCAAAAGGTTGGGGTTTTTTTCTCTCCCTGTTATTGCTTCAAGCAAAAGGAGACTTCTGCCTTGAAACCGGTGTCTTGTGTTCCTCTGATGTGCTTTGGCATGTTGGTTGTATGAATATCCTCCCAGGGTGGACTCTGCAGCCTTGTTCATTAAGCCTTTGCTTTCTAATGTCACGTTAGAGTTAGCAATCCAAAGTGACTCATAGATCATACCATCTATCTAAGGGTTTCTATGATACCCCATGGCTGTGAAGAAGGCGCAGGGGCTCTGATGTGCTTCCAAAGCTTGCATTTCTCCTGGTTTGCAAGATAGGAAGAGCAAATGTGTTTGCAAGCAGAGCACCAAGCTCTGGGGTATCTTCCCCACTGTAACCCATGCAGCCAGTGGCGAGCTCTCCCTTGTGCCTGCCGGTGCCCATTGCAGAGCTGGTGCCTGGCATCCCCTCCTGCTCCAGACGAAACCCTCTGAGCCACCCCAGCCTCCTGGCAGGACCAGCTGGGGTGTGGGATGCAGAGAGCTGGCCTGAGCCCGCAGCCCCTCTGCAAAATGGAAACCACGGCGTCTCGTTTTCCCCTGGAAATCTCGTTTCCTGTGTTGTTCTGGACCAGAGAAGGGGCAGCACCCTGCTCCGTGATGTGCTGCATGCCTGCAGCCCCGGCTGGCTCCGGCACCGGAGGGATCTGACCCGGGCACATCAGCGTGGTCCAGATGCTGCCTGCCACTGCCTGCCGTGCCAGGTCCCGCGCTGGAGGCAGGCAAGGCCATGGGAGAGCCCGGATGGCAGCAGAGGTGTGTCTTGGCTTCTCCAGAAGCTATTATAAAATGTTTGGCAGCCTTTCCCGAAAGGTGTTTCCAGGCCCAGCTGGACACGCTGTCTGGATGGGAGGCGAATATGTGAGGTCCGAAGGAGTGTCCCCGTAGGAGTGTGTGTTGGGGAGAAATCAGCTTTATCCCGCCTCCCCCACCATGCTGCCGGTTCTCTGCCTCCGAGATTTATCTTGGCACAGCACGCGAGCGCGGCGCCAATCTGCGAGCACAGCCCTTATCCTGCAAGTTCTTTCTTTGCGGGGCCAGCCCGGCTTCCCGACCGTCCGTCTGGCAGGCTGCCGTCCGGCTGCGGGATGGGAAGGGTTACGGGAAGCTGCCTGGGCTGGCCAGACACCAACGTGCTTCGTGTGCATTTCCCTGCTTGGGGAGTGATGCATCGGCTGCTCTCCCAGCCCGCTCCAGCAAAAGCAGCTCCTGCTCCGCTTCTCCCACCACCCGAGGGGGTGAGCATCGCGAACACGCAGAACCAGGCTGCTGCGTCTGTCCGTGCCGGTTGCACGGGGGGCCCAGAGGTTTGATCTGCTCGCGTGAGAGGCGGTGGTGACCTTTTCGTTTTGGTGACGACGTACAACTGTCCGCAGTGCGCAAGGCGAGCTCTGGGGAGGTGAATCCCTGGAAAGGGGCAGCTTTGGCTGCACGTTGGGCAGAGCCCCTTAAGGCTTTTTCCTCCCTAAAGGGGCAGAGGCAGCTCCTGAAGCCATCGGTGCAGGGCCAGATCCCCACAGAGAGGATGGAGGAGGTCACAGTGTCTCTCTGCCCATCCACTTTCCGCCCCCCCCGCCGTGAAAATAGGGCATCTTTCGGGCTGCTTGGACCTGAAAGTAAGCAAAGCTGCTGTGTTGGAGCAAGCCAGGCAGCTGAGTGCTGTTTCCTTCCCTGTTGGAGCCATCGAGTCAGCGGTTGGGTTTCAGCTTCTGCAGAAGCTGCTTCTGCTTCTGTGTGACTTGAGTGGGAGCAGCAGTCCTGCGCAGAGCGGGGCCAGCTGGGACTGGGGACCAGGACCAGCAACCCCCGGAGCCAAGGCTGCTGAGGATTGGGGAGCACATCTGGGCTGTGGTTGTGTGCTGTGTTAGCTCCCTCCTGGGAGAGCTGGAAAGCCCAGTCTTAAAGCTGTGTAGAGCTGTATTTTCAAAAAAAAAAAAAAAAGGGGGGGGGGGAAGAAAAAAAAAAAAAACAACTGGGACTTTTCAGCTCCTGGGTGTGATGGGAAGGGATGCTGATGTCAGTGTCTGGCAAACAGAAATGAGGATGCTTGTGTTTTGCCAGGCTCCACCCTCCAAACTCTGGTTTCGTTATGGTCTTCTGGGTGTATTCCTTCCCAGAGGCAGCTAAATGTCCCCTGACGTAGAAACACTTCTGTACGGGTGTAACTCATAAAATCCTCGGGGCTGTCAAGCAGGCAGCTTGCCATGGGTCGGCTGCTCTGTGGTACATGACTTAGGCACGCTGGTAGCCCACAGGAAATTCAAAGTAAATCCAAGTTACCCCAGGCCCTGCTGAAAGAGAAATAAGATCAGCAGATGCATAGGAAGTTGTGTGTTTCAGCTCTCGGCAATATCCCGTTTTGCTATTACTGGGTACGTTAGGGGGTCTCCTGAGCAAGGCAGAGGCCCTGTTAGAAGCTGCTGCATCTCATGAGGCACGTGGGTCACGGTGAGGGTCTGTTGCTGAATCCAACTGCTGCGCACGCCAGCTTTCCCCCATGTTTAAATCTTTTTTTTTCTTGTTTGTACCCAGATTCGCTACAAGGAGGAGTTTGAGAAGAACAAGGGGAAAGGCTTCAGCGTGGTGGCTGACACCCCAGAGCTGCAGAGAATCAAAAAGACTCAGGATCAGATCAGCAACGTGAGTAGCTTCTAATCTCTGCATGTGATATTGCCGTGACCTTCCTCCCGCCAGAGCAGGCTGGGGGGGGGCTCTGCCCGCACAGCCAGGAGCAGACCCGCACTCTGACGGCTGCTAACGAGCACTTGAGGCTGCAGCATCTTGAAAGCCTGGCAGCGTTAATTCTCCAACCCATTTGCCTGGGCATCCTGTGACCTCCTTGCACCTTTTCCCGGCTCCTCCATCCTGGCAGATGCTGCAGCCGGATCCTGAGGGGTATCCGCGTCCTCCGTGTCTCCTGAGGTGCTCAAGTCCACGTTGACTGTGAGAAGCAAGAAGGGGAGCAGCAGAGAGTGGCATTTGGTGGGGGCAAACGTGGACCGGGGGCAGTCCCATCTGCCCCTGGTTGTCACCGTAACCCACAGCGTGGGCAGCGCTTGGGTGGTCCGGGCTCGCCGGGGCCAGCCCCCCGCTGCACCCCCGAAGAACTCCGGTCCCTCTTGTGCTCTCTTTGGCTTGTGTTTGTGTGTGGAAACCCTGGCCAAAGGCACACCTCTTCCTCCTGTCCCTTTGCAGCTGTGACTGTCCTCTGCCAGGTTCCGCTTGCCTTGACCCCTCCTGACTCCTGCAAAGCCCGTTCCAGCCATCCTCCGGCTGTCAGGAGCGTTTGCTGCTGCAGCTGCTGTTGGTTCGTGCCGCAGCCGCACGCGGTCCCCAGGGTCCCACCACCTGCTGTCACCAGACCCGAGGGTAGGACGGGCAGCGTCAGCCGCTTTCCTACCTACAGCCCCCATCTCGTGGTGGCCGCTGCACCAGAGCAGCCTTGCGGGGAGCTCCTCGGGGTCCCTTGGCCACGCACAGGTTCCCTCCTGCCATCATCCCGCGCCTCTGCGCTGGCGCGGAGGGGTTCCTGGGGGCTGCACAGCAGCATCTGCATCTCCATCCTCCCTTGACCTTCTGGAAGGGGAGCTCTGTCCTCCGTCTGCAAGAGACCCAGCTCTCCCATTTCTGAAAATTATATTAAAACCGTGCCCAAGTTCAGTGGCAGCTGGCCTGGCAGCTTGTGCTTCACCCAGCAGCCTCCGTCCGTATCCAGGTGCTGGTGGTGCGGCGTGTGGCAGACGTGGACATCTGTGTGTTGCCATGGTGAACGAGGAGGATGCAAACTTGCACGTATAGCTGCGGCACCGGGTGCGGCAGACGTGGGGTGTAGCTGTCCCCTGCCCAAACTCGACCCCGTGCTCCCAGGCGTCGTGGCACGGGAGCCCGCAGTAGCATCTGCCCTCAGCAGAACGCAGGGAGTTAATTAACCTTTAGCCGCTAGCGAGAGTCATGCGTGTTCCTTATCAAATGCCCAGGAGCTGTTGTGAAACCCTGGGAAGGCTGGCTTCTCCCTGACTAGTAAACCTGCCCCTGGAGCGCAGCTTTGCACGAGAAACCTCTCGGGTGTCCACTCGACAGACGGCTTCTGTGAGCTCCTCTCCTGCTTCCAGCTCTGCATGTGCCCTGAGCTGCTCTCGCTTTTCCATCCTTATCCATCCCTACCTTGGGGACAAAGCTCCTGGCGTGGGAGCTGCTGTCTGTTCCCTCCCCCGGGTGTCCGGGGGAGAAGGGTCTGGGCTTGCAGGAATGCAGGGAGCAGGAGGACCGGTGCCTTTGCCCGCAGTGGGAGCTCGAACGCGGGCAGGAGCTCGCACGCGTACACAAACACGAGAATGCCAAGCGGGGTGGGAGGAGGTGGTTTATTCCCTCCTCTTCTGATCCCATTGTGCAGTTCTCTGGCGAGTACTCATCTCTCCTGGGGGAGCAGCGGGGTGTTATCTGCACACCAAACCCCAGGACAGCGAGGGCTGGGGAAGGCTTCCCCCTTGGGAAATGGACCTGGTTGGAAGATTTTTCTCTTGGGGGCAGCTTCTCAGTGGGGTCTGAGCTGGCAGGAGATGAGCACAGCTTCCCCGCCATGGAGCGGGGCTGCGGTCTTTGTTACAGAAAGCACCACTCTTTTGAGAGAATCTGTGGAGGTTTAGGGGCATTAAATGACCCAGCAGAGAGATGAGAGCAGCCCGTGTCCTTTGCTCGGCCTCCTTCACCCTCCCTCAGCCACGGCAGCGGTTTTCAGCAGCTTCCCTGTGGGCATCTGGCTGCCTGCCTGGGGTTGCAGTGACCCACTTAATAAGACGCATGAAACAAACCCACTCCCTGCAGAAAGCCTGGCTCAGCAGGCAGCATTTCTCTCCCAAGGGTGCAGCTGGGCAGACACACGGACAGGGGACTGCCCAGCACGGCAGAGCTCGCTGGGGCACGAACGCCTCTGCAGCACAGACGTGCCCCAAACCACCCTCGGTCGGAGGGTGCCGATACGGTCCCGCACATGGGGAAACCCTCCTGGCAATGGAGCTGCGCAAACCCTGAGCCTCCGACCGCCGGGAAATGCTGTCCTGAGGCTGTCCTTGCTCAGGCTCGCTGCAGCGGCTGGGGGAGCAGGGTGCTCCCCCCGGGGTGTTCTCCTTTGCGGGAGGGTGGCTCTGCTCCAGGCTCTGCCTTCTGCCTGTGCAGAGAGCCTGCTGTAGTGCCCTTCAGTAAATAACTGTTTAACCAGCAGACAAATGGGCTCCAGGTGCTTTCCGATGGCAATGCATTCATTAACAGAAGTGGCTATTAATTTTTACACCCACGCCCAGGCAGTTGGGTTAACCCTTCCCTCCTGCCCGCTGTGGGGGGGCCCCCTCCGTGCTGGTTGCGGGGGAAGGCTTAGGCAGATGCAGCTGGTGTGTTTGGTGGTATCTGCTTTGAGTTTCCTTCAACAGAAAACCCCAAGGCCCTTTCACGCTTCAGTTAAAGAGAGATCTGGGGGTAGATTTTGGAGCTGTACCTCCACGGCGCCTGCTGTACCTGGCCGTGGGCTGGGGATTTGCACACCAAACTCGGCGTGTGCAGGGGGGACTTCCTAAAGGTGTTTTTGCTCTGTGCTCCTGCAGCCTGGGGGCTTGGGAGCCTGGTCTTGATTCTCACCCACACCTGAAAAAATTGCGTATCCCATCTATAGGACACTTAAACCTCCTCCTTCCTTTCTGTGCCACACACAAACTGGTCTGAGCAAATGTCCCTGTGGCCTGGGGAGACGTGGGGGAAGAAGCTCCCTCGGACTGCCGGCGAGGCTGTGAGATGGCTGATGCTGAGTCCTTGGTAGCAAAAAGAAATGAGCTGAGAAAAGATGAAGGATATTCCTGGCGCTGAAAGGCTGCGGGGACTGCTGCCAGCGCTGGGGCCAGGCTCAGCCTCATGGAAGGTGCTGCAGGGCTGTCCCGGCTGCACTCTGAGCTCTCCTTCCTCTCCTGTCGCTGTAGATAAAATACCACGAAGAGTTTGAGAGGAGCAGGATGGGCCCGAGTCCCAGCGAGGGTGCTGAGCTGGAGCGCAGGAACTCCCAGGAGAGCACCAATTACCGGAGACCCGCAGACCAGCAGCATCAGCCGTCTCATCACATCCAACCCAGCAACCCAGGTAAGGCGGGGGGGCTGCGGGCGTCGCAGCCTGCCCCGCTGCATGGCCCCGTGTTTGCTGGGACAGCGGCCGGCTCTTCTTCGCGAGGGGCTTTGCCGTGTCTCTCATGTCCCAGCACCAGCCAACAGACCCATCCTTCCCCCCCCAGGCTACCAGCAGCAGCAGCCGTCGTCTCAGTCCTACGGCTACAAGGAGCCCGCGGCACCAGCCTCTACACAGCGCAACGCTCCTTCTGGAGGGGGGGTGAGTATAGCCCAAGGGCTCACAGCACCCACTCCAACACCAGCTCCTCCCCCCCGGTTTCCACCCCCTGAGGGTCAGGGTTTGCTCTGCTTGCTCCTCACCCCTGTGCAGGGGAAGAGCAGTTCTGAAGGGGCTGGCGGGTGTAATGCTGGGTGCCTGGTTTCTGCTTGGCACAGCTATTGCTGGCACCAGCATCCCTGTGCGGTGCCCGGTAAGAACCTCCTGGATCCGGAATGGCTCTTGCGTGGGGCTGGGCACAGCTCCTTGCCCTGGGACCCCCCCCCATGGATGGCAGCTTTGCCCATCTGGAGCAGGGCACGGTGAGGGTCTGTGCCCACTGACCCCCTCTCTCCCCACAGAAGCGTTTCCGCGCCGTCTACGATTACAACGCGGCTGACGAAGACGAGGTCTCCTTCCAGGACGGCGACACCATCATCAACGTGCAGCAGATCGACGACGGATGGATGTACGGCACGGTGGAGCGTACGGGCGACACCGGCATGCTCCCCGCCAACTACGTGGAGGCCATCTGAGCCGTGGGAGGGGATGGGGTGCGTGGCTGACAGCCGAGCCCCCAGCCCACGCCGGCCCCCGTGTGTGTGTGTGTGCGTCTCTCTGCCCCAGCATCCCTTATCCCATGTGCTCTGGCATAGCCTGCCGGAGCCACGTCCTGACATCTCGGTTACTCTGTGTTTCTGCAGCCGCCTCCGGTTTCTCTTGCCAATTTAGCTTTGTTCTAGCTCTGTCGGGACTGAGGGACTGTCTGCAAGGGATGTTGGGGGCTCGAGAGACCAAACCGCCACAGCTTTCCTTCTCCTTCGGTCTCCCTTCTCTCTAGCCCTCCCAGGCACTCCGGCATTTCCTGGCCAGGGGAAGCAGCCGGAGTCGCTGGGACCCCGGCAAAGGGAGGAGGAGACCATCTGTTAGGACCAAATTCCCCCAGCTCTGGCGGGGATGGGCAGAGGGCAGCGATGTCTGCGTGGACGAGGCGAGGGATGCTCGTCCCAAGGGCTGCCCTGGGCTGACGGGAGGAATGGGCTGGCAGCCTCCACCCTGCACCACTCTGGCTCTGGCTTGTCCCATTGCTTTTCCCGGTTCCTCTGTGCAGTATTTCCATTCAGTCTTTGCTCCCTTCAGTCCTCAAACCAGAAGAAATTCGCAGTTAGAATCTTAAACAAAATCTTTCTTTCTCCTTGGGATACAGAGTGGCTGCTCTGGACAGCCCTGGAGGTGGCTCTTGCTCCTTCTGCCTCGGGCTCTGGCTGCCTTGTTCCACCTCCCCGATCCCTCTGGGGCCAAGCCGGGGCTGTGCTGGCACGGGTAAAGGAGTAGCCGCAGCATTGCTTCACCTGGAGGCTGCTGCTCCCGCTCAAGGGCTGGAGAGGGGCTGGGCTCCCCGCTCCCCTGCGCTGGGGGGGGAGCACTGCGACACCGAGACCTCACGTCCTCCCTGCAGCTCCGGCTTTCTCTCTTTGGGCCAGAGTCTGGGGGTCCCCTGGCCCCCGCATGCCAGGGCAGCCTCTTTCTTTTAGCAGTGGTCGCTCCCCAAATTCACCCAGAACCTTCCTGCTTTTCTCTTGCTGCTGCTGGGCTTTTGGGACCCTCCTGAGCCCTCTACCTGCCGGGTAGATGGTCTGGGGAGCCGGCAGGATCAGCCCCCATCCCTGTGCCTCTTCTGAGCCGGGTGTGAAAGATCCTCCCCCTCTGCTGCTGTGCTGGGGACTGTCCTGGGTGACCGTCCTGACTGGCAGCTCTGTCTTGAGTGGCCGAGACCAGGGTTTGGCACCCCGAGCCACCCTGCACCTCTCACTGGTCCCCAGCGGTGGTGGCTTTTGGGGCCACCACTGACTTGGGATCATGTCATGGACCAAAATCTCAAAGCACATCCCTGTCTCCTTCTCTTTTCGGCTCCGAAGCTGCTGGAGCTGGACAGGGGCAGGTATAACTGGAAGCCTGTGCAGGGAGAGCAGGAGCAGGATGCTCTTCTCCCGGGTCACAGAAGCTGAATATCGGGGCAGTGGTCATGCCTCCATGCTGCCTCCGGCACTCCTGCTGCCCCGTCCCTGCTCACAGCCCCGGCTCAGCCCGAACCGTGGAGACTGGGCAGCCGGAGGGGACCGTTCCCCTGCCAGGCTGCTCGCGGCTTTGGCTGCACTGCACCACGGGGCCAGGATGCTTCCAAGGGGAAGCTGCCGCCTTTGCTATTCCCAAAGGAAAAGAGGGAATCTAGGGACCAAAGCGGCTGAGTTGAGACGTTCCTTGGCTCTGTTTGGGGACACGTCCTTGGGGACACGTCCTTGGGGATGGTCTCGCGGAGGGGGAGAGGATCCCACCGCCTCAACGCTTGCAGTCCCCTTTCTCAAAGCACTCGGGGCTGCAGGGCTGGTTCATGGACGGTGCTGGGGGTTGAGGCGACCGGAGTCGGGGGCTGCTGGAGCAAACGCTGTTCTGGCAGAGACGGGGGTTCCTGGCAGGGCAGAGACCCGCCGGGAGGGCATGAGCCAGGCAGAGGGGAGCGTTTTGCTCCTGGCTCGTTCCCCAGCTGGCTGCAACGGGAGAGGGGAAGAGTGATGGGGACTCCTGGTACCGTCGTTCCCTTGGGGTGAAAACGGGACCCCAGAAGCAGCCAGGATGGGCTTTACGGGATGGGAATCCCAGTTGGTGCTAAAACAAGCAAGCACAAGAGCAGGAGAGAGGGGGTGGCTGGGCGGGGGGGAGTCTGCATCTCCCTGCTAATCCTCTTCTTAATCACGTTCTTGTCTGGGAATGGGGGGGAGTATCAATGTGAATAAACTGTTTTTTAACGGACCAAATAACACAGGCAATTACATTTTGGTATACAGACCTTTTTTTAATGCTACCTTGAAACCATTGTCCTAATTCTCCCCTCCCATACCCTGCCCCTTCTCCCCTACCATGGGAAACAAACCTCTTACTGCTTGATTTCTGCCTTTTCTCTCAACTTATGCACTTTTTTGCCTTTTTTCATAGCTGAAAAGCACCTAAACCTGTATTTAAAATAAATAAATAAATAAGTAAAAAAAAAAAAAGAAAAATTAAAAGCTAAATTGCTTCTCATCACGTGTAAAATAGACCTTGTCCATCCCAGCTTCCCCGGTTGCGTCTCAGTGCTGAGCTTAGAACGTGTTTTCTTCCAGATCCGTTGCTTGATTGGGGTTTGTCCTTGTGTACTCCTTCCCGTCGGGTTGAGCACCCACCAATAAAAAACGTTATTTGGCCTTTTTAACTGAACCATCGAATGGAACAAACCAACTGATTCTCTTCCCGGTTTACTCGAATTAAAAATAAAAGTATAATTTTTACCTGCCGATTGTGCTGGGTTTGATTGCGGTTGCTTTTCTGGCCATTTTCCTGCTCCCTTGGGACACAGTGGGGATCTCGGCTCCAGGGGAGGCTGCCAGAGCCAGGGTCCTCATCTCTGCCTGGCTCCCCTGGGAATGGGAAACGCTGGCATTCCTGGGAACCAACCTGGGATGCAGCTTCTTGGCTCGTCCCTTGCTCTTAGCATGGTGTGAAGCCAAGGGTTACGCTTGAAGTGTTCAGAGCCCCGCTGCAGCGTGTCTGGCTGATGTGCTGCGGCCACCGGGTACCACGGAGCCCTGGGAAATCGGCTGCGAAATTCAGCTGTAAGCCACGTTGGAGAAATGGTCATAGCGGGACGGAGGCGCAGGCGATGCCTCCGTTACAACATGGGTCTGGGATCTGCCGGGGTTCAGGTGTGCCGGTGGCTGCTCCGGAGACCAGACCCATCCGGGGAAATGGTCAGTGTTGCTGTGAGCAGCGCAGCACGGGCATCGGGTCCTAGTTCTGCCCGACTTCTCTGGGAACGCAGCACTGCAACAGCCAGGTCCTGCAGACCCCAGCCAGCCCTTGTGCTCAGGGAGCAGCTGGCGACGGCTTAGCTTGGCCGCTGCAGCCTCTCAAGGTGGGATTTTCAGCAATTACAGTGTTAGCAGTGGGAAAAGAAAATCTTGAAGGTATGCGGAGAAGGATGTTATTTGCATCAGCAGCACTAGCCAGAAAAAATTAAAATAAAAAGGCTCCATGGCTGTTGCTGCTCACTTAAAACCATATCGCTTTAAACGGTACTGAAGCAGGTGGTGTGGCACTGAAAGCAAAGGATGCTGCAGCACCCCAGGAGTACCAGACTCTGAAAGGTGAGAGTTCAGAGCAGTCCGGACTGATCGACAGGGCTTTGCGATAGCCAAAGCTCATTTTTGCTTCTTTCCCCATAGGGTGGGCCCTTTCCCAGCTGCAAACGGGGAGTCGCATCACCATAAGCACCCCCAGAAACTGGGCAGCAGTTTGGGTAGGAAGAAGCAGGGGCAAAGCAACCCTCCCGCAGGCAGACGGTGCCTCTCGGGAGCCCTGCTCCACTCTCCTCCGCCCGTGCGAGGCTGAAGCCTCATCTGACCGCCTGTGTTTATCCCTTTATTTTCCGCCTGCCTGCTGCAAAGCGGCTCTGTCAGCTCCGGCATCATCTCTCCATCCTGAGCAGAGCGAGCCGTGCTCTGGCTGGGAGGGGAGGACGCAGCGGCTGAGCCGCAGGGGCTGGCGAGCGAAGCGGCGGCTCTCTGCCGAGCATCCCCTTTCCACGCCGTGGGGAGGCCGGCAGCCCCTGCCCCACCAGCTCCTTGCTCACCATGCTGGATATTTTCATCCTGATGTTTTTTGCCATCATCGGCCTGGTGATCCTCTCCTACATCATTTACATGCTCTAGAGCGATGCTGGGGAAGATGCGGCTCAGCATCAGCCTCGCAATCGAAGCATCGTCCAGGTGAGCCGGCTGCTCCTTGTCCCACCAGGCTTTAATTTCTGGGAAGAAAGGTGTCTGGGGAGCGGGGGAAGAGGGGATAATTTTGGTTTTAATGCTGTTGTCTTTGGCTGCTGCTCCCTCTGCCTGGCCGAGGCAGCTGAGCTGTTTCCTGCTCAGGGCTGGAAGGAGGGCACCAGGGTTTATTTTATAAATCAGGCCACCTCGCCGGCTGAAATGTGCACCGGCTATTGTGCAGCTGCTGGTTTCTCCCTGCTGGGTTTATCAGCCCCTTCCCGTTTGGAAAAGCTGCTCTCTGCCTTTTATAGTGCTGCAGTACGAACTTGTGGCTTTTGTTCCCAAGAGGGAGAGAAATAAAACAGCTTAGGGGAGAAGCAAGAAGGGATCCCGGTTGCATCATTTTAAAGGAGGCCAAGGGAGGGGGGTCGGTGTCCCGGTGCCTCTGCCCCCCCCATGCCAGGTGAAGGGGGGGCTGCTGCCGCTGCCTGTGCTGGTATACCCTGCCATTGCCACCCATCACCATCTCGGGGTCTCCCACAGCTCTCGTGCCCGGCTCAGACAAGCCTCTCCTTTCTTTTCCACAGCCGCCGCCTGGTCCGTCTCCCTCGGAGCCTTCTGGAAAAGCGTTAACCCTCTGCGAGCAACCGGCTGCCCGACAAGGAGCAAGGAGCCGCGCGGGCTCGGGGCCGGCGTTGCGGAGGGAGCTGAGCAGGAGCGGCCGAGTGAGGCGAAGGAGGGAAATGGGGTGGCAGGGGAGAGGGCTGCGAGGTGACGTCCCGCTGCCGAGATGTGGGTTGATCCCGGTGACGCATGTGGCGTGCCGGGGGGATGCTAAGGGTCCTGCCCCTCCCCGTGTGGCTTAGCCCCTCGGGATGAGCGCTTCCGAGGTCGGTCTTTTGGGTTTAATTTTAGAAAAGCACTTATATTTTTAATGAAAAATGTTCAAGGAAATGAAATAAAGAGAGGAATGACACAGGAGAGTGAACACATCTGCTGGTGTTGACTCTGCCGAAACGCAGCCCCGTGCATCGACTGCAGGGCTGGGGCGCACACGGCTCCGGGAGCAAACCCCGCTTCTGCGGAGAGGCGCAGGGCACCCTGCGAGCCCCGAGAAGGACGAGATATTGGCGAGCCATGCTGAGACACCTCTGTGTCCCCCAGCCTGAGCAGCAGCTGCTGTGGAGGGGTCCAAACCAGGCTCTCTCCTGCTTGGAGGGTGCCCGAGCATCTAAGCCATGGCTCACCCTCACTCAGGTCCCCTCTCCTGTGTTCAGGGAAGCTCCGGGAGGTCTCAGTTAATCTCAGCATTAAAGGAAAAAGGAACATTTTTAATATGATGGAAATTTCTGTGGGATGGAAAGAACATTTCAGAGCTTAATTTCCACCAGCTTGGAGAGGTCTGGGAAGGTATTTGGGGCATCAGGAGGGTTTTTCCTGTCCTTTTTTGAAGCCCTGCATCGATCCCTGCCCTCACACTGTCAGTCACATGCAATGCTGTTTTCAGACTGAAAGATTCATCCTCCTAGAAGACAAAATTTTCATATGCCTGGTCTCTCCCAGGAATATTTTTTTTTTTAAGCAATAAACATCTGAAATATCTGTAATGGGAAAAACTACTCACGCCCCATTAGTTAACCACAGCACCATCACACGACTGGGTGCAAGAACAGGACCCAGGGAGAGCAGGGGCTGTGCAGGCACCGCCGGAGTACGCTGGAAGTGGTTGGTAAGACTTTCAGAAGAAGGTATTTACAGAAAGAAGAGGGATTTCAGAGTCTGGGAATGCTGGATGCAGTTAGCATTGCCAGCCGAATACTTGACACTGTAATTTCCTGTTAGTAAAACTCCTGAGAGAAACGCAAAGTTTGTGACTTTGCTCCCAAGCGTGTTCTCAGTGCACCAGCCTCAGCCCGAGCTCCCCCGGGGTGGTCCTTCACCGCTGAGCCCTGGAGATGCGGAAAGGCTTCTCCTCGCTCCACCACCAAATATAGTCGAAAATCAGAAGCTTGAAATATTCTGGGAGGAATGTCTTCAAGCATAAGTCATGTTCTCAATAACCTCCGCTTCGTGAATCTGTATCTGATGTCAACATCTGCAGTGATTAAGAGAGAGTAAGTAACAAGGAATGCATGGAATGGAAAGTCAGCTGAGTGTGAAACCAGGAACAATAATTTTCTCTTACTCTGAACGCTCCTCTCCCCTCGGAAGGCCTTACAAACCCACCAGCTATGCGTAACAATCCTTTCCTCCATGCCCGAAATCAGCCAGCTCCACGCTGGAAGGTGAAGCGACCCAGCCCAAAAGCTGGGGACTGCAAAGGGATTGAAACTGCCAGGCAGGAGAGGTGTTTGCAGACAGACAAACGGCCACAGCGGACAGGGACAGCTCTTTAGCAGAGGGGATATGGTGCTCTGCAGCTCAGATTGCAGTCAGGGTGCAGTCCTGCTCTGAAAAGGGCTACACTGGCACAAGGGGAATTTTGCTTCTCATCCTGGGAGGGTTCTACCGACTGCCCACAGCAGCAGTTAAAATTTGGCAGCAGAAAAAAAACCACCATTTTCTCAAGTATCACTGTCCCAGCTCCTCTGGCACATGGTGCTGCCGGGGGCTCCCCACCTGGACACCATTAGCCCAGTGGTGTTTAATTACGACAGCCGATCAGAGGGTGATATTGGAAAAGGAGGCTGCAAGGCTGGTGTCATTTTCCAGTTCAAACAAAACTGGTTTGGGAAGCACCGCTTCGGTGGGTTTGAGCTTTGATCCTTTGGGGAGGAAGGTCCTCATCTGGTGGAAATGCTGGCGTACGTCTGAACGCTGCAAAAACTAATGCCAAGCACTTGCTGAGCTATTGTGTATGTAAGAGAGCGGTTAATAATAATTAATAATGCCATCAATATTTCACAACTGGCAGCCACATAAAACTTGCATTCCTGGAGGATCTGCTGCGAGAGCGAGCTAGTGCTGGCAGAGCTGACATTTCATCTTTGTTGGCTGCTGCCAGTGAATCAAAGAACTTACTTTTCCTGTATCGCTGCGCTCGCATAATGGCATCCCTTGTGATGGGCTGTAATTTATTGCCGCTGTGTCCTCGGTCCCGGGAGATGAGACAGGCACTGGCAGAGAAGCTCCGCCAGCCCTGTGGCGCTTTGTGTTGCAGCACGGCGACGCAGCGTTACACACCAGAAATACAATGGAGCGAGAAGACGGGGTGGTTCAAGAGTCCACTCCATAATTCTGGATTTCATCTATTGAGATTATTTATTGGTAGCGATCCCTGCGTATAAAGGGAGGGACAGCTAACGATCCGGGCTGTAGCATTCCGCCTCGGCAGCTTCTTGGCTGCATTGCCCTGTCACTGTACGCGCTGCAAGTCTGTTTCCTGCTTGTATTTTGAGTTCATTAGTGATCAGTTTGGAGGCATTCAGTTTACTGACTAGATACCAGACAGAGAGCATTGCATTTTGCTTACTTCAGAAATAATACGTAGTTGCAGCACAGTTGTAGTATTGCAGTGTGCTCTTAAATATAACCTTCAAACAGTGAGAAAAAAAGGGATGTTAGAAGCAATTGCTAGCAGACACTCCTCTCAGGGAAGGTTTCACCTCTGCCATCTACCGGCACGCTGCAAAGATCCTCAGCAAATTTATATCCCATATCCACTCCTTAATCCTGTCTGTAATTGTATATTCAACAAATGTTGCAAGATTTTTTTAACATGCAAACTTCCAAGCAAGTCATCACAGAGCTGTTGTCAGCTCATTACTGATGAAATCAAGTGGGGGCAGCTGAGATAAATTGGTACCACTTTAGCTGTTTCCAGCAGTTGAAGACTGGCTTTCGAAGCTAAACATGGGGCCCTGCAGCTAAAGTCTGGTCCTGAAGGACCACTAAAACATTTGGCAAGGGATTCAGTTGGAGAAGGCGGCTATTTAATAATATGAAGAAAACAGCCGTGTTGTAAACAACGCACAGTAAAGTAAGTGCTTTTTATTATGTGTTACATATTTTTGTTTTGAAGGCAATATAGCAGAAAATCAAAACCTTTTATAAGTAGCAAACATTCATATACTTTAATGAAACAGTGATCTTAGCCTATGTGCATTTAATGTGTGTCTTCAACTTAGCTAAGTCCTATGAAGGCAAATACACTTTAACAGTTCAGTTTTTACACTAGGCAGGGAGAGGGATTTGGAGTTTCTTCTGCTTTATGGTTAAAAGGCACCTGTAGTTTGAGGGGATAAAATTGCCTCGCTTGATCAAAGCGGTTAAATTGCTTTCAGGAATCACCTCTTTCTGCTAAAACTGAATGTGCAATCTATGGAGCACTTCTGTCACAGACTGTCAGAGTTAGTGAGAGAGACCCTGGCAAACTGGAAAAATGTAGCTATGCTTCTCTAATTATGTCTGTCTCTTTCTCCTCCGATTCCCAAGAGAAAACAAAATTAAAAGATCAAAATGTTTTTGGTTCTGAACTAAGATAACATTCTCCAATTTGTGTATGCACATCAAATATGAAAACCATGTCATTTTTATTGTGTATGCAAACATACACAGTGGGAAAAGAATGCGGTTCATGTTCCCAAACGGAGGCCCCCAGCCTGCTTCCTCAGTGTGTCTTAACGCAGCCTGAGAGGAGCAAAACGCACAGAACTCCACTGCAAATGCTTAGCGGTCCCCAGTCGTTCCATGAGCTCATTCAGCTGGTCTGACATGTATGTCACTAGCTTCTCCTGCTGCCACTCCAGCTCTTACTGGAATGGAAATTTAAGAAATAATTGGACGCTGCTTTGCAAATGTTTTTTAAAAAAAAAAAAAAAAGAAAAAATCCAGCAGGAGTAGAGCAAGAGTTGGTAAAATTCAGAGCATCAAATGGTGTTGCTGTTGCTTCTCATGGTCAGGTACAGGATTTCTTTATGGAAGTTCGCTTGTGCATTTACGAGGTGAAACAAATTCAAAAAGCTGCTGTCCTCTTCATCACGATCCCCTACCAGGCCAAAGAAAAGCATTTTAAAATGATTAGTGAAACTAAATGACTTCTTTGAAGATAAATCTTACTCATTCAGTTTTTCAGCAGAGGCTGAATCAGCAGCCTCCACTTAGATTTATGAGGCATCAGCTACTGCACCTGATGGCAGGACAGCTGTGAAATAACACAGGAGACTCTCTCCAAAATTCCTTTGCCAGCTTGTCCAGAGATGGACAAGAACAATTGTGCATTAAGACAAAAATCTGTCCGAACTGAGCAGGCCGTTCATCTTTACAGCTTGCCATCATAATCAGTCTCAAGGCCTTATCAAGGCTGACAAGCTGTGGACAGGGAGCAACTGCAGCTTGTTGAGTTGAACAGGCTGGCTGGCAGCTGCTCAGAGCCTGTGCTTAGACACAGCCCAAAAGGACCTCAGGCCCAATGCTCTGGTGGGACCTATTTTAAAAGACCATTGGTTTCACCATCCATGGCACTAGGAATCTCTTGGACAAGAGAGACGAGTTAAAATAAATGTCTCTCCCAATTATGACACTTGATTGTTTATTTTATGTTATCAAAAAACTTCAGGCACTCCAGTATTGTTCTGCCTGGTGAGGGAGGGAAGGAGGACAGGCTGCGATGCCATGCTGTGTTGCTGAATGCCTCGGTCAGTGCTAGCTCCTGATTCAAGAGCTCGTCCTGGCTCACCGAGCCACGGGCTTACCGGACAGTACTGCCTGTAGCATGTCCATGATCATGTGAGCGAAGGCATTCTCCACACACTGCAGAAAGTTGTTTCTCTCCCCTGGAGTGCTGAAAACTTTGCAGACCTTCTGCATCATTTTTACTGCCCAGTCCATGCAGTACAGGTCCTTCTCACAGACCTGACATACACAGGAAATATTAGAAACACACCTTTTATGATGAGTACAATGCTATAAAAGGCAAGATTAAATCTTAGAATTAACTATTGATTCTAATGAATGACTGAATCGGTTGCAGCCATGGCCTGGAAAATTAGGGTTTGTTACAAGGACATAGAGGTTGTTCTTGTTGTTGTCTTGCTAAGAGAGGAACTTCTCAACCTTTTGCTAGTGGTACTTCTCCTCAAGGACAGGCTTGCTTGCTTGCAGAGATGTGCTGGACAGGGACCAGAGGGTGGAAGAGTACCATGCCTCTGGCTGGACTTACTCCTGGTTTGCAGGAGTAGATGGGGAAACAGCTTTCAAGTCTGAGAAAGCAAATCTGGGGGTAAAGAGATGAAAGGCCCGAGCCTGCTCTGTTCAGTAGTACTCACCAAAGCCAGGAAGACTGTGAATCTGGCTAACTCGACAGCTCTCCCATTCACAGCTTTACTGGCCATGAAAGTGAAGCAAATGTTGTTTCCACTCAGAATCAGAAAGCGAGCATTGTTCTCCATGAGCCACTCCCGGGGAACAACTTTGTAATAAAATAGAGAGTATTTTAGTGATCTTTGAACAAAAAGAAAGGAGTGCAACAATAACTATTCTTGAATTTATGAACTGTTGGCTTTGATAGCTAACCAGAATTTGTGAGGGGATACCCTCTGGAATACAATTGCAGCAATGAAGTCATATAAGCAATTCTTACTGGCAGTACAGTTAGAGCTCTTCACGATAGCTTCTGTGATATAATCTCACCCAAAACTAACTTTCAGTGTAGCCATTAACATTGTTCAGTAGAATTTTGGCCTGAGCAAACACTGTGTTTTCAGCTTACGCAGCTTGGACAACGTTTCCTTAATAATGGCTAGACAAGACTTGAATTTTAAAGGTCTGCATGGATTCTTAAAATATTTCACAATGGGGAAAGACAGCTTGAATTTGTAAGCAGTGCTGGGTTTCTCTCATCCTCAGCTACTGCCAGGCTTCCAAGTGTAATGACTTTTCCAGTTACGCCACAGCTCCTGCGAGGAATATTGCAGTCAGTTTCCCAAGGCACCTGTGTGTCTGAAACACACTTATTACCAAATTTGGAGGACATGAGCATATAATCCTACGGATTAATGATAAAGGCAAAAACACACCTGACAGCTCATCCACAAGACTGATAACATCATCTGCTGTCCATTCTCTAGCTTCTGTATCATACAGCAGTTTAATTGCATCTGCTAGACCTTTCAGACTGGTCTCATCTGTTGGTCCTTCTATCATTTTCTGCCAAACCACATGTCCTGAGCAATATATTAATCACAACTGCTATTAAGTGACAAAGTAATTTTTTTTTTTTTAAACAAGGAAGGTGCTAAACTGGCCCTTACAGCAAAGTCAGAGGAGGGGAATTCAGGTAACACAACCGAGTCTTTGTGACAGTGAGATTTTTTTTTTTTTGTCTATCTGTTATTTTAGTAGGGACAGTGGTAGTTGCAGCATGAATCAAAGGGTGATTTAAAGAAACCCGGGTCTAATAATTAAGGGAGAGAGCATGCTTTTCTTCAGGGAAACACATGCTGCTTTGAGGTGCATTGAAGCTAAGTCTACCCTAAGCAGGGGAGAATAGAGGAACAGAGGTGCAATTTCTTCATTTGAATAGTAACCTTGTCATATATATGGATATGGATATATGTGTTAGTGAGGTCTGGTTAAGCAGAATGATTTTTTTTTTCTAGGCAATATGATTACATTTTATTTGTATAAAGCTCAGCTTTCAGAAATGCTGCATCCTGCAAGGAAATCTCATTCTCAGGGAACAAACTTTGAAAATTAACCCCCCAGACTACTCGCCATCAAGAGAGGACACTGGCCCAAAGATGATATACAGCAGGCGAGCTTGATTGACCATGGGCCATGGCTTTAAAATACGAGTCAACCAAAATGCAGAATCACTTCGATGAATCCAGTGGTTCAACAAGACGCTACGACAGTATAACCTTATCCGCAGCTCTAACTTTCGGGCACTTCCTGGGGTAAAAGAATGTAGATATTATAAATCCATCAAGCCTCACGCAATACAGATGATCGCCTTTTTTTTTTTTTTTTTTTTAAATAGGAAGAGAAAGAAGGATTTCTTAAAGCTGCCCAAGAACATCTAGGGGGATTTAATTAAATTCTCAGCTGTTACTTCCCGAGTCTGGCTCTTTTGGATATGTTGCACTAATTCAGGCCATAGAATCTATGGCGAAGAAAAAATAGCTGTATTCATCTATATAAAGGTCAAGTATTTGCTTTAGAATGCCCACTTTCTGCATAATATTGGAGGTAACAGAACGTACATGAGAGTCAGGAAAGGATTGGTGCTACAAGGCTTAGCTGAGCTAAAACATTCTCAATTCTAGACACATTTTGTTTGCAGTAATCAAGATCCATTTTCTGACTTCTCCATGATAGCACATTTTGATTTTGTAGGACTTTTGTCTGCTTTGATGATTACCCGGTTTGCTGCTGACAACTGTCTGTACTTTACGGGGTAAATTGCTCAGCTCACAAAGGAAGTTAAAAACTCGGTGACACTCTAGTTCATCCCAGCCTGCTGTTAGGATCTGAAGATTACAAAAGAAAGGGGATAAAAATGAACAGATTGAGCCATAGATTTAGATCACAGTGCCATTTCTCATATTAGATAAATATAATCTGTCCTGCAATTTATCAGAAAAACAGAGAGGGAAGGTGTCATACCTGGAGTGTGGTGCCTGCACAGCATCTCCCTGATGAGTGTAGGGAAACCATTATCTATACATTATGGCAGAGGTTGTACTTAAGCTTAATGCAGCCCAGAATCAAAAGCTGCTAATGATGCTCCACATTCAGGGCCAAGATCTTATTTTTGTACCTTATGCAGGAAAGTACACAAAGGTATTTGCTACAAAGACAATTGTCCCAGCTCAAATAATTACCTGTAACTCTTAATCACAGAAAGATAATCACATTTTTTGTATTATCAAATACTTTAATGCTGCATATGTATACAACACCTGTATGCACAAGTTTCTAAGACTTAAATGCATTTAAAATGTGCTCAAAATGCCTGTTCTTCTAAGAGAGAATTTGTTTCTGTATTTTTCTAATCAAAGTTACTCTCCAGTAAAGCCTCCATTATGGCAATTCTAACACTTCACAATCAAACATCTCAAGTAGTGTTAAAAAGGTCCTACCCTTAGTGTTTTACTGCATATTTGCAATCACAGTAGTCATTACAGTAAATAAACAGTGGATTGCTGAACTAATTCATTTGACACTGATTTTTTTTTTTTTAATTAATTTTAAGCTACCACAAGCTAACAAAAATATTCTGGCATATGATGTGTATAGCCATTTAGTTTTAAACTAAACCACCTCTGCTCTTGGTTTGTGAATTCGAAGCTGTGTAATAAAATGCTCCCCTTCTCCCATGTCTTCTTAGAAAATAAATCGCTAATCAAAATCCAGGCTGGTTGGTAGTGAAATCCAGACCAAGGAATTCTCAAGAGTCAAATCAGTAACTTTAACAACCAGAAAGGAAATTCAGAGAACTGTGTGAATAAATACCTTCCCCCCTACACCCCAAGGCTCAAAACTATCTTATACTTCTAAATATCTTGCAAAAACAGAGATTAATTTAGAAAACTACCTTAATTTTCTTTTATATTTGTGATACTTGCCTTCTCTCCATAAAGATACTGTACCTGTAAAAATACCCCATAGCACTGTAATCCTAAACAATGCAAAGGACTTGGACAACCATTAAGTTTAAAACAGGAAACCTGCAAGTGCAAAACACTAGTAATTTATCTTAACTGACCATAAACTAATTCCTGTGATTGAAAATTCTCTGTACTACTTGTGTACATCCATACTGATTAGAGAGATTCAGAAGAATTCCCTTCCCTTACTGTACAAGGAAACAAGTTATAGTACCAATGTTATAGCTTAGCATTAAGTTCCAAACTGTGGTCAAGTGGGTGTGCAAAAGGTCTCCAAGAAGAGCAACCCTGTTTTCAGGAGAGTAAAATTTCTATTAAGAGCTGTGCTCTTCCACTGCAAAATTTCTAGTGGTCCACAAACAAGAAAAGTTGAAAACCACTGATCTTGGAATATGAAATCTCAGTAGGACAGCCTTGTGTTCAATATGCTGGCTTAGGCTTTTCTATTGTTATTAAAAAGAAACCGATTTCAAATCAATAAATTACACAGTAGTAATAAACTCCAGCAAAGGGACAATAAAAGGCATAATTCAACTAGAAATTGCCTTATAGAAATGGTATTGTAAGTGCAAGGGACAATTCGAAACACTAGTGAAAGGAACAGGAACTTACTTCTGAGAGAATCTTGTGTATATACTTTAGCCTATCTTTTGTAGGCAATAGAAGTGTGCATCTTTTAAGCAACAATCCTGTGAACAAAACGAATACATACATGACTATGAGTGTACGTACATGGCACATACATTACTGAATTAGCTTAAGCATTCACATCATATGCATGCACACACCAGTGAAAAACGGCTGCTGCTGCAAGGTGGAGAGAGCAGCGAGTAGTAGTCTGTGCTTTGGAGAAGGGGTGTATGCTTTTGTAGCAGGGACATCTTTTACTAAAGAAATGTTGTCAGGCAGTATGTAGGCTTCCTATGCCATTACTTGTTTATTGTGTTGTTTTAAAGTCCCTGTTAGTCACAGTTGGAGCCCTATTAACATTACTATATTGGTTTTAGAATTACAGCTGTTAAAAATACTGGAAATAAATGTTACTTGTTGCACCTCTTTTAACTGCACCCTGGGGAACACTGGTTTTCCCCTTACATCATGGAAAGCCGAGCTTCCAAAATTTTTTCAAGATAGCCGCATGCTCTAAAAAGAAAATATTCTAAACTGCGTTAATGTAAAACATAGCTAAGAGGTAAAATTATTTTCCTATACAGGACTGAAATGGTATGTGTTTAGGATGTCAAAGTCTGGAGTTCATTATAGTGTGGAACAGCTGTTTGTTAAGCAGCACTTTTTTTCTCCACTACTGATAGAAAATGGGTTAACAACTTGGTCTTCAAAAACATGTACCAGAATAAAATATATATCTCGTTTGTTAATTAGTCAAGAAATCCACAGAAAAGTATGTACTTTTCTGGAGAAAAAAAAAAGGAACCTTTTTTTCCTGATTTGTCAGTCTCCGTAAAAATACATAACTTCATGCATTTACTGTAGTTCTAAATTGACTCTTTCCATATTTAGAAGTGTGTTAGCATTCCTACGTGACAGACATAATTTATTCATCAACCTTGGACATGGTCCAAAGCTCAGTCAAGTCAATTTTCTTTTGACTAGGTTAGACTTTGGAGAGAACTCCCTGAAGAATTGTTGAAACTGTTCAGACTGTGTAGCTGCAAATCAGAATACAGCCATCAGTGTGGGGAAAAATTATGTTGAGTAAAAAGGGTTGAGCAAAAAGTACTGCTCCTGGTTTTGTACGGCAAAATCCCCCCTGTGCGGAAGGACAGTGCCACGACCATTTATAGCTTGAGTCCATTTTAAACAATGACCGAAATTCTGTGCCATTACAAGTACTGGAAGATTTTACCATGGACTTGAGTGGAGCCAGACCCCTCTGAGTTTAAGTGAGATTTATGTAATATGTAGACCCTGTTCAGGCTCTCTGAACAGGAATGAATTTTTCCCATTGAGTCCAGTCTTTCCTGCTGTAAAGTAAATATTGATTTTGCAACTGACCTCTTAACAAAAATGTTCTCTTGAGCCTTCCACTGACGACACAGATATTGCCAATGATCTTCATATTTTGAATATGTCATGTTTTTACTACTAGGCCTACTATAGCGATGGGTTCACACCTACCTATAAATAACAAGTTGCCATTTTGTATGTCGTTACTACAAAGCCCAAATTAATTTTTTTTTTTTTTTTTAAGAATTGTAGGGTTTCAGGCTTCATTTTAAAAATAAAATGCTACAATTCTTTTAAGGTACCTCACAACCTACACGGATTGCTTACAATAGGAGATCTTTGGTCTAAATGGCTTTAACAGTGTTCCTTTACCTTGTGTATGTCTTTATGTAATGTCTTAAGTTCAAACCATACTTATAATTCTGCATCTAACCATGACTTCATTTTATTTCTCTGTCAAATAAACAATGCTTTTTTTTTTTATCAGATGGGTAATAGTAAATAGATGTGGATCAAATTATGTTTTAATTTAATTTGCTTTTCTGAGAGAACACTTTAGAATGAATTAGAATCAATGTGTTTTAAAAATTAGCAGAAAAGTTAAAAAGCAAACAATTTTGAATTTGAGGCTGTACAGCACTCCTCATTACCACTGAACCCATGTTATTTTGATCTAGATTTCTATTACACTATGCTAAAAGTGGTCTGAGCAGCTGAAAGAAAGAACAAGTGAATCTTTTCACCCAGAAAAGGTTTGGTTAGCATACAGTATACCATGACAGCAAAAAGTGCAGGCATTTTCACATTGCCCTTAAGCTAAGAGCGAGAGGAAGAGGTGTTCTTCGTGCCCATCTCGGTCACAAAGCTGCCAAGGAGAATGCTAGTCACTGACAGCTGTGATAACATTTTTGTGACAAGCCTACTTCTTTTCTAAGAAGTGGAATGTGATCTGCAATACATCTCAAGTAGACTATGGAGCAGTCTTTCTGATGGCAACTGTTGTTGGTCACTTTAGAATTAGGCTGGGTTTAAGCACTGCGGCTACATTTCCCAGACTGAGGAATGTGAGCTACTCCAAAGTGATACATGAAGGCAGTCTGAACAGCCAAATTCCTTCAGCTAGTGTGGGGCCTGGGTGTCTTGGTTTCTGCTGCAGTTTCCAGTGGTGGTGTCCAAACAAACTAAATTTGGAAACACCTACTACTGAGAACTGATCCTCTGCCCAGCCTCTGCTTGCCATTTAATAGGAAAAAATAAACATAGAGGAGGCAGAACATACATTATTTTTTCCATAACTATGAGGTTTTGGAATCATTTCGGGTAACTCCTCCCACCTCCCCCGCCAGTTAATGGTATTTGAGTGGGCTATTTGGCATGGGGAGGAACTTCACTTTCCGAGGGAGCTGCACAAATGATTTGGGCCATACCCTCAGCATTTTACCGATCGATGCATATAACAGAAGAAACCTTTTAACTGAGCTTGGTTCTCCTCTAATTGTTACCATTTGCATTAAAGGATCACCTAGAGATTTGTAGTGCTCTAAAATATAGGATCCTTCTCTCTTGCCAGGTAGCTCAAGGTTATGAAAGTCTTGCAATAAGAGCCTTCGGTTTCCTGATGGGGTTGAGATGTAATTAACAAGGCGGTTGCTGATGGTTTTCGACACCATGCTCAGCATGCTGATATCCTTCACTGAAAAAGCAAAACCCAGTATACTTGTAAATCTTTACTGCAAGAAAAATGCTGATCACTAGTCAATAACTTTATCTTACTTCAAAAATAGGCCAAGAAATAAGATTTACAAATAAAACAAAATTTAATTACCGTTTATCTCCTTTGCCAACAAACTGTAGTAATTAGAAATTAAGAGATCTAAGGAATACTTTTCACACATAATAGGCAGAAACCACTTCAAATAGTTTGTAATTATCATTTAAATTTTGGTCATTTGGTTCTTCATACATAAAAGCTGAAAATTCAGAGAATAAGTCACATAAATTATTTCAACTAGCTAAAAGCTAAAACATTTTAAATAATGTTTTTTTTCTAAATGGAAAACTTTTGTGGTAATTTTCATATATCGGAAGTAATACCTTTCTTATCAGATTCTCACCTGAAAGATAATTCAATACCATTTGAAAGATCTCTAATGGAAGGGTTTGAAAATACCCAAGTGTTGACAGAGATTGGGAATCTGTGTCCAAGGTGTTGCAGCGCTGTCTGGAGCGACGGTTACGGCATCTGTATTTCTGGTTTGGAATCGAGGTGTAGCTCGTCCCTGGAGTGGATGTCATTGTTCTGTTAGTCCCATAAATTTAACCTGGGGAGAAAATATGAAAATCTTATTTTCAGTGGAGGAAAATACTATACCCAAAACTAGGCTAAGAGGAAATCACTTCATTGTAGACACAGTGCTGGAGTGTGAAAATCTTGTCATACGCGTAGGATAAATTTTTGTTTGAATTTAGTGCAATGACATGCAATTTACTAAATAATTTTCTATTCCATGTCTCAGAGAATGGAGTATTCAGCTGACCTTAGAGGAGGAAAAGATAAAAGCACTGGGGGACACCACATGAGTGGGACATCAGAAAGTTAGGAAAATAGTTCTAAAAGGAAACTCTTGAGGAAGTATATGCGATGGTACAAGCTACAGTAATTAACAACATTCTTTTACCTTGTTACACTAATTATTCAACAGAGTATGAAAAAGTTATAGGGATGTTATTGAAATGGTTGTCACGTTACTTGATTGTTTTAGAGTGATAACTACTTATACGCATGCGTGTGTATGACCAAAAAAAAAGATTAAAAGTAACAAAGTGATGCGTCAAACCATTTTCCCCTGCAGCATTTAAGTTGATACATGGCTTAATTTTATATAATGACTATATGTGTGGTATAAAAATAAATGATACAGTATTACTATGTGAAAAAAATTCAGTGACCCAGGCTTTCCCAAAATCATGAGGGTCTGAGAAGTAATGAGCTTTAAAAGATCAATAAATATGTTTTGATTTGCCTTCTGGTTTCTGAGTCTCTAGAATAGGTATACTTCACATTGTCGGGCAACAATGACAGTTAGTGACTCACTACCTCTTAAAATTTTTTTTTTTCAGCTGAGATTTTTCACATTATTTCTTGATTCCAGCAGCTGAGGCTTCAGGGAAATTGCCAAGGAGAATGAGTGCTGCAGTATAATTACAAGAGCTGGCAGCACTGGTAGTAATATAACTGGAACCCATCCAAGCTGCAGTGCAACATCCCAGTTACCATCAGTGGGAAATACACTCAGAGAATAGAACTCATTGTTTCAAAGATTAAAAATTTACAAAAATTACAGAAAACAAGTTCCAAACATCCTTCATATTTATTACGAAAGCACGCAAGCCAGACCTCTCTAATATGCCACTGAGCAGAATTACCACATCCACAATGGACGCACTGTTTGTACTGACAACTGAAAGAATATGGGGCATTTCATTAACAGTGTTACAAATGGGTTTGGCTGACTTGTGCTGTGTGCTGGATAGAGTTTGCATTGTACATTTATGGAAGTTATACTTCACTGGAAGCATTTTTAATTTAGGTATGGTATAATTCTAGCTAGCTAAAGAAGCTTATAGTTTAAACTTTCACAAGGCTCATGAGCAATGTAACTGCTGCTAAAATTAGTGTCATTAGGCTTTTACACTGCTCAGGCAAGAGACAGAAAATTGATGTAACACCTTTAAGAACAATCAAGAAACCACCTATAAATAAACATATGGTTATATGAAAAAATGTTTATCTTCTAGAAGCAAAGAAAGCAAAGTCTGAAGTCAGTGGAAATTTTATACACACAACTGTGGATTCAAGACAATGTAAATTCCTTGTGTACAATATAGAAAGCAGCTCCACTCCTGTTTATAAACAGGGCACCACTAAACTTTGTTCAAGACATGCTAAATCTGATACATATTTCTGCTTCATACCTTAGAAATAAAGTTGCAATGCTATGATACTTTCTTTTCCTCCCCTGCTCCTCTTACTGTCTTTAGCAGGACAGTACTGTAAGGATTTATGGCATCTTTAAGTGTTTTTTTGGAAATCTTACCTTGGGTCTGCAATTGTGTTATATGGAAGAAAAAAATACTTGGCCACAGGAGAGGTTTTCAGAAGTACTCAGCCAATTTCAGTCTGTTTCTGTTCAATCTGATTGAAGTCGAATTGACTACCACTATTTTAATTTAGAGCAGAACTAGATAAAATTAATGTAAATAAAAATGTGTACAAGCAGCCAGTTTCAAAGCCAAAGCTTAGAGACTTTACTGAATGCTCCCATTTCCTTCCCCTTTGACTTCACATGTTTTTTATTTCTTAGGGAGTTCAGCCAGAGCAGGGCAATGGTCTGTGCATCTCCATCTGCTGCTGGGATACCACTTGTTTAGAGAACTGCTTAATCCAGACTGGAAAATTGAAAGGTAAATGTTAAATATTTAACAAGCCAAACTCATAATATTAGCCAAGAAGGGTCATCTTATTTGGTGCTATAAGCTAATTTGTTTACAAGGCAGAAAACATCAAGTTTCAACCCGGTCTAGAATGTTTCTTTTCCTTAAGCAGTCGCTAAACTCCTGCTAATGGTTGCACTTTTGTCCTGATATTTCTCGGAGCCCTGCGTTAGCATTTGGCAAACGTTTATTGCAAAAGGTTGTTTACTTTGGAGATTGGTTTGGAACATTTCCGTTTCCCTGCCTCTTCACAAAGAGCATAAAATGAACTGCTTCAAATATTAACTTGTCAGGTTCCCCCCCCCCCCCCCGCCACAATTCTCTCTTTTTTCTTGTCAGCGCAAATAAAAACGTACAAGTTCAAGTGAGGGATGACAAACCTTAGAGCACCAAGCGTAGCCATGGAGTTATTAGTACTCGTTACCCCCTGGCCCACACCGACAGTTTACAAAACCCATATTTTTATTTATGCTAAAGGTTCTACATCAGATTGGTTGCGCAAACCGGTCCCGTAAGCATCTAAATCGGTGAATAACCATGAGTAGAAAGCAAATCTCAGGGAATCCTGATCCCACTGCTGATGGCGACAGGGATTTTTTTGTTGTGAGGAAGGGCTGGTTCAGGCTCGTCCCTTCAGGGTCCAGTCAGAGGGGAAACGCCAGCACCTGCTTTTTTTTCCTCAGCCCAGGCTGGGTTTGCTTGTCAGACTGCAGTATTTGAGGGAGTGGGTTATATTTGGCCTTTTACCTGTGCTTTTGGGTCGGATTTAGCCAGGCTGTGACAGACCTTTAGGCCAAACAACCAGCTAGGCCGTGTTCTCCTCCACCCTCCGCAGCCCCTCTCCCCTGCAGCCCGCCAAAATTGGGGCTAGGGGGCTGAAAATGGGGACCTGTGCCCCCAAACCTACACACAGGTAATAGAGAAGGTCTCGCGGTCGATGCCTACTTACGGGCAACACTTTATGAGCTCTGTTTTACCTCAGAGAAATTCCCTCCCTACAAACAATCCCCGGCCGGGGTGCCTGCCAGGCTGCCTCTGAGGGGAGCAGCAGAGGAATGGGGGGTGTGTGGGGTGAGCACCCCCCTCTGCCTCTGGTGAGAACCATACCCCATATCCCTGGGGAGGGGAGAAAAATACATTTTAAAAATTGTTATTATTTGAAATTTATTTTTTTAAAGCATGATTTCAGTCAAACGTCACTACTTACTGGGGTTAAAAGGGGGGCCTGGGCATGGTAATGTAGACAGGTGCACACAGGCAGGCACACCTGTGTTTGTGTATTTTACTCAAGAGCAGGAATGTTTGCAAACACGGAAAAAAAACAGTTCCGGCGGTGGTTGTCATGGGGGCTGATGGCGGTCACGTACGTGTTGGCAGGGAAGAAATTACTACAGGCAACAGGAGTGTTTTATTCCGGTAGTGTTTTATTAGTATTATTAATAATTCCGCCCCCCCTCCGTGAGTTTTGTGCTAATTTGTTTGTAATAATTATTTTCCCGCCTTTTCGCCCGCTGACCCTTTCAGCGCGGGGCAGCGGGAAGGGCGGGCCTCGCGCACGGCTTTCCCGCCCTTTTGTCCCCGCCCTCCTTTTGAATATTTAATCACCCCCCCCGCCCCTCCCCGTAACGTCCACCGGCGCGGAAAGCGCCCCCCCGTCACGAGCGCGGCGTGGCCCCGCCCCCTCATGAATAATTAACACCGACGGCCCTCGGGCCTCCATTTCAGCGGGAGGCGGCTGCGGGGCCATGGCACCGCGGTGAACCGGGGGGGGGAGCCGGCAGCCGGCCCCAGCCGCCTCCTGACGGGGCGAGCTGGGCTCCCGAGGCAGTTTGGTGTCCTCGGGCCGGGGTTGCCATGCCTCGCCGAGGGGCGGGTGGCTGGCGTAGGAGCGTGAGGTGCGGCGGGGCCTGCGCGCGTACGTCCAGGCGTGGGGGTACCACGAGGAGCATCGCTCTGGGTGGAGAGCATCGGGTCACCTGTGGAGCTGTAGGTCCTCTCTGCAGGTTGCTGCCGTGAGCAAGTCGCAGTTGCGTCATCGGCCTGCGTTGTAGCACGGCCCCCGCGTCCTGCAAAGTTATTCCTGAGACCAGGCCCGCCAAACCCCATCTTCAGTCTGCTGAGGAAAAACGTGACCCCAAGCAACGGTGCCGGCGTTTGCTAACGTCGGAGCAGAAGTTCGCTGCGCAGCTCTGCACGGCTCTGGGAACGCGATGCTGCGGGACAAGCTTACGCAGGACTGTGAAGCCTGCGTAAACATTAGTTATACTGCAGCGGAAAGGTGTCACAACACTAAGTCAGCGTGCCATAACATATGTCTTGGAGCAAAGCTGTAGCATTGTAAAACAAAAACGTGGCACAATACCAGCTGCAAACACTGTTAGAGGAGGCTGTGCTACAACAAGTAGTTACAAATTCCCGTGCAGCCGTTACACACTATTGCATTATACTGTAAAATAATATTGTTCCGTGGTGCTGTGATCTCGGGAAACCTATGGCAAGCTGCCATTCTTTGTTAGAGCACTAAACAGTTTGTATTTGCTAACAAACTGGTTTTTAAAATAACTATTTCTTTTTACAAATTCTGCTTCCGAAGTAGCTGACTATAAATAACTAGTTCTCTTGGGGATAGTAACTGAACCTCTCGGGAGAGGTTTTCTTGCTGCTCCGAAGGCAGTTCCCATACGATGGCAGCAGAGGGCTGCAGCTGGTTTAAAGGACTTTTCCCCAGTAGGTTACTCTTCCCCAAAGACAGTTGTTTGTTTTGGTTTGGTTTTTTTTGGAACTTTATTGAAGGAAGAACTTTCCTTAGTGAACATGAAATAGAAACAAAACAAAAATCAACGCCAAATATAACTGTACGGCATCATCTGGTAACTGCTGCTTAAATTGATGACAATGAGAGTGGGAATGCCATGACACTGTAACCATGATTGCAGTAGTTTTGCTGAAAAGGTAAATTAGACAAGTGTGCAAAAAATAATGTGCCTCCAAGGCGTTTCTGTGTAGTCTGACTATACAGTTGAGCAGCACCAGCTAGGTAGAGCCTAAAGACTTCCATTGTCCCTGTTTCTTTTTCCATCTGGGAGATAGCTAGCAGCTCCTGGCTGAATATCTCTTCATGCAATTGCATTCTGCTTCTGTAAATCCTTCAGCAATTCTGTTGCACAGAGCAAGGTATCATTCTCATCCCCATTGTCGTTTTGCTGGTTTGCACCTCTGTATTCCACCACAAGAGTTGCATTCCAGGAATGCCAGCATAAGGAATTTCAGACTGCCATACTTGTTCATTTATGCCAATATCGATGTTTCTAGTAGTTACCAGATACCATTGCTTGGGGAAAGAATGTAATAAAATGGGGCGGATATGGAGTATCTTTCTTCTGGTACTGCTTTCTAGAGCCTGACAGTGGTTAAAGGGTTTCCTGAGTCTGACGCTACATCCAGGCTCCCGTGTTTAATATGCAGTGGTGGGCCTACATAAATACGTCTAACTACATAATGATTGGCGTAATTAACGATGCCAACAGTGACACTGAGTTCTGCAATTTAATTGCCTTGTGTGGTAAAAGTATTATCTTGTGTTTGTTTTAAATTGGTTGAATGAGTCACGGGGTTTTTTTTTCATTTGAGGCTCTGTAATCTAGTCAATGTTTGTAAACTGTTTTGAGATGACAGGATGAAAGCTAATAAGGAAAAAAGTACAATTGAGTTGTTATAAACTATGGTGATGGTTCTGCTAGAGTGCTAACTGCTTATTCTATGCACGAGTGGCCTTGTCTTGTGAACGTAATTTATCTTTGCCCTGCCTACACCGAATGTGTGAGCAACATTATGTAAGTTTGGTAAAAATATCAGCTGTGTCTCTGGTGCTCTGCTACTGTCAGTGGCAGAAATGGTGGCAATGTTTAAGTGACAAGAGCAGGACTGCAATGGAGTCAGCTTTTCAAATACCTAGGCTTTAAACAGCAGACAGTTGCTGGTGAGATTTTTCCAGAGAGTCCAAGCACATTAGACATCTAAAACCCATAGGAAGCTAGGAGGTAGCCATAAATGCACCGAAGCCGTGTTTAAGCATGTCATTAAATTCCTCTGCAATGGCTGTGTAGGCAAGATCTAAATCTTTCGTGCTAATAAACCAGCACAGTTTTCAGTCATTATTTCATTAATCACATGCATGATTTTCAGGAAAATCATGGGAGAGCCCTGTGATAGGAGCGGCACCTCTATTTAAATGTAGAGCTACGTGCAAATAGGAAATAAGAGCAGTTAGATAAGGATACCTTCCTTAACAGAAAAGCGAGGAAGCTTTTGTGCGTTGGGGTGGGGAACTGGAGAAGCCCCCTCCAGCCCAGATGACTCCAGGGTCAGGGAAGGGGCTCTGCAGTCTGTCATGCCTGGACAAATTGCATCTGGTATTGCAAGGGAAGGATTGTGTCTCGCTCCCCTCCATCCTGCTCACGCGAGCCTTACTGCATTTTAGTCTCTGGGGGCAGGAGGTCTGTGCCAAGCCAGTGTGTTCAGCCTCCCCAAACTGGCCTTATATATTACTTATTTAAGGTGTTCTTTTTACCTTTATTTTAGAATATGCGTGCTTCATGTCTTCAGATATTCCCTACCACCATAAGGGCCAGAAGTAAATAACTAGAAAGCTATTAAGCAACAGGCAGAAAGCTGGCATTCTTTTGCGGTTTCTTGAATTGAGCTGGGGCATTAAAAGAAAACAGCAAATGTGGGAGGCAAAAGAGAATACTGGAAAAATTGCACCACTAGGACCAGCACTAATAAGAACAGCATCTAGCGCTCTGTAAACATTACAAAATGGAAATAATAATAATTCTATTATAATAATAATAATAATAATAGTAAACCGCAGGAGGAAGACATAAGGCTTCCAAGTTTTGTGTCACTTCATATGCAGTCTTAGGCAGTTAAATTTCTTCAGTACTTGCTCTGTTTAAATCAAATTTTTCCTCATTTGCCAAATGTTTATTCTCTCCTGAGGTTTCATTGAAACTCTGAGATGTTATTACGGAGCTTAGATGCAGCCTTTCATTTATACTTGAAGAAAGCAGTTTAAGGCTTGTTACAAAATGATAAAAGTATACAATTAGTGGGGGATTGTTGACTCATCCAGCACAGGCTCTGCTATGCGTTGTGCAGGGATATGGAGTGAATTAAGGCAGTGGTTTTTATCATCCTTCTTAATGAATTCTTGGGATAAAATCACCATGCCCTCCTTGGCTGGCACTTCTATTTAAGGACTGCTAGCAGAGTGTGGAAGGGCTGATGAATGGCACAGGGCTAAGAAGGGGCAGGAATCTATACATCCACCGTCCTGGCCCAGACCTCAGAAATGGTTTGATTTGCTGAGAAGCTGATCAGAATTTTGATAATAAGAAGTGCAATTTTATTGTTATTTTGCTTGCGGAACTGTGCAGCAATATGGATGAGATGCAGCTGGAGGAATTAAAAGAAAAAAAAAAAGATAATGGAAAATTTAACAAAAAATAGGTAAACAGGGGAAAAAATTAAGAGGTAATTATATAATACATTCCACGCACTGAAGGACTGAGTTTAATACATGGCCTGGCCGCTCTGATCCTCAGTGCAGTTCTGTGATGCTGCATCATCCATGTCCTCACTGCAATATCAAACCAAAGCGGCATCCTGTTGAAACTTAGGACTGCAGAAAACCATGGCAGGATCTTCACTAATACATAGAATTTCCATATGTCCTTGTTCCTCTTGGGATCATAAGTGTCTCGGTTTAGGGCATGTGGGGCAGAAGCGGATTTAAAGCCAGGACTTGCCATTTTCTCCTTGCGTCTTCCATCTCATTTTGGATAGTGATCATGGCTGAGACAAATTAACAACGCTCTGTCCTCCTACCATGCCTTTCAACCAAGGATCTTGAAATGCTTTGCGTGCATTAAATCACAGAGCTGTGTAATGTGCCCTGTGGAAGAGGTAAGCCTTATCTTAACACGCTGAAGCACGGGGAGCCAAGGGACTTTCTCAAGGTTGTTTGGAAGATACCAGAGGCAGAATGCAGAGTCCTAGCTCTTGCTCCCTGCCTCTGACGATGGCACTAAACTTTTGGATGGAGAAAATGTAAGATTGGAAGAGGCAAGGCAAGGAAGCGGGGTGGATGCAAAGGTGGTATAGGTTTGTGCCCTTGTATGTTGTTCATCCTTCATCAGATATTACAGATTTACCTCGTGTCAGAGTAGTTCCTCTGCAGTTGCCAAATCCTAGCTGAGGATCTGGTCTCTAGGTTTTCCAGTCTGCTCCTTCCTTATAAATATTCCTTGTATTTTTCCTGTCTTCAGTTTTTCTCCACCTTCCAGTTTTGCAGAGAAATAGAGACCAGCACAAAAAAAGAAGTGGATTACTAAGAATTCATTAGCATCTCAAATCAAGTTCCTCTGGTTTTCTGAAGAGCTGAGCGAACCTGTCAGAGAGTAACTGGTGCTCTTCCTTTCTGCTTCTTTTTAAGATGCAATGTTCAGCCCTAAACAGATGGGAACCTGTCAGCACAACATGGAGATAATTACCCGTTTGAGCCATGGGAAGCTTCATAACAGATAGGAAGTTATTGCAGCCAATACCACTCTGCTTTATGATCTTATCAGTTTTCTCAGGCTGAGCATATTGGTAGGCCCTATTATTCCTTTGAAGAAACACCAAGAAAAACCTTGGTTCCATAGGGATGCAAATTCTCTTCAAAGTTGCAGAGCAACTCCGCAGAAGCCAAGGCGGCTGTCCTGTCTGGGGAGGGAAAATAATCCGGCCTGCAACAGAGGCATGGAAATACCAAGAAAGTGCCATAATGAGGGATAGCATAAATGTTAAAGAAATTAACCTGATGATCGCTTCAGGCTTCTGTCTTATTCTTCACTGCTGTGTGTTGAGCAGTCCCGTGTTCCCAGTGACAAAGCTCATGGCACAGGCTGTTTCTTGGATATTCACATACAAACTCGTGCATCTCTATTGCTGTCAGACACCTCCAGGCATCACTTACTTGGTTTGCCAACAGTGGGAGCTATTATAGATCTTCATTTCTTTGTGGACAGTCAGGCACGGCGAGTTATTCCCACCTCCGTCAGCTAGAAAGGGTGAAGGAGTTAAGAAATTCTCACCCTGGGTTTTCTTATTATTCTGTAGGTCTGTAGGCTGGCAGAGTTAAAAATTCTTCTGCAGCGAAGCGGAGTGATGGAAATAACCCTCAAGAGCAGGTACCAGGAAGCCAGTAGGTACTTGTGTGCAGATTGTCACAGAGCATGAAACCCACGATTATTCTTAAAAGAATAGCAAACCCACTCTTTTCAGTACTACAAAAAAACCAACAAAAAAACCCAAACAAAACCCAAACAAACAAATATAAAAGGCTTTCTTTTTTCTTTATCACAGCAATCCTGAATTGTTATTAGTTATATATTTTGTGCAGAGGAAAAGGGCTTTACATGCATTCTGCCAGCACATGCTGAAGATTTTGTCAGGTTTTAAAAAAAAGTAACAAAACCACCTGTCAATTTTTATAACTTTAGTTCAAATTGAGGAGGGGACCAACAAAATTTAGCTCAGTTTTCCTGAGAGAAAGGAAAATTGCTGCATGTTCTGACCTTAGCAAGACCTACTTGCTAAACAATCAGGATTTGTTGTGTAAAAAGGAAAAGAAAAATAAACGCCAGCCTTTGGAAAATTTTCAGTACGTGAATGGGGTTCCCAGGTTCTTCCTCATCCTTTTGTATTGAGAAAATCGTGGGAGGAGATGAAGGTTATCGCAGAGATCCTCTCGTGGTAGCTGAATGTGCAGGTGTTTTCTGCTTCCTTAGATCCAGCCTGTTAGTCGAGCCTTTTTTGGGAACCGTGCTGATAATTATCACACTACAGGATGCCACCTCCTAATCGTCCCCTATCTGCCATTTGGGAGAGTAGCGCGGAGCTTAAGATAGTAATTTGTGGTGGCAGAAACACGGCTTGAGCCGTTTGAAACCCGGCTGGCAGAAGCGTGGCGGCGTGCGGGGTGGGAAGTACATCTGCAGGGGCCGGTGAGGCAGGCAGCTGCCTACGGGTGCTGGTGGCATCGTCGCTGCAATTTTAGCATAGCCTTTGGATCAGTAATTTTATAATTCAGCCTGATGGAGGGATGAAAAGAGTTGCGCTGTAAGTTTCCTATGGAACTACCTGCCTGAAATACCGATAGCCCTTGCTGCAGGCACCGGCTGAATTTTGTCCTGGCAAGCACCCAGCAGGTTCATCCGCAGATTGTACAGATGTTTAAGGCAGCGGTTAGCTCTTTGTGGAGCCCTGGTGATGGGGAGGCGGATGCAGCCTCCTGGGAGAGGTGGATGAGCAAGGCTAAGGCAAATAGCTGGTGTGTCAGAGTAGTGTGTGAAAATACATTTCTTTTTGCTGAATGTAACAACAAAAAAATCTGTTTCTCGCATCCATGGGCCAGAAATGTATTTTATGCAAACTTATAAAATTGTCTCATGAAGAAAATAAAAAACCAGCATGATAATCACCTTCATGACTTCCCTCAGACCTGTTCCAGGATTTGTACGAGCCCCACTTTGGGCGAGTGCTGCTGCCCCCCACCCCAGCCGTGGCGAGCGCGAGCTTTATGTATTCTAGTCAGACAGGTTGACTACAGCAGCACCCGTTCCTCATCTCTAAAGCTGACTCGAGAAGATTTCTGAATTCCTTTAGTGAGCATAAGAGATGAAAAAAACAGCTTCTGAGATGGACATGTGTATGATGCTTGCAGCCACCTTAGCAAGTAATTCCACCCTGCCTTGAAAACACCTTTCCCCTGAGCATCTGTAAGTATCTTACAAATATTAGCAAATTTACAATTTGTTTGTGAGAAAGGAAATTATTCCTGTTTTCTTTCTAGGCGAGGCAACCCAAGGCATAAAGACATTTAATACACAGCCAGGTGAGGACTTCGGGAGCTCTAATTCCCTGCTCCCAGTCGTAACCAAAGCTTAATTCCACAGCACTTGTAAAATGCAGATTCAGAGCTGTGCATCTATTTGAGATTTTATTCCACCACCCACAAGCCCTTTTGTAGCAATCTGCTTCCTACTTGCTTTCAGTGCTATTAATTATGGTTCAGCATGCTGTTGTATCTGAGGTTGCAGTTGCATTTCCAGGGTATAAACCCTTGTTTATTTGCATAATGGATAAAGTATTTTTTCCCCGTTTCTGGGATGTTGTTTAGTATGAAAACTATTTGTTCAGGAGAGCTGGCATTTTTGCATATTTATATATTATAAAGTATTTGCTTCTCTGTGTATGTATGTGTATATATATAAAAATAGAGAGAATATATATATTCTAATTATATATCTGCTACATCTCTGCTCAGAAAAATAGAACAAGGCATTGGGAGAGCAGAATTCTTTTATCATGTTTAAATTTACTTATAGCTGCTTGTATTGTGTTAGCACAGTTTCTCCCAACGTAGAAAAGACTCCTGGGGAAGCGGGGATGAACAAGGTGTGAGGGGCTTGGGAAGGTGAAAGGGAAAATGAGAAGAAGCTCATGTATTTCTTCTTTTTCCAATATTGCAACATGGTCATAGCCATTGAAAGGAGGTATAAAAAACGGTGACATTCAGTTCGGAAGGGCAGCAGGGACAAAGTTACGCTTAGAAAATTATGCATTTAGCTCCTTGAGCAGAATCAAGGCCAAGAACAGTACACATACATGCTAGGAAACAGCCCCAGGCTGGGAAGTTTACAATTTAAATAGCCACAGGCAAAACGCAGTGTTATTGTTCACATATTACACATGAGCAGCTGAGATACCAGGAGATCTTTTACCGTTGGAGACTTGCATCTCCTGGACCACAACCCCGTACGTTAACTACAGCTCCAAACATCCTTCTCTCTCGCTATGTCTCTAACGAGGCTCATACTTAATCTCCTGTAAGGGATGTGAAGCAGGACTGAATTGCTCCATTTTTTGTGCTGCCTTGGGAATTTCTACATGATCCAGCAGTTTGGAAGGTAAGTGCATGCAAAGGGTTACAGGCAAGTCCTTGTTCTCGCTATGCCCTTATCAGCTACTCAAGGTGTAACACACATGGAAGCAGTGCTATCAAAGCTCCCACAGGAATCAATCTATTGATATCTGTCATTAATTGCAAAATGGGCCTTTTCCTACAGTTCATCATCTCCTTTCAGTTACTGCAGCATGCCGATTTGTTCGTACTTTTAATGTACAATAGCGAAGGAAGCGTAAACATGGAGGTGCTACCCAGAGGTCTCGGATAATGACCTTTAAAGCAATTTACATTTTTGAAATAATTCGGTGCTAGTGCAGCGATCAAAACGCTAAATCTGACTGCTGTCAAAAAGTCAAATGGGCCAAGCAAACGTAATTGTTCCAAGTTGAGAAGCCTGCAAAAAAACCCCACCTCTAGATAAGCTGAGCAGAATAAAATGAGAAGAAAATTACAGTCTTGATTCAAACCTCAATTACATTAGTTTTTATCCTAGATGCGTCCTGGGAACACCTCCTGATAATGATGTGTTATTACTAAGACAGAAAAGGATGCCTTAAAAAAAAATCCTTATATTCTTATAGTGTCAATTAAAATAATACAGGATGAAAATAATTCTCATCCTGCTTTGAAGTTCACATAACATGACCAATAATTCTTTGCATGTTTTATTTTGAAAACAAAGCAGTCCAAAAGGAAGATTTTTTTTTTAATATTGACTGTATTCCATGCAGATAATCCATAGTAAATACATTGCATTAAAAGACAGTTAAAGTGCCTTTAGTCCCTCAAAATAGTCCAGCTGTGCTGTAAATTCAAGTATGTGGAAAGTAGGCCTTTAGTTATTAAGAGAATATTTTTTGATGTGGGTCGTGCTCCCACTGATGTAAAAAATGGGGGGGTTAGCCCCCAACTTTCATAGGAGCAGAACCAACCTGTCATTGGTCTCTGATAAACCCTGTGCTGTTTTCCCAACTGCTGAACGCAGATGAGTGGCCAAGGAGCAGATATGTGATGTCATTTTCTGCCTGATGACAGGCAGCTGCCTTAGCCCAAATGACACACTCAGCAGTTGCCACAAACTACCAGGGCATGGTGCTTGGAAAGACAAATGAGGAGCTGTAGCAGTTGTTTGTGTTTTGCATCTTCTTTTAACCAGCTGAGCGATGGACTGAGCACAGCTAACAGCCCCAGCCCATTTTATAGCTATAAAATATACAGGTCAATATACAGATGTACATTTTGCAGTCTGCTCTGAAGCAAGCCCAAATGCTGGGTTCGTCAGAATCCAGAGGAAAACCTCAAGATGTGGCTAGAGAAGCCACAGGATTAAAAGCAAAAATCAAACTCTCTTTATGTCATAGTTGCCATCATTATGTTCTTGCTTCGGCACTCGAGACTAGCAAGATTAACCGGCATCTTGAAGTCAGAGTTACACAGATAGGAAAGGAGGATCGATCCTGAGGCGTTTGACTTGGTGCAGCCAACATTACACTTGCACCCAGACTCTCCTCTCCTCTTCACCATGAGAGCAGTACTTGTTGATGGTAAAGACATTTTTCTCTTTCTTCTAGGCATCGGCAACGTTACCGTCGGGCTTTCTGGAATTTAATAGACAACCTCTTCTCTTCCACTACAAAGCCATGTGCAAAGAATATTCAGAAAAGATTGCTCCCTGCTGACTCTCAAGCTTTCCAGATGTGAACTTCAAGTGCCCAGAGCTAGACCTCATGTTAAAAGGTAGGACAGAGGTTTTTTTTTGTCCTCCTTGAGACACAGCATGTAAGTGCCTTGTTTCTCCAGGCTGGGCAGTGGGAGATGCTGGGTGGATCCAAACCTTCACCTCAGAGCACGCACATGACTATGGGCAGTAACTTCTCCATCTACTCTACCACAAGGTCTTAGAGATGATGAATTGGAGCTGTTAACGCTCTACCTGACAATAACCCAAAACATATTCCTCAGTAGAAGGCAGACCAAACATCTGGTGCACAGCTACAGAATAGCCTGGTTTGGTTTGTTTCTTTCCTCAAAGGGGGGAAGAAAAAAAAAAAAAAAAAAAAAAAGAGCAGCCTTTTTTACTCCAGGCACTCAGAACTTGGCATCTCCCCTGAAGTATAGGTGGTTTACATATCTCAGCCATTTCTGTGCTATGGCACTTGGATGTTGTTATTCTCCACCTGAGTATCTGATCCTCTGCTGAATCCTTCTAAGATCCTGGCTGCAGTAATGCACCAGTGATTTATACATCTCAATTACATGCTATTTAAAGTCTGTTTTCTTTTAAATTTGCAGCATTTCAGTACTCTTGGATGTTCCCTAGCATTTCTAGGGGCTGTAGGGGAAGAGGAGTACCCAAAATCTTGCTGTTACTGTGCATGCAGGTTCAGAAAAACAGTAAAAACAAGGCCATTATTTGGAAAGAGTTAAATCTAGAGAAAATCCCTTACCAGCTCATAACCATTTCAAAGGAGATCAGATCCTGGGCAAAAACTAGATGACAGCATCCCTTTGAATTCTTTCTACTTCAGGGAAACAGGGGAAAAAAACAACCTTCCAGCTGAAACTTTATTTGGGAATAAAGTTTATCTTCAAAATAAGTCTAAAGAGAGACTGTCTGGGCCATAACAACTTGGCACGACTCAGTCTGACTTACCCCGTTTGAGCATTTTGGTGCCTTTATGCCATAATAAGATGCAGCAAAAGTCTCCCTAGTGGCTATGTATGAGAAGGTATAATCTGGGGTCTAAATGCCACAAAGCATCCATATTTATCTTTAATGGCTATATAAATTCAGCAGATGAGAAGGAAAACATTAATTAGACAGACCCTGCCTTTGGCAGTAATCACCACCAGTGACAGCTGAACCAGCCAGTGGATAAAATATGCACCAAACATGATTATCAGAATAAATAACTGAGGATCAAGAGAAAATTAAAAAAAAAAAAAAGGAAAAAAAGCCCCATACAACCAAGACTGTTTTTGGTGGGGGAAAGAAAATTTTACCTTATACTGGACTTTGGACTCTCCTTTTTATACAAGCTTTTGTCAGTTTAGGGCCCAATCCTGCAGCTGGTGTCTGTGGAAGTAGGGTAGAGTATTTCTGCAGATTAGTCTTGAATTCTGATTGCACAGAAGGAGTAGAAAACCCTGAGAGGTCTAGTGTCAAAGCCCTTAGTTAGGGTCAGATTCTGGAATCACAATATATGTACAAATCCAGACCAGGGGCCTATCACAGACATAACAAAATAAAAAAATAGAAAAAATGCCACTGACTTGAGTAGGCTCTAAAAACCGTGATGCCAACAAGGTGATTTTTAGATTTTTTTCAACGGTATCAAGGCATGTAGGCCCTCACTCCTTATTTATGTGAAATGCCCATGAATGAGCTTGGATTTACTTCAGGATTTAGCCTGTGGGAGGACACTGCTTTTGCTAGTGCTCTGTCCCCATCCTCTTCCATCGAAACCTACTCTGTTCCTGCTGCATTAGTGGCCACGCCACGAGGACATATTTTGAAGGAATCTAAGAATTTTTCACACTCTGTCTCCTTTAGGGAAAGGGTCATAATTAGTAATTTAGCAAACTAATTAGATGCCAAAAAGTGCATCAGAGCCATTGGGTCACAAACATCCTGAAGGTGAATCCTCTGCAGGGTTTTGCCCTTAAAATAGATCAGGTTTCCCTTTCTCTGGAGCAGGGGGTGGAAGGTGTTGCTTTGAAAGGAGAAGAGGGCAGGGAGTTGAAGCCACGGTGGTGGAAGACCAACTGCAGGATGAAAAGACAGGGGCTCAAGGCTTCTCAGCCGTGAAGACAAAATTAAATGTCGCCTGCCCCAAAAGAAGGTGAAGGGGAGAGCAGAGAAAGGGACAGAGCTGGGGGAGAGGGGATGGGAGAGGAGAGGTGAGCCCTGGGGAGCCAACCTCACCCCTCCTGGGCCACCAACAGCATCTACCCCCAAGTACCAGCCTCTCCATGGAGAGGGGCAGACGCAACCAGCCCGACTTTCCTGAGTGCAGGCCGAGCCAGAGTATGCAGCAAAAAGCATCTATTTTGCTGTCCCCAAGAGCCTGCTGCTTGAGGCAACTGTGTATTTTGCCCGTACCGAGATTTGCCCCCCCTTTGCTGCCCCTGTCAAGACTCCGGGTAGAGGAGGGGAGAGGTCAGCCACACACAGTGGGGAGAAGCCCAACCACAAAACAAAAAACCCATGCCAAGCTAAAAAATTGACTACGCTTTTTTTCTACCACCACATCCAGGGCTTCGGTGCCGGGCGGCAGGCAGAGTCCAATGTCACAACTGACTGCTGCCGCTGCGAGCTCTGCTGTCCCGTGAGGAATCCCGGCAAGTCCAGCCTCACATCGCCCTGACTCATTCTTTTCAAATGCTCCATCGGGTCTTTTTCCTCTACTTGCTGTTTCTTGTTCCAAGAGGGGAAAGACTTTGCAATAGAATAACAGAAGACTCCAACACTTGAGACATGGGAGGTTTGAGACGCAGGGGGAGAAGCGCTCAGCACTGTTCTGCTTCGACAAAGCCCTCCTTCTCCTGGCTGGCTGGCTCCACCTCTGAGTACGTTGCATGGTTGGTGTGATTTCGGAATTTCATGGCGGGCCAGTGATGTGGCCTTCGCTGTGGACAGAAGCAAAGACTCATCAGAAGCTATGACAGAGCCTTTCACACCAAGCCTGCAGGGAAATTGGAAACTCGGTCCTGAAACAAAAACAATGCTGTCTTTGTGCAAGTTTGACTTCTTATTAATAAAAATAAATTTTAAAAAATTGCTTCGTGCTTGGAAGAGTTCATTACAATGCATCGATCTCACTGAGCTGACCCACTAATAAGGTTAAAATGGGGAGCGGGGAGGAAATGGAAACTTTAAGTGAAAGCTCACATCAGCCTCAGAACAAGGATGGCCTGTGCCTGGGGTAGCAGCCGAGGACAGCCACGGGCTTCCCATGCAACCACATGCAAGTCAGCTCTGTGTCTCCTCTCGATCTGCAAAACGGGGTCAACTGCATTGCCCCTTCTCAGCCGGGTGTAGATAAAATGCATCAAACGTTGCCAAGTGCTCAGGTACTAAACTGGTAGAGGCCATGTAGATCAATTCTCTGAAGCCTGTCTCTGCAAACAGGACAGATGGAGGAAAGACAAGTGCTCTAGGAAAAAGCCAGCGAGTGATAAGGAAAGGCTGAGGGCTAAGTGTTGCTCGCTCCCTCTGCAGCAGCTCCTATGCCAGGATTCAGCCCACTTCTGACTGCCTCGGGATCCTACACCAAGCGGTCTCCTGGCTTTTAACAGCAGATGGAGATTGCTGGACCCCCTATCTTTCCGAGAATTAAAATCTTCCATTTAGAGCATTCACACCACCACTTGCACAGTAGCTGATGGCATGACATCTATCAGTAACGTCTGACAATTTTAGTCAACAAAATCCAGCTGGGCAATTCAAAAGGCAGCGATCTCAATTATGTCATAGCTCCAACTGAGCCCTCCAACCAGGCTGTGTGTCGACTGCTCGTGCAAGCAGGTGGAAGAGTCTAACGTTGCATGGGGGGAAAAAAAGGCAATGTGTGAAAGGGAGCGTGTGAAAGGGAGCAAAATAAAACAGTGTGGGAGGGAGAGAGCCTAAGTTTAAAACATCATCAACTGGAGGTTGGGAGTTTAGCTGTGACTGTAGGACCATGAAAAGAAACTCGGATATGAACTCTATTAAAGTTCCTCTCTCCTCTTCTCTTGGCTCCCTGCTCTCCTCTGGAAGGTTAGGATTTGTGTTGATAGCAGAGTAAGAGAAAACCAGCCAGGGATAAGGTTCTCCACTCACCTCAATGAAGAACAGGGCAGCGTTGGAGGTGGGGTGGCTGTTGATGTAAATTCCAGCAAGGATAATAGTTGCAATGAGCAACACAGCCAGAACGATCCCCACGATAGTACCTGTGTGAATCGGGGTGCCTGCTTTCTTGGAAGGAAGGCTGCTTCCCATACCTGTAAAAAAAGATTCAGTTGAGTCTTGACCTGTGCTGAGACCTTGGTAAAAGAAAGGACAGAAAAGAAAAGCAAGGCAAGACCTTTCAGAGCTCTGCACGTACGACTGAGCAACTTACTTTTAGCCTGCTACTGTCAGGCTCAACAAGAGGGGAAGATGCACCCGAGAGTTGTGGTCTGAGCTCCAGCATCCTTTTTGGATGATAGCAGTAACTGGTTTGAAAGATTAAACCACCACTGTGCAGTAACCCCCCCTTCCAATCCATATTCTTTATATATTGGCTGCTCACTCTGATAGAAAGCCATTAGCCATATGCTGAGCGGGGTCCTCAGTGTGTCTTACCCACAGCCCTCCAGCTTGCCCTCGGTCCTCGGCTATGAATATGCAATTGCACAGAGCTACAGAGGGTCTGTGTGGCATACATTAACGGTGACATTACCAGCCATTTGGGGAGCAATTTGGCTGAAACTGGAAAGATCATGCATTTCAAAGGCCCCATGCCTACAAAGGGTGATCCTGCACCCAGTTTCGCCAGTTTAACTTCCATGAACTGCTTTCAGGTAAGACGGATGGGCTTGTGGTTTGCATACAACCGCAGTTCTTACAAACCTGGTATCAGGTGAAGAGCGCTCAGATCCTTCCCATACTCTGGAATTAGTAAGAGCATTACAGCAACAGTTCGGTTCTCTGCCCTTGGGGCTGACAAACACACTCAGACTGAGAGGGGATTCACAGGAACAGAGATGAAAAAGGCAGAGCTGGGCTAAGGGCACTTCTTATAGCTGGATTTTACAGTGCTTTTGGCACAGCTGGGGCAATTCAAAAGAATAAAGGACTTTGTGTCTGTGCAAAAACTGCAAAGAAAGGGAATGACATGCAAAGAGAAGACTCATCACCTTAGTTTGTACAACAGGACTAAGTGGGAAAAGTAGGCAAACAGCATCAGGGTAAAAGAGATTGGTCCCGACTCTCTTTTCACTACCTGAAATGGTATTAATCGGGGTAAGAACAATAGGAGTCTTATCTTGATTACATCCCTGCAATCTCAGTTTCACCTGTCCACCCCGCTGACTAATCGCAGCTCCCCGGTGCATTTGATTTCAGTGTAACATGTTTTCACTTGGAATGAATGTGAGCAGGCAGAGAGAAGATTAAGGGCTTACCTTCACTTCCTGCATACTGATTGAGCTTCGTATCATCTAAAAGAAGAAAACAAAGGCAAAAAAAAAAAAAGTTAGGAGCCTTCTATGATATTCTGCATGCTTCCCACCCGCCTTCATCCCTCTGTAATGGGGCCACTGACAGAACACACCTTTTACACAGCATTTACGTGCCCAGTGACAGTTTTAAACCTCTGAGTTTGGTGGAAGCATGTGCCTTATGGTTTATTGTCTTCCTTCACAAAGGTGGCACCTGGAGCACAAACATCTGAGGAAACCAGTCTTTAAATATGCTCAGTGTGCAAAGCAGAACAATAAATGAATGCTGGATAGAGCCCCAGCCCTTGTGGGTGTCTGTGTTCAGACTACGGCATTTGCAGCAATATGCTGCCAATACATCCCAAATAAATCAATGGGATGTTACGCTGTAGATGTCTTCCACGGGGCCCCAAAATCCAATTCCATTCTTCATCTCATTCTGGAAGAACCAGGATATATTGTACAAGGCTTTATGTCCTGATGCTCTCCATCATCACCCTCGCGAGTCCAGCTGAAATCCTGATCCAGAATTCTTACTGCTTGGCTTACACATTGGCTAGCTGCAGCGCTGACACACGACCAGCGAGTCAGACACGTTCACAGCCATCTCCGTGAGCAGAGCCAGTGAGCCGGGCTGGCTGGGGAGGATGCAGAGGGGTGGGTCCACTCCTTTGCTTCGCTTGTTCCTTTGCTGTGCTTCTCCAGATAAAGTTTGCTGCCTGATGCAGCTGGCTGTTTGTTTCCTTCCAAGATTACAAATTAACTTCATGCTTGACTATGTCACAGAAAGCCTCTTGTTCTTTTTCCAAGAATTGGTGATGAGTTGGAAAATAATCTCAGTGGTGGTGTTACACTCCCCCTTCCTTTAATTGCTCCTTTCAAAGTCAACTCTGTCAGCCAGGCGCTCTGTTCCTCCCCCCCAACTCCTTCCCATTGCTGAAGGACAATTACTAATGTTCCTTTCTATTTATTCTAATTAGCAGTTTGCGTTAGGGACTATTAAGCAGCAAAATTGAAGTGATACCTGCCGCTAGGATCGGAGGAGCCAGCCCTGTCTTAATAGGATTATCAAGCTTTAGAACATGGGTGTCTCGGGGGAAACTCGGGTCCTTATGTGGAGCTTTCCTATGCTGGAATGAACACCATTCCCAAGCAGAGGGCAATTACAAGCCTATGCTGTATTATTGCCAGTCTGAGAGCACTGACAACCCTGAGTCACCAGCTAGGACCAAGCACATTAAAGCATGAGCCCCTATATACGGTATTAACCTCTGTTATGACGCTGGGGTATCTATCCACCAGGGACTAGTTGCTCGTTGACCTTCACAAATGCGTAAAAAGGCTGCGGTGCAACCGTAAAACTCGTCCCACCGGAGGGTTTCCGCTCACCCCTTGCCATACCACTCCGAGTCTCACCTCTTAGGCTGCTCCTCCTTCTCCTTTCCTCTGCCTTCTCTTCCCACCCCTGCCCTGTGCTTCAAAGACGGGTTTGTCATTGTATTTATCTGGATACGAATTGGCTTTACGAGGCATCGGAGAGAAAGAGCTCTGCAGGGATAAGCGTCGAGGATGGGGTGTCCCCGCCACGGCTGCTCACCCCCCCTACCTTCTGTAGTGAGGCTGTCAACGAAGAGCGAGGACGTGGAGGTGGTGACATCCTCATCCAGCAGTGAGAAAGAGCTGTCAGGAGGTGCTGAATAGTGGTCGCCTTCTGCTAAATCCTCACAGGTCTTCTCATCTGACTGGAAAGAAAATGGAGAACAGCTACTTTTCCTAACTCCTCCCCAGCAAGAGTGCCAGGGAGCCAGTGGTGAGGACTGTGCTTCCCAGGCTTAGGGCTACCGAGCCCTTGGGGTTCAAACACTGGAGTGGAAGCAGGGGACATGGTCCAGAAGTGCCAGAAGTATGTGGTGGGGGGTGATCTGGAGGTTGGAGAAGAGGAGGAAAAGTTTGGGAACCACTTAAGTAGGACTAATGACAACGATCTGGCAAAGTCCTACAGTCTGACCTTCTTGCATCACTGGATGACCTCACATAGGTCCTGTGACCTCCTTTTCCCTCAGTCAACCCTCTTGGTTAACAGGGAACAAAGCTGAGTTTTCGGGGGGGGGGGGAACCAACAGAAAAACCTCAAAGCAGAAACAGATGTTTTGTTAGAGCTGATCTTTCTGAGACAAAGAAACTAGTTCATCCAATGTGGAGATAATTGTGCTAACAAGGACAAAAAAAAAAAATCACAAGGGCTAATTTCTTCATGCTTGAGAATGAGTAAGAGTCATGCTTCAGAAGGTGAAGAAAAAAATATCCCAGTGTACTCAAGTTGCACCATTTGGTAACTTATGGAGGTCTCTGCACCTTTACCGAGTATCCAGCACCAACCAACACAGAAACAAGACACCAGCAAGGCAAATGCTGGATTAGATGGACCATCTTTTAACTATTCCCATACAAACATCCTCTGTCAAGTGGATTAGTGGTCCTGCTGTAATGGGAAAGGGATATCTGAAGGGATACTCAGTCTGTTCCAGAACAGCATGGGTCAAGTGGAGCTGAGGGCGAATTTTTTGAGCTGGGACATGGCTATTGTTTTTTTTTCTGCAGATCAGCATCGTTCCTAGCAGAGGACCTAAGAGAAGTGATTCTGCTCTCAGTCTCACCTTCTGGCCACAGCCGTAGGACAGCCACTCCTCCCGGTATCGGTCGAAGCCGCTGGAGCATCTGCGGAGAAAAGCAGTATTAACCTGTGGCGGATGCATTCTCGAGAGACACAGCAATAACAATGCTCATTTGCCCACTCTATGTGGGTGGCATTGCTAGTGATTTCTAAACTGCCCAAGATTCCCAAATGCTGCCCCGATGGGCGCTGTGTACAGATACTTGGACAAACAAGTATCTGAGGACTGGAAAGATTATATACAAATTAGTCTCCAAAGACATGGGGTTTCCAGTACAGCTGTGCTGGAAGGACCCAAATGTTCCTCTTCACAGAGGAGGAAAAGGGTCAACACTACTTCTCCAAGGGAAACAGAGAAGCAGAGAAATAGGAAAAAATATATGGACTGAGTTTGAATTTCCATTCCCTGGACTCTGTGCCAGGGCAAGGCCATGATCTCCACGAAGTTTGCTTTTTTTTTTTCCAGCAACATCTGCACAGGAAAAACACATTAAAGAAATTATAAACGGCATCAGGAAAACACCAGCTAGAGAAATCTCTACAGAAACAGAGGGAATGAAATAGCACTCTGACCTTTGGAAAGTCTCTGGGGATACCAAAATATGAATCAGGGGTTCAGCTCATACAAGCACTAATTTACCCAACTACCAACCAGCAAAAGAGGAGAAGCCACAAAGAACTTTGGGTCCTGCTGAGTCACCGAGATCTTTGCTTAAAGTACAGTTCCTGTAACAATTACAGGCTCAGCAAAAGCAAAAATACAAACTCCACTGTCCAGAAGAGAGCTAGGAGGACTCGGGGGTTAAATCACTGAGCTGGACTCAGGATATAAGCTCAAACCCTGGAAGCCACCCTACCAACTTCCTCGGGAAAGATCATGTTGGCTTTGCAAAACCAACCTGGTTGAAAGCCAACAAGATAGCGGTAGGCTTGCTCTGGCCCGCCACGCTTGCCATTTGTACTTTCCATTTGTAACCTAAGCTCTTCAGGACCGAGCTGCCGATACGCAGTTACAGCTGCAGGAAGCATGGCTTTTAGCCAACACATCAAGAAGTCACCGTACTATAAGTGATAAGAGCAAACATCAGCAACAGCGACTTGGATTTTGGAAGATGGAGTTTGCAAACACCGTGAATTTGGAATAAGCAGAATGACGAAGTCCTTGAACCCTGGGGTTTCAGCCCAAACAAGATCCAGACTAAGCCACTGTATCCCAAGCTTGGTTTTGCTACCAAAGCCACATCTGGTTTCACGCATCTCTCAGCTGCGAGAAGATAATATTCTCTGATCTGAAGCCACCACTGAGCAACTGTCTTTGAAAAATGATGTTCCCCTGGCTCGGGCTGTATTCCAGCCCACTGAAAGGCAGTGAATCAACGCTGATTTATAGGGTCGCTTTGCTGATGTCTCAGGATCTTTCCCTGTCCCAGCTGCCCTCCTCATACCTTGCTGAAATTGCTGCCTGTAAGGAAAGGGTGTAAGTCTTGAGCGTATCGAGAGAAGGGCTACAGAAAGGAGGAATGAAGGTGCCCTGCGAGCGATGCCGGGGCGAGCTCTTGCAGGAGGCGGCTGGGGAAGGGAGCGAGCCAGCACACCTTCCTGGGAGAGCCGGGCATTTCCCAAGCACGGCTGTCCCCGTGCCACATGTGAGGATCTGTGTTACTGGGTCCTCTCCCCTGCCACTAGTTCTAAATAAATATTTCAGCAAAATCTCATTAAACTCTCCCATGCTCTGTATCGCACTGCTTGAGCTGAAGGAGAGCACAGAGCAGGACTGCTGCACGGCTGGGACTGCAGCGAGGCCAGCCCCGTCCCCCCAGATCCTCCATTTACCCCCCAAAAAGCAGCAAGTGCCCCCCACCCTTGCTGTGTCTTGTCCACGACAAGGAGGGCATGTCCCCCGCAGCTGGGGAGCTGATGAGCATCCCGGGCTCTGTGACCTACCTGTCGTCCTTCAGGCTTGAGCCTGTCCCAGCCTCCCTGCCCTGCACTTCTCTTCTGTCTGAAATCACAGCCTAAGTCAGGATAAGTTTCCCCCTCATTTAATCTCACTAACAAAAATGTGAGTCTTGCTTCTGGTCTCAACTTGTTCCAGCTGCTGCATTGAAACATCAGCCCCAAAACCCCCAGCCTCAGGAAATGTCTCCTTTCAATGGCATGTAATTGGAGATCAGACCACCACTTAACCCTGGCTCTGAGACTACGAGAGCAGCAGCCTAACTAAACCAAAAAGCAACAAAAAAAACCCCAGCAAAAAAATGAAAATAATAATAAAAAACCAGCAACACTGATACAGGCATCAGACCTGGAGTTGCACTTGCTCTCCCAGCTATAGAAACATTAGCAAGAGAAGAGGTGGGAAGGAAACTCATCCCAGCTACCTCTGCAGGACATGACACCAGCTGCAGTTGAAGGTCAGCTCCGAGGTCACACACATTTCACAGCTCTGATGCTGGAGACAAGCTGTAAAAGAGAGAGGAGAGACGTACCAGCGATGCGCCAGCATCTGCACGGGCACAAGGGAGCATCTGCTGAAAGCTGGTGGCATGGGTAGAACCAGAGCATCAACAGATGAGTCTCTAACCCAACCTCTCTCTGCAATGGACCTGCAGGACAAGGCAGCACCTTTCTAGCAGGAGTGGACTCACAGTCCATCTGTAAACATCCTCCCATTCTGTTTAGCTGGGAATTAAACCACATCCGAGATTTATGCCATTTCTTAGTGTACAGAGGGTGTTTCTCAGATGGAAGGAAGCAACACAGGTTAACCCTCCATTGCTATGTCCACACTAAGTAATTCTGCAAGAATACCTCCACACTGGAGAGGAGTAGCTGCTCGTAGACTACCATCATTTGCTTGTCACCCTGTCTAGAAAAGACGACCAAGAGGTCTCGTCTGCAAAAAGAGTCAAGGAAACCAGCAGTTTTAACAAGCCCCTCGGGAGTCCCTGACAGCCTGCGAAGACAGAGCCGAGAGCTGATCTGGTGCTGTGAAATACCGAGTGATGAAGGCAGAACACCGGAGGTTCACAGGATCCCGAGAGGCAGCAGCATCCCCATCGCACCGGGGACGCCTGGCACCCCTCCGTCCTGACCCAGACACTCCGGCACTTCTCCATCCAGGCGCTCCCCGTTCTGCCCCTCGCACTTGAGCAAACTCACCGCTGCTGCTACCCCAGACCTGGGCTGCCCACACTTCTCTGGTGTCCTCCAGTCCTGACCTCCTCCGCTTTCCCGTCCTGAGCTTTTCCTGAGCAGGCTGCCATGTGGAGGCAGCGAGCAAGCAAGGACCTCTGGAGAAGAGGCAGAGGCTAACCCAGTTCATCCACTTCTGACCTGAATAAGGCTGAAAATTGAACCCCCAGAAGAAAAAGGGGAGTCTAGTTCTCTCTAGCTCTGTGGCTCCTTTGAAGATCTTGCTCTCAGCTACCCTAGCTGCTGGGGAAAAACAAAATAACAAGTCTTAAGGAGAAAAAATAGAATTATTGCAGAATGCTTATTTATGATCTGCTTTGCAGTAACCCTGCCCGCTGTTAAAATTGTCATAAAATACCCCGGGGAGACCGTTTAAATGCATAACCTTGGTATCTTCATGACAGATTTACTCTCCGCTCTGTATTTACGGACCGCATGATGACTTTCCCTCGTGCGCATGTGTCCTTGGATCTGAACACTAAAAATGTATCTATTTAACAGGATCCTTAAGAAATTTCATCTGAGTGTGGAGGCGTAGAAAATGTCTCATAGACAGACCTGAAGTGAACCAGTGTCCAGAAAAATTAGCTGCAGCTTATGGAGCAAAGAGAAGGAGTTTCAGTGGCTGGAGAGGTGGGAAGAGCTGTCAGTGCAGGAAATAAGGAATTAAAGTACCGGGGTGAGAGGGCTTCTACTGGTGAGCAACAAGAGCCATCAGCTCAGCTGCGCACAAGGAAGGGTGCTGGCAGAGCAGCATGGAGCGCAGCTTGGGACCATAGCACATCGCTCCCAGGGACATCGTGGCTGGCACCACTGCTCTCGTCACTTAGTTGGGGAGTGCTGAGAAAATCAGGTAAGGTGTAATTGCCTGCAGATCCCTCCTTTATCAGCTTCTCCCATGCCAGCCGAGCTTTGCTGCATCCCGTCTCAGCTACGGCACAGCCAGGCTGGCACACACGTGGGATTTGCCGTTGGCTGAGGTTAACTCTGAGCTGGTAAATCCAGACAGGGCTGTACGTACGAGACGTTCAGTGACAGCCACGTACAGACCTTCTCACAAAGGCAGAGTGACTGGGGGACCCCAGAGCAGGGGCGAGCTGTACCCTGGCCGATAGCACCCCCTCCCTCCATGGCTCCGGTGCACAGTAGGGTCTCAACCGTCGGGTGACGGACGGCAGCCACGCACCCTTCCAGTACCCACTGAACCTGCCTCCTCCAGCCTTGGCTTCCCCCTTTGGCTGTAAATCGGAGGCTGTCGTAGTTGCTGGGTGAAACCACGGGAGGGAAACACGCTCCGAGGCACCGCGCCAGCCTGTCCGACTTACTGGGCAGCGGGGTGAACTCCACGGCTGACATGTTGGTGATCTTGCTGGTGTCCAGCTCCACGCGATGATATTCGTAGATGGTCCGACGGCGGGACTCTGAAACATGGAGCCTTGGCTTTAGACCGGCCGCAAGCCCACCTTGCGTGCCCTTCCCCATCCTGCGAAGGGGTCTACCCTACACGTGAATCCCGGTGCGTGCGGGGAAAGCTTCTGGGGCTGCTGCTGCTGACTCCCAGCTGAAAGGCAAAGGTGGCCCCAGGTCTTGGGGTCATTCCCGTGGGAGAGGACAGTGTAGGGAGGCTGTCAGGCTGCAGGAGAAGCAATGTGGGAGGTGCTGGTGGGGAAGAAGGGTGTCAGGGCACAGATCTCCTCTTCCCTGTTTTTCTAGGAGGAGCTTGGAGCTCTCTGTCCCCCTCTCCCCGACCAGAGACTCCCGAGATGGATGTGGTCCAGTCCTACATCGCTCTAAACAAACATGAAGCTGCACAACACATTGCTCGTCAGTGACTCACGGGGCTGCGAGCCTCCCCCGAGTGCAGCGCTCGCCCGGAGCTCCGCACCGCTCCCCGGGCTCCCGCTCTGCAGCCGCCTTCCCCCCCAAAGCCTCCTCCTTCCCCCCCACCTCCCTCACGCCTTGCCCCCTTCCTTCTCTCTCCCCGTCATCCTGGGGGCCAGAGGGGTCTATCTTGGATTCAGGCTTCTCCCAAATTTTCTCCCAAAGTCTGCCACTAATTCACATGGTGATGCCAGCCAAGATGCTTCTCTGGCATCACGCTTATCTGCGGGGATAATCAAACCTGTCCTTCCAGCACGGCCGCGGCTCCTCACCCCTCTGCTCCGCACTTGGAGACCAGCGGATGAGCAGGATGGAATGCTCTTCCCTCCTACCCCCTCTCCTCTCCTTCCCTTCAAGCCTTGTTTCTTCACCTCATTAGCTTTTTTTCCGTGCCCAGTTCTTGCATTTCTTCTCCCTCCAGGCTTCCCCTCACACCCCCGGGGCAGGCAGGAGGTACAGGCAGGGGTCAGCAAGCCCATGGGGATGGATGGAGGGCACCAGCCCGGCGAGAGGCAGGCTGGCGGGGCGGGGAGGGGAGGCTCCATCCAGCCTGGCCGAGGTTTTTACACAAACTGTTGTAAACGGGTAATAAATGAGGGCCAGATGGCAGGCTCCATAAATAACAAGGAAAAGCAACCGCACCGGGTGCAGCGCGGGGAGGCAGGAGCGAGGTTGGGCTCCTCATGACAAGAGGGGACGGGAGAGGCTGGAAGAGCCTTTTCGGCGAGCTCAGCCCACGCCTGGAGCCCACGGCACGTGTGGAATAAGCATGCGGACACGTATGTAGCTGTCCCCATGTCCTGCTGACACAGGTGCAGATCCCAGCCCTGCCCGCAGCAGCCATGCAGCACCCATGCCATGATATGCATTCAAGGACAGTCCAGAGCAGCAGCGGTGCAGCTTGTAGGCTCCCCTAAACCCCCATGCCTATAGGAACGGGGCACCCAGCACCCCCCAAGCCTCTCATCCATCTGCAGTCTCGTTTGCAATTGTTCTTCCCCTCCTCCTCATCAGCTGGAATCAGGGAAGCGATAGCTTGGCTGCTCACAGCCATTTGGAACACGCTGGGCGAGAAGCACGAAGCTCTTTTGCCTGCATCGCCTCGCCAAAGCACACAGCATCCGTGGGCTGGGGCCACCCAGAGCACAAGGCTGCGCGATGGTCTTGGCCATGGAGAGAGAGGCACCCGGGGAGAGATGCACCCAGGGATGTGGGACACGAGGGGCATCCCTGCAGCCGAGCCCCACGTGCCTCCTCACGCTCCCTCGCTGCCCACCGTGAATCCAAGCAGTGCCTCCTTGTATCTTCAAGTGCCCAAAGACGAGGACGTCTCACCTCTCCTTCCCCATCTGCCCCCTCTCCCAGCCGCGATGCCAGGGGAGCCTTGGCATCCCTGCGGGATCCGCTGCTTCCCTGCCCCAGCAGCCGCCTCCCCCAATTCCTCGAGCGCAGCCACTCACCAGGCACATCGGGAGATGGGTTGAGGATCATGAAGGCGTCGGAGAGGCCAGCTTTCACGGGGTGCTGGGTGGCACTGATCTGTAGGACCGGCACGGGGATCTGCAGCCGGGGAGAGAGGACGTGATGGACTCCAGCCCTGCCCTGGGCTACTGGTGCTGCTGCAGAAGTCGCCAGCGCTTTGGTGGCACTGGGAATGCCCAGACTCAGCGTGTGAACACTTGTAACATCAAATCTCCTCCCAGACCCACGGGGATCCCCTGCAGGGACCCTCCTGCCGTGCCTACCCCAGCAGAAACACCTCTCACCTCCTTGTACCCAAAGACGATTCTCCCAGTGCTGTGCAGGGCTGCCTGGAAGGTGAAGCTGCCCATGTCCTCCTTCCCTTGAAGATAGACCTTGTCCCACTGCACCACAAAAACTGTCCCTGGGGGAGAGACCAGAGCGGATCAGTCCTCTCATCTCTCCTTGCTCCGCATCTCAACAGCCTGACCGGCTCTCTTCCGTCGGCGAAGCTCCAAGGCATCTCATCCCCCAACACCCAGCGCTTCGCTCTAAGCAGACCCATGAACGAGCCCCTGCCAAACATCCCTGCCACCCCCCCCCCAAACCCCCCCCAGGCACTGAACAGCCCCTGCTGCCCTGGGCTCCCCTTCCCCACACCCCCACCTGGCTCCGGCCCCTCTATTCACTCCAGAGCGCTGAGTTTTGCCCAATTTTACGAGGAAGGAGCAGGCAGGCAGGCCGCCTGCTGCTCTGCACGTACGGCAGCCGCCACAGCTTGCACGAGGGTCGGCCGGAGCAGGGCTCACCGTTGTCCAGGTACTGGACGGTGGAATTGCGGGAGTAGCTGGGGTTGAAGTTGGCCATGAGGGGTGCGACGTACTGCGTGGCCGTGAGCATTCGGTGGATGACATCCCCCATGAAGATAAAACCTGAGCGAGCAGAGGAGGGTGAAGCACTGCACGTTCCTCTCCACTGCCCCGGGATGCTTCCTCCCTCTTTCTGACCTCCCACCACCCTGTCCTAGCTCACCCATCCTTTTTTTTTTACCCCCAGCATCCCCTCAACTGGTGCAGAAACCGAGGCACCAGCAGCACCCGACGTCCTGAGCACCAGCAGCAGGGCAGGGGTTAGATTTGGGGTACAGGGAGAAAGCTAGAAGGGCTGCAGCCCCTTCTCTGTCTGAGCTCCCTGGGGCTCAGGGACGGGGGGTGAGGTTAGAGCCAGCACCAGAGCCGTGTCCAGCCCTCCCACCGCGGGGAATGCCAACCGAGCGCGGGCATCCCATCCCATCCCATCCCGACTCACCGCCCGTCGCTATCGTGACCTGCCGCAGGAGGTGGCCGTAGAAGGGGAAGTCAAAGGAGAGGACGAGTCTCTGTGGGAGGGAGATGGGGTGAGAACCGCGTTCAACCCTTGGAAAAATGCCTGCTGGGGATGCGGGGGGACGGGTCTGTGCCCACCGGCACCGGCTCTGCCTTGGCTTGGAGCAAGCTCCCGGTGCCGGTGCCTGGAGAGGTGGGAGAGGGATGGGAGCGGGGGTCCTGCGGGTGCCCGGTCCCCACAGATCATCCGCTTCAGCCCCAGACTGGGGCTGGGGGAGGCTAAACGCTTCCCAAGCCTTGGCGTGTCACAGGGACGTGGAAGGGATGATGCTGCCGTCCCGGGGCGAGGTGCCACCCTCGGGAAATCCCCGGCTGGGAGAGGAGACGCGGGGGACACCCCCGGCAGCGGAACAGCCCCGCGGGCTCACCGAGGCTTGCCGGTGCGTGTTGGAGAGGATCCCGTGGATCTTCACTTGGCTCCTGTTGGCCGCTGCCATGTCGACCCACAGCCCTCTCAGACGGGCGTCCCCCGGCCCGTAGATCCGCGACACGTAGTAGCTGTGGTTGTCCTCCTGCAGCCGGGGAGGGATGGGGTGACAGGGGACGGTGTTAACCAGCTTGCTCCGTGGAGTTGCAAACCCCCAGGCATGGCTCAGAGCAGCCGGGACCTGATCTCGGCAACAAAACCAGCACAGCAGAACCCCACGCGAAGCCAGCAAAGGATGCTGAGCAGTTGGAGAAGGTGCAGAGAAGACCCACGAGACTGACTGAGCGCAGAGAGGACGGGCTGGCTGGCGAGAGAGAGACATGACTCACGAGAGACTTCGGCAAAGCAGATGCAACCTTCCTGGGAGGAAAATATCCTGTTCCGGAGCCAGGGGCTGGAAGTTACAGCTAAAGTGACCACTAGAAGCGAAGCAAACAACTGAAGACATGGAAGCCCGGAGGAAATGATTAACCTTGGAACAGGCGGCTCGGGGAAAGCAGCCGAGCAGAAGCGAGGGGCTGAGGACGGGGGACACGGCGAGGGGAGCGGGGCTCGGGCTGCTCTCCTGGGTGACATCCCCGGAGAGTGGGATGGGGCATGGCTCTGCGTGAGTGATCAGATCCCCCCTTACTATTCTCACCCAGAGACAGGAGAGGGACCCCGGGCATCGCCCCCCCCAGCCTGCCCATGCCACCAGAGCACCCCCAGGCTCCCCAAGCCCCCTCTCCCCAGCAGACCAAAGCACAGACCACGCAGCAACTCTGCCAAGAGCCATCTCCAACCGGTCAGGGACCTGTCGAAGGACGCACATCCTTGCCAGGAACCTGCACACGAGGCTCTGCGGCGGCTTCTTGGGGGGACACCGGCAGAGCAGGCAATTTCCCGGGGCACAGCCAGCCCTGCACAGCCCGTGCCCTGGCCACGCCGGCTCCACCGAGCCTCTCCGACAGGCTTCGACGTGCGGCCAGCCGGGGACACAGCTGGGAGCCGTCGCCTGTCAGGGGAGGCCGGTTCACGCCGGGCAGGGGACGCGAAGCATCTTCATTTTTCTTGGGAAAGCGCTGCTCCGCTGCTCCGCGCCAGCGCCTGGCGTGCCGCCACGCTCGCCGCTCGTCCCAGTCTGCTGAGCTTCTGCCGCTCAGACCTCTCTGACCCCCGGCCCCCCTCGCCCCCAGCATCTTCCCCCCAGACCCCCTGCCTGCGGGTCCCTCCACCCCGGCTGACCCCGGGACCCGCTCCCAGACCTGCTCCCTGCGCACAAACTTGGGTGCCGGAGGCAGGGAAGGAACCGTCAGCCCAGGATTTAATGGGTCGGCAGGGGTAAAAAAGAGAAAGCAAAGCCCCCCCGCTTTGAACAGCCCTGTGTTATTCCCCAGAGAACTATTGCAGGTCAGCGGGAGTCATAAGGAATAAAATGCTATTAGAAAAATCCTGCAACATGTAATTTTTTCTGCGTCAGCGAAGTTCAGGGAGAGCCGTTGCGCTCCTCTGCCTCCTCTGTAAGCCCTGACTCCAGGGAAAACTTTCTTACCTCTTCTCTACGGCAATTATAGCCCCTTCTTGCCAGGAATCGTCCCTTCCCTATGGATGGGGAAACTGAGGCACAGGGAAAGCTGTGGTGGTACCTGCGGCATCCCAGCACACACCTCCCCATGCAAAGGCTTTGGAAACCCCCTGGGATGCAGGGACAGGTCACCGCTGGGTGACAAATGACAAAACCTCCCGTGCCCTCGTCCCCCTCCATGCCTTCCCAATGAGTTCCAAATAAACCAGAGGGGGGGAAATAAGCAGGGCTGGGAGCACGGAGGAGCTGGCTGCCGAGCTCCTGACCTCATCGCTGACTCATTAGGATGTCCTAATCTGTCACCTTGCTTTGGTTACAGCAGGAATTAAGAGAGGGAAGGTTTTAGACACACGAATAAGCGGGGAGCGCAGCTGCCGTGGGGCAGAGCTCAGGGAGGGACGGCGGCATTGCCCGGCATCACACCCCTCTTCATCCTTTGGGTCCACAGCTGCCCCTCTGCACCACAAACCTGGAACATTTTGGGGGGGGGAAAGAGGGGAAACCCCTCCAGACCCCAAGCTGGCACCTCCCAAGGTAGGATCACACCTTCTGCGGGTCGGACACGGCGAGATACAGCGATGTGCAGAGGAGCAGCGTCCCTGACCTCAAACGTGGCCCCACTCTTGGGGCAGACACCCCTCGTCCCCCGACAGCGCCGAGCCCCAGGAAATTGCTGCTTTTTCCTCCTGGGAACCACAAGCACCATCACACCCTCCCTGTGGCTTCCCAGCGTCTCTAAATGCTGTGGTGGCCAGTGGTGGTTTTGGGCTGGTTTGGGGTTTTTTTTCAAGGCTTCCACATCAGGGACTTTTCTGGCTTCTGGCCCCTCTCCATCCCCAAAGGTCAGCAAGCGAGGCCATGCTGGAGCTTGAGCAGAGTGGAAACAGCCACAGCTGTTTCCCCCCTGCCCGCCGTGCCACGGGGGCACTAATTCCACCAAATCCACAACCAGCTGCCAGCAAAAACACCAGGACAAGTCACCACGGCCGGTGCGTCCTCCACCAGAAACCACCCTCAGCCACAGCCACGCATCCCCCCCACCCTGGAGACCTCAGAGCCAACGGACACACAGCCCCGCCACAAATAACCTGGAGCTAATTGAGGACGGGTAATTAGGCACAGCCGGGATGTGAGAACCAAGTGAGATGTCCCAGGAGGTGACACTGCTGCTACGTGAGTTTGTTAGCAGCGCTGCAGGCTGCTGCCATCCCTCGCCAGAGACCCCCCCCTGCTTCCCACACAGCCACTTCGCCCCAGCACCGCCTCAAGCCCGCTCGGCTCCGATAACCTCGGCAGCATCATCCTCGCTGCACACGTGGCATCGTGGCAAGCAAAGCATCCCTGGCTCTTCAGACCAGGGATGGCCCCAGGACGTGGCAGGGCTCGCAGACAGGGATGGCTGGAGGGCTCGGAGCGATCCCCAGGGCACGGCCGCCTCTGCACTGGCCTGTAATTACCCTCCGGGCTGCCGGGATCTGGCCCCACGCATTAAATCAGAGCGTCTCCACCACCGTCTCCACCAGCTCCCTGCCCAGCCTGGAAATAGCTCTCGGTGGTCAGGCACTGGCCGGATCCTGCCTCAGGGCAGGCGGCGACGGCAGCGGCGGGGGCCCCGACTCACCACGATCCGTGTCTCGTTGGCCGGCAGCGTGTCGATGGCCAGGCTGCCCCCCACCAGGTCCTGGCTGATGCGGGTCCCCTCGGTTCCCGGCAAGGTCTCCCGGGTTCTCCGTCGCCCTTCGCCCGCTGCCGGGCTCCCGGGGTGATGTCCTGGGGGGGGGGGAGGGCACAGGGATGGGTCAGTGGGGTCCCATGCTGGGAGGGCACCCACCTACGGGCTGGGATCAGCTCTCTCCCCCAGCAAGGCAGCTTCTGCTTAGGTGATACGAGTTTAGGGAGGGTCTCAGCCCTGAGAAGCAGCATCACTGCAATGATGGAGATGCCGGCAGGGGCTTCTCGGGTCAGGGATGACTACAGGGTGCGGGGATGGGTGACAGACACCCACGGCCAGGGGAGGAGAGCTGCGATGGAGGGGGCAAAGGAGGCAAAACGCCTACAACCCCCCCCGCCCAGCTCAGCTCACACCCCGCACACACTAGGGTGCGGGGAGGAGCGCAAGGCCCCGGGGATGGGGAAGATGCAGCTTCAGCAATGGGGCACCAGCATCGTGTACTCCATGTCCCCAGCCATCGGTCCTCTCCTCCGGGCTGGTATGGGGTCCGGGTGCTGGGGCAGACTCCAAGCATTGATCTCCAAAAGAAACGTGTCCCTTGTCCCCTCCTGCCGCGTGTCTCCCTGCCCGGCTCCAGCCCCAGGGAGCGAGCAGAGTCCGGAAACACAGCGCAGAACTGGGAAGGGGGGATGAAAAAGCCATTTGGGACCAAATCTGCAGAGACTCATGAGATTTCCTGGCAGCTTGGCACGGGCGGAGGCGGTGCGGACGGCACACGCTCGCCCACGGGCAGGGACAGAGCCAGGACGTCTGTCCCCAGTGAGCGGGACAGCAAAAACACCCGGCGGGGCCGTGGGCTGCTCCTCTCGCCCTTAGGAGAGGACTCCTGCCTTCACCCCTGGGGAGAGGGAGCTAATTGCTGCCTAACGAGCTCCTGGTCCCCTCCTGAGCTGTCCCATGGGGCTGGTTTCTGTTCCCAGTGCCTCCAGGAGGGGAAACTGAGGCAGGGGGGAGCAGGGCTGAGCTGGCAGGAGCAGGCAGCCGGCGGGATGTACCCCACTACCTACGGATTGGGGAAAGGGGCTCTGTGGTTGGGGGTCACGCTCACCTTCCCTGAGGGTACTGGGGGGGCCCGAGCCCCTCGCTGCTGCTGGGAGGTCTGAGGTGCTCGGGGGAGCCGAGCCTGTTCCGCTTGGCAGGGCTCTAACGAGCCCCCCACGGAGGCTCCGGTGTCCTCCCCAAAATCTCACTGGGCAGCTGCACCCACAGCCAGGCCAGCACCAGCTGTGCCACGGGTGGGGGAATCCTGGGTGGGGGCACCCTGGCGGCTCCCCTCCACCCCAGGGCTGCCCCGCACAGCTGGGGGGTCCAGGCACCCCACGGTGCCAGCACCTTTGCCGTGGAGATGCTGGGGCAGGCGGGGCAGGGAGGGGGACCCCCACGGCAGGTCCCACGCCACGGGTGGCTGCTGTGGGTGCACGACACGCACCTGCGTGCCCGAGGGGGGGGGCACAAGACACCCCCAAAGCGCAGCCCGCTCCACGGACCGCGGTACCGGGGGCGGGGGGGAGACCCGGGCAAAGCGAGACACCTCCCGCTGCCCACGGCCACGCAGGACCACGGCCACAGCAACCCCCCCCGGGGCCGTGCACGGCGCTGCGCACCCGGGACCCCCCGTTCCCGGGGTCCCCCCCGACCCCAGAGCTCACCCACCGCCCCCCCCCCCCCCTACCCCAGCTCCCCGGCCCCCCTACCTGCACCCCACGGGCCCGGCGCGCCCAGCACCCCACGCAGCAGGCAGAGCAGGATCAGGCCCCCCCAGCGCATGGTGGGGGGGGCGGCGGCGGGGCTCCACTCGGCCCCGGCTCTGCTGGGGCGAGGGGGGGGGCTCAGCGCCCCGCCATGGGCCGACACCCCCGGGGAACCGCGCACGGAGCGGGAGCGGGAGCGGGAACCCGGGCGGGAGCCGGGGGTGGGGCCGGGGGTGGGGCCGGGGGGGTGGGGATGGAGCCGGGGGTGGGGATGGAGCCGGCGGGAGGACCCCCCCCCTCCTTCACACACCCCCCCCCGGTGGCTGCCCCGATCTTGGTCTTCCTCCCCTCCCTGGGGGGAAATGGGTCTCCGTGTGCTTAACGCCCCCCGCTCCCAGCAACACGGGGGGGGGACACCGGCGAGCCTGGGGGGGGGTCCCACTACCTTGTCCCCCCCACTGCGAGCAGCTCGGGGGCGGTGACCCTGCACCGGGCTGCAGGGGAAGGGGGGGGGGTGTTTGCTCGGCTGAGCCCCCCCCCCCCCCCCCAAAACCCCGCGGGGGTACGTGGTGTGTCGTGTCCCCCCCCCAAGCCAGAGCGTGGCCGTGCATGTCCCCGCACGCTGCCAGCTGCCCTCCGGGGACAAGCAGCCGGAGCAGCAATTGCAGCCACCATGTTTGGGGGTCCAGCGCTTCGTTTTGCCCCCCCCCCCGGGTCCCCCCCCCATCGTCAAACCTGCGGGGGGACACACGCGTCTCCGCAGCACAAGTGTTCGGCTTCTTTCCACTCCCCCAGTTTTTCCCTTTGCAGCAGAAGCACTGGTTACTGGGGCGTTGGGGTTTGTGGGGTGGGGGTCCCAGGGTGGGGGACCTAGGGTGGGGGGCCCAGAGTGGGCGTCCCAGGGTGGGGGTCCCAGGGTGGGGGACCTAGGGTGGGGGGCCCAGAGTGGGCATCCCAGGGTGGGGGGGCCCAGGGTGGGGGGCCCAGGGTGGGTGCCCCAGGGTGGGGGGCCCAGGGTGGGGGGCCCAGGGTGGGTGCCCCAGGGTGGGGGGCCCAGGGTGGGGGGCCCAGGGTGGGGGTCCAACTGGCACCGCAGAGCCCCGGGAGCAGCCCAACGCTCCAGCCCCATGTTCAGCCAAGCTGCCTTCTGGCCACACCGTGATTTCGGTGCTGTTTGGGGGGGGGGGGGATCAGGCTGCACCCCAACCCCTCCATCCCTGGTGCCCGGGAGGTGGCTCAGCCCTGGGGGGGGGGGGGGGGGCAGGGGCACCCGGGTGCCGGGGCAGGAGGAGGGTGCAAACACCCACAGAGATGCATCCCATGCCGAGGGCCTTGGGGAGCGATGCCGGTCCCCGTCCCCCCCCCAGCCCTGCACCCCAGCCTGTGGCCAAAGCCGGGGGGGGTTGCGGGAGCAATGTGGGGCCCCTGCGGCCCTTCAGCTGCTCTGAATTTAGGAAGCTGAGGGGAGGAGAGGGGGGGCAACCCTCTGGGGGTCCCTGCCGGGGAGTTGTATCCGTCCTTCTGCAGGAAAAAGCCACATCCCCGGCCTCCCCTTGCTGCCCCGGAGGCCGAAGAACAAATAAAAGGGGTGGAAAAAAGGATTTCCCCCCCCGACAAGAAAAGAAAAAAAAAAAAAAGAGGGGGCACCCGGATTTGAACCGGGGACCTCTTGATCTGCAGTCAAATGCTCTACCACTGAGCTATACCCCCGCCGCTAGAACTGCTGGGCTGGCGCCCATAGCAGCAGCGCTGCACGGTCGGGTCTCTGCACACCCTCGTGCCCCCCCCGCACCCCCAGCTGCAATGCACACACACACTCATGCACACACGCACACGCCCCCCCCCCCATCTCACCTGCCCCGCACAGCACACGCTGTCCGGGAGGGGGGGGGGGCAGAGGCAGGATCTGGCTCTGCCGCACTCATCCCGGTCGGGGGGGGGACATGGCAGCATCAGCCCCAAAACTCCATCTGCAGAGAGCGGGATGGAGCCAAACCTTGAGTTTTCTGCAAAGCAGGCCCAGGCTGTGCATCCCACCGCAGGGCTCGGGAGACTGGGGCAGTGCACGGGTTGCCAGGGCTGGGGGAGCCCCGGGGGTTTGGGGGAGCAGAGCTGCCGTGCGGGGGCCTCCGTGGCGCTGGGGGGGATTAGCGGGAGACGGCAGCGTCGAGGCGAGCACCCAGCGGGAGACGGATGGGGGGAGAGGCCGTGATTGCGCCCGAGGAGCGAGGTCAATATTTGCTCCCTAAGCCGCTGTGCAAACGTGCAGGGCGAGCGGGGGCGGCGCGTCAGGCCGCATCCAGGCACCAGCACTTCCTGGACCATAGGGAGAAAAATTTGGGGTCACCCCGGTGCAAGCAGCTACGGTGGTTTTCCAGCCACCGGTCCGGGTTGTCCCCTCGCTGAGCTGCCCCGTTTCCCCGTGTCACCCATCAGCCTCACTGCCTTCCTTTTTACAGATGGGGAAACTGAGGCACAAAGGCGGGGGGAATCGCCCCAGGGCAGCCGCATCCCAGAAAGGGAAACCCCAAAGGAGGGTGATCTCTCTCCCTGCAGCAGGACACATCCCTGGAGCCCGAAGGAGGGGAGACCCCAGCGCACCCCACTCCCAGCAATCCACCAGTTCCCATCCTGCCCTGGCTGCTCCCAGGGACAAAACCCACGGGAGCGTTGCCCGCAGCCCCCAGTGCCACAGTCCGGCAACTGGGAACCGGTCCTGGGGTGGCTCTTCCTGCTGCAAAGTGTATTGGAGAGGTCAGGGGGAGCACGGGGTGGCCCTGGCTAAGCCCCCCCGCATGTTTGGGGACGCGGCGGTGGCATTGTCTGGGGGATCCGCTCAGGGGAGGCCATTTGGGGGTTTGCCCAGCGCTGGTGCCAGCTCAGCTGGGAGATAAGGGCCAGGACACGCAAACACCTCGTTTGCAAAGCCATTAGGGAAGGTGCAAAGCCCGTCACCCCCGGGAGACGTGTGTGTGCACAGTGTGTGTGCACAGGGGGGTGGCAGATGGGACATGCACTGGGGTGTGTGTGGGGGGGACAGGACACACAAAAACCATAGATGCCAACCTTGTGCCCACCGCTGCCCTTCCTGGGGGTGACGGCGTTTGCCCCCCACTCTCTCCCTCCGCCTCCCCCTTGTCCCCGCTGTCCCCTGCGTCCCACCGCCCCAGGAAAGGGGGGGGACAAATGCGGGAACTGAAGCCCGCTATTGCACGGAGCCGCTTGGTGCCTGGCAGGGTGCTGACACCCACCGCCACCCCGACCCATGGGGGGGACCCGAGGGGCTGGTGGGGACCCAGGGCTGGAGCCGACCAGGCGCCGGAGCCAGACTGCTCCGGGGGGGCCGTTTACTTTGGGGCTGTTGCAGCCAGCGAGGGGAAGGCTGGCAATTATGTTAATCCCTTAACCCCCTGATTGCCTCCTCCTTCCCCATTAGGTGGGCAAACAGTTTTAGCAGCGGGGGCCAAGATAGGCGGTGGGCTACATATACCCCGCGCCCCAGGCCCGAGCACCCCAGCATCGCCCGCCAGCACCATGCCGATGTCCCCAGCCATCTCTGCCTCATCGCTTCGCTCCTGCCCGCCGCCTCCGGCTACCTCTGGGCCTGGATGTACTCCTTGCCCCAGCACCTGCCCGATGAAGCCCCGCTGGGAAGAAGCGCCAGCCCTGGGGACAACCTGGAGGAGGTGAGTCTGTGGGTGATCCCCCCGCCAACCCCGGTGTGGGGATCCTGGGGGAGAGGAGGGGGGGGTGCAGTTGCAACAGGGGTGCGAGCAAGGGTGAGAGCTGAGTTTATGGCCAGGGGTTGCAGCGGGGTGGGAGCTGGTTTGCAGCAGAGTGGGAGTACAGGTGGGAGCTCAGTTTCCAGTGGGGTGGGAGCTGGTTTGCAGCAGAGTGGGAGTACAGGTGGGAGCTCAGTTTCCAGTGGGGTGGGAGCTGGTTTGCAGTGGAGTGGGAGCAGGGGTGGGAGCTGGTTTGCAGCAGAGTGGGAGCTTGTTTCCAGCGGAGTGGGAGCAGGGGTGGGAGCTGGTTTGCAGCAGAGTGGGAGCTTGGTTTCCAGCGGAGTGGGAGCAGGGGTGGGAGCTGGTTTGCAGCAGAGTGGGAGCAGGGGTGGGAGCTCGGTTTCCAGTGGGGTGGGAGCCGGTTTGCAGCAGGGTGGGAGCAGGGGTGGGAGCCTGGTTCCAGCAGATGGGAGTAGAGTTTGCAGCAGGGCAGCAGGGTGGGAGCAGGGGTGGGAGCCTGGTTTCCAGCAGATGGGAGTAGAGTTTGCAGCAGGGGTGGGAGCTGGTTTTCCAGCGGGGTGGGAAGCGGGGGTGGGAGCAGGGTTTGCAGCGGGGTGGGAGCAGAGTTTGCAGCAGGGGTGGGAACAGGGGTGGGAGCCCGGCTTGCAGCAGGGGTGGGAGCAGGTTTTGCAGCGGGGTGGGTGCAGAATTTGCAGCCGGGGCGGGAGCGAGAGCGGGGCTCCGGGGGCGGGCGGCGGGGCCGGGAGGGAGCGCGGGCGCGGCGGGCGGCGCCGGGCGCTCCAGTGGCGCAATCGGTCAGCGCGCGGTACTTAAAGGGCAGTACGCGGAGCAATGCCGAGGTTGTGAGTTCGAGCCTCACCTGGAGCAGGACTTTTAACGGGCTCCGGCAGCAGAGTCGCATTCCCCCCCCCCCGGCACCGCGACCCTCCCCAGCCGGGTTTTCTTTTCCCGAGAGAAAACCCCGGAGCCGCTGCGGGGTGGTTTCCCGCGGGGATGGGTTTCCCCAGCCTCTGAGCTGCTCCCGGCCTTCGCCCCCCCCACTAAAACGCTCCAGCGCCCAGCCCCGCTTCGCTTCCTAATGTGCAAACGGTTTTTGCTCCATGCTGCTGTTCCTGGCCCGTCCGGGGGTCAGGGATGGGATCAGGGATGGGGTCTGGTCCCCTGACGTGCTGCGTCCCCCCCTCGCAGGTGACGGCGTGCAGCCCGGTCACCCCCTGCACCCACGGGCACTTCTGCGACGAGCACTTTGGGCTGTGCCTGCCCACGCGCCCCGTGGGACAGTACTGCCGCCGGGACACCCACTGCGCCCACGGCCTCCTCTGCATGTTCGGCAAGTGCCAGCAGCCCGTGCCCGACGGGCAGGAAGGTGAGCAGGGGTCTGCGATGGGGTTCGGGGCAGGGGGACGCAAGGGACGGGCCCCCACAACCCCCCCCCACAGCCTCAACCCTGGGAGCTGGGGGACACGATGCTCATGGGGTGGGCGCTGACCTCCAGTGTGATAAGCCAAAGGGTGCTGGGGGCACCCAGCCCCATTGTTCCCAGTCCCTGCAGCTCCATCCCAGTCCCCCAGCCTGGGGACGGGTTGTGTGTGTGGGGGGGGGTGTCCCTCCTCCCCTAACCCCGCTTTTCGCCCTGCCAGGAGCCCGGTGCCAGCGGGACGAGGACTGCGGCGCGGGCGGCTGCTGCGCGCGGCAGCACGGCGAGAAGGTGTGCCAGCGGCGGCTGGCGCTGGCCCAGAGTTGCCACGTCCCCCCCGGGGGTCTGGCCTTCAGCATCAACCAGATCTGCCCTTGCCAAGCCGGACTGGTCTGCCGGCCCACCGCACCCGGGCGAGAGTGAGTACGGGGGCTGCCGGGGACCCCAGAGCTGGGGAGGGGAACTGGGGGTCCTGCCCCGGGTGCGGGGGGGTGGTGGAAACGGGTCAGGGACCGAGGTGGCACTGATGTCCCCGTGTCCTCTCCGCAGGAAAGCGTTCGAGTACCGGCCGGAGAAGAGCGAGTGGAGGTGCCAGCAGCCCTGAGCCGGCACCGCTGTATTTATTCCCTGTAAATAGCGTGTCCGGACCCGGCCGAGCACCGATAAATCCGGGCGAGCGCCGCGCTGAGCCCGGCTGCTGCCAGCGACCGTCACCCCGGCAGCGGGTCGGCAGGAGCCCCACGAACTCCTGCTTCGGGTCTTCACCCCTTCCCAGGAGCTGGGCAGGTCCCAGTTCCATCCCTGTCTCGGCCCCAGCTGTGCCCCCCCCCCGCCCCGGGCACCCACTGAAGGCTCATCCCAGGGAGAGACGGGGGGGGGGGGGGGTCACTGCAGAGCCAAGTTGTGCCCGGTCTCAGCGCTGGCCCCCCCCCCCCCGTGACTGTGGACCCCATGTGCCCCCCCCCCCCAGCCCCGCGCAGACCCCACCAGGCACGGCCGCGGGGCAGGTCTCACCGAAATGTTTATTACAAAGAACCAAGCGAGCGGGGCGAGTCCCCACACACACCAACAAGAATAAATAAATAAAATACGCTTTGTCGGGTCTTTAAATAAAGTTTGTGGAGTGACATAAATACGGGACATCCCGCTGCCCACGGGAGGGCTGGGGGGGGGGGGGGGGCCCACTGCCCGGACCCTGGCTGCTGTGGGGGCGAGTGCCGGGGCAGGCGGGTCTTAAAGTACTTGGCAGGCAGTGACACCGAGTTCTCCCCCCTACCCCCCCCAAAAAAAAGGGGAAACTGAGGCACGCAACTGGCGGAGGCGGCTTGGCAGCGGCTGGGTGCCCCTGAGCCCCCCCGGCCTGGGCTGGCAAGGCTGGTGGTCTGGGTAAGGCAGCGACCCCGGGGACCCCCAGCATCACCCCGGGGGTGGGGGGCAAGGGGCTGCCCCACAAATGGGGCAAGCCCAGCCCCACAGTGAGGGCTGGATGTGGGGTGTCCCCCCCCCACCCTGGTGTGATCGCCCCCACAGAGGCGGGGGGGGGAACGACGAGAGACCCCCCCCCGGGGCAGGCGCAGGAGAAGGCAGTGCCCCAGGGTGCTGGGGGGGGGGGCAAAGGCAGCCCTGCTGGGCAGGGGGGGGACAGACAGACAGGCTCACAGACGGACAGACAGACGGACACAGCTGGATGGGGCGAGAGCGGACAGGCACAGCGGGGGGGGTTAGCACAGGGGGTGTTTGGGGGGGGCAGGGGCCTGGCACTGCCCGGCACACCCCGGCAAGTCCCAGGGAAAGGTGGGGGGCGATGCGGGGGCCCCCCAGGGCAGAGGGACCCTCCGGGTGCTGCCACGGCAGGCCAGGGCTGGGCAGCTGTTAGCACGTGTTAGACCCCCCCCCCCAAACTGGCTCAGATTTGCACACACAGCCCCCCCCCCAGTTCAGGCAGAGCCCCTCCAAGGCAAACACATGCAAACTGCCCCCCCCCCCCCGGGGCAGGCAGCACCCCGGGGGGGGCATGGCCCGGAGCACCCCAAAGCCCTGCACGCACTGCACACGCATGCACACACACACCCCCCCCCCAGCTGCTGCGGGGGGGGTCACAGGCCTGCAGGGGTGCAGTGCCAGGCTGCAGGCACTGGCTGGGACGGGGGGCAGCTGGCAGGGACCCCCCCTCTACCACCACCAGCTCAGGGGTCCCCCTGCAGCCGGGTGGCAAACAGCACCATGGAGAAGCGGGGGCACCCGGGTTGTGGGGGGGGGCAGTCAGCAGGCAAGGGCTGGGTGGGGAGCACGGCCCCCCCACCCCATGCCCAGGGGCAGGGGACGGGGACACGCCGGCCGTGGGCAGAGCCCCCGGGGTCCCCTTTGGTCACTTGCTCTCCCTGCCAGGTGGGGAGGGCCCGAGGCACCGTGAGATGCTGGGGGGCTGTGGTTGGGGGGGGCAGGGAGACCCCCCCACACACCAAGGAATGGGGCAGTGGGAGCCCCCAGGGCAAAGCAGGGGCTCCCCACGGCACGGCTGGCTGGGTTTTTGGGGAGGGGGGGGGGCACAAAGGCAACCAGCGGGGCTCTCCCCTGCCCCAAAGCCAGCGCTGGGAGGGGTGGGGGGGGTCCGTCCCCTGCCTGCACCCCCTCACCCTAACGGATGTAAACGTCCTGGCCCCAGCCCTCCACGTCGCTCTGGTCGAGGCCGAGGGTCTCCGGTGGGTCGGGGCAGTAGCGGTCCTGGCCCTTGGCTCGACCCCGCAGCCCCCGGCTCTCGCGCCCGGGCTCGTCCTCGTCCCAAGCACCGGGGTGCTGGTGGCCGGGGGGGACACGGGGTCCGGCACCGGGGGGACCCGGCGGTGGCTCTTCCTCACCGGGGTCCGTCTCGATGTCCATGCAGCAGGAATCACCGGGCTCCGTGCCGGCCGAATCCCGGCTGCCCGGGGTCTCCGAGTCGAAGGTATCCTGACGGGACAGGCTGCGGGGGGCCAGGCGGGCGGGCGGCGGGAGGGGTCGGCTCTGTCCGTGGCCCCCCACCTCGCCCGGGCCCTGCCGGAGGCGGCCGTGCTCCCCCTCGCGCGGCGGTTCCCCCGGCACTAGGTACGGACCCTGGTTAGGAGAAGCAATCACACCGTGCAAGGAGGGATGGATGGACCGGGGGGGGGGTCGGTTAGTGGGGGGGGCGGGTTAGCTGTGGGGTTGGCGGGGGGCACATGCGCTCCTGCCCAGCCTGGCCTGCCCGCGCTGCACCGCTCACTCGGGACACGACAGCGACAGGTCTCAGCCCACCACCAAATGGCACCGGGGGGGGGGGGGGGTGTCGCTGGGGCAGGGGCAGGGCAGGAAGGGGGTGATGGGGTCGGGGGGGGGGGAAGAGCGGCGCGGGGAGGGCTGCGGGGTGGGGGCTGGCACGCCAGCAGCGTCCCGCTCGCTGGAAGAATTAGCGACAGACAACACAGGACACGCGTCCCTCCTCTGCCTCCTGCCCCGGGTGGGTGCTGCGGACCCCCCAGGCTCAGCACCATGAAGCCCACGGTGGGACAAGGCTCCGCACCCCCCTCCCAGCCGGCCCTCGCCCACACCAGGACACCCCGAAAGCCCTCGTCGCTGCCACGGCCCCCCCCAGAGCTCCGGAGAGGTGTGGGAGTGGGGGGTCCGTCACACTGGCAGCCCCCCCAGGGAGGCACGGGGGGGCACCTGGACTCCCAGGGGGTCTCAGAGGGGGCAGATCCCTGGGGACCCCAATCCCCAGGGGGGCTCCAGGCCTGGGAGGGGGCACAGATCCCCAGGGGCACCCCGAGTCTGCGGTTGGCACCGGTCCTGGGCAGGGAGCAGGTCCCCAGGGCTGATGCTAGGGATGGCCCCAATCCGGGAAGGGGAGCAGGTCCCTAGGGGGGGTGATCCCAGGGACGGTCCCATCCCGGGGGGGGGCTGCAGCTCCCCAGGGTGTCCCCGATCCCAGGGGTGTCCCCAAACCTGGGGGGCTGCAGTTCCCCAGGGTGGCCCCAAACCCAGCGAGGGGGAGCAGATCCCCAGGGCAGGCAATCCCAGGGACGGTTCCACGCCTGGGGGGGGGGAGCTGCAGTTCCCCAGGGCGGGGGGGCCCACAGGTCCCCAGGGAGGGGGTAATCCCAAGAACGGTCCCACTCCTGGGGGTCCGCAGTTCCCCGGGATGTCCCCGATCCCAGGGGTCCCCCCGAGGGCGGAGGGGGGGGGGGGAGCGGGTCATCCCCGCTGCCATCTCACAGCGCGTGTTCCTCAAGGGGTCCGGGGGGGCTGGGGGTGGTCTCGGTGGCCCCGCGCCCCCAGAGGCCCAGGTTCCTGCGCAGGGAGGTGAGCACCTGTACCTGGAGGTTGGAGACGGGCGCGGGGCTGGCGGCCAGGGCGGCCGTGGCCATGGTGCGGTTCAGCAGCGGGTTGGGGGGGGTTGCTGCTGGGGGGGTGCGTCGCCTTCCAGTAAGCCTCCAGGTATTCGGCCAGGTGCTCGCAGGCCTCCTCCAGCTGGTTCTCGTCCAGCACGATGTCGAACATCTCCTGAGGGCGGGGAGGAGGCCGTGGGGCAGGGCGGGGCAGGGCGGGGCAGGGTGTGGTGGGGCGGGGCCGGGCGGGGCATACTCACGGGCGGGCCACTGCGCAGCTTGTCAGAAGCCACCATCTGCACGTTGAGATGCTTCGCCTGGGATTTGCCCCGGGACTTCACCAGCCGTTGCAGCACCTGGGGCAGGAGAGGGCAAGCCCGGGGTGGCCGCGGGGACCCGGCCCCCCCACCCCAAAAGCACGGCGAGGCGGGAGGGTTGGGGCTGCCCCCCCCACCCATCCCGGGGCCCGCACCCACCTTGGGGGAGGTGATTTTGATGTAGACGATGATGGGGGCCAGGGACGTCTTGGCCAACTGGGCCGGGTGGTTGATGGTGTCGGCATCCAAGGCCACCAGCTGCAGCGTCCGGGCCAGCTCGAAGATGCGCTCGGATCTCACTCTGGACCTCGGCTGCCGGGCAGGGAGACGGCGAGGGTCAGGGGGATGGCGCGGGGGGGGCCGGCGAGCACGTGGGGGCTGTGGGGACGACTGCTGGGAGATGTGACGAGGGGAACGGGACGGGGACAGGACCAGGAGGGGTCTCGTCCTGGGGCTTGGCCACTCCAATGTCACCCCAGCCCCAGGGACTGGGGGGTTCGCTGCAGGAGGGAGGTGGCAGTGGGCTCCCAGCGCTGGCACCGACTGGGTGGAGGAAGGGGCAAAGCCCCCCCGGACCACACGCATTTGGGGTGGGGGGGTCAGACGGGGGGCTGTGTGACCGGGGTGTCCCCAACCCTCAGATTCTGCCCAGCTGGCCGGACACTCCTGTGTCCCAGAGCCTGGTCACGGCCAGGCAGGGAGGATGGGGATCCAAGGGGACGTCGTCCCCCACTGCCCCCGCCGCCGGCAGGGGGCTGCCAGGGGTCCCGGCGGGTCCAAGCTACGTACCCAAGACATCTGTATCAGGAGCAGGGAAAGGAAGGAAGCAGCGCGGAGGGGAGGAAACCCAAGGGAAAGGAGAAAAGGAAAGGAAAGAAAAACACAACAGAGAGAAGATAAAAGGGAAGGAGAGGGACAAAGACTGAGTCAAACCGACCGGGGGGAGCGCAGGGGCCCGAGTCCCCCCCACGTTAGTCACCCCGCAGAGGCGGACCCCCAACACCTCACCCCCAGGAGCCGTGCCCCGGCGCAGTCGGGACGAGCACCCTGGGATGGACGGGCTGGGAGATGCTGCCAGGCTGATACAGATGGAGGCTTGGGGTGGTGGGGGGGGTGGTGGTGGGGGGGGGTCCATGCTGCCCAGCGGGTGGGGGGTCAGCATGGGGCGGCCGAGCCGCGGCAGCACCTTACCTAGGCTGGAGCGCGTGCTGGAGCGCTCGATGATGGTGTGCTTGCTGGGGTTGTTCAAGACGGAGCGCGTTGGCCAGGGAGATGTCGGCCGTCACTCGCGTGATGGAGATCCTGCGAGACGGAGAGGGCACGAGCGGGTGGGGGGGGGAGCAACGGTGGGTGTGACCCCCCCGTGTGCATACCCACACCGCCCCGGGGGGCAGGATGGGACCCCTCCTTCTGCCCCCGTCCTCCTACCCCCTGCACAAGGCTGCCTGAGCCGGAGCCGCAGGACTCCTGCTCCTCGGGGGAGAGATCCCCCCCCTCAAACAGCATGAACCACGGGCAGGGCTGAGGGTCCCTGCGTGGGATTAGGGGTCCCCTGTGGGATTAGGGGTCCTGCTGTGGGATTAGGGGTCCCTCCATGGGATTAGGGATCCCTCTATGAGGTGAAGGGTCCCCCCTGTGGGATTGGGGGTCTCCCCATGGGGTTAGGGGTCCCCCCATGGGGTGAAGGGTAACCCCGTGGGGTTGGGGTCCCCCCGCGGGGTTAGGGGTCCTGCCCTGGGATTAGGGATCCCTGCATGGGATTAGGGGTCCCTCTATGGGGTGAAGGGTCCCCCTGTGGGATTAGGGGTCCCCCCACGGTGTTAGGGTCCTGCCATGGATTAGGGGTCCCCCCATGGGACTAGGGGTCCCTCTATGGGGGTGAAGGGTCCCCCTGTGGGATTAGGGGTCTCCCCATAGCGTTAGGGGTCCCTCTATGGGGTGAAGGGTCCCCCCATGGGGATTAGGGATCCCCCACGGGGTTAGGGGTCCCTCTATGGGGTGAAGGGTTCCCCTGTGGGGTTAGGGGTCCCCCCCACGGGGTTAGGGGTCCTGCCATGGGATTAGGGGTCCCCCCCACGGGATTAGGGGTCCCCCCATGGGGTTGGGGTCCTGCCCTGGGATTAGGGGTCCCCCCATGAGACTAGGGGTCCCTCTATGGGGTGAAGGGTCCCCCCATGGGATTAGGGATCCCCCACGGGGTTAGGGGTCCCTCTATGGGGTGAAGAGTTCCCTGTGGGTTAGGGGTCCTCCATGGGGTTACGGGTCCCCCCACGGGATTAGGGGTCCTGCCATGGGGCGAAGGGTCCCCCTGTAGTGTTGGGGGTCCCCCAGCCCGGCAGCCGCCTGCCTCACCTGCCGTCAAAGCGATGCTTCAAGAAGTCGAAGAGAGCTTTCTGCATCATGTCCGTGACCTGGGGAGGGAGGGGGGAAGGCGGGGAGGGAGAGCATGGGGCCGGGGGCCGTTCCCCCACCCCGTATCCCCCCTCCCCAATCCCCCCCCCCCCCCATTCCTCACCTCGTAGCCCTTCAGCGAGGGTCCCACCAGGATGATGGGCCGCATGGAGGGCACCACGTCGTACGGGGGCACATGCTCGGCCTGGGGGGGGGGCAGAGCCGGGCATTAGCGGGGCTTGGGGGGGGGGACACGACGGGACACACGACGACGACACGCGACGACACACCGCGGGGGGGGACGGGACGACACACACGCTCAGCTTCGCCCCTGCGGGGGGACAGCTTTGGGGATGGGGATTTGGGGGGGGGGGGGGGCTGCAAGCGGGGGGCACCCCGTCCCCTCCCCACGGGCCCTCCCGGGGTGTGTGGGGGGGTCCTGACGCTACTCACCGATTTCTGCTTCTGCTTCGCTACGTCCCGAGAGGCCGCACGGGGCCGGGGGGGGGGGCGAGAGAAGACAAACAAGGCATGCGTGTTATCCGCGGGCGCGGGGGGGGGACCGAGCTCGGCTATGGGGGGGTGGGTGGGGGCAGCCTGGGGATGTGGGTGTCGTGGGTGTCCCCCCCCCCACACACCTCGGGGGGGGGGGGGCTGCCCCAGGGGACACGCGTGTCCCCCGACCCGGGGGGGCTGCTCCGTGAGTGTGTTTCACGTGAAGCATTGCCCTGCTCTGAGATTTGGGGTGCAAGCGGGGGCTCTGCGGGGTTCGGAGAGCGGGATGGGGGGTGGCGGGGGGGCAGGTTGCCCCCACAAGCCTTTGCAGACACACCCCCCCCCTGCTGCGGGGCTGTGGTTGCGCCCGAACCCCCCCCAGCTTCTGCCCAGTTTGGGGGGGGGGGGAACGGTCCATTCCCATTCGCGGGGGAGACGAGACACCGGCCGTGCTGCCACACACCATGCGCACACTGGGGGACCCCAGGCAACTGGGGGGGGGGGGCACGGACTGATCCATCCCATGGACCACGGGGGGGAGGCAGCCACGGACTGATCCATCCCATGGACCACGGGGGGGGGATACAGCCACGGACTGATCCATCCCATGGATGATGGGGGGAGACAGCCACGGACTGATCCATCCGATGGACCACGGGGGGGATACAGCCACGGACTGATCCATCCCATGGACCACAGGGGGGATACAGCCACGGACTGATCCATCCCACAGATCATGGGAGGATGTAGCCACAGACTGATCCATCCCATAGATCATGGGGGGAGACAGCCACAGACTGATCCATCCCATAGATCATGGGGGGAGACAGCCACAGACTGATCCATCCCATGGGCCACAGGGGGGATACAGCCACGGATTGATCCATCCCACAGGTCATGGGGGGAGACAGCCACAGACTGATCCATCCCATGGACTATGGGGGGGATACAGCCACAGATTGATCCATCCCACGGATCATGGGGGGATGTAGCCACGGACTGATCCATCCCATAGATCATGGGGGGAGGCAGCCACAGAATGATCCATCCCATAGATCATGGGGGGAGGCAGCCATGGACTAATCCATTCCATGGATCACAGTGGGAGGATCAGTCATGGACTGATCCATCCCATGGCCCACGGGGGGGGTATACAGCCACGGACTGATCCATCCCATGGCCCACGGGGGGAGACAGCCACAGACTGATCCATCCCATGGCCCAAAGGGGGGGTATACAGCCACGGACTGATCCATCCCATGGCCCACGGGGGGTGTATACAGCCACGGACTGATCCATCCCGTGGCCCACGGGGGGGTATACAGCCAGGGACTGACCCACCCCACGGTGCACGGGGGACACCCCCGCCGCCCCGTTCCCCCGCAGACGCTCATGCCCATGCTGCGGCGCGATGACACGCCATGGCAACGCAGGCAGGGTGCTCGGGCAGCGTGTGGCCCCCCCAGCACCCGGCGGGTGCCCCCGCAGCCCCCGCCAGCCCTCCCAGGCAGTGTTAGGGCAGGCAGGGTGCAGCAGGCGAGCGTGGGGCCGGCGGGTGCCAGTTACCTTCCTAAAGAAGGGGATGCGCTTGGTGTGGGCGGGGGGGGGTGGTGACACTGCTCACGCTACTCTTAGGGGAGCGGTGGGTCTCCATGGCCTCCTCCTCCTCTAACTCATCGGGGTCAAAGGCAAAGCTAGGCATGTCCAGGGCACCTGGGGACGGAGGGGCAGCCGGAGCCGGGGGAGAGGGGAGGGAGAAAAGAAGAGCGATAATGGCGATGGAAGAAGGGAAAAATGGAGACGGGGGGTGGGGGGGGGGCTGGGAAGAGCGGGAGGGTGGTGGGGATGGGAGGGGGGGAAGCAGGGGAGAGGGGGTCCCCAGTGGGGGGGGGGGGGGGGGGGGTGCACCCGCCTGCCTGCACCCAGGGCGGAGGGGCCGGAGCTGCGGACGAGGGGGGGGAACGAAGGACCCCCCCCCCCCCAAGGCTGGACCTGCCCCGCTCAGGCCAGGGGCTGCGGGGACCCCGGACACTCTTACCGCTGGCTGGGGGGGTGGGCCGGCGGGTCCCCGTCACCACGTCGCCCAGGCTGGAGCTGGAGTTGTCCCCCGATTTGCTGGATGGGAGAAGCACAGAGAGGGGGATGGGGGTGAGGGTGGGGATGGGGGGGGACGGGGGGAAGCCGGGCAGGGGGGGTCGGGGATGAGCCCCCACCTCGAGCTCAGGCGGTTCTGCCTCATCTTCTGCTCCTGCAGCAGCCGCATGTTCTCCAGCTTGACGGGGCTGGGGATGAAGCCCACCTCGCAGCCCTCCTTCACCAGCCGCCCGATCCACCAGTCGTTGTTGTACTTCTGCGCCAGGGAGAGAGTGGGGGGGGGGAAACGCCTGAAACCCCCAAACCCCCACCCCCAGGGCTGCCACCCCCCCCGAAAGACCCCAGCCCCGCACCCCTGCCAGCCCCGTCCCCACCTCCTTGATGTGCAAGAAGTCTTTGGGCTCGAAGCAGATGGCCATGCCCTGCACCGGCATGTCGTCGCTGGCGGACGGGTTGTAGCCGACGTTCGTCCTCACGGCAAACGCCACCGGCTTCGTCTGTCAACGGGAGACAGCTCAGCATCTCCCCCCCTCCCGCCCCAAACTGTGGAGACCCCCCCCCGCCAGCAAAAGCCAGTCCCCACCTCGGGCCAGGCAGGTGCCGGTGCCGGTGCGACCGGCTGAGCAGCGGGGCTGGCACGGCACAGCCACTCACCGGAGCCTGGGTTGGGGACACTGTGGCCACAACGCCCCGGGAGCTAACGAGGGGCTCATCAGCCAATTGGCCTCGTGTGATGGGTGCTCAGCCAAGGCGAGAACTCAGGCGTCCAGGCTCCCAGTTCCACCCAGTAGACCCCACTGCCTTCCCAATGCCACCCAGTGATCCCGGGGCCACCATTTCAGGGGACGGGATGCCGCGGGGATGGAGAGCAGGGGCAGCACGGAGGGGGCTGGGGGGGGTCAGCCCCTTCCCGCAGCGGGTCCCATCCTGCCGGGGCAGGGGGTGCGGAGGGGCCGGGTGGGTGGCAGGGGTACCTGCCTGCACCCAGGGAGGCGAGGGCAGGTGGGGGGGGGGGGGTTGTCTTCCAGCCCAGCATTCCCACCTTGGCTTTCTCCAGCTGTGCCATGGCCTGGCGCTCAGCCTCCTTGCGCAGTGCCTCCCGGTCCTCCTCCAGCGACACGTCCGAGTCCGAGGGGCGGCTGGTGTAGGACTCGGCCGAGCCCTGGAAAAGAAGGGGAGAGGGGTCAGCCCACGCCGTCCTCCCCCAAAACGGGGAACCCAGCCCCACGCCCGACCCCGCGGCCGTCTCCTCCCGTAGGACCCACTCACTAGGGCTGGTGCCCATCACCGTGGCCTCTGGGCACGCTGGGGAGAAACCATCCCCAAAAGTTGCCTCCTCCCCAAGCAGGGGCAAATCCTGCCCGGTGGCATCCCGGCGGGGTTACGGCAGGCCGAGGGCCGGCGCAGCTGTTCCCACCGCTCCGGCAGGGAACGTGATACCGATCCGGCGCCTGCTCCCGTCCCGCTGCTGCCGGGCCGGGAAGGCGATGAGGACCCCCCCCCCCCCCGCACCGTGCCTGCCTGTCACCCCCCCGGTTGTCCCCCACTCGAGGGAAGGCCAGCAGGGACAGTGCTGTGTCCCCCCCCCACTCCGAAGGGGTCCCATGGCAATGGGGAAAGGGTGCTACGGGGTGACTCGGGGTCACCCCAGGACAAGGCTGGAGCTGGGGTGGGATCGGAGACCCCCCCCCCCCGCTCACCCCCCAGCCCCTGGGGCCAGAGGCAGCGGGGACACCCATGGGATCCCCCAGCCCCAGGACAGTGGGTGCTGTGGGGGACGGTGAAGGCACCGACCGCCCTGGGGGGGCTGCTGCCCCCCCCCCCAGCCCCTCTATAATCCCCTAAGCCCCACCAGAGCCCCCCAGGGTTGCGGGAGCCCCCGTCCCCGCTTTGCCCTGTCCTTTCCAAACATCGGGGAGGTGGGGGCCACTCTCCTTTGCACAGACCCCAAACCCCCTGGCCATGGGGCAGCAGCCCCCCACGGGACACCCCCCCCCTCCCCAAAAGCCACGGGGCAGAAACCAGCTGCCCCAGTTCCCCCTGCTGCTGCTGGGGGTCTGGCCCTTCCTGAGCCCCCCAGCCCCATGGCAAGACCAGAGGGGTCTTTGGGGGGGGGGTCACCGGGGGTCCAGGCACAACACCCTCACCCCGCAGACCCCGTAGGTCCCACCAGCTCCTGGGACCACCCACTCCAACACCCACGGAGCCGTGGGGGACCCCGCACCCGGGATGGAAGGGTGCCGGGGGGGGGGCCATGTCCCGGGTGCTGGGGGGGGGGGCTACGGGGCCGGGGGTGGTGGTGTGGGGGGGGGGACACGACACACACGCTCACCGGGGCGGCTGGGTGGTCTTTGTCGGCTATCTCCATGGTGGCAGGGCCGGGGGTGAGTGGGTCGGGTGGGCGCTGGGTTGGGGCACCCGTGGGTCAGGTTTCAGCCCTGGGACGTTCGCAGCCGTCCCGGGTATATTTAGCCCGGTGCCGGGCAGGGGGTGGGAGCCGGGGGGGGGGGTGGGGGGGGGCCACAGGGGCCGCTGCCAAGCCAGCAGCCCTGCTGGGTGGACATGGCTGGCGAGGGCGGCTTTGATGCCAGCTGGGAGATGCCAGGGCTGTGTCCCCTGCCTGGCACCCCCAGGAGGGGCACGGAACCCCTGGGGTGCTACAGGACCCCAAATGCTCCCAATATGGGGGGGTGACTCCCCCCAGCACCCACCGCAGGGCAGAGAGGGGACGGGGGCACAGCCGGGGTTGGCTCAACCATTGCAATGCCTGTACACCCCCCCCCCGCCCCGCCACGTCAGGCTCGGTTGCAAACCTGTACCCCCACCTCGGTTCCTGGGGGGGGGTACAAGGGCCCCCACAGGCAGACAGGTCTCCCAGGACCCCCCAGGACAGCTGCCCCCCCCCTCACCTGCCGGACGAAGCTGTTGGAGGTGGTGTCGGACGAGGTGCTGCCATCCGAGCGCTTGAAGCGGCTCTTGCGTTTGCTGTACTTGCCCTAGGAAGAGGAGAGGGGGGGCCAAGAGAGAGCGCTGGAACCCCAGGACTTGGGGGGGGGGGGGGGCAGCTCTGTCCCCCCCCCAGCCCCAGCTGCCAGGGATGCTCCATCTCCCGCCCTGCAAGCAAACCCAGCTCCTGGGGGATAAGAGAAGGGAAACTGAGGCAGGGAAGGGGATGGGGTTGTCCCCTGCTCAGGGGCCGTGCAGCCCCCCCCCCCCCCCAGGGACCCGGCGTCGCCTTATCCAGGGGTCTGGATCTCCGATCCCCACGGAGAGGAGAGGGAGCCAGCGGGGCTGATCAGATTTGGGGGAGAGCCCAGCTGCGGCCCCTGGCTCCTCACTCCAGCCCCCAAACTCTGTGGCCCCCCCCGGCACTGGCCAAACCAGAGCCCAACCAGTATCCCGGGGAGGCGGCCGCTATGGGGGGGGCACCCCACAACCCCACCCCAGTGCCCACACCCTGCACACGCGTGTGCGCATTCCCCCCCCCCCCAAAACGTGGGCACCGTCCCCTCGCCCGTGCACGCTCCGTGTAAAGGGGGTGCACACACATGTGCACCCCCACCGGCACCCACCCCGCATCCCAATGGGGACCCCCCCCGCCCCCGCTTCCTCCAGTGCCTCCTGCTGGGATGGACTGGGGGAGATGGGGATGCCCCAGTGCCTCCCTTGCGGCACCTCCTCGGGGCGGGGGGGGGATGCCAGAGCTTGTTGGGGGGGGGTACCCTGGGGGGGGACACACGAGAGGCTGGGACATGCCGGGGCGAGTGGGGCTGTCACCTCCCCGGCGTCTCGAAGGGACAGCTGGGCCCAGCTGCCACCCAGTCCGGGGGTGGGTGGTCCCGACACCGGGCAGCACCGGGTATTTTTAGGTTCCTTGGCCCCCCCCCCCCCGCCGACCACCCCCTCCCCACCATCCGCTGCTCCCAGCAGGGAATGGACATGGCTGGAGCTCGGCAGCGAAGGTCCCCGGGGTGGTGACAGTGGCTCTGCTGTCAGTGTGGGGTTCACTCCAAACCCCCCCACCCCACAGGTGGGGGTGACACCCAGCTCTGCTGGCCCCCCCAGGGTGGCTGGATGCAGCCAGGGCCTGTGCCTCCATCCCCTGTCGGTGTCCCCCCCCCCCAAAAATTGTCACCCCAACTGGTTGATGCTCCCCAGGCTGTCTGGGTGTCTGTCCCAATGGGGGTGTGCGGGGGGGGGGGGGGGGACACAGCACCCAGCCAGACCATGGGGATGAGGTGCTCCACTGGTCTGCAGTGCCCCCCACCCCACTGGAACCAGCTGGGGACACATCCCTTCTCCCCCCCCACAGGCTGAAGGGGACAAGCTGGGAGTGGAGGGGGGGGGGCACCACCCCGGCAGAGTTTTCCCAATTCCTAAAAGTTTCCCGGTGCGCACAACACCCCCCCCCCCCCGGCACCCACCTCCCCACCCCAGGGTGCTCTGGGTGGGCAAACCCTGGGAGGTGGTGGCAGACACGGGGGGCGGGGGGGAGCAGTGACACAGCAAGCAGCATAGAGGACCCCCCCCCCGCCTCCATGCACTCCCCAAACCTGGGGACTGGACACCCCCTTCCCTGGGATGCTTGGTGTTATGGGGGGGGGGGGTGTGACCGCATTTGGGGTCCCCCCCAGGCTAGCTTGGTTAGGGGTGGGGGGGCACCCTGTTTTGCATGCTGAGGGGTGAAATTGCCCCCGTTATGGGGTGTAGGGGTTGGGACGGGGGGGGGGTGAGCCCCATCGATACCCCCCATGGGGTTGGGGGCACCGGTGGTGCCCCCAACCCCATGGGGGGTATCGATGGGGCTCACCCCCCCGTGCCATGCACCCTGGGGCTGTCCGCGATGGTACCGATGCAGCCTCCCCCCTCCTCGTCCCCAAATTCCCGGGGGTGTCACCTGGAGGGCGGCGTTGTCGAAGACGTCCATCTGGATGTCCTGCGTGGAGCTGTAAGGGGTACGGGCCATGCCGCCTTCCCGCACCATGGAGCTCGCCGGGGTTCGGCGGGTTTTGGGGTGGGGGGGACACACACACAGAGACACAGAGGGACAAGACGATGACGATGACGATGGAGCCCAGGCCTGGCCTCCGCTGTACCGGCCCCCGCGGTGACGGCGGCCTCGGCGTGTAGCGAGCGAGAGGAGGAGGAGGAGAAGGAGGAAGGAGGAGTGGGGATGGCGGCAGCGGGGGGACGAGGGATGGCGGGCGGCCGCCTCCACCTCGGCCGCTCCCACCGCGTTCCCCGGCAGGGATGGGGGATGCAGCCCCCCCCTCCCCGCTCCCTTTCCAGGTAGGGTACCCCCAAAGCAGCTCCTTCCCCTGGGGGAAAAAGGATGGGGGGGTGATGAGGATCCCCCCTCCCCAAATCAGGGAGCATTTAGCCTGGAGGAGACTTGCTTGCTGGGGGTGGGGGGGGGTGCCAAAAAAAGATGGGGGGGACACAGGGCCCCCAGGCTGTTGTGCGGCTCGGTGGCGGGGGGGGGACACACATAACATGCGGGGGCAGCCATGCCCCCATCCTCAAACGTCAGTGCCTGGAGTGGGATGTGCTTCGGTCTGGGGAACCCAGGGCTCCTTCCAGACAAGGCTGCCCCTAAAACTCCAGCTTCTCCCCCCCCCCCCCCCCAGCTGGGATCCCCACAGCCTCAGAGTGACCCACGTCCCCCCACGCTGCTCCCCGGGGGCACCCATGCCCAGACACAGAGCCATCTGCACGCCCCGTGTGAAACATCCAGGGAAAGGGCACCCCCGGGACCCCCCAGCAATGGGGGGATGCCCGGGGCCAGTGAACCCTACATGCAGTCGGGGAAGGGGCTGCACTTGGCACCCACCGGCCCCCAGCATGGCTGCAGCCACCCTGCAGGGACCCCCAGCACCGTCCCTGCCTCCTTGTGCCAGCGGGTGTGAGGGGCAGACCCCGTGTGCTGGTGGGCGAGGGCTGCAGGCAACATGTGCCAGGCAGGACAGAGTTTTCCCTTGCCCCCCCCCCCCCAGGGAACCTGCCGGCGCTGGGGTCCATCGCTTCCTCCCCAGGCAGGACCGGGCTGAGACCTCCCACACTCATCTCACGTCAACTGCACCGCAGGAGCCGCTGCCGCCGGCTGTTGGAAAATTAAAAATTCCTTGCCCCCCCCACCCCCGCCACCCCAGACCCATGCCAGCGGGTCTTTTCCTGCTCCAGTCCCAGCTCCTGCAGCTGTGGGACAATGTGCCCGGGGAAGCGGGACAGCTGACGCCACATTTTCCATTATTAGCCCCCGTCCATCACCGGCACCGTAAGGTGCCTACGACAGCACCGGCGCACGCTTCGTGGCAGCCGGGCAGGTGGGGAAGGGGGGGGCTCGGAAGGGGATGAGCTGCCCAAGGTCGCGCAGCCTGGCACCACCGACCCCGGGACACAACGCCGGAGCCCCGACGGTGCCCAGCTCTGTGCCTTGTGCCTGGTCAAGCTCCGGGTGTCGGGACTTCACTGACCCCCCCAATGCCAAAGCCTGCCTGGCTCCTGCTTCGCCCACCTTGCCCAGGCCTGGGCCACGTGGCCGGTGCAAGAGCTGAAGTCCCCGGAGGGTCTGTGGAGGGGAGCAGAAGGTGCCGGTGAGGGCGTTTTGGGGAGGCAGAGCCGGGTGCCAGGGCAGAGGCGGCGGGGGGGGCCCTGCCAGCAGGGAGCCTGCCCGGAGGCGGAGGGCGAGCACGCCATTCCCAGGCAGCTGTGCGGGAGCGTAACGCAATTACGGCATCTCTCCCTTCCCGCTGCCGGAGCTGCTTTGCTCCCCAGACCCCCCCACCGCTGCTGCCTGCGCTGCCAGGGGCACGGCGTGCCAGCACGGCCCCTCGCAGGGGCTCACCGGGGTGCCCGTTCGGCCCCTGCCCGCTGCTCCGAGCACAAGCAAACTCGGCGGGCACAGAGCTACGGACATGCCCGTCCAGTGCGGAACGCAACGGGGCAGGGGGAGGAAGGATGGCAGATCTCCGCAGACCTCGCTGGAGGGGCTTGGGCACAAGCAGCAGCATCCCTACCCGAGCTAAAACCTCTCCCCGAATCTGGGGTCAGACCAGTCTCTTCATCCCTGTCCCCCTGGAAAGCACGGAGCACAAGGGGACACTTCCATAGGACTTGGGGACACACACACCCTCCCGTATTGGTATGAAGGTATACACACTCTCCTGTCTCCAGCCCACGCAACTGGCCAAAAGCTTTTACAGGACGTTGATTTCCAGCGGCAAAACCCCAGAGCCGCCCCCGGGCCGGTAATTAAAACCCAGCCACCCTCCTGCCTCAGGAGCCTCCAGATTTTGCTGTTTGTTTTATGAAAATGATGAGTCAGTTTTTAAACAGCAAAAGCCTGTGTTTATCTGTGTTTTTCTCTCAAAATGAACCAAAAATCTGTTGCCATCGGCTCCTCTTCTCACGCCATATGTTGACTGTGCTACGGCCGCCAGATTCAAAAGGAACCGTTAGCATCTTGTCTTGGGTGTTTAACGAGGCACTTTCGGGGGCTTTCGCTCTCCAGCCACTCGCAACCTTCAGTGGTTGAAAGGAAGGAGGGAAAAGAATGGCTGCAAAATGATGAATTTGGGCACCAGTTAACATCGGGGTGGTTAAAAGGCAACATTTTTGCTGGACAAGTTTGCTTTAAAGTGGGAGTTTAGTCATGAAGAAACCCCTGTGTTTTTAGGCCAGTTACAATCTATGCGTTATCATTTTGCAAGCATTCCCTTCTTCCAGGAACTCTTCACCAATCTGTTCCTGGAGAGGCTCCAGTACTTTCCTAGGTCGTTTCTCTGACACAAAGGATGCCAGTTGCCACCGGGCCCATTTCAAGCCTCGCTATGGCATTTTCTGGGGAGGCATTTCTGGCTGGGAGCGCCATGAAACATCATTCAGCCTGTCCGTGCCTTTTTCCAACCACAAAATGGTGCCACCGATACGCCCAGACCTCAGTCGTGTCTTCGACAGCAAAATACTGGGTTCTCTGCCAACGCCAGCCCTCGCTGCAGCCCCGCTACCACCCCTATTAAGAGGTTATTTTACAGGAAAATACGAATTTTCTCTGCAGCACCATAACCCAATCACTGCAAAAGAGGTGGAACTTGATCCACAGCAGAAAAGAAGCAGGATCTGGGATCCCAGCTCGCCACTCTCCTGCACCAACCTCTGGACATTCACCCCACCCTTTAGGGTGACTTCTTGGGAAAAAAGGAACGACCGCAGCCCAACGCCAGACAAACGGACATCCCGTTTCTTGCTACGAAAAGCAACGTGACAAATCTGACGTTAAACTCTTCCTAAGCTACAGCTTCCCGGCCAGGCGGGGAGGGTGATGGGGGACAACCTACGCCCGGGTTTTCTCAGGTCTAACAACGAGCCTGAACCCGGGCTGGGGACAATCTCCGGCAGTCCCCGGTGTGAGGGGGGGGCTGCAGCGAGGGCAGGGCTGGGCCCGGCGCCCCTCGGCCCTGCGCTGCCCGCCCCAGCAGGCCCACCGGCGGGGAGAGGGCATCTCTCCAGCTTCCTGCAGCTCCCCGCCCCACGCCCCAGCCTGCCTGCGCGGCCCCCCGGCACACCCCTGACGCCCCAGCCCAGCTCAGGCCCAGTACGGCCCAGTGCTCCCCAGACGCCTCCCAGTTCACCCACCACCCACGTGCCGCCCGTAGCCACCTCCACGCCGAAGCGCATGCGCAGAGCCCGCCCGGGCCCTGCCCGCCGCGCAGGCGCGGGCTGTACCACCCCGCGGCGAGGGAGTGGGGGTGGTGCGAGGAGGGAAACGCTCCTCTTCTCCCACGTCCCGAGTGGGCCCCGGCCCCCGTCTGTTCACCCCACCGGTGACACCACCGCGGCTCTTCTCTCGCCGCTCTTCGGTGCCGTTCCGAGGCCGCGGGGACGGAGCGGAGCGGGCGCGGGGTGGTACGTGCCGCTCCCCGTGACGCCGGCTGTGGGCGGGGCCAGGCTCGCCGCCTCTTCCTCTCCGCCCGGCCGCCGCCATGAGGTGAGGAGCAGAGCTCCGCCGTTCCCTCTGGGCCTGCCCCGGCAATGACGGGGAGCGGGGGTGATCGACGGGGTGGCCTCAATAACGGGGGCTTCCCGGCCACGCTACGGAGAGGCTCCGGACCCTGTGAGGCGGCTGCGGCCTCCTTCAGGCCTCGGGGGAAAATGGCGGTTGGGCCGCGCGCTGGGCAGGGGGCGAAATGGCGGCGGGGGCCCGGGCCGAGGGGAGCCCGAGGGAAGGGACCGCTGAGCGGGGTTTGGCCTCGCTGTTTTCGGGCCCTGTGGCCTTTGGCCGCTTCCCCTTCCCCGTCGTGCTGTTGCAGCAGCGCGGCCTGCGGCCTGCAGACCCGCTGCGGGCTGTCCCGGGCCTTCAGGCGCTGCGAAAGCACCGTCCGGCCGCGGGAAGGAGCGTGGTGCTGAGCTGTGTCCGTGGTTCTCCGCAGTATGCTCCGGCTCCAGAAGAGGCTGGCCTCCAGCGTTCTGCGCTGTGGCAAAAAGAAAGTCTGGCTGGATCCCAACGAAACCAATGAGATCGCCAACGCTAACTCGCGTAAGTAACCGTCTCTCATGGACACAGCCATGCTGTGCGTGGCTTGTGTTGCCTTCTGGAAAAGGGATGCGTCAGGCATATGGGAAGAGGCTTTTTGACTAGCTCATTAGGAATGAGGTTGGCTTAGGTAAAAGTCTGACACTTGGGCAACTGCTTTGCACTTCAAAGTGGAAATGAGTCCATCAGGAGGATTTACGGAGTTCCTCGGTGCAGCAGCAAGAATATGGTGCCTGGTGAGTTCTTGGTAGTGGGGTTAGTACGTGGTGTCCTCTGAGATAACTAGTGAGGGAGAAATGGGAGGGGGATGGAGCAACTACAGCAGCATGAGGGGGCTTTGGGGGAAAGTCTGGCTTGTCCTTTGCGTTGGATCCTTTTTGTACAAGCCGGATGGGAGTCTGTACTTGCCTAATGTGTCCTCTCATTGCACGTAAGATGTTGAACGTGAAGTTTCTTGCTATAGGTCAGCAGATCAGGAAATTGATTAAGGATGGTCTGATCATCCGCAAACCCGTGACCGTTCACCTCTCGTGCCCGATGCAGGAAGAACACCTTGGCCCGCCGGAAGGGCAGGCACATGGGCATCGGTAAGTGCTGGCTCCCAGAAATGTCTGTTTTCCATGCTGCGTGGTCCACCAACAAGCTTATATTAAGCAACTATCTCCAAGAGTCTTGTAGCAGGGCCTAAAAAAGACACGGCCTATATGTCAGTAGTTTTCTTCTTGAAGTAAAGAGAAGGATTAAGCACTTTAGCAAAAGCATGTTGTTCAACTTTTCAGAAATTTGGCCTCATTCTCATCCTGTTTTCCCTTTCTAGGTAAGAGAAAGGGTACAGCTAATGCTCGTATGCCCGAGAAGGTGACGTGGATGAGGAGGATGCGAATTCTGAGGCGCCTGCTCCGCAGATACAGGGAGTCCAAGAAGATTGACCGCCATATGTAAGCCTGCCGTGCCATGCCCAGCTTTGGGTCGCGTGTCCACGTGCTTAGATACCCCTTTCTTGCTGTATGCAGCTTCTGCAGCCAGCTCCTTGGTGTGCAGATTGGTGAAAAGAAATCCCCTCCAGGAAGCATGGCACCAGAGAGCTGCTCCAGAGTAATCCCAGTAGTTTTCCAGGCAAGCCCTCTGCCTGCTTGGAGGAGGGAAGAGCCAATGCAGCAGCTTCAGAGTGACCGTGCTCCCTCACAGCACGCTCGTGTGCGTTGCTGCTCGGTGCCAGGAGGGGTGCAGGGCGTCTGGAAGTTGCACGGTGGTTTGATCTCCTGGGCAGCCTCGTTTACAGTCCGTTCTGTTCTGCTCCATTAGGTATCACAGCCTGTACTTGAAGGTCAAGGGTAACGTGTTCAAGAACAAGCGGATCCTGATGGAGCACATCCACAAGCTCAAGGCAGATAAAGCTCGCAAGAAGCTCTTGGCGTAAGTGCTGCCTCACTATTAAGCTTCGGTCTGGCAGGTTGTGGATTTTTTTTTTTTTTTTAAATAACTCTGCAGGCAGGTAATTCCAGGTGGTTTCTGTCACTGGTGGCTCTGTCGAGAGCCCTGGTGAAGAATCAAACCAAAACTGGGTAGGGCTGGCTTGAAGCAGAGAAATAGGTAATCCTGGCAGAGCTTTGTGCGTTCTGCTGCAGGCGGAACAGATGTTAGTTGCTCATAGAGCTGTAAACTGGTAGACTTACTGATCCAGCTGCTTAGGTCAGTAAGTGATTGACAAGGGGAGGTGAGGAGGCATAAGAGCCAATGGATTTCAAAATCCTGCTGTGGACTTGGTAAAAAAAAAAAAAAGCCGGTATCTTAACCTTGGTCTCTAGTAAAGATGTGTGACCCCAGCCAGCCCGAACGAGGCAGTCCCCAGAGCCAGGATCACAGCTCCTCCTTGACCAGAACAAATTGCCTGGCGGTGTGGGGCCGGGAGGGCGGCAGAGCCCAGCGTCCTCGCTCAGGACTGAGCAGGACCAGGTTAGCACCGCTGGGAACTAGTTAAGAGCTGCGGATGGCACGTGAGCACTTCAGCAGCTGGTTTGGTAGACCAGGATCCTGTGGAGCAAGAGGAGACCAGGGTCAGTGGTAAAGGCTTTCTTGAGGCTGTTTTGAGGTGATCCCTGCGTATTCACTAACTCTTTAACTTCTTGCAGTGACCAGGCCGAAGCTCGCAGGTCCAAGACCAAGGAGGCTCGTAAGCGCCGTGAGGAACGCCTGCAAGCCAAGAAGGAGGAGATCATTAAGACCCTCTCCAAGGAGGAGGAGACCAAGAAGTAAACGCTGGCTGTCTTGTGTACATAGTGTTTTCCATCCACAACTGTTCAGTAAAACACCACATGCGGGACTCCTCCTACCTGGTCTTGTGCTCGCTCTCTCTCCTGGCTTCCTGGAACTGGGAGGGAAGGGCTGGGAAAGAACTGCCGCTCCCCACCTTGGTGCTGGCTCTGTCCTGCGTGTTAGGAACCAAACGAGTTGGTCGGGCAGTTCCTGGGGTACGGGTGAGCCGTAGCCCATGGGGCTGACAGCAGAGGGAGAACATGGGTCGGAGTGAGTCGGTCCTGCTGACACCAGCCCTGGTCCCGGGCCAGGCAGTCCCAGGGCCTGCTGTGGGGGGGCAGCGGTGCTTCTGCAACCGCAGCCGCCTTCCCCCTCCTGAGCAGGGCTGTGACACCTCTGCCTGCAGCACAGTGCTGCCCTGCTGAGCTCTGGTGGGAGAAAAAAAGGGGATCTGGGGGGCTGCCCCTGCCACCCACCGCACCCCAGAGCCCTTCCCCGAGGCTCCCTGGCCCAGGCAGGGACAGGCGGCAGCTCCTCAGGGCAGTGCTGGGGCTTGGGCACGTCCCTGCTCAGCAGCATCTTCAGCCGGAGCTTCTGGATCCTCCGCTGGTCCTTGGGGTGGGCTGGAGACCCCCCCCACCCACGCTGTTGGCCCGTGGCCAGAGCTGTCAGGGGAAGCTTTTGCGGGGGCTCTGTACCCACAGCCACCCTATCGGCCCCTCAGGCAGCCCTTGCAGCTCAGCTGGGAGCAGTGCCAGGACAGCACTGAGCAGGATGGGACTTGCACAGGGCAAGGACGCAGAGGGCTGCAAGGGGAAGGGGCAGGGGTCTGCGTGCCCCCAGGCACCGGCGCGAGGGGGCCAGAGCTCACACCAGAGAACCCCCCCGAAGCCAGGTCTGGCCCTTCCAGACACCCCACACTCACCCAAGCGGTTCCTTACCGAACTCGATGCCTGCGGGGGCTGCCATCCCCACTCTGGGGACCCTCCTTACTGCAGGGGCAGACAGAGACCCCCACAACCTCTGCACCACCCTTGGGGCCAGCTGGGGCTTTATAAACTGGGGGGGGGGGGTGTCCCCACCCACAGGAAACACAGCTGAGACCCTCCTACCTCATCACACAGGTGATGGGACCAGCTGGGCACAGGGCTGGAGGGGCTGGGTCCCCCCCGATGCCCGGCATGCACCCCACGCCATGCCCATGTACCATGTCCCCATGTGTCAGCCCCCCCCCCCCATGTCAGGACACCCCGACGTGCCCCCGGCGCCCGCTCCGTCCTTGGCCCTGCCGCCGGCTCCACCGACGGTGACTCACCGCGGCCGGGCGCAGCGTGACTCATGCGGCCAGAAAAGAACCCCGGTGTCCACGGCGGGTGGCACGTGGTACCCCAAAAGGATGACACCGAGACAAGGGGATGGGCACCCCGGCAGCGCTTGGGGTGGGGGGGGGACCATCCACACACCCCCCCTCCCCTCTGCCCAGACACATGGCAGCACCAGAGCAAATCCGGCCGTCGCAGAAAATGATCCGGTGGCACCAACACCGCAGCGGCAGCAGTATTTTAATTTAGGATCTCGGGCTGGAGCATCCCGGGAGCGCGTCCGAGTGCTGCCCGGGCACGGGTGGGGGGCAGTTATTGCTTGGGCGAGCCGAGCGTGCAGCAGCCGGGCAGGACAAGTGCGCATGGAGCTGCACACGCGTGTGTTAGTGCACAGATACAGGCGTGTACGGCTCTGGAGTGTGCGTGTGGAGCGGCACTGATGCGTGCACATGGGGATTTGCACACCCGTGCTGCCGTGCACACACACCACCCCCCCGCGCACACGTGGGGGTTTAGGAACAGCCGTGTGGGTGCCCCGTCCGTGGGCAGTGCCACCCTGGGGGGGCCACCCCCGTGTCCCCTGCCCCGTGCCAGCAGGGCACATGCCTTGGGCTGGACCCCTGAGGGATGGGGACACTGGGGACAGGCCCCCGGGCACGGCTCGGGGATGGGGGGGGTGGGGGTGTCAAGTACCGCCCGGACGGGGCTTCCTGAGGTGTGGTGATCCAGGGGAGGCCGTGGTGCCGGGATGGGGAACGGGGACACCGGGGTGGGGGCTGGATGCTGCCCCTCAGATCTCGGTCAGCGCCTCGGCAGGGACCAGCCCCCGCTTCCTCCCGCTGGTCACCCGGACGAGGCCCTGGGTCCTGCCCACGCCGACACAGATCTGGACAGACAGACGGACGGACGGGCAGCTGGGCACAGCCCCGGCATCACCCCGCTGATGACGGACCCAACTCGGTGCACCCCAGAGCGGCAAGCTGCCGGCACCGGTGGGGTCCCCCCGCTCCCTACCTGGTTCTCCCTGAGGCTCATGCGCCCCTGCTCCTTGTCGCCCTGCACGGCCCGGCAGCTCCTCCAGACGCTCTCGCCGGGACGGACACGCTGCACGAAGTTGGCCGGGAAGAAGCCCAGCCGGTCGCCCACCTTCCCCTGTGGCACGACCGAGCGGTGGCTGAGACCCCCCCAGCGCTCGCTACACCAGTGAATGCCCTGGCAGTTGCCAGGGCTGCCCATGGGAACCAGCCCCCGGGCTCCCAGCTGCCCTGGCATGTTTTGTCCCCCCCCCCCAGACACCACCCCCCCCCGTAGCCCCCACGGCCCCCCCTGACCTTCCACCAGTCCTCGTTGGAGTCGTCCACCAGCGTGACCCTGTCCCCGGGCCTGGGGGGAGGGAGGCGTGGGGCAGCGTGGGGATGTCACCCCCCTCCGCTGCCCCGCTGGGTCTGGCACCCCCCCCCCCGACCCCCCCATCCTGCCGACCCCTTCCCCACTCACTGCAGCGCCAGGTCCTGGTGCTCCTGGGGCACGAACTTGTAGAGAGCCACGTAGGAGAACATGGGTGCCCCGTCCCGCCGCGCCGGCCCCCGGGCAGCCTGCGGACACAGCCAGCCCTGCCCCACGGCCCCGGCCCGGACCCCCAGCCCGGACCCCCGGCCCGGACCCCCGGCCCCGTGCCAGCATCCCATCCCTCTGCCCCACAGCCCCCTTCCAACACCCCATCCTTCTGCCCCACAGCCCCATCCCTCTGCCCCACAGCCCCGGTGCATCACCCGAGACCCCCGGTCCCCCCCTTCGCCCCCATCCTGACCCCCCCCCCCAGACCCCCACCTGCTGCCTGGGGCTCTTCTCCTCCACACTGTCCCTCTCTGCTGGGGTGACAGCTGCTGAGACAGACAGATGGGGGGGGCAGAGTCAGCCCTGAACCCCCACCCTGGCCCCCACCCCAATGTCACCCCCTTACCACCACTGCTTGGGCTCCCGCCGCTGCTCGGGGCGTCCCCGCTCTCCTCCCCAGCTGCTGCCTTGTCACCCTAGGCCAGACGGAGGGCTCGGGGGGGGGGTGTCCTACACCCCCACATTGCCCCCCACCCCTCCCCAGTTCTGGGGGGTACCTGGATAGCGGGGGGCAGCTCCGTGGGGCCGGTTCCATGTGCCAGGGAGGTGCCGAACCGCAGCGCCTCGTACACCGGGTCCACCTTCGCGCCGGGGTCTGCGGGGGGGGGACAGGGGGGGTGTCAGGGTGTCCCCCAACCCCAGCCTACACCCCAGGGAGAAGGCACACCTGATAGTGGGTGCAGGCTGGCTCTGCGGTGCAGCCGGGGTAAGGGGGCTCACCTGGGGGGGGCTCACCCTGCCCGGAGCCCCCCTGCTCCGGCAGCAGCAGGGGTGAGCTGAAATTGCGGTGGAAAGAGGTGGCCTGGGGGAAAAAAACAGGGGTTTTGGGGGAAAAAAGGGGCACGCTGAGAGTACCCCTGGGGGCCAGGGACCCCCGTGTGCACGGGGATGGGGGGGGGGGCTGCTTGCACACGCACCCACATCTCTGTGCTCACACGTGCCCGTGGGCGCCCAGACCAGCTCACACGCGTGTGCGCGGCCACGCGCCCCGCTGCCTGCAGCCCCCCCCCCCCGCGGATGGGGCTGTGTCGGGGGGGGTCGGGGGGGGGTCTGGCAGGGCTGTGTGTGTGTTTGTGTGTGTGTGTGTCCCGTCCCCCCCCCCCCAGCACGTACCGTCTTACCGGGGCACTGCTGGTGCGAGATCCCCTCGGAGCACCAGAGGTGCACGCCGGCCTTGCACGCTTTGCACCGCAGGCCCTGCCGCGAGTTGCCTGCAGGCAGAGATTTTTTTTTTTTAGGGGGGGGGGCACGACCAGAGGCAGGGGCTGCCCCCCCCACCCGGTACATCATCACACACACCCCCCCCCCCCCGCCCCCGGCACCCACCTGCGATGAGCTGCCGGCACAGCTCGCAGGGGCAATGCTTCTTAAAGACGTACTGCTGGAAGCCGTGTGTCCGGGGGGGGGACGGGGGGGTCCCGGGGCCCTGCACCCCCCCTCCCGGCCGCGGGAAGAGGCTCTCCACGCTCTTGCTCCGCAGCAGCGTCCGGAGGGACAGGGACCGCTTCAGCCGCTGCATCTGCCGGAGGGACGCCCCCCCCCCCGGGGTGGCAGGGCCCCCCCCAGGGGTGACAATAATCCCGGGGGGATCCCTCAAAGGATGGCAGGGATCCCCCCCCCCCCCGGCGACAGCAGGGCCCCCCCCCCCCCTTCCCGCTCCCGCTGCACCAGCCCAGCCTGGCCGGCGACGGGGCTAACCGGGGGGGGGATCTGCTGACCCCCCCCCGGGCTGGGCCAGCGACACCCCAAAGCGGCTGAGAGCACCCGGGACCCCCCACTCCCCCCCCCATGCACAGACCCCCCCCTCGGTTGCTCACCCCCCCCCCCGGCCGTACCTTGCTGCCGTGCCCGGTCCCGGGGCCGGCGGGTGGTGGTAGGGGGGGCTCGGGGGGGCCCGCCGGTTCGTTCTCCCCGGGCAGCTCCGTCATGCGCCCGCCACGCCCCTTCCCACCCCCCCCGCCCACCCCTCGCTGTCGCGACAGCGCCGCGACCCGGTCGCGACAGCACCGCGCTCAAGCTGTCGCCGGCCCCACCCCGCCGGGGCGGGAGGGGGGGAGATGGAGAGATATGCTAATCTTTGGGTGGCCATTGGCTGCCGGCCCCCATGGGGCGGGGCTTGCCCCCCATCACCAGGCGTCGTATATGGGGGGACATTGGGGGGAGCCCCCCCATGGACAGCCTGGGGGGGGGCAGCACCCAGGGAACCCCCCCATTGACACTTAGGGGGCAGCACCCATTCCCCCCCCCCGATATCCCGGGGGGTGTCAGCGCTCATGAACCCCCCCCATTGCCCCCTCCGGGGGGGACAGCACCCATAGACCCCCCCCAATTGCACCATGGGGGGGGGCAACACCCATGGACACCCCCCCCTTTGACACCCCACTCCCCCTCCCCGACACCCAAGGGGAGGGGAGCAGCACCCATATCCCCCCCCCTCCCCAATTAACACCCCCCCCATCGACACCTGGAGGGGGTGTTAGTGCCACCCCCCCTTTTTCTCCCCAAAATGAGCCAAATCTGGGCGAAATTAGAGAAATTAAAATGCAGCGGGGGCCATGCGGGCTGGCACAGGGCGGCCTTGGCTTCTCGCCCTGGACAGGGTGGACTGGAATGGCTGGCGGGGGGGGGGACAAGGGGGGGGCAGATGTCCTTGGCTGGGCTGGGACAAGGGGACAGGGCTTGGCTGGGGGGGGACACAGCCCCCCCGATGTCCCCCCCCACTTTGTATTGACAACAAACACAGGAGGAGGACACCCCCCCCTCGCTATTTACTGTCAACTCCCTCCCCAAACTGGACCCAACTGGGCCAAACTGGGCTCTTACCACCCTTCCCTGTGCCTATAAAAGTGGGGGGGGACACCAACCTGTCCCTCCCCGCTGGCACCCTCTGTGTGTGTGTCCGTGTGTCCGTCTGTGTGTCTGTCCCCCCCCCGGACCCCCCCCCACCATGCTCTTCTGGCATGGTCAACCTGACCATTACTGGTCCAGTCCTGGGGAGATGTACCCCATCTCCGGCCCTGGGCTGCTCAGGTACCCCCCCCCCCCCCCAAAAAAAAATAAATCCTACAGCATCCCTTGCTTTTGGGGAAACTGAGGCACAGCTGAGTACCCACCCGCCTTGGGGGGGGGTGTTTCCTGCAGGGACCCCCCCGTGCTGCCCTACTTGAAGCAGGAGGAACCCAACGGCATCTCCACCTCGCAGCCCCCCTGCCCGGCTTTCCAGTACGTGCTCTGTGCCCCCACTTCTCCCGCCGTCCGGCACCACGAGGAGACCCTCACCTACCTCAACCAGGGTGAGCTGGGGGGGGCTCTGGGGGCACCCTGGGGGGGGGTGGGACCCCCTCTCTGGGGACTCAAGCACCCACTTTTGAGGGGTGTGTTCCCCCCCCCGCAGGGCAGTCGTATGAGATCCGCATGATGGGGAACCCCCGGGCGGACCCCGGCGGGGAGGGACGGAGGATGCTCAAGGTGAGCCGGTGGTGGGGACCCCCAAAAACCTGGGGTGATGCTTTGGGGCACACCCTGGGGCAAAGCTCTGACCTTAATCCTCAGCTCAGCCCCAGCTCAGCCTCAGCTCAGCCCCAGTTCAGCCCCAGCTCAGCCCCAGTCCAGCCCCAGTCCAGCCCCAGTCCAGCCCCAGTCCAGCCTCAGCTCAGCCCCAGCTCAGCCTCAGCTCAGCCCCAGTCCAGCCCCAGCTCAGCCTCAGCTCAGCCCCAGTTCAGCCCCAGCTCAGCCCCAGTCCAGCCCCAGTCCAGTCCCGGTCCAGCCTCAGCTCAGCCTCAGCTCAGCCCCAGTTCAGCCCCGGTCCAGCCTCAGCTCAGCCCCAGTCCAGCCCCAGCTCAGCCCCAGTTCAGCCCCAGCTCAGCCCCAGTCCAGCCCCAGTCCAGTCCCGGTCCAGCCTCAGCTCAGCCTCAGCCCAGCCCCAGTTCAGCCCCAGCTCAGCCCCAGTCCAGCCTCAGTTCAGCCCCAGCTCAGCCCCAGTCCAGCCTCAGCTCAGCCCCAGTTCAGCCCCAGCTCAGCCCCAGCTCAGCCCCAGTTCAGCCCCAGCTCAGCCCCAGTCCAGCCCCAGTCCAGTCCCAGCTCAGCCCCAGTCCAGCTCCAGTCCAGTCCCAGTCCAGCCCCAGTCCAGCCTCAGCTCAGCCCCAGCTCAGCCTCAGCTCAGCCCCAGTCCAGCCCCAGCTCAGCCTCAGCTCAGCCCCAGTTCAGCCCCAGCTCAGCCCCAGTCCAGCCCCAGCTCAGCCCCAGCTCAGCCCCAGCTCAGCCCCAGTCCAGCCCCAGTCCAGTCCCGGTCCAGCCTCAGCTCAGCCTCAGCTCAGCCCCAGTTCAGCCCCGGTCCAGCCTCAGCTCAGCCTCAGCTCAGCCCCAGTTCAGCCCCAGCTCAGCCCCAGTCCAGCCCCAGCTCAGCCCCAGTCCAGCCCCAGTCCAGCCCCAGCTCAGCCCCAGCTCAGCCCCAGCTCAGCCCCAGTCCAGCCCCAGTCCAGCCCCAGCTCAGCCCCAGCTCAGCCCCAGTCCAGCCCCAGTCCAGCCCCAGCTCAGCCCCAGTCCAGCCCCGGTCCAGCCCCATCTCTCCACGGGGCGAGAGGCCGCGGCCGTGGGCTCAGCCCGCAGTCGTGGCTGGTGGCGTGGGCCTGATCCTGCGGCGCAGAGCGTGGTGCGGGTGGTCTTCCACGACCGGCGGCTGCAGTACTCGGAGCAGCAGCAGCTGGAGGGCTGGCGGTGGAGCCGCCCGGGCGATCGCATCCTTGACATCGGTGAGTGCCAGCGGCAGACGGGGGGGGTTTGGGGGGCGGCTGGGGGGGGGCTGTGCTCACCCCCCCTCCCGCAGACATCCCGCTCTCCGTCGGCATCCTCGAACCCCAAATCCATCCCACGCTGCTCAACACGGTGGAGTTCCTCTGGGACCCCTCGAGACGGACGTCCGTCTTCGTGCAGGTGGGAGCCAGGCCTGGCCGGGGGGGGGCTGGGGTGGGGGGTCGGGGGGGGCCACGGCGGCCCCCCCCGACCCCGCCGTCCCCGGCCAGGTTCACTGCATCAGCACTGAGTTCACGCTGCGGAAGAACGGGGGGGAGAAAGGCGTCCCCTTCCGCATCCAGATCGACACCTTCGGGGCGGGGGGCAAGGGGGACCCCCCCGAGCACCTCCACTCCGCCAGCTGCCTCATCAAGGTGTTCAAGGTATCAAGGGGGGGGGCACCAGTGACCCGCAGGTGACCAGTGCTCTGGGGGGGCTGGATGCACCAGGGTCCGGGTGCACGGGGGGGGGGGGGTGCACAGGAGTGTGGGTGTATGGGGGTCGGAGCACCCCAGGAGTCTGGGTGCCTCAAGGGATCTGGGTGCACGGGGGGGGGTCAGGGGTCCCCACTGGCCGCCGTGGCGGTGGTCCCGGGGCTGCACTCACGGCCCCCGGCACAGCCCAAGGGGGCCGACAGAAAGCAGAAGACGGACCGGGAGAAGGTGGAGAAGCAGCCGGCACTGGAGCGGGAGAAATTCCAGCCAGCCTACGAGAGCACCGTGCTGGCCGAGGTGGGACTCGGCCCTGGCACCCCTCCCCGTGGGTCGGGGTGCCCCCCCGGGACCCTGTACCCCCTGACCCCCCTCCCTCCATCCTCAGTGTGCCCCATGGCCGGACACGCTGGGTGCACCCCACAGCCCCCCAGGGACCCCGGGGCTGCCGTCTCCTCACTCCTTCAAGCTGCTGAGCCCCGAGAGGTAAGCGGGGGGCCCCCCCTGGACCCCCCCCCACCGCCAGGTTCCCCTGCTCAGCCCCGGCCCCGCTCCCCGCAGGGTGTGCGCGTCGCCCGCCTGCGCTGCCGAGAGCCCCGCAGAGAGTCCTGGTGAGGTGAGGGTGCCATCTGGCCCCCCCACGGCCCCCCAGGAGAGCCTGGCTGGGCTGAGAACGTGCCCGCTCGGTTCATGCCCCGGCTGAGGCTCCAATCCCGCTGCCGGCAGGCGCTGAGCCCCTGCGCATCCCCCCTGGAGACGCAGCAGTGGCTGCACAAGTGCCGCTTCTCTGCCTACGCCCGGATCTTTGCCAACTTTGCAGGTGAGGCCGCGGGCAGTGGCGGGCTGGGGTGGGGGGGCAGAGCCAGAGCCCCCCCGGCTGTGACCCCCCTGAGCTCCCCTGTCTGCAGGCGCCGACCTGCTGAAGCTCTCCCGCAGGGACCTGATCCAGATCTGCGGAGCCCCCGACGGCATCCGCCTCTGCAACGCGCTGACGGGCAGGTGGGCTCGCACGTCCCGCTGGGCTCCTCGGTGCCTCTTTCCGGGGACCCCCGAGAGCCTTTGGGGTGCCTGGCCGGATCCCGCGTCCCCCACCAGACCCCTCTTTGCCTCCGCAGGTGCCCGCGGCCCCGGTTGACCCTCTACGTGTCGCGGGAGCCCGCCGGTGGGGCTGAGGGTGCGGAGGACGGATGCTCAGGTACGTGGGTCGGTGCGGGGCAGTACTGGGGTGGAGGGTCCGTGGTCACTGCCCCGTCCCCGTCCTGTCCCCAGGGCTGTACCAGGAGGTGCAGCTGGAAGAGCTGACGACAGCCGAGCTGACCGGGAAGCTGGCCGAGCTGCTGGGGCTGCCCGCGGGCCAGATCCTGCGGGTGTCCCGGCAGGGACCCTCCGGCATCCACATCCTCGTCAGCGATGCGGTAAGGACCGGGGCGGGGGACGCCTGGGCAGTGCCAGACCCCGCAGCCATCCTGGTCCCTCGGGGTCTCCAACTTGCTCCCAGCAAGACTCAGCCCCCACGGGTGCCCCTCGCTGCAGCGGGATGGGGGTCTGGGCTCCGGGACGGGACATTCACCCCCAGCCCGGCCCCCCTCATCTCGTGTCGTGGCCCCGCAGATGATCAGGAACCTCCTGGACGAGACCTGCTTCGTGGTGGCCGTTGGCAAAGGTAACGCGGTGGCCAGGGGCTGCGGGCAGGGGACAACGGCCCCGGCTGAGCCGCGTCTCTGGGCAGCGCACGGCCCGGAGGGGTACCACCTGGTGCTGCGGTAGGAACCGACCCCTGGGAAGGGACATCTCCCACCGGTGCCGGAGCGAGACGTGGGGATGGAGAGAGGAGCCCGAGGCTGGCACCGTCCCCAAGAGCCCATCCTCCAAACACCGTTCGCCCTCCCTCCGTCCCTGCCAGGCTCGCTCGGCCCCTCATGCAGCGGGGCGAGAAGAAGGGGTCCCATCCCGGCTGCCAGCTCGTCTCCATCCCTTTCTCCCTGCGCTGACGGCAGCTGCATCCCCACACCCGCCGCGTTGCCTTCGCCTCGTCCCCATTTTGTATTAAAGGATGGAGGGAGCCAGCCCAGAGCGTGGCCTCGTCCCTGCGACGCTTGCTGGGGTTTGGGCAAGGGGTCCCCGGGGTCCTGCAGGGATGGAGCCCACCATGGCGCAGAGCCCAGGGCAGCCCCAGCTGGCAAAACCCAGTAAAGCCTCATTTCTGCGTTTTGGCTCAGGGAATGGTTTATTTTTAACACCGAGTCCTTCCCCCAAGCACAGTCCAGCGTGGCCGCTGCTGGCACGGAGGGCAGAGCCGGGCAGTGAAGCGAGACAGGGGACGCCTTTGGGAGGAAAAGACTCGCAGGGCAAAGGACGGGTTTGGGATAAACAAGGGTTTGGGATAAACAAGCCGGCAGGAGGTTTCCCCAGAGAGGAAGGACAGAGACCGAGAGGAGCCGGAGGATGCGGCGAGAAGCAGGGAGGGTGCTGGGACATCCCCTGGACCGGCTCCGAGATCAGAGTGCTGGCAAACACAGAGAAGGGACAGCGGCGAGCACGGGGGCAAGGGCAGACACGGGACCGTGGACCACAACCCTCCCCAAAACACTCACCGCCGGAGCTCGGTCCCACGAGCCCCTTCCCAGCTGTCCCCTCCACCACCAGACCCTTGCCACCCCACAGAGATCACATACAGCATTATCACACAGACAAGGGACAACTTGGCTACATATATATATATATATATATATTTACTTTTAGTTAATGGCATTATTATATCCACACAGTGTCAAGGAAAGCACAGATTACAATATCATTAAAATAATATTTTACAGATCTCTCTATAATATATATATATATAATCAAGGGAGCGTATGACAAGGTTCCAGCTCATGTGTCCAGTACATCAGACTGAACAGACATTGCGAGCCCACCCGTGTTTAAAAATGCGTTAAAAATACGGACGAGGCCAGCCCTGTCCCCCAGCACGGGGGTCTGCGGGCACAGCAGCCCCTGTGCAGACCCGCGGGTCCTGCACCGGCTGGGCCAAGCGGGGAGATGGGAACGGAGCTGGAGGACGAGAACAGCGAACACTGGGCGTTTGCATAGAGGAGGGGGAATAATCCCGTTTTCGCAGACACTGAGTTAACAGCTGGGACCTGTGGGGAAAACCACAGCGAGCTCAGATGCACCTTCAGGGATGGAGGAAGGTTCGTGGCCGCAGCACGAAGAACCCCGGGGAAAGGCAGGGTGCTGGGGGGTGCGGGATTGCGGGCAGAGGTGGCATTTCCACGGCCCCCCCGGCAGCCTGGGTGCCCTCCCGAGGCAGGGCAGGGGCTGGTGCAGCCTGGCCGGCCCCGTGGTCTCACCGACTGGTGAGAGCAGGAGATGGATTTCTTCATCTCTTAAAAAACAAAACAAAACAACAAAAAAAAACCAAACCACCAAAACCAACACAAAAACCCCCAAACCTCCACACAAGTAAAGCTGCCAGCACGGAGAGCACGTACCGCCGGCTGCAGCAAAAGGCGGCGAAGCCCAGCACCGCCGGCTCTACCGAGCCGCCCGTCTCGCCACGACAGCCGGAGCAGGACAGTGCCAGGGAACCGTGGGGACCAGGCGAGGTGTCACCGGTGACGGGATCCCGTGCTGAGATGTCCCCTCCGTACGAGAGCCCTGGTGACAGCAGCCACCCGGGCTGCGAGCGCTCGGCCAGCCGCCCGGGGAGGGTCCCTGGGGGTTCAGCCAAGGGGGGGGGCGAGGGGCCGGGAAGGCACAACAGGCTGCCTGAGCAGGGGCTGAAGCCGTTGAATGAAAAGAGGAAAGCGGCTTCTCCCCCACGCGCTGGATTTTTTTTTGGCCCCACGCAACTCCCTAAGCTGCAGCAGAGAGACCTCGGCGCCTGCGAGCGGAGCTGGGTGCCTCTGCCAGGCTTCGGCACGGAGAGAACAAAAACCTTGGCCAGCTTGCTTGGATGCCAGAAAACAAAGCAAAAGACCCCCCCGCTCCCCCCCAACAAGCCCCCAAACCATGCAATCCTTCATCAGAAGAGGCCAAAATGTTTTAAACCTCATTTTCAGGGCACACCCCCACACAGGACACTGTAGCGAAGAACCTTGTCATACTGATCTCCCATCCACCCCCCACCCCAACAACAACAAAAAAAAAAAAAAAAAAGGAAAAAAACCAAACCCAAAAACCATGACACCATGGGCCAGCCATGAACAACACATTCAGAGTAAAATTAAAAAAAAAAAAAAAAAATTACAATGATGCTTAGAAAATAGGAATTTGTTAAAGTTTTTGTTTTAAATAACCACTGTGACAGCACATTACGCTTGCCACATCCTCATCCTCTTCGGGAGCAGTCACGGAACTCAGATAAAAAGTGCTGCTGTGTGTCTCGAAAGACCAGAAAAGCCTAATTTTTGGTTGCCTCAGATCTCCTCACACCACCTCCCCGGAGGATCTTGCCAGCACTAGTCCAGAAGGTCTCGGGCTACTTCCCTAGAGAGGTCCCCTCTGCTCGCGAAGTCCAAGAGCAGGTCGAGGCCAGGGCAGCTCCAACCGGGCTGCGCGACGTGGCCGGGGCAAGGTGCCGAAAGGCAGATCCAGGTTACGGCAAAACATCGCTTTTTGAGGTGGCAACGCACCGTCCGGCCTCCGCTCTACGACTGCGGGACACAGCTTCTACAGAGGCATCTTGGGGTTCTGGGGTGCACGCCGGTTTGCAAGGGAGGACAAGGAAAGGGCCGATGTAGAGCGAACAGCTCAGGGTCTCAAACGGAGGACCTGGTTCGCCTGGGTCCAGCTAGTCTAGCGCAGAGGCTGGAAAAGATGCATTTGGCACAAGTTGGGAGCTTTCAAATTGATTTGATTTTCAGTCAGGGCTCGCTCCTCACTGAACCTTTCAGTAGAGCCACCGTTTTACATCACTTACCCCTCAAAACGACAGTACAAAGACATTCCTCTAAAAGATGGGCCCTGAATCTCAGTGCTCGATGCCCTCCGCAGCCACCAGCTCAAACCCAGGGCCAGTGCTCGACCCAGCACCTAGCACTCCTCCAGCCCAGCAGAAACAAGGGTGCAAGCATGCAGAGCAGAAACAGCATTCCCAAACGCAGCCCATGGCTGGTATGCCGCCACGTGCAAGAGGTTTTGTTTTTTTGCTCTACAAAGGTATTCCTCTAGTAAGACACAGCTTGGAAAATGGTGTTTATTGGTATTTATAAATACAAACATAAGGAAGAGTCCATTTGAAGACGGATAATTGACTTAAAAGGACACTGTCAAGTAGTTTGAGCTACCTTAATGCTGTCACCCTGTTTGGAAAAAAAAAAAAAAAAAAAAGCTTTGGGTTCTGTATTCTTGAGCTTTCCCTTGAAAACTCATGCTCTGTTACAATGAAATCAGTCAGCCAACTACACCCTGGCTTGCAAATCCATTTTAGCTCTCCCCTGCCACAGTATAAACTAAACAAAGTGTTCTTCCCAGAGTTGTGCAAATACTGTGATTGCTGGGTGCTGCCCCAGGCGCACCCGCCCGCTCAGAGTCAGTCTGTTACCATGGGAAGCACCATTATCTTCTGCCACCCTGAAAATCGGAGAAAGGAGTTCTGCAAATGAAGTATAGGAACATGCTCGTTGAGGAGAGAGTCCACAGCGCTAAAGAGGATTTGAATAAATATAACGGATTAAAAGCGATCTACAGGAAAGGAATTGACAGTATCCTTTTAAACACAGCATACTGGATTTCCTCCCAGCAGACTGTGCATCTGCAAGACTTTGTTAAGCATATACAGATAGGTGGGGGAAATTTAAGTTCTAGATGAAGGGGATACAGCTTCGGTGGTACTAAGCGACCCTTCTGACTGCCTGAATAGCTCAGACAGCGGTAGGAGGGTGGGAAGCAACACACTGCCCTCAAAGCAAACCCCCAGTGAAAAACCAAGCCCCCAGGACCCTAAAACAGCCACTCCTCGTGCTGCACCCTGCTCTTCCCCCACCGCAAGATTCTTCAGCATAGAGGTGAAGCGCCACTTCCTTGGCTGCTGGCAGCTAGGATGATTAAACAGACCTGCTCCTCTCTGCCTCAGTCAGCTGGGAACCATCCATAAACATGTGTGCTCCCTTCCATCCCAGGGTGCAGACAGCAGGAAGAGCGCAATTACTTACACGTCAGCTCGTCTTCCACAAACCTGTTAGAGTTTGACCAAGTTCTGCCCCATTAAACCCTTGGCGTCTGCCCATCTGTTCACGTTTCATACTGGGCATCTGGAACTGCCAGCATCAAGGAACTGGGAGTTCACAGAGCTGGCCCGGGCTGTCTACGCTCCTCTGAAGCACCTGGGCTAATCTTGCCTGGAATGCCTCAAAACCAGCTGCTATGAACACATACTCTGACAGCTGGGAAGGACGGGCACATAGCAAAGCCCCATTTCATTCAGATGGTTCCTTCTCCAGGGCAAGACACTTACCTGCAGAAGATGCAAATGTCAGCAAAATCACCCAGCACTCGCACCTCAGTGTACAAAAACGTGACAATAATCGAGGGCATATTTTCAGGCCTGCTGCTCCTCCCACTTCCATTAGCGAGTGATTATTTCTTGATCAGGGCAACAAGCAAAAAGATTCTACTTTGCTTTTCCTTGGGGGCAGGATGAAGGGTCAGAGGGACAGGACAGGAGGAGTAGGGAACTTACAGTCACTGGAACAGAGACTATAACTTTTTCCCCTCTATCAAGAGTTATATTCTTGTCGCTGGGATAAAACCTGAAATGCAAAACAAATTCGGACACCCAACCACTGATAAAAACAGGCCAAGAAGCCTACAAGAGCCTAGCCTGTAGCGCAGCTCACTTGCCATTTAAAAACCTTCCTAACAGGTCATTACAGGCTCAGGCTTCTAATGGTAAAAAGTACTTTTTTAAATTTCAATTACTGATTTGTAACTTTTGTTTGGTAAATCTCAAAAAATTACTGAATTAGAAATCTGTAAAAAAAAGCAGGATGTAGGGAGGGTAAAAAAAACCTGAGCCTGACATTACAGATTTCAAGCTATATCACAACAATCTAGGAAGCCTCTGAGCTGGATGCTACAGAACACAGAAGAAACAGGTGAACCTTCAATGTGAGCATGCTCAGGGTGGTCAGCAGGGAACGGGAAGTAGAGAAGCACGAGTAAATCATGTCTCACAACAGCTGCTGTTTCATTCCCTCACTGAAAAATGGACACAAAACTTGTTGGGATTTTCAGGTTGGTTTTTTTTTTTTTTTTTCTTCTGGACAACGGATGCAGGGTTAAAGCATGTTCCTTTCCTCTCCCCCTCTCCCCATTTCAACACGTTTCAGTTACTATTCCAACCTCAACAGCAGCAACAGTCATTCTGGGTTCGCAAAAACCTCCCCTCCTTACCGCAATGATTTCATCTGAGCATGCCCAGTAGGAATGGTTCAGAATTATACCAATCCACCTACAGAAAAAGCCAACACAGCTCCAGCTCCCGTACTGCCGAGTTCATCAGTTTGCTGGAACAGGTGGGGTGTGTATATGTATGTGTATGGGTGGCTACAGGGGCCTGGCGCCACAGCCCTGCTCACTGGCCCTTGCAAATGACACTGGTATCGCTTTCCTTGAAGATACTGGTGTCCACCGTAATTCTACAAGTGTAATTAAATACTCAGTTTGCAAGGATGACCACTTCCAGTGTCATAGGATGATGCAACATCTGCAGAAGCGTTGTCTGCTGCCTCCAACCGAAGGAGGTGGAGTCACAGGCGCGAAGTAGGCATGGACTTTAATATTGGGTAAATGGGTCTGCAAAGACAAACACAACGTGTCAAGTGACAAGTGTAGTGGCAGTGCAAGAGTCAAAGAGAAGTTGAAATAGGCCTGGCTTGCTTGTCTTCAGACTACAAACTAACACAGACATAAAAACTAGAGTCAAACTCTTTCAGTTCACCAGTGTGATTTTCCCACAGACTGTGGATTAGCAAGTTCTTTCTGTGACCAGAAATGAGAGTTACAGGGAATAAGGAAAAATGATGCTCTTTCCTCCCCATTAATCCTGTGGTAGCTGTGGGCAACAAAGCAACATCTAACTGTACAGATCTGTGTTCTCTTTGCAAATAAAATGTTATCATTACTCCTCTTTCACAGATGGAGAAATAAACTCAGGAGGGAATCATTGGGACACAGAGTGCCTTAGATGACCGGCAGCTAGTGACAGAGTGGCCCTGGCTCTGTCCCACTCACAAGGCCACGCAGCCTCCCCTACAGCAGACTGACTCTATTACAGGATTAGCCTGAGTTATTTACATGGGAACTGTCAGTATAAAGTGCACTACAATCTACACTGAGCGTATAAAGTAGTGGAGAAGAGGTGCCATTCTACACATTTGCTGTGGCACAAACTCTTGGTCCCCCGTTCGGGAGAGCACTGTCATGTACGAGTGCCTGTAAAACGAGCACTTGCACGCTGGGTCTCCTCTGTTCCCTTCTGCTACTACTCAGTGGACACAGCAATTATCTCTCTTCCCTACCAGCTAGTGTTCATCCCTATCCAATCTTCTGAGTGCACGGCAGCTATTAAATTCATAGATGATGGTTCTCACAATACTTTTAAGAATGAGCACCAGATCCTGAGGAATCTGAAACCTCAGCCCTCCCTCCTCCCCACCAGATAAAGTGCTCAAGTCACAGCCTTAGCGGTGTTTTAATTTCCTTTTTTACCCTGAGTCTCTTGATCCCTGCCCGTGTGATTTGCTGACAGTCGTACAGTTCTATCCTCTCCAAGCTGTGGCAGCTTTTCAGGTGCTCCAGGGAGGCATCCGTGATCAAAGGGCAGTTGTCCAGCTCGATCACCTCCAAGCGGTCGTGTGCGCAGGCGCCGTTTCCCAAGTGACGAATCCCATCGTCCGTGATCAGCTCACAGTGGGACAAACTCTGCATCCAAACACAGCAAGTTAGCAGCCTCTGCCATCGGCAAAGAGAAGCCAACACCCTGCCGGGGGACATGGTGGGACAGGAAAGAAGATGGCCCACATCTCATAGGTTTGGACTGGTTTGCCACACTGGCTTTTTGGACAGGTCTATACTCCCTCCTTGCACTGGAGCCACTGCTGCACTCCAGACCGCAGGCGCTGGGCTCTGGGGGCCTCCAATGATTAACGTGCCTGCAAAAGGAAAACTCATAGCTGAAGCGCAATGGGAAAGGCAGCTGCTGAAAGATGAGAACCACAGGGCCGGGAGACAGGACGGCACAGAAACAGAATAAATACCTCTGCTATTGAAGAAACAGCCTTTGTAAAATCCGTGGCCTTACACATCATGGGAAGGACCCTGTCACTGGGTTTAAGAACCAGCAGAAATAAAATGTCACCTACTTGGTGCATTTTGGGGGGGGGCTGCATCTTAAGAGTTCTTGAGGAGGAAGCGGGGCTTGAGCTGGGAGATAGCATCAGCCTGTTTCTCTGTTGAGGGGCACAGTGTGTGGAAGGGATGGCTGCACAGGAGAACCCACTGACTGCATCCCCCCACCTCCCAGGACAGGTTTTCTCATGATGGCAACGGAGCAGCACACGCAGGGACACAGAGGAGACAGACTAAATTCCCAGAAATTTAGACCAAGAGGAACATCGCTTTCCAGAGCAAGCAAGCCTTCCAGGTCTCAGGTGCCCAGCTCCACACTACCAGTGAGAAGGGCTGCAGTCTTCACTCCTACATATGGACTGACAGCCCAGTTTGTAGACAGACTCTGCTAGGCTTGCTGAGGACAGCTAGAGGCTGGTACCAGGAGAATCCAGTGTCCTATAATTCATTTTCAGGCAGCTGTGGGTGCCTGCCGTATGATTAATGCTAGCAGTAGGGGAGGGACAATAGGTTCTTCAGGGTCAAGTTTCTAGTCGAATTCTTCCAAGCCTTCGCAACATGTCTATGAAGTCAAAGAGACAAATCCCCACAGGCAGTGCTTAAAATCCCTTTGTTTATAGAAAGAAAACGCTGAAAGTCTCACTTATAATACTCACCAGAACCTGAAGCCGTGGACAGTGTATGGAAAGCTGGATTAGTGTACTGTCTGTTATCTGGAAAAAAGAAAAAGCCCTTTCATGCTGGGTGCTTTGCGCAAGGACTTTCCCCCCCACAATGAAAGAAAAACTGCAAACTGTCGCCTAATCCACAACAGTGTTCCCCACAGTCACTCTCCTGAGCCCCTCAGGAACTCATCTCCTGCATGACCAAATTTCAGATGTACAGATTCTTCCACTCCCTTACAGAAATCAACTCATGTCCTTAAGGGACTGTTAAGGCAGAGGTATTGCTGGTTTTTTTGAACTTCCTTAAGTAGCTCTCATGAAATAAGCTCACAATTAAGAGAAGCAAGTGAGCAGACCTCTTCAACACCACAATGTCTCCTAAATATTTGTCTCTGAAAGTACAAGAGGTGTTCAAATCCCCTTCCAACAGCTTGGTGGATTGCTGAATTGTTCCTCTTTATTCCTCAGGAAGAAAGAGACTCAACACAATGGCTTTCTAATCTAAAAGCATTCAGATGGGAACTTGCTGGGATGTCTTTGTTCAATGCAGTCAGTCCAAGGACACAGCCCAATTTTTCTTCTTCCTTTTTTGGGTTAACTTTAAATCACTTCCTGTCTGGACTATTTTAATTTCCTCCTGTGATGATCTCAATTTCTGCCCTGTAAACATCAGGAAGTACAGAATACCGGGGTCACACTGTTCCCATGGCAGGAAGCACAATCCTATTATCTCCACTGTCTTTATCTGAATCAATTTCAAAGCTATCCTTAAGGTTACAGATTTTTCATGGGATCTTGAGTAAATTTCCACACTGCTGTGACCATGCTGAAAGAGAAATAGCCAGAGGTGGCACCTCCTACCTGGACGCATTCTTCCAGGTCCATTTTTTCAAGCTCATGGCAGTTCTAGGAACAAACAGAAGACCAAACACACAAACTAAGTGCAAAGGTCAGACAGCAAATATAAACACAAATACAATAAAGACAGTTCTTTTTAAAAATGAAGGTTTTTCTCCACGAAACATCATGACTGGAAGGAAAGTTTGCTGCTTCTTTATGAGCAGCACCAAGTATAGTACAGGAAATCTAGCAATTTCACTCATTTAAAGGCACAGAGGTTTTTTTTATTCATAGAAAGTAAAAGTAGTTAAATTTAGGGTCACTTGTACACAACACAGATTAATCTAGAAAAACAAACAGTAAAGTTTATAACTCCCATGTATTTAACATTTCATGTAGTTTGGATGCACATCCTCCTAGATGTGTGGGTCAGGACAATGCCAAAGATTACATACAACCTAATTTTTGTAAATTAGCTTCCACTCAAACGTCAAGATCAAAAGCATTACAAAAATCTACATTCAAGAGAAAGCTACTGTTTGTTCATATCTATCATGAAAAGAAAGCAAAGATACTTGATGAAAAAGTGGAAATGAACACTTACCCTAGCTAGAGTGGTAAAGCCCACATCTGTTAGTTGAGAACACCTTGCAACTTCTAATATTCTGCACAGAAAGAATTTATAATAACCATGGTGGAGTCATTTTGCTTTTCAGAGTGTTTCATTAAAAGCTTCCAGCAACCCAGAAAAGTTTGACCCGGTTTAGGCTGTGCTCTCTGAGAGGATAATTTGCACAGAGCATCCACCCTCTATACCTGAGTGTAGGTCACAGGGAAAGAAAAAAAGAAGTCAGACTAAAAGGGAACTCCAAGGGTCATCCAGTCCGTACCCCGCTACGAGGCAGGGAGGTCTAATCTGACAAATGTTGGACTAAGGTGCTCTTAAAAACCTTCATTGCTGGACACTCCACAACCTCCCCGAGTGATCTCCTCTGGTTTCCACCCCAAATACAGATCTCATCGTGAAAAAGGGTGTAATACACAACAACCTGGCAGATGAGCATTAGAGAATAAATATTTAATGCCACAATAGAAGAGTCTGAAGTCTTCAAAGAGGCAAACTACTTGCTTCTGTGAAAACAGATAAACTTTCTGGAAGACAGTTACCACAGCTCTACAGAGGTTTCCTTCACACTGTTAACATATTTATCTATCTTTACAGAAAAGGAAGCCAACTTTCTAAAGTGCATTACGCATTTTACTGTATGGAGCTTAATACTGTAAAGCTGCAGCTGAACATAAGCACAGAAACCATTTGGAACCGAAATCATATTTTACCTTCCTCTTTCAAAACTGGTTTCCATACACTTGTATGCTACACTTTGTACCCGTAATTCTTTAAATGAGATATCATGGAAAACATCTGTGTTTTGTTTTCCCCTGGAAGACATGTATTTTATGCCATTTAATACAGGCCATTCGGCTGTTATAGATGTCAGATAATAAAACTGTCTCTTCTTTCTGCACCTGGCCATTTTCTGAATTATAGCGAAGTCTTCCTGAAGAAACTTGTCCTAATAAAAAAAGCCTTAAAAAAATAAAACAAAAAACCCAAGCACCTGCAGAGGTGTTGCTGGAAGCCCACTCTGTCAAGCAGAGTGAAAGTTTGCACAAATTCCACCTGCTACAAAATCGTGAAAAACCTGTTAATATCACATGTCAAGAGGAAACAATGTTTTTTAAATGTGTTTTCAGTTCTCAACACAAAAGTAACCTAACCTCAACTGTTTTTCATAAAAGAACAAAAAGTAGATACACAATGGTGTAAAAGGAGACCGCTACTAAGCGAGTCTATTGGCAGTGCACACCACCACGGCATGGAGCTCTTTTACCACTGTTTTACTCGCACAAGTTTAGAAACCAGAAGTTTGGGTACAATTATGATCATCCCATAGCAACTGCCTGGAAAAAGCTCAGTGATAGAAAGTGTCCTTTCAGAAACACCTTCAAACTCTAAATTGTCTCAAATACTACATGACCATGTCACCAAGATCCTTTGCTCAGCATGCAACAGGTCACTGGAGCTCAGGTAACTCCGCAGTGAAAACTTACCTAAGCCTTGGGCAGTTCTGTCCCAGGGCATTCAGGATGGCATCTGTAATGTTAGAGCAGCCTGAAGCACACAAGGATTGTAACTTGTGGCATCCTCTGCATATTGTAATGAGACCATCATCTGTTATTTGCTACAAGAAAAACAATAACAACATCACAAGCCATAACAATGTAGGTGGAGGTGCAAGGCACTGCATATTTTCCTTCTCAGGCTTCCAACCAGGCACTTAACTGAGGCCAAGTTATGCTTCTTTCAACCCAAAAATGCATTCAAGTATTTCACTGGAGCAGCTGAAACAGGATAAGCCACATTGAAGTGACTTGTAAACATTCGGAAAGTAATTCCACATGCACGGAAACGTTTCTGAGCTGGGCCACGTGAGCGATGGGGGAAGGCACTGTAGCAGCAGGCCTAGACTCGGTCTCCTGCCTTCCTTTGCAACCCTCGCTTGTAAAGACCTTCTTGGCTGAAACTCAAGATGAGAAAGCACCCAACAGTCAGAGTTACCCACAAAATAAGCAGCAGGTTGTTTTCACAAACAGCCTTTTAAAAATACACTTCAGTGGTTTGGGACCAAAACCTGAACTGCGAGAGACGGGCTTACAGCCAAAATCACGTTAAATTCACCCCGTGGCACAGCAGCTCCATCGACCCGCTGCATCCCCGGACACGCAGGGTCCGTCCAGCCCTGCGTGCTCTGCTCTGGGATGGCAACAGTGCACAAATCTGCTCCAGATGTTTCCCCACATAAGCAAGAGCACAAGGGGCTGCGACTTGGTGTGGCTGTGCCAAGGAGCCGCACGGGATCAAGAGCAATGCAGGCAGTGGGATAAGGGAAAAAGGGACAATAGGTGGCAGAGGCTGTGCATGCTAGAGGACCAGGTTAAACCTCACTTAAGTCTTAGGTTCTGGATTTTCAGAGGCAGCCAGACTCAATTCCCACAGAAAAGCACCAGCCTAGGGACTGGCATTGCTTCTTTTGAATAGCAAACAGCAAGTCTGTGGGCTGGTAAGCCCAAGTTCTGGAGTGAGACGAAACTGAGTAGAACTTGGTATTTTCAGTTATAGCGATCAAGAACCTTATTAATTTTCTTCTCCCTTCTGCCTGTTTGTCTCTCCCCTTCCTGCCTCTCCGCTAGACCCCAGACGCAGGGCTGGAACTTGCTAACATTTCAGCTCCTCCTTTGCAAGCACCCAGTCTCAGATGGATGGGCACCAGTCTCTAGCCAGTCTAGTAACTGGTAAAGCTACTCCTCGAACAGGACTGGGAAAGGACAGCCCTGCAGCCCTGAAAGGCCTTGCCCACTTCCGTGGAAAAGGAAGACACTGTCCAGTTACTGCATCAGACAAACCGCATGATGGTATGTACAAAGAGCCCATTCCAATTTCTTTTTTGGCATAAATATACATTTCTGGCACTGCAGAATAACTGGTTTAGAGCCCTTCTGTGCAGGGAAACTGCACTTCTTGGTTCAATTTTATAAAGAGACCAGAGGAACCATCTGGCTAGATCACCACACAAACACTCCAGCCCAATGGAAAGAATTTTTCCAGCTAGTCCTGCAAATGAGTTTAGAAGCCCCGTGGGCAGGGCAAAGAGACAAACAATTCTCACAAAGTGAATGCTATCACAGTGTTTTGGGGGCTTATTCAACATTACTGAATGCTACCAAAAAGCTGTTTTTCATCAACTATTTTTAAAAGTCTCGTAAATTTACAATTGCCCTGTCTGCCCAGATGATGACGTTTCTGGGATGGAGTACATTCTGCATGGTTCTGCTTAGAGATGGCCTCTAAATGCACAATGATGGCCGAGTTGGGAAATCATAGGAAGCTTTACTTACTAAGCATGTTTGAAGGTTTAAAGTCACCAGTTCGGGACAATGTGCACCGATGTATTTCAGAGCTTCATCCTCAAGCTGCAAAGAAAAATTTAGAGACTGAAGCAACCTGTTAATACTTGAAGCAATCTTCAAATAAGGCTTTGAGAACAATAAAGCATCTGTGGTTTGTATACCTATGGGGGAGGAGGGCAACGCACTGCAGTCTCAAAATACACAGCAATAAGTGCATGCTTTTTTTTTTTTTTTTTTTTACCATCTCAGGAACAGAGTTCAAAGACCCACAACACTAAGTTACTGATTTGAAGAAAAGCATGATCAAACATGCATAATTAACAAATCAAGTAGTGAAATCAGAAATAACTTACAGGAATTAAGGAAATGCTTCACTAGTGAGGGCCTGTAAGTAACACTATTTTTATATTGCAACACTGGAACTCAGAATAAAAAGCCTTACTTCAATGTGAGGAGCACAAACATATCCAGGTTGCTTTCTGATGATAAAAAAGCCTCCTATTCTTAAATCTATAAGAACAGATGGCAAGTAATTGATAACAAGGATGTATTGCCATCAATATTACTCACGACTCCATAAATTACTAGAAACTCAAGCTGTTTCTATGACCTGGATTCTCAAAATAGGCTGAGATTGTTGTATCTTTAATCAAGTCATTTTTACAGCCATGTATACCCACCTCATCTATTAAAAATCCAACAGTAGTATAAATTTAGAAAAACTACTGACTATAGCCCTTACAGCTGGGCTTTCTTGTGCACACAAGGGTATTATTGCTTTGTGCACATAACCACTGTATTGTTGCTTTGCTTATCATAATAAGCTTTCAGGACTTCCTATGTTCGTACACAGGAGAAATATGCTTTTTGCAAAACAAAACCGTATAGCTGTTTATCTACACACAGCAGACAAAAATGGCACTTATTGTCTCATACTTAAGGAATCCTTACCTTCAAGAAAAAAAAAACAACAAATCCAAACCAAATAAGCGCTGTCATTGTTCGGGTACAAGGATCTAACAGATCAGATCATTTTCCAGGTCTACCTTGAGGCTCTTAAACTCTCGGGAGTCTCTGGGTCACAGAGGAGAGGTTTCAACTACTGTGGGGTCAGTTTTACTCTCTTTTTTCAAGGACAAGATTCTGAGATACACATTTGCTCCTTTCTAGCCTATGTCTGTGTTAAAAAGACCCCAGCCCACTTAAGTAAATAAAACAAGAATTAGTCCCCACATTCTTTGTGAAATTGCTTTGCAAGGAGCTCTTGCTCATTAAAAGAGTAATGCTCAAGGTTGATGTTCCCCACGCCCCAGTTCATAATTGATATAACTTAGTAAAGTCGTAATACAGGGAAGTATTTAATATATTAAACTTTTCAATGATTCACCAGGTAAGACAGTAAAGAAAGATTAAAGGAACTTAGTCTAAATGACAAAAAGCATAACAAGGGGGCAAAAACCCCCTTTTCAGCTGTAAGAGTTAGTGCACCATTTATATATTCCAAAGTACAAGCTTCACAGCCTCTGCAGCCTCTTCAAAACATACTGTTACAGCTCAAGAGCTATACAATACACTTGAGGGAATAGTACTATGTTCCTGACTGGCTGCAGAAATGTCTTTTCAAGGATTCACATACACGGTGACTCTCTTTGACTAACTACAAGATCCAAACGACACGTAGAGGAAATTCTATCACCAGCGCTGATGAATACTGTCATGCTTTCTAAAATTTTCTGAGCCTTCAGAAACGGATGGGTCTAGCCATGAATAACAGAGTTATCTCCTCTTTAAAAAAGTTTGCGCAATGTGTTCCCGACGGGAAAAAAGAAGAATGATTCTACAGCTAGATATGCAATTTGTTCACTGTCCCACTATTCATGCTGAGCTCAAAGCTATTAAAGAATTTCAGTAAAAGCAGTTAATCTCCAACAGACAGATTGTGAGTAATTTCAGTAACGTAACATTTCTGGAAATAGAAAAATCCACAATACTTTATCCCTATACTTTCAGTTACAGCAGAAATAAGCCAGCTGTTATTATTCAATTTGAGCACTCTCCATAGAGCCGTACCTGCGTGCAGCCTTTCAGAAACAGGGCTTTGAGTCCACCACAGCCTCTCACCAGAGCCTGGATGCCATCCTTAGTCACTTGGTCGCACCAGGAGATATTCAGCTGTTCCAGCAGTGGGCATCCCTCACTTTGGAGGTGAAAGGAGAAGCGTGTGGCAACTTGGTTTTGTTTTGGAAAGAAATCCTGCTTCAAGCCAGAATCTAGGAAATTCCCATTTCTGGAACCCACGTGAGTACAGATGTACACCCGCACCCCACACACCCATGGGGAACACTTTTGTCAAACAATCTCCAGGTGTGAAGAGCTCTCCAGAGGCAGTATCAGGGAGCTCTAAAGCAGAGTATTAGTAGGGTAAAAGACCACTGATTTATCCCATTTTGGACACCTCCCAGTTCCTATACAAGGACAGACACTGTGGGCTTTCTGGATCTGAACACAACCAAACCACCCTCAAGGAAAGCGAAAAATAGGGTCGATTTCTGCCATACTGCTTCAAACTTTCCAGGTGTAACTTTGCATTTGCCAGTAGGAGTAACACTCAAGTGTAATTTGTAATTAGGAAGAGATATACATGCTACCATATATTTAAGATAGCTGGAGTACAAATTTGACCATGTGAAATTAGAGACAAGGATGAAGACCCTCAAGGGAAGGAAAAACCAGGCTCAAAGTATTTTAATGTAGCTACAAAAATAATTTAATCATTCATTTATTCTTTCAAATCAGTGTTTTCTTCTGGTGTCTAGATTCACCCTCCAGAACTTTTCTCCCCATGACACAGCTTTCCTGTATTTTCTTTTATTCCACTGGTATATCACTTGATTTTTTTTTTTCTTTTAATAGCTTGGCCTCTATTGTTACCTTTAGTGTTTTTTTTTGCCTCGTTCTCTGTCCCAATATCTTCCCAATGTCTGTCTGTCCCTTCCTTTTCTAGATTACTTGGCAATTCCATTTAGCAGATTTAAGCAGTTATATGTCTCCTAAGCAGTTTAAAAAGACAAATAGTCACATGCTGGTGTTCACCTTCTAGCTATGTAAACAATTGCTAAGTACACAATGGTACACTTACAGTGAAGAAGCTGACTGTTAGTAAACAAGTATTTTAAAGAGGCAAACTAAGACTTTTGTCTCCCCCAAAATGCCTCCTCCAAGACTTTAATAGAATATAATTCTTCTTCTACTGCTAGTAACCATCAGGACAGATACAAACAAGGTCGAGGGCAGCTTTTACTGAGTCCTCCTCCTCTGTCTCGGCAAACTAGGAGGCACAACGTGTGAATGTTGAGCTCTGCTGGGGAATGCCTGAATTGTAGTCACAGTTACACCTCAGCCCACGTCAGTCTCCTCCAAGGCACATGAGACACATGGGGCAATGGTGGGTCACACTATCTGGAATCAATCGGCAAAAGTCAATGTTGTTGACTCCTACCTCAGTGCTTTCAGAGACAGGTTGGTTATGGAAGTGCAGGAAGCCAAATCAAGGTGCCTGAGTTTAGAGCAGAACTTACTGAGGCTGGTACATGTACTGAAAGAGAGCATACAAGACACACTCATGCAATAGATTTATTCCGAGTCATATACATTACACATGACATACATTGTGTTATCTACCGCACGCACAAGCCTGGCCTTCCCTCAAAAAATAAGGGATGGAGAATGTAACATGGTGCACACAGAAACGGGGATGAGAGGGCAAACAGAGAAAAGAATTTTACTCACGCATCTGTGATCTTGGTACAGCCATTTAGGTTCAATACTTCAATATTTCTGCAGTTCTGTGCAAATGTCCTTTATTAAAGGAAAGGGAAAACACAGTATTTTCCAGGCAATAGCCTTCCAGATGTTTTACAGTGTTTGTTTTAACTGTAACATATCAGATACAATTTTGTAAAATTGTCTCAAACAAAATAAAGAAGTAAATAAAATAAATAATTTATGTTGCCCCGTATCTTGCCTTGGGAATTCCCAGCCTGAAGGCAAAAGCTTGTAATTCAGTGCCAATTACTACTTAGCCTATAGCAGCAGCTGGCACTATTTTAATGAGAATTGAGAAAAATGGCTACTGTGTGAAGTTAAAAAATGATAAGTTAAAAGGGCTTATATGTTACTGCTCTTGATGTTTTAAGTTAGACACACAGGCTAAAGATCTCAGCTCCAAAGTGTTCATAAATTATTCCGATCCTCTGTGGTTATAGAAACAGAATAATTCTTAACGCCACATTTAAGAGCAGAAAGAAGCCATACCACTACCTTAATGCATTGTCTCCCACTCCTTGACAGCCACGCAGGCTTAACTTCCGCAAGAAGCCCCCACATCTTTTAGAAATATTCTCAACTACGCGGCCCTGTCGGAGACAGAAAGGACTACATTAAAATCCGAAAGTCACCTGATGATTCAAGAAGTTGAATTTGAAATTTTGCAGATTAACAACAGTTTGTTATTCTAGGTAAAACAGTGCTAAGAAAACAAAAATGCCACTATAATAATCTAAGGCAGGGAGAGGGAGAAGTATTCAGCTTCTGAAGATGGAGAGACAAGGAACAATTACCTAAAGCCGCTCAGGCTAATGACTGAAGAATTGCCTCCAGTTCAGAGCTCCTGGGCATCGATACAGACCACCAAGAAAGGTGAAAGAAGCAATGCCATTGCTACAACATGGGCAGTAAGATTTACAAAAAAGTACAGTCAATGTACTATAAATGGATATACTTAAATTTCTGTTCAAAATAGAGATGAGGCAGAACCAGCCCATGAGTTTTATTCTCACAGAAAAAGGGATTCAAACATTTGAGTTCAAGAGCTCTAGAAAAATGCTTTTTTAAATTTCAAATTTGTAATCAATGGAAGCCTCCGAAGACCCCACTACAAGCTACCATTTACCCAGCTATTTCTCACTGTGAATGAAGTGCAAAAACCATTGAGAGAATATTTGTATCAGTGTCCAGAAATTCAAAAAACCTTTCCCTCTACTATAGTCTACGTGGCTGTTCATCACAGAACAGGAATATTGCTTGGTTCTTCCAAGTACTAGTTGGCATTTAAGACCTCTATAATGATGAAGATATTCTTCTATAATCTTTTTCCAGTCCAAAAGAAATATCAAGCATCAGGCTCGGTACAACATAATACCACAATCAGAAAAGGGACACCAGCTTAACTAGATCTCTGCACGAGCTTCTGGTGAAATCTGGCCACTTGATTTCAGGGACTACGGGAGCAGCTCTGTAGCCGCAGTGCACTGCCGAAGTGCTGCCCTGGCTGAAGGCTGCCAGAGGACTGAAGCTCGACCTGCACGTCCGTGTAGAAGGGCTGGAGAATCTGAAACAATCCGTGTGTTTTTGCAATTCCTCTAGCAAGCCTATGAATTCATATGCTTGAATTAGAGGATTCAAGCATGTTTATATAGTATATGGAATTTACATCAACTGATGGATTTACATTCCTTAAAGCAAACAACATTTAGGACATCAGAAAATCTAGCAGGTACTTTTAGGTTAGGTACAACATATTCAAGCATTTTGTTTTAAAAGGGGAAGTCCATGCTTATGCAAGAACATGTGTTTGATGTATAGAGTGGTGTAAGAGAACAAAGAGACATTAAAACCATGGAAAAACCACTCAAGAATGAGAAAAACCTAGTTTGTATTTGCCGCACTCCTGCCTCGCCTCCCTCCTACACAGACCGACGACAGCAGCAAGGCTGAGACGCTCTGTCCACGTTTCCTGCTACCTCCATAGACCAGGCACCACTGATAACTTTGCTCTACCTCTATGAAAGTAAATAATTATGTGGGTCCAGAACTTTCAAGGCATGTTAAGAGATAAAGTATTTATTTTGAAGAACAAAAATCACACCATTTACTTCCTTCACGAAGTCTCAGGCCACTTAGACCCCTGCAAGCACACAGAAGTCACAGTATCAGAGGCCTGTTCCTTTATCGGTGTACCTCAGCTGCTTAGATACACAGCCAGCAGAAAGAGATTATTTTAACTCTTTCCTCCACAAGTAATGTGTTTATTTCCAACCAGTTCCCACAAGGTGTGCACCTTCAGTCATCATCTGGTTTACACCTCTGTCTATAACGAGTTAAAATGATATACTCCCTATCTCCTTCCTCCAACATGTTTTGAAGAGGATATAACATTCTGATAAGAAACTTAAGGGTGGTTTTTTTTTTTCTCATCCCTTTTCCTGATTAATGCAATTTTAGTTTTAAGAACAGCACAACAGTGGCATCCATTGCTATGAGTGCCAAGTAGTCCACATCTAACAGACTTAGAACAGCTACAGTGAAGCATTTCCAAAGCTGCATCTTTTCAGAACAATTTTGACCTTGTTCCCCTGAATCACTTTCAATTACATTTCAATTTTTTATATTAAAGATAGACAGGAAAGGATAGACATATTGCAGGCCATGTTTCAAAAGACATTCAGTCTTAATGGTCTAAGTCAGTGCTACATTAACGTTTCTTTGAGTGAAAGGAAAAGTAGCCTAAATTCTCCTGTACAGCAGCAGTAGTTTTCCACAAGAACATACCTATTCTACTTATTTCTGTTTTCAGAACACACACAAAAATACTTTCCTTCTATTACTACCTTTAAGTCTTGATACAGATATATAATTCTGTCCATTTTCAAAAGCTGAATGGATTGCCAAGACTTTAAAGACTCCCTGAAGCTAAGAAGAACTGAAATTAATGATTTCTATCTCCAGGGAAGGTAAAAAGGGTTACACTGGGAGTATTAATCCATTCTAGGCTGTAATTACATTTTAACAAGAAAAATGGGTTTGTATGTCACTTAATTATACCTCAATATCCCTCTGGAAATCAAACAGGTCAATTCGCTGCCAGTTACTGCCATCCAGGGCCAGAACATTCCATGCCTTTATTGGGGGAAAAAATGTAAATGTGTTGTTAATATGAAAAAAATGCCAGTGGGGACCTAGTTACAGTTTGCTCCTTTTAGAAACAACATTCTGTCTCAGATGCAAAAGCAACAAGTAATTACAGCCAACAAGGAAAACTGTGCAGTTACCAGAATCACTTGCTCGGACAAGAGTCCCCTCACCTACATGGCACACTCTTCGCAAGTCCCCAAAACAGGCAAGCCCGCAGTGCCCCGGCCACTTCTGCTCCCACGGGAGGTGTAGATGCTGAGCCCGGGACAGGAGACAGCGGTGGAATGTGGGCATCTTCACGGTCCTGGCTGGAATCTAATCCCCTCTGCAGCATCGCCAGCTAAACCAATGCCTTTAGGGGATGCTAGCAGGACCAACACGAAGATGAAGGATACCAGGACACGGGTGAGTCCCAAAGGTGACCCTACAACTGGCATCTACACTGACAAGAGAAGCGAAGCTAGTCTGAGGGCGTGAGGACTCAGTGGTGCTGGGATGGAGGACTAGGCGGTGAGATCCCGTAAGCGATGGACGAGGCTGTCATCCTGCACACCTTCTCTCTTGCCTCCAGCAGAAAGAGGTGTTCAAGGCAGTTCCACAGCTAGGTGCATGGGGTGCTGCGTCCCACAGATGGAGAAATTCAAAGCTTTGTAAGCTGTCCAGATAAAGCATCCAGCTCTTACCTGAGAACTATGCACCACTGCCAGGGTGACAGTGTTTACTACCTCTGACTTATGCGTTTGGTTTGGTTTTTTTAAACAAACAAACAAACCTCATAGGGTTCATGCTACAAATGAGAACCAGGAACTGAAAGTTAATAATTCTGCCCTTAATGAATCAAAAAGGTTGTCAACACAGTACTATGCTTAATGTTTTAATTATATAATCAAAGTAAACAACTAGATCTTTTAATAACCATGAGTCCATCATTATGAAAGAGTGCACATATATAGGCACATTTTTAAACTACATCTCCATCACAATATATTAGTTCTTGTGCAAGCCACATATAGACTTACAACAGCCGACAGAACTGTAAGTATTAATTGATTTTCTGCATTTTAAGTCTTATTGCTGATATTTGTTTTGCGGTCTAGTTATTGCCATGAGAAAAGTAATAGGTCCAGTGGAAAAGAAACGCATCAGGGGATGCAAGTTATAACACAGCATATTTTAATGTGTGATGTAGGGAACATTACACACAGCCTTTCTGTAGCTCTGTGCAGATACCTTAGTCCTTTACAAGATGTTCTCTGATGCCCTGTGGACTGTGTAAGCAGGAACAAGTGACAAAAAATGGGAGTACACCTTGACATTGGCAAGTATCTTTGACAGCCCATTTTGGTCAATATTGTTCTGCTGGAACAGTGAATTTCAGCTGGAAGATCTTTCACTAGAAGACCTGTGTTATTCAGAGAACATGGGATAACTGTAATGCCTAGGCATCACACAGGATATTTTTAAATGCAATTAAAAATGTTTAAGCATAGTCTTTTTTTATTCTTAGGTACTCTGAATAATGAAACAAGCTCTGGTTCAAGTTTGAACCCAAGATTGATCAGTTTTGTACATGTGTCACTCAGCACCAGCTCTGCCAGTACGGTGAACACACCACTATAAACACCTTCCCCTGTAACCGACTTTCCACTCTTGCTGTGGTGATGCTTCCTCTGCGTGTCTTATTAGACACTGGCAGGATAAAGTATCTGAACAAATCTGGTAGCTCTAGATAACTGGACCTGCAGTCAGAGGAATCTTCCCAAGCGAATAATGCAAGATGGATTTCATTAGCTGAAGCTCACACAACTATGAGCTACTTCAGGAAAAAAACAACCCTAAACAAAACAAGACACTCATTTTTCTTCCATGCTTACTTCAAATATATCCAAGTAGGAAAGTAAACCTTCATTGACCATGCAGCATCTTTATGAATCAAAATTTCTATATCTCCACCAAAACCCACAAGATGCCATTTTAGACTCATCCAAGTTTGGTATTTTCATCAGTGCAGGTCTCCTGTACAAACCCAGGCTGACTGGAGAGTTCTTGGGCAAAAAGTCAGCCACCTCCCCTTTGTAACCTGCTCAGGGCCTGGGATACCAGCAAAATGGTATTCAAGTTTTGAGTCCCCCTTCACTGGTGCCATCAGAAGTTTCTGGTATTGCAGCGTTTATACAGGACACTAAATAACAATAGTTGAGTTGCACAAAGCTCCCTGGTACAAATCCTCCCAGTTTGACATGCTAGGGAAGGCTGGAGGGAGAGGATTGTCACCCAAATCCAAATCAACTGTTAAAATCCACCAGCAAGGAAGAAGGTTCTTACCCTGGAAACTTGAGCACAACGACACAGAGTGACCACATCCAGGAAAGAGAAAATTCTGTAACAGAAATAAAAGATACCTTATTGGTTATCTACATTTAAAACAAAGAGAACATGGAAAACAAAGGAGAAAAAAAAAAAAGACTGGAGACAGCAAAACTTCTTTGTAATTCAGTTGAAAGCTGAACTGTGAAAAGAAGCGCAGACCTAGCAGTTAACAAATGAAAGCAAAACACAGATACTGAGCCACTGTGAAATATTAATCTCACACCTTGTAGTATTTACTGACAGTAAACTGAATGATTATTTATCAAAACAGATGCTTACAGGTATCATGTAGCTTAACAGTCAAACATTCAGTTAAGTCAGGACATGGCAAAACAGTCACGCTGGGCTGTTTTGGCTCCTATTCGACACAGGAGCATCGCTGTGCCCAGCGCCTCTCTGTTCAATAGAAACATCATCTTTAGCAACAGCTCTCCAAAAGTGGGAAGTGTAATAATTAGCAGTTAATAGACCAAAGCAACACGACAGCCTGATTTTGGTGCATGGATTATTTCTTCTTTTTCACACAGCTGTGCTAAATATGAAGTGTTGTTAACACAGAGGTAGGAGGAGTATTTTGCTCTGCAACACTGCAAAGCAACTTGCACAGCCAGGTGATTTGTTCAGTTGTGTCAGTACAGTGTCTAGGAGAGATACATTTAGGATTAAGCCGATGCGGTCACTCCTCTGTGGTATGTCATTCCTCTGCCAGGGCACACCCAAGTCTTCAGGCCAACACCCTGGTGTTGCTGTCCTATTTACTGGGATAAAGGAATTAGATGGTAATACTTTGCAATGCTATACTGGGCTAAGACATCCATGCTTTTATCTTGGGTATATACACCCCTATCTGTGAATACAGGAAGTACCAAGCCCATTTAAAGCTCCCAAATCTGTACCAATATATCAATATGGTTATTTTATGGCTTATAGGTATTCAAACAATCATATGCCACAAAACAGAGGTGGTCAAGTGGACAGCAGAAAGACAGTAAGGTCTCATTCTCTTTGATAGCAATTATAAAACCATAGGATGAAATGTTTTTGCAAAGGTAATACAAGTGTTTGACTACAAGAAAACACTTGCACATATGCTTTAATATTTTAAACTTGCACCAGAAAGGGAAGGCAAATGTTATCAGATGCAAGTGTTAAAGGTATGGGGCAAGCAATTTTGTTCCAATGCTGCACACTATTTTATAAAATACTCTTGTCAGATAAAGTATGGTTGTCCAGGAGAAATTCTGAGAACAAACAAAACTCCACTGCTCCAGAAATCTCCAGACTTTCTCAAGAGAGAACAGTGTATACCCAGATTAACAATCGTTTGGATACTTGCAACACTTGAGTCATCTCTCCACAATACTGTGGGCTTGGGGGGCATATGTAAGCTTTTCTATATTCTCAGCAGACCTGTCTGTGCTGGGAGAGACTCAGAAACAAGAAGATGTTGCTGGCAGCATGTTCTTTTTGTGTGACTTACAAACTTAACAAACACCCTGTACCAACATGTTACTGAAACTCTCATATAAAAACAAGAAAGCTGTATGATGTACTCATCTCCCCAGATAAGTACAAGGGACACATTTCAATAAATAGCACAGATGCTGATAAAGCTGGATGAAGAGGTGCTGAGAACAACAAACAAACATCGTGTGCATCACTGATAAACTGCACTTTGTCCTAGAGATAAACTATGAGGGGTTATCCAGGCTTTTGCTACTGACACCAAGTTTTGTATGCACGTTAATGCGTGCCACACACCTTCACAGACCCCCACATATTTGTATATTGCTATATACCCATAGCAAATCATGGATTTTCGAATTTTAGGAGAGAACACAAGCAAGGCTCAGATGATACAATATGATACAACAATCGCATGATCAAGCTTTCTGGAACAGCAGGTTTATAAAAAGCACTTTAGAAACATCAGTGTTGGTGGAAAAGGACGTTACTGACAGGATGAATGCAGACTATTATGAAAACACAGATGCTTACAGGTATCATGTAGCTTAACAGTCAAAGGTTCAGTTAAGTCAGGATATGGCAGAATAAACAGCCACATGCTCTCCTGTGTTTCTCTACTGCCCAAAGATACTCACAGATTCAAGGAGTTTGGTTCAAGATACTTCTCATCTGTTCCTTATGCATCTCATCACGAGACAAAATTTGCAGTGACATGCTGAGACATACACAGTTAGAAGGGCTGGAAAAGAGCTAACATGCACTTTACTGTTACACTGTTTTGGGAACCCACTTCTGGATTTCAGCAGCATTTCCATACTCACTGCTTATAGACAAGTCTTCCCCTTGAATTAAATGTCATTTATTCATGCATGTATGTGAGCACTGAGGATTTATTTAGCACAATGTCAATGTACAACAATACAAGGAAAGCCTGAGGAAATGATAGAAGCTAGGGAAAATTCTTCCTTTTACCCTAGATTCCCATTGTAGGAGCAAAAAAATATCAAACTCCATGGGAACAGTGGTTAGGTCAAGCTTTCTGTATTTTCATTAAAATTGCTTTCTCCATGGAAATCCCAGGCTATTAATAACCATCTCATCCCTCTATCAGGGCTATTAGGTCTTGGCCAAATTCTTTTCTACTTCCTGCTCCTCCCTTCCCAGTCTACCCACACAGTAAAAGGGATGTCAACGCAGCAAAACACTTGCCCCTCTCACCTCTGAGGTTAACATTGCTGAGCTTTGCCAGGAGTTCCCATGTCTAACTCAGAGACTTTGGCCCTGAAAAGCTTAAGAGCATTTTTCAGTGTTTTCCGAGCTGCTCTTGCATTTGTTCAAGAATATTGGCCAATGACTCAGCAGAATCAGACTGCAAAAATTACTCTCAGCAGCAATCACTGCTCTGTTGCGCATTTTGGTCATTTCAGAATTGGCTCAAACTACAACCCTTCACATGAACTGGAGAGATCAGCAGGAACACAGTTAAAGTCTTGCAGGCACAATGACCCAAGCTAAGTTTTCTAATGCAGCCCTGAGGATGGGTTTTTTCTTCTCCAAGGAGCTGCTGGGGAACATTAAAAAAGAAAAAACAAACAAACCCAAAAACCCACAAACAAGCTGCCCATGTGGCTAAGCCATGATTGAGCAGTCATCATCTTCCCACAGGAGTACAGCACGGGTCATAAATGCTGGGTCTCTTTTCAGCAATCTGCACACTATAAAATAAAGCAAAGGTAATCTATATGTTCACTTGAAATAATACGCATTCTTGCTGTTACCCTATGGCTCAATTAAAACTGGACTTGACAACGAGGAAACATACTGGGCTGACAGGAAATTTGGATGCAACTTAGCTAGTCAGCTCCAGACCCTCTCTCAGTAATAGAGGGACAATTCCTCCTGGAATTGTTCCAAAGCACCAAACCCTTAGAAAATACCTGCTGCCCCAGTCAGATTCCGTTTATCTGGTGGAAGAGAGCAGAGAAGAGTAAGTAGCAGCAGGTTGAACAGTACTACTTGAATAATGGTTTTCCCGATTCTGCCTTAATATATCAAAAGGCACATAGCTGGGATGTTTATTCTCACATCCAACACGCATGATTTCTGTGCTGCTCACAGTTGACTGCTGTACTCTTACATTGGTCTTTTTACTCTTCAGAGTTGACAGTAAGAATATAAGCCACACCAATAACTTTATCATCAAACAGTGATCATAGGTGAAGGCAGACTGAGTATTCCAAACGGAATTAAAACAAGTCTGGTATTGTGGCAGATTGAATTGTTTCACTGCAAAGTAACCCCCTATATTCAGGACTTCGCCTGAACAGTTTGGCACTGGACAATTTAGCAAAAACACATTGCAGTTAGAGCATTTTTCAGGTTTCAACCTCTTAATCCACTCAGGGTTTTCTAAGACTCCTCACTTTCCCACTGCCACTCTAATTAGATTAGGGTCAAGACTCTAATGAAATCCCTGGATGCTGTGGGCTTTGAGGTGAGCTAGCTTAGACCTTTAGCCTTCTAAAATTATCAACACCAACTTATGTCAGTGACTCACTATTCAAGTTAAATTTTGCTCCGTACTCATTTTATGCCGATGGGCTGGCCAGGAGGAGAGAAACGACAACTTTGCTGCCAACTCACTGGTCCCCCACGCACTCTGTCACTTCCTTGTCCCAAGCAGAACTCAAGATCCCAAGGAATACACCAACATGGGGCTTGAAGGTCAGATGGCAAAGCCAGTGCTGGTGACTGGATGTGCTGAAAATGGGCTAGCAGGCAACAGGAGGTGGCACGGAGTAAAAGCCGCTTACCCCAGGAGAGAATTGAAAACTGCTTGACCTGCCCATGAACCAATACAGAAAAGACAAACTCCCGCAGCCCAGGCCCCTTCACCCTGCCAAGCATAAGCTGTTTAGCAGCCCCATGTCATGCTGAGAGTAAACCTTCTTCAGGAAACCAGCAGAGACCACCACTGCCACAGAAAATCCAGGCTTGTGGTTGGGGTTTGGCTTGCGGACAAAAAGCGACTGGCAGGCAGCCCTCAAAGAATGAATGCACCTTTTCAACAGGGCATCATTAATGCCAGCACAGGGAAACAGGGACATGATGCTCCTTCTGGGGAAATGACTACAGCCAGAGCCGACAGGGACCACAAATTCACCGTTCAGAGTCACCGAGCCAGACGCTGCCCAAAAAGCTGCTGGGAGCAGCAAAGGAAGGAGGATGGTGAACAGAACTCTGCTTTTTGCTGGTTTGGCTCATTTTTAACTGTATAAAGGTATATTCATGTATAAAGATGTAAGCTCCTAGAAACTCAGCTGGCAGGAGACAAAGCTGAAGCAGGTACGGCAGTATCGGGACAAGGATTTGTGAGCCATCAGCTGATCTCTACCCACATGCTGCAGGACAGCTTTGTTTAGAGTCCTCCTCTCAGGGAAATGCCAGGCAAACATCACCATCACCATCATGGTAGGGCAGAACGTGACAGGACAGCCGAATCACAGACACATTTAAAAGAGAGATTTCTGAGGACAACCCTCCAGAGCACTTTACACCTCCACCCCATCCTCCCAGACAAAAGCATTACTGGAGTTGCACATTTCTGTATCTTGGGGTGTGACAAAGGCTGCTGTTCACCCCTTTTATATCCTCCTACTCTTTATTTTGCTCAAGTACAGCTTTCCACTTTGCAACCACATACATGAGACATCCAATGCCATCTGCAGAATGAACAAACCAGAGAACAAGACATTACACAGCAGCACTGCTTAAACACATAAGTCTTTGTCTTGCAGACAGTGACACTCATTTACAGGAGATTCCTGCAGATAAATGCATCCAAGTTTCTCTTTCAAAGGCTGCACTGTCAATCCACACTAATTAATTTTCACAGTATGCTAACAGTGAATTCCAACTCTCAAAACCATTACTTATGAACTTTAACATTTATAAACTCAGACTCCTGATTTCTCCTAGGTTCCACACAATCCTGAACACTTGCTCTGTTCTACAGCAGGTTAGGATGATTAGTGGTATCAAGACACAAAAGACAAAACACTTCCGCAGGGCAGAAGCGTGCGTACTGCTGAGAACTCAGCCACTGTGGCTTGTACTGACAAAATTCCCTGCTTGGTGCAGGACCCTCCCTCCTACTTACCACAAATCCTTCTCCAATTGTCTGGTAGTGTTCCTCAACACCAGCTACCTCCTACGGACCAAGATGTGCTTATTGGTTGCACTCAGGATGATTCCACTTTGACCAATCTACCAGAAAGCTCATCCATGCTCTAATCAAGGTCCTGCTCCTTGGGAGCCCAGTGACCACACACCTCTTCCCCTGAAGTCCATGCAAAATGTCAATTAAATTCCACCCCCTGACCTTTTTCTCCCTACCAGATTCCCCGCTTTCCCTATGCCACACAAACTCCTTGCTTCACATGTCAGTGGCTCTTCACAATCTGTCCCCAGCCTACCTGTGTCTTGTCACTTTACCACAAGGGCAAATCCCATTTTTGTTGCATCTGCAATACCAGCACCTACTTGCTCCCATCAGAAAAAGAATGCCCCTCTCAGAAAATCCAGAGAGACGTTTTTCTCACTCTTCAAATTCCCCTTTTGCTGCAACACATCCATGCCAATGGCTCAGAGCAAGTGCTGGGTGAAGACAACTGCTGTCATCTGCAAAAAACCTGTGCTAACTCATCTGGGCTAGGGCATCCTATCATGTTTGTTACTCCATCCTGCTCCTCCCGCAGGTTTCTTCTCTCTTCCACATACCGGATGCTGATTTTTACACAGCAATCTCTGTACAGCATGGACAATCATTTGCCTGTATACTAGGCTGAAAAACCAAATACCCACATTATTAGCAAGGAGGGCTCTAAAAGCCATACATCTTGCTTTTGGATGAATAATACTGGACTAAAAGAAACTGAACCAGATTACAGAGAACAGAGGAAACAGTGCAGTCAAAAGAAAAAAAAGTGTCAGACTTTTTTTCCCCCCCTATTCATTTTATTCCACAAGTGAGCTAGAATCCATTTCCTGTGTCAGAGCTCCTCTCCCCGGACTTTTTATTGCCATTGAGTGTTGACAGTACTACACAGTTTTTTGCAGCGTAAGAATTTTGTTTGTGTTAATAATTCAAGCTGCCACCTCCAATTGCCTTCACCATTTACAGTCTAGCATCTCAGCTTAAAGCACAGACGAACACGACTTTACTTCAAGATGCCAAACTGTGACAACTGAGGTACAATCACACACACACATCATCACACTACTCTTGCACAAGGGAAGGCAAACTTCAAAAGGTACATACGTGTGTGCATATGGAAGGGCAGCAGAGGGAGAGGGCAGAGTTGTCTACCAAGATCCACAAAGCCTGATCTGTTTGATCTTTGCCAACAGGACCATCCTGCCAGGTGCTGAACATCTGTCTCATTGATGAGGAACAGGACAAAGTCCACTCAAGAGTCCATGGAGCAGAGGAACTAACTTTTTTTTAAATTGAACATTTTATAGAGAGGCAAAATCCTATTCTACACATTAGCCCATACTTACCATTTATTTTCATTAAGGACTTGTTTAGTCCTATAGTTCTTCCATCTACAAAACAGGCAACCAGCAAATTAATTTAGCATTTTAAAAAACAAAACCTAATAATATTTAGCACAAACTGCTGCTGATGCAGACCTTTGATCTGCTTCTGTTTGTCTATGGCTTTATAAGTGACCCAATCCAAGCTCATGATTTATGAGCATACCAGCAAAATCAGTACTGGCTGCAAATAACAATACACAACAGAGTCTCCAAGCTTACAAACTGAAAGATGGCTTACCGAAGCAGCAGCTCTTTTGGAAGTTTTTTGTTGATCACAGCTTCATCATTGTTTGAGAACATCTGTAAACAAAAACAATTTAAACAATTTAGCCATATATTTTCATTAAGCAAACAAAACCTACTTTACTCTAGGGAAGAAGCTGCTGGTTAACGAGGCCATTTCGAGAGAGACATCTGGCCCAATAAATTCTCAAAAGATAAACTTTGCGCTCAAGCTTTCAAACTCCTGGACTGGACCACAGTGGGATAGAATATTGCATCCAATATAGTTTAAAAAATGGTCTAAGAATGCTCTGTAGATTGATGTATTAAATATAAACTGAGATTTTTAATTTATCTATTAAAGTAAATGATAATTAGGGCATGCCTGTCGGCTAGCACTGACTATAGGAAGGTATCACCTACAGCATTACTACAGGCTTCCATCTGCGTCACAGTTCTGTGAAGGTACACCAAAGCACTGGCACTTTAAAACCGTAAAGTCTAACTACGCGCCAAACAAGCATATGGCAAATGGGTTGGAGGGAAGGGCTACGACAAGGGTGATCAAGCAGCCCTAACATCCAACAAAGGGAGGCTGAAGATGCAGGCATAGCAGGACTGGTTTCCGTAACAGAAAAGGGAGCAGACTGCTGGTGAACAGGAACCTAACGAAAAAGTATTACAGTGGCCATATCATTCTCGCAGCATATTGTTTGAGAGCAGCCCTTAGGAGCTTAGGGGCAGACAGTGATTTTTTTAAATCATGGAGCATGGTTGAAAGGGAGATGTGATCTTTGGTGCTGCATCAGGAGGAGAGATGATTCTGAGAAAACACTGTGTTCTTCCAAGGCAATGAAGCCAGAGCTGTTTATTGTACCCCATAATCTTTTTCATGCAAAGCATTATCATAGTGGCCAGCAATTTACAAATCTGAAATGGACTTTTGGACCAGCTAAAATAATCTCACTAGCTGTGAAAGAATTGAGAGAAACTTCTTTTTTCAAATGAGTCCTAAGAAAAACAGACAGCAAAGCCTCATGTGTTTCTTAAGAAGTCTCTACATATATTTAAAAGACTTGGTATTGTCTTGCCATGGTGAAAAAACAACCAACCAACCTCCACACACTTATGCCTGTGGGAGGAATGATTAGAGTGATCTGTGAACTCAGACTGCAGAGCAGGGATGCCTCATTCCATTTAGAAGCATGCTTTCAACAGTTCCAAAAGGAAAGCAGGGAACAATAAGAATGAGCTTTAATTTCATTAATAAAGTTTCTCTTTAACCTCTGAAATAACTAAGAGCTGATCTTCCTGAGCTACACACCTGGTAAAAACTGCTGCTGAAACTACAGTCTGAAAAAGCTGATTCTAATCGGTTGATTAAGTGGTCTGAATCAATTTAGTTGTATATATGCAAAGCAAATAAAACCAGCATCAGCTAGGTCACTCGAGTGGCAGAGGATCAGATTAAGAGTTAAAAAAGGAAAGTAAGATCTTAGTGGCTTATGAAGCTGTACGCTAGGCCTCACTGACAGGCACCAGCTTCTCCAAGCAGCAAATATTCTGTACCTGAGCATCAATCCAACCCCATCGCCTATCAAAGAAACCATCGTAGCTTAATGTGAAAAGCTAACGTGCTGCCGCTAAGTAGCTTTTTAATATGCTCCAATCAGTGATAACAAACTGACAACAGAATAATGCCATCATTGCAAGAGAACACTAAAAACAATGCTTTTAGAGTCAAACTTAAAAGCTGTGTTTCTAAATCACAGTTTGCTTTTTAATTATCTCAAGATACTGAAGCACGATGCTCAAGTGGGACACAAACTCTCCAGCATTCTTTCCCAAAATGTCACACAGAAGAAAAGTGTTGTTTTCCCCCCACAGACGCTTTTATCACTTCCCACCAGAAGATATCACAAGTTAGCAAGTCCTAAATGGTCCACTAGACACACAACTACTCAGCCCATTTTGCAGATAATTAAAATGGAAGTTTTGCCATTTCCCCAGCTAACACAAATTCTGTGAAGTCTGTTCCCTCAGAGACTAGGGCAGAAGAGCATCTCCTCAAGTCAAGAACTGTGTTCAGACTCAGTCACGAATGCTATCTGACGCCTGGCAGATAACTGCGGAGTGCCACAGCAGGTCAGGACAGACATTGCTGAGGCTGTGAAAGGAGCTAACGCATGTGCGCATTCTGGGACTGGATCATCTAATTAGATGGCTTAGCTGATCAGCTGGGAAATTAAGGAAATTCTGTAGAAAGCTCTAATGAAGGAGAAATGCAGAGGAATTATTCATGGGAAAATGAGACCATGATTTTTCTTCCCCCAGTTACAAGACCAATAGTAAACAGGCAGATCTATCCTCTTTCCCGTTATTGTCCAGGCCAGAATTTTACATCTGAACCAGCAGCCTCCACCTCCCTCACAAAAAAGGGTGAGAGAAATTAAAGGAGCAAATCAGGCAGCAGTAGGAGACTTCCGAAAAGGAACCAGACTAGAAGAGAACAGGCAAGGGGCAGGAAGTATTAAAATAGAGATTCCAGAAGCAGACAGACAGCCTTTTCTGTCTCATCTGTATTGGCAACAAAGCTTTGTCTGAATTCAAATTTTACTGTGAGAATGCAGGCAATAGTCACTGCCGGTTGTTAACCGAGATTGTACATCAAGGACACTCATAAACAGCTTTGTGCAAAATGCAGGTAACTTCTTGACTTCTGCCCATTACATTGCTCAGGAGAAGCTTACCTTGAATCCAGTGCAAATCAAAGCCTTAAACTGTTTTTCTGCAGAAGCTACCCTTTGACCAGTACTATACTACAGGAACATTTGGTTTTTGTCTTACTAAAAAAGTCCTTGGACTTAAATGTGACAGGGTCACGGTAGGATGTGCTCCAATGGAGAACCTTGGCTCTGGAATTCCCCCTCCACTGGAAGGCTGTGAAGTGCCAGTGTACATCACCAGACCTATTTTCTCAAGCATTCCTTCAAAACTTGGTGCTCAGATGACAGAGGCTGGGTGAAAACAGGCTGGAATTGGGATATGTTACTAGTCATGGCAGCATGTACAGCTAGTTAAATATACCAACAGACATTTTGACTTTCTGGCAATTCTGCACAAGAATAAACCTACTCTGAAAAAGTGTTAGAGGCTATTCTAGACTTCCAGACTTTTGAAATTACTTCTAGGGATAAAAACTAAATGACCCAAGTTTGCTTTTCCTAACATCTCTTTTAACATCCTTCAATACCAGGTGTTATGCAGCAGAGTAAGTTATTCTTGACAGGGTACAGAAAAACATATCTTTCTTGTATGTAAATTTTACAGTCTGTATAAAACACAGAATCTTCCACAAAGCATCGAGTTTGCTGCTGTGTGAAGCCCCATCCCCTACACAGAAGAAATGGAAGGGGGAAGAAGATGAAATTCCTCTTACTCTTCCACCCGTCGAGACGAAGGCAGACCAGCAGTGCACTACTCTCTTCTGAAACAGCTTTTTCTAGCTAGAACACAAGCAATAAATCTAGAACAAACATCACGGAAGCAGATACTAGACTTAAACTTGTATTAAATTAGTATAGGTTGCTATAATCTGCTACAAGGCGAAGGAAAATGTGTCCTGCCAAAATACCAAAACTGGACAAAGTTTACAATGGAATGCTGCATTTCCTAGTCATTTTACTATAAATCTCTTACTGCTCTTCAGAGCAACATCTACAGATAGTGGAAGTGATGGCTTTGCTGCCCTGGGCAGCTGGACCTATGCAGTGCCAGAGCACACACAGGATTTGGTCATTGCTCAGTTAAGATGATTTAATTTTCCTGCAAATATTGCACCGCCCAGCTCTTCTACCAAAGCTAGAAAATGGGCAGAACCTGCAGAGTTTTCCAGGGTATATGTCTGCTAGCAGTTTTATACTTCACACAGAAAGACATTTTACAATCCATGAGATATTTTGCATATACACACTTCAACAGCACTGCCATGGAAATACTGTCCCTATTCCAACAGGGGCTCAAAAGGGAGAATAAACAGGATCCATCTAATTGCAACTCCAGTGGTCAGTAACCAACTTTGCAAGCCCAAAGAAATGACAAAACTGGGGGCTTAATCTATAAATCAATCCTTTATCTCACAAACCAATTAAAATGTTAATACACCATTTACTATTCAATAAAAGGAGAATTGTAACTACTTGGCTCCCAGTTTAGAGTAGTCCAGTGCATTCAGCATTTGACAGGTGCACCCAGAGGGGCCTGGTTTTGCCATGGTTTTTTAAGAGTAGATGGCCCAAGAAGCTAGCAGCGAAGACAAGGATCATCCAACCTTCAGTCATCCACAGGAACTCACTAGTTGTGCCCTGAATTCAAGCACTCTTTCCTGCACTCTCCCACGCTAACTGAAAGCCCGGAGATTATAACCCAACTGACTGAAAACTCGTACTTCCCAGGACACATTTATGGGCACTGCTGTGCTGCTCTCCAGAGCACTATCACCCAGAAGCATTCAAATCAAGCAAATTTATGAAAACAAATGGACAGAAGCGATAAAAGATACAGTTCTTGCAGCCTTACACTGAAGTCACTTAGCACAACATGTAATTGTCCATTTGTTTTAATAACTCTTCCCTTGCCTTTCAGAATATTAAAAGTTTTGCAAACTGGTTCAATTCATCTGGTTGCCCAGTCCTGCAGCAGTCCGCAAGTGCTCAGTGCAGGGCTAATAAACAGATTTATCTGCTGCGAGGCACTGCTAACAGTGTAGAAGACAGAGTTGCTATTCAGGCATTGGTCATGTCAGCCATTCATTACAGGGCACAGCAATCCAAAGTGGGTCATCTGTATGACATCAACACAGGATCCAGATGACAGCACTTTGTAGCTCAGTGTGCAATGGATGACAGCGTATAATTATGAGTGTCCCTGCACAAGAAACACCTACTATGTACTGTACTCATCACACATGCAAAGAGGGACACGAACAACAGCTGATGCAAGCTCCGTAAGTGAAGCAACTCTTAGCAGGCATGCATGATTTGAGTTAAAATACAAAGCAGAGCATTGTGTCATTATTGCAGCCACTCATTTAGCCTTTGAGCAAGTCTTGCATTGTCATGGACCAGGCTTCAAAAGCCATATAGCATGGAGACTCGTCTTGATTCCCTCCTTCAGGTGTGGTGCTACACTATCCATCCTGCCCAGGGTGAACAGATATGGTCAATATTCAGCATGTAAATAAGGTGTCCACATGCTGGACTGATTCAGCTGCTGTGTTCATGGACAGACTGTGCAACTTCTCCCTATTACACGACACAAATGTGCATCACTGGCACATGCTAATACAGAAGGTGGTACAGCCAACACCTACAGCTCTTCTCAGGAAATCCATACTCAATATACCTTATTTTGCTATATTTTAGAAGTTTCCATCTAAGAAAAAGTTGCTGTATTTATATGGAGGTCTCAGTATCAGGTTGATTGACTTACTCCACAGCAGCAAGTAAAAGCTTCTCCAGTGAAAAGAGTGTTCATTCAACAGTTTCTGCAAAATTTAAATCTTTGCTTCCAGAACAGTTACGCTCCCTGTACTCCCAGTTCCACGGAAAGTCTCCAAACACACATTGGCAGAAAGCTGTCTTTCCCGGCTTACAGAGAGCCGGAAAAACTCCACATGAACTGCTACGGACCCCGGCTCTGAGCAAGCTCTTGGCTGCAGAGCTCTTCTGTGGTCTGGGCTGGCAGAGGGAGGGGGCAATGTTCTCCTGTAAATGTCACATCTGGCAATGGTTTTGATTTTATTGTTGGGGAAGGGCTGGAGGGTGTTCCTATGGGGAACAAAAGTTTTGTTTTTCACTTTTTTGTGTTTGGAAAAATACACTTGAGAACTCATTTAGAAACTTATTTCAACATTTACAGTTTACTGGAAGTAATTAGGAGTATTAAGGTACAGAACACAAAGCACATTTATTTTATATTACCCTAAATGCTCAAAACTACTCTTTGTAAGCAATTCTTAAATTCCTGGCTGCATTTTTAAGAGAACAACAGTTTACCCGTCTGACATACCAAAAAGACTTTCCACTAGAACAGCAGCAGGGATTTTTTTTCAATAAAGTGCAGTTTAGACAAAGACATACCAGACTGCCTTGCCTATACGACAGCAGACAATGAAAAACACCATCAATTTTCCCAACATTTTGTTCCACAGAATTTTGCCCACTAGAGATAAGAAGCAGCAAAAGGACAGTCGATCTGCAGTGTAACACGGGTGGTCTACAATTAAGGCACATCTCTAAGATATACAAACACTCACGTACTCTAAGCAGCTCCAGTGCTGGAACTTCAGAACCTGAACTGACCAACGTACAGTGCGATGTCCCTGTGCCACCAAAATCCTACTTTATCAACAAATGTGAGGGAATTTACTGGCATAAAGTTTCCAGGTTGATCACAAGGACTCATCCACTTTCAATTTGGCTGTTTGCAGAGCTTGCTGCTGAAGGACTTAAGTTAATAGTATAGTATGTTCAGCTGGACAAGAAACATGCTACCATCAACATTAACAGGATATCAAGTAATTGTCCATGTTCGTACTTGATGCAAGCTAAACACCGGCAAGCCAGCAATGTAATACAGCTGTTGCATACATCAGCTAGGGTGGAAGTATTTACTGCACTGCTGACAAACACAGCTGGTTTTCAACCGAGACTGCATCTGGCATCAGCACGGGGAGGGGGATGGTTGATCTTAAAAATATATATATATTAAAAAAAAAAAAAAAAATCACACAAGGCTTAACTTTAGAAGCATCAGTGCCAAAGCCAACAACAGAGCACATAGTGTTAGCCTAGATACAGACTTTGAACTCAAACACTTTTCTCCTAAAGTGGAAAATTCGAAGCTCAGTGGAGAAAAAGGGATGAAGCTTATTTGGAGCTTTACGGAATCAGTGGCTACAAGGCTCGCAAAGGCACTGCAGTCAGTCGTTACACTGGAGACCCCCAGTTATCCACCTTAATGTTCACTCAAGTGAAAAATAACATGGGGTCTGGCACACCCAGCCCCTTGAGAACACAGACCAAAAATCTGAAACTGCCCAAGAAGAAAACGCAGTGCACGCTGCCAGGCTGAGAACACGATCAGGTTGATGCAGAGAGCCGGAAAGAAAGATGGACATCCATTTTCAGTACAAAAAACAACCAACCAAACAACAGAGACACATCCATGCAGGTGGGCAGCAGGAAATGAAAACTATAAATTTCTCAAAGTAAGTACAAACACAACCAATACAGTGTTTCACATCTCTATTATTAAGCAAACTTCATGCAAAATAAACAACAGATAAAAGCATACCCTCTTAAAAAAACCTATGAAATATTAGTAAATATAATTTTAAAATACTGCAACTTGTTTACTTGTGTAACAGAAATGGTGTAAGACAAACTTCTTACAGCAGCCTTACAAACACAAAAGAAAAAGGTAACCATGTGCTAAGGATGAAATTTTAGCTGCTGTTCAGACCTAGAGCTTACTATCCTTGGTTCACAGGCAAATGCTGGCCAGACCCTCCACAACTGCTTATAACCACAGGAAATAAAGCAATTAAAACCAAGACAGAAAACAGACTGCAATTATTAGAGAGTAAATAATGCATTCTGGAAACTGTTTTTAAACTAGGAAAGGTGGAGAATCAACAGTTGCCATCATAAATCAGGGATTACATATGTAGCTGGCATATTTTGTCAGTTTACATCCCCACCCATCTGTATCATCGAGACACTTTGGAGATTAAACTTCAGAGCTATAAGAGAGTCTTTTGCTGTTCTGAAGTGAAAGAAATGAAACATCTGTGCAAATTCATTCAAAGAATTTAAATCCTGACGAGTCAGAGATGCCCTGTGAGGTGTTCTTCAGCTATACAGCTGCTGGCTCACATACAAAAATCTAGTATTACTGGTAGTATTTATATCACTTTTATCTGCTATGGTTCATATGCAGGAGATGAACAAGCCAGAAGAAGTACAGAGTCACTGAAACAAGACAAGACACACGCCAAACCTAGCTCATAGCACACAACTCCAATCTAGTAAAAAAAGCTGAGCATAAAACACAAACCAAGAAAAATGTGAAATTCATTCTCTATTTCCTTTGGAAAAGCTCAGTGAAGCTTTGCAGTGACTTCTTACAAACTGTCAATATATACTAACACCTCGCCTCTAGTTCTGTTCATTTTGGAAAAAAATTCTACCACTGTTACAGGGCTTAAATAACAGAAACATAACCAACATGCATTGAGTATTCATTCAGAAGTGCTTCTTCCCCAGTACAAGATTTAAGGGAAGCAGGAGTTTAAGCAGGCTGAGCTGCTTTACTGGAGGCAAAGAAAAAAAATTACACTGCAAAGATGTCACACACAAGTGACAGTGAAATACAAGGCTCTTCGGAGGACACGATACAAAGCATAAAGTTGTTTACATCCACAAGCAGTTCAGACTGGGTGAATTTTCCTTCTAGCCTTTAGTTACACAGGAACACTTTTTTTTTTTTTTTTTTAAAACCCCATCCAGTTTAATCTGTGTTAAGTCTCCAAGGAAAATGGCTGGCTGTCGAATAAAGCCACTGCTATGACAAGCTCCATCGTTAGCAGTCGTGATGCTCCGGCGTTCTCCTGCAGCATTTGTGTCAGTAGAACCAGGGAAGGTGAAGCAACCGGCTGCCCTCCTGCCACGCACCATGCCACCGGCGCGCTCGTCCAGCCTGGCTGACAACCAGCGCTCCGCTCAAACAAAATCGTGACTAAGCAGTACAAAACTGAGACAAAATAGACCCTGGCCGAAAAGAAAAGGCTTATTATAGGCTTAATATTCCTAAAAATAGCTCAATAGGCAATTTACTCGACATACACTGTCACATCACTTCTTCCTCATCTGCTTGTCGTTGCTTTGGAAAAGCTTAAATTTCTGCTGGTGATAAATAGCTGGGGTATGGATGAGCTATCTTTCTGTGCAGCCTGATTATTCTGCATTCAGTAACAAACAGAATAAATAGCCTTTTTTTTTTCCCCCTCTTTTTTTTGAATCAGCAACACTAAAAGCTCGAGGCTGAACAAAAAATTAGTAAAGCCCTATAGAAATCAAGCCCATGATAAAGAATAGCCTGCTGTACACACCTCTGACGTAGCAGTGTAACGCAGAAACTGCCACGGAGAAGAAATCCATCAGGTGATTTATGTGCAAATATACAAGGTCATGTTGTTGCATTCAAAGAGTAAAACTTCAAAGTCAGGTGTACAGGTAAGATACTAGAAGACTACTTCTGATTTAAGAAATACCATTTCAACTGGAAGTACCACATGTGCTATATCCTATTTTTTTAAAAAAACTAGGAACTGCTGTCAGATACCAAAAGGGCACGTTCATACGTTTTTTGTTCTTCTATCCTGGTCTTGGCTCCGAGACAGTTTTCCACAAACAAAGCATCCCACAACTACACCTAAAAGCTTGCTGTGTTCATTTTTAAATTGCAATTTAAAAGACACCACCAGCACTAGCCATTCTCAGCGTTTTAGTTACCCGACTTCTCCTGGCTGACACAGGCTGCAGGAGATACACGTCTGAGTAGTTTCCACTGGGCAGTCCTGGCAGGGACACAGGGCAGAACCTGAAGCAGCCTGGTGACAGATTGGGGAGGCAGAAGCTTGCAGTTAATCGGCTTTGTCTTTACCAGAAGTTGTATCTGGTGCTGAATGAAAAACACTCTCTGAAACGTCAGTGAGAGCTCACACGTCCCAGAACGGCAGAGGTCAAAGTTAGTTGGCATTATACGTTAAATAGACAGGGCAAGCAGCGAGAAGCAAAAATACCACATAAGCGGTCATCAAAGCTGGTTTTGGGCACCTACTTTTTTTAGCTCCATTAAAAACCTCAGCATCCTACGAGTGGTCATCTGGGTATTTTATGACCTATTACAGATATTTGATTTAAAATGATGCTACTTTCTCACACACACCCTTCAGAGTTTTAAATATACACTGTTGCCCATAAAAACAACATCCAAGACCAACAAAGAAGGAGAGTATAAATAGGACAAAGACTTCCTGACTTCACAGGGACGCAGCCTATGGCCATGGACTGTGCTATACAACACCCACTACCACTATTTATTTTTTTCTCTTTAGAAGCTCATTTTAGCAGGGTAGCTGTTTACTACAAATACCCTCTGAATGGATTTAAAAAAAACACAACAAAAAATGGAGACACGCTTCAATATTTTCAGGTCAAAACTGAGACTCCTCTAGCTCTCCAAGTATGTACCAAGGCTCATCACAATTCAAATAGGCTTCTTCGATAAACAAATTTCTTATAGTTCTGCCCCTCTCCAAAGCCTACAGTTCTACATTACTGGTAATGAGCTTTTTTCGCTATTGGGTTTGTATTCAGCTATTATCTAAAAGATGATGATGGTAGTATTAGGCATATATACTTGGAAATGAAGTCAAATGACGGTGTCTCAAAAAACCCCTACCTGAGATGTGGCGTGAAGGGCATTGGGCGAGTTGACCACATGCAAAAGGATGGTCAATCTGAAAGCAAAACTGACAGATCAGCCAGGCACATACAGCCCCCAGCCACACAAAGACTTGGGCCCCTCCGCACAGCTGCGCAGTTAAAACATTTCATACCATATCAGTAAGGCTAACACATTCATTGGGTTGACTTTCATAATGGTATGAGTCAAATGAAGTACACAGCAAGGTAATTCAACATGAAAACAATAATTACCTGATCTATCCCAGGCCCCAATTAACAATGGTATCTAAAATAAAATGAGACATACCCGTGCATACAGGCTAACTCCCTTTCCTGTTATGCAAGCTGCGATGCAAGACAGACACAGCCCAAGCAGTCAAGGACCTCTCCTTGGGAACACACACGGTCCCTGAGCCATCACTTGCAGTGGCTGCTCCGATCTGCAGCTCCAAGTGAAACCACCTTGGGGAACCCCTGTTTCGGCACCAAGGCGGCACGCACCTCGCTAATCTGGAAGAAAAGCCCTCACCAGTGCCGTACACAAACCAACCCCAACACAACGCGCTGCTCTTCACCCAGCTCAGGGCAAGTTAGTGACGAGTCCTTATCGGGTGCTGCCCTAGCATTCTTTACTGCACAAATGTCAGCAAGGGACGGGGGGAGAAAATACAGGTTTTCTGGCATTTCTGCTTTTATTTCCTGCTGAAATTACTGTTGCCAGGGCCAACATTTCCACTGTTGCCCAACTCGCAAGCACAATTCCTTGCAGAGGAAGAAGGAAGAAGAGAATCTTAATTGGGGAAAAAAAATTTGCGACACAAGCTTGGTCTCTCAGGTGACACGGGCTAAGGTCAAAGCACACACATAATCCAACGCGTGTAAAGCTGTTGCTCTACCTAATTATGGCAGGGATGTGCTCGTGGCTGCCTAGTACAAAGGCTACAAGGTGAAAGAGCTGGGAGACTGAAACCTCCCCCAGCGCTAATTTAATAAAAAGATGCAAAAGAAAAATAATCAGAACTGGTTTCTGAAATACCTTTTCTTTATCGGTCAATTTTATAATTAACTGCTTCCCCTACATTATGCTTTCTTTGGCTTTTGGCAACAAGTCTATAGGGCACCTGTATGGCAATAGACGGCACGTAGATTGCAAAGGAGAAATTCAGAGCAACTAAGATTTCCCCCCATTGCCCCCTCCTCCAACAAAAAGCTGCCTTCCTATTTAATCCTTCTCAGTCTCCCTGTAGCCTGGGTCAAGTATCTTTTGCGCAACTAATTTGACTTCTGCTTCCACAGCTTGCTGAATTCTTCCTTTTCTCTACTAGAGTACAGAGCACAGCCACAGGACCAGCACAGTGGGGGTGTGAAACAAGTTATGGCTTACATCTCTCACTATCTTAATGTTTAAACAACCACTTTGTACACAATAAAGTAACATTTTATTATTCATCTGCCAAAAAAGAAGTGCTGGCTTAAAAAGTATTACACACAAGTGTGGCATGAGATAACGCCAAAATAAAAAATAAATGGAGGTAGGGGGAGTGAACAAGAGTATGGAAAAGCCATCAGCTTTGACACCCCCCAAACCTGTATTTTTTATTCTGACAGTGTTTCTCATTACTTATGAGCCACATTATTAGATATCTGCCAAAACAAAACCATTTCGTTTCAGCTGCACTACCTCATGTCTTCACTGCGTTATATCAGCAACAGTTTCTCTTGCCATATAAAATGAAACACGATGGTAAGCATAATGTCAGTTTTTTGCAAGTTTCTGCTAGAAAACAGCAAGGAGAGACACTGTGGGATGCAAAGAGTTATCGATACTCCCTGCCCGCTTTGTTTGCATCTGCCTGTTTACACAACCTCCATTGCTTGAAATAACAAAGCCCTAACCAGAAGGGTAGAACGAAGCACAGGAGCAGCCCAGCAAAGGGAACAAAGACAAACCCAAAAGGATCAGCTCTTAAACCGTAAAGCCAAGCAACCCTGAAATATGGAAACAGCATTTAAAGGCCAGGAGCCCAGCAGATTAAAAAATGGGATTAGGGTAATTGAGATTATTCAATTCAGCTTTCTGAACACAGACAGGATTCATTATTAGAAGGCAACTCAATTTTGAAGCATTTCAAGTTTCTCATTCTGCTTTCAGCTTACCTCATTTCATGGCAGATCTAAATTCAAGCAAGACCTAGGAACTACGGCAGCCACTAGCACAGTTCAGAAGAGTTAGAAATCCCTCACATTGAGGATCCCGTAATCTAGGATGAGAGAAATGCTCTGAAATGCACTGGATTGATGCATTTGTCTGACTGAAGGTGGTTGCCAGGCTCGTACACATGCTCGTTCCTCAGATACATCCCTGGTGTTCACACTTTTTAAAATTTTTTTAAATAGGACAAACTGCCCCATAAAGAAATGCTTTACAGCCAGAATCACCTCCTGCTAATTGGAGGTTTTGAAGACTCCCTGAGGAAGCTGGAAAGGATGGTGCTTTTTTTTGTGGTGTTGTTTTTGTTTAAGGATGTAGAGGAGACTACATGTATTGCTCACAGTCTGGAAAAAAAGCAACTATAATTATTTAAGCCTGACAATGTGGCTCAATGGAACACAAGACACTGCAGAGCAAGAGATCCCTGCACAGGGAAAGCTTAAAAGCCAAGAGTCTGTTCATGCTGAAGATGTCCGCAACCCAGGGCTGGTCTAACACCAAAGAAGCCACTGTTTCATATAAAACGCTGCTCCTGATCATAGGCAGGTAGTTTTGTGCCGGATCATCTCTTTCAGCTCTGTACATGCATCTATGCAAGTGCTAACCATCTTAGAGCGGTGCCGCCTGACCACATCCACTCTGAAAACCAGAAAGCTCAGAGGAGCGCTCTGTCCTAGAAGGCGTTGTTTATTTTTTGATGATGAGTTAGTGAGAGAAGCGAGTTAGTGAAAGCGAACCTAAGACACCCGGTCTCCAGATGACATCCCAGGCCAGAAGAAGGTGGATGAGACAGATTAAAGGAGTGATGAGAACTAGAGCCTTCGGAAGGTAAACAAGCCCTCAAAGAGTAGAGTACCAGTCAATCAAAAGCATCAGGAGATGACATCCCCTCCTCTTTGCTATTATTTAGTTGTAGTTCATCAGGCATCATGTATTAGGTACAACAGGAAGCAGAGAAACCCCAAATATAAGCCAGGATTGCGATCTGTCAGGGCATGTTCCATATTAAACCAACACCACAGAAAATTAGGAGTCAATCTGGGTAATGTTTTCCCTTTTTGTTTGCTCTGCTACAGTAAGTGGTTATTTTCTCTGTGGTAGCCACACCTCCTATAAAGGAACTTACTTAGAATATGCTCGTTTGGCTGGGCATGCCAGAGTTCATTCTTTCATTTGAAAGAAAAGAGTTCCATTCTTACTGGAACAGACGGCTGGCTACACATACGTACCAGAAACCCATATGCAAGTCAAATTTAAGAAGCTTAGCCCATATTCCATTACCATATTTTATTACTACAGTAAGAAGAAATGATTATTAAATCCAATCTAGATTGGATTTTAAAATTACCCAACAACAATAGTTCAGGAATCTGTTTACGTGGCGTAACGAAAGACAATAAACTTAAGTCTGAAAACCCGAACCAAACTCCCCCTCAATAACTCACTCGTTATTTGAAGTCTGAAACAGACACAATATACATTAGTCAGAACTCTGCATCAAGCTATTTTTACCCCAAGATAAGACTCCAGACATTCAAAGGCCCTACTTACCACTCCTCAATCAGGGAAACTACCACGGCAGTCAGCTCTGTGTCTAATCCAGAGGTAACGCAGAGGGCTATGTAGGAGGAGTACTAATCACCAAGCATTCAACCCCGTGCTGTCTTCGTTGATCTTACAATATTCAACAACTTTGAATAGCAGCTTCCAGTCTCAACACATTTTTGCATAATTGTCCTTATGTCACATTAAACATGAACTATTACACTAAAAGGCACGCTCTCGTCAGTGAATAGGACTTTTACTTTTAAAGCAGAAACATTACAAACCGTTTTCCAGAAAGCACGGCTAAATTTCTATGCATACTTCCCCTCTGAAAAATAAATCTATTTGTAAGTGTGAACACCTTAACAATTTAGAAGCTTTTCAGACCAAAACACCCTCACTAGAAACCCATGTATTTAAAGCAAAAGAGTTCTAAACTCGTCCCTTCCAGGATATATAGGTGAGTGGGTCAGAGATAATCAATGCTAGGGCTAATAAAACCATGCCCTCGATTCACTAACCAAAACATAGCCAAGAAACGGAATAATGTTTAAAGGCACTTCCTGTAGCTCAAAGTAAGCCTTTCTATAATACACTGACTCTTCCTGTACAAATATAGAGTAAAAACAAAAAATTAATTTAGAACTCAAATACTCTTTGAACATTTTGCTTATTTTCAACTTGTCCATTTTTTACTATAGGAAGAAAGCAACATACAATTCCGGCAAAAAAGCCCCACCCAAAACAAGCAAACCAAAGCTCTTCCCCACTCTTCTTCCACAATGAATTGGGTTAATCTTGTTTTGGTACAACCCTGATGAAAAGCTCTCCCAATACTGGAATGAACTCTAGTACTTCAAGACAAAGGCTAAGCAAGCAGAAAAGGTCATTGCTGTATGAGATGTTTCCCCACAGAAGACTGCTACCAACATGTTTTTATTCTCTACTCTGCTCTGTAACCAGCCGCTCTGCAGCAATAAAAAAAAAAAAAAAACCTCTCAGAAAAAAAATAAAAAAATCTGTGCAGCCAAGAACAGACTAGAACGGTAAAAACAATAACCCCAGATAAAACACGTTACGCATGCAGCCTTCTGAGTTCCCAGGTTTAGTGCAATGTTTTTATCGTTTGGATGCTACAGGAACATGAATGTTATAACACAGTTTAACCTGAAACCATTCTGAACAGATAAGCTGCTACTTATTTACAGCGGCTGATACGGATTTCATACAGGAAGAAAACAATTTCATGTGCAATATTACAAAACCATTATTTTCTGCACCTTTCTCAACTGCAGGGCCAGTTTCCTGGGGAATTCCGCGCTGTTCTCTGTGGAACCAGACACTCTTCAGTTTACCGTTAACCACTATTTTCCCTCGACAGCCTTCCCGTCCCCTCTCTGTGAGGGGGGGGGACACTCACACAGCCACATCTTTACCATTCCGGGCTCTTTTCCTCCCATGTTGTCCTCGCACACAACACGAGCCAGGCGGTCGAGAGAAGGAACGGGCAGGTATTTTCATCCTCCACAACAGGCTCTTACAGCGATGAAAAGTAAACCCTGCTGCTCTCACTCCTGATACCAACCTCCTCCCCCACTCGGGGAAGACAGCTGTTACAACAATGCAGAGCTGGAAGCAGCCCGGGCTCGATAGGCTGCTTTGTGCCATATTCTTTGAATAGATCTTATTGTTTACCCTCTGCTCCTTCCGTCCTCTCCATCCCCCCACCTCCCCGTAATCAAATTTTTCCCGGCTACTGCCCAAAAAAAGACACGCCGGGGCCACCTTCCCCCCCCTTCCCAGCCCCTCCCGGCCCAGGCCAGGCTGTCTTGTTTTCCAGGCTCCATTTCCCACATCCCCTGCTCCATCATCAACTTCGCTGCCAGCGCTCACACCCGCAGCAACACGTTGGCAGCAGCCCTGCACACCCCCCCGCCCCGCTCCCCCCCCGCAGCCCCCCCACGAGAGTTTACATCTGACGAGGCAACGCCGTCAGACATAAAGGGGAACACGATGAGGTAAAAGGGGGGAGCAAGAAGTTTCACACCAACAACACCCCCCACACACACCCGGGGGGGGGGGGAAGCAGGCCCGAGTCCCCCCTCCCTGCACGCCCACACCCGTGGGGCTCCCCCCACCCCAGGCCTGTGGTAAAGCCCCCCCCAGCCCCACTCATAAATACCCCCCCCATCCAGCTTTGCCACAGGGCCGCGATGACCAGTTGTCCCGGGCGGGGGGCCTCGCCCCCCCCCCCCCCCCCCCCCCTGCGGCCTGGGGCCCCCCCCCCGTCTCCTCAGCCGGGCCGGGCGGCCTCGCCGGCCGGGGCCTCACCTCAAAGCGGCTCTTAGTGACCCCGTTCATCTCCCTCCGCATGGCGGGGCCGGGGGCGGGCGGGGCCGGCGGGGAGGGGGAGGAGGAGGAGGAGGAGGAGGAGGAGGAGGAAGAAGAGGAGAGGAGGGGAAGGGAGGGAGAGGGGGGAGGAAGGCCGGCGGAGGGAGGAGGACAGGGGGTACCGGGGCTCCGCGGCCTCCGCCCGCCGCCGCCGCGTCTCCTCCGGCCTCAACTTCAACCCAAAACAAAAACACTCCGCACCTGCCAGCAACGCGCACGCTCATTGGCCAGCGCCGGGTACGGCGCGCGGCGGCGGCGGCGGCGGGGGGGGGGGGGGGAGCGGAACACAGCGCGCGGGGAAGCGGGGCCGGTGGCGGAGGGGGGGGGGTACGGACGGGAACGGGAAGGGGGGAGGCTGCGCGCCCCCCCGCCACCCCCCACCTACCCCGCAGGCCGCCGCCGCCCCCATCGCGCCGCCGCCAGGGTCGCCCCCCCCCACGGTCTTACCGGGGGGGGGGGGGCTGCGAGGGGCGCCCCCTCCCCTCCCCGCGACACCGGGGGCCGTAGGACCCCCCCCCCCGCGATATCCGGGGGCCGTGAGGATCCTCCCACTGATATCCGGGGGGGGGGCGCGCCCCCCCCCACTTCCCGGTGCCGCCGCGGGGACCGGGGGTCCCGGGGGGGGCGGTGTCCTCCGCCCCTTCGCGCTCTTCCGGGAGGAGCGGGGCGGCCGCGGAGTCCGGCCAATCACGGGCCCGGCTTGCCTGGCGTCACGGTGATGTCATTCCCGCGGGAAAATCAAGCGTGGCGGGGCATCCCCGCCGCCTCCCGCCCCCCCCCCCCCCTTTCCAGTGAGTCGAGACCTCTTTGTACCAAAGAGATTTATTTGCATGTAAATAAACATGTTCTTTGCAATATTTCCAAAAAAGTTGAAAGTACACTCTACGTCCAAAAAGAATGCAAAAGGAGCCGGGGGTATTTACAAAAAAAAGCAAATTTCCAGACAGGTATTTACATCACGACCACTTAGGAAAGAACCATTTTCTTTTAATCTCCATGTACACTTCACCACCTGAGATTAAAAGGTTTGGCTTTTATTTCGTTTACACCTTTTATCTTTCCAATACTGAAAGATGTTAAAATAATTGTCGAGAATAAGCAAAAATATTTTAAAAATAAAACATTTGTCAGAGACCGAGCATTTACACGTCAAAACGCCTGTGTAGTCGTGTACCTCATCACGGCAACAGAAGCGTTGTGCAGCCAGTGCCCGGCTCCGGTCTCTCTCTCTCTCTCTCTCTCACATGATTTATATCACACACAGGGGAAGGGGACAGGGCACCAAAATGGGGCAAAAAAGCTTTAAATTGCTGCTGCCCCCACGGTCCGGGACTCGTGCCTCTCGCAGCAGCAGCGGCAGCAGGGAGGAGACTTTGCTCCCTCTAATTTCTGCAGGCGATGGTGATGCCCGCCTTCCGCAGGAGAAATTTAGGATATTGAACTTTGGTCTTGGGCGAGCGGAGAGGAAACGTGTGCAGCTCTTTCCTTTAAAACGCATTTTTGTGTTAATTACAAAGCTGAACAGTATTTCCTTCCAACTTTCACCGGTAAAATGTGACTCTGACTAATAACAAGTCCAGCAAACCGTCCCGTGAAATCCCCAGCTCTGATTCCACTTGAAGAGCGCTTCTTTCTGAAGGCTGTTTACGCCTTCACGCGACCCCGAACAGATCAAAGGGCTTTTTATTTAACAAAAACAACTTAAAAAAACCCAAAACCCAGGAGGGGCAGAACAAACACCGGCGACAACCTGCCGGAGTCTGAGCAGGCATCGTTTCCCAGATGCAGCCGCCGTAGCAGGGTCTCAAGATAAATTCATCTGCTGTTGTGTTTCTTACATCCTCTTCATAGACACCCCGCAGTCATACGATTCTGATGCTGCGTAAGATAACGTCATTTGCTCCAGGTTTAGACTTTATTTACTATTTTCCTATGATTTCAGCACATGAAGATGGGAGCGCTGGTGAGGGGGAAGCTACGGTGTGCAGACCACAAGGAGCAAAGGATGAAGGGTGGAAAATACAAGGGAGAGTTCTCCAGAGCCTGGTGGGGGTGGGGGTGGGCTTTGGAGAAATTCACGGCTCCCACGCTCTGCAGGAGCCCTGGAATTAAGCTGAAGGCAGGAAGAAGAGGTGAAAAATCCCTAAATCAATTAACCGAATCATCGCCGCCCTACTGAAAAGACATCGGCCTCACTACGGCTTTGAAGGAGCCAAAAAAGAAACAGCTTGCCTGGGGTGTCACTGGGGTCAGACCGTAAGCAGGACTGGAAACCTCTGTGGTTTAACAGAAACTTCAATCTTTGACATCGTTTCTGACTGCATCCCCGAACGCGAAGTATCATCTCGTTCCCACGGGGGGAAATCCTGGCCTCCAGGAGTCAACAGCAAAACCCAGCGGGAGCAGGATTCTGCTCAGTACATGATTCAAAAGGAGATGTGTTTGCAGAACTCTTCATTTCCCACATTCCTCTTCAGTGAATCAGATTTAACTGCTTTTAAAAATAAAATGCTCTCCTGAGTCTCTTTTCCTTTCAGGGACCACAAGATAAGACCATAGAGGATGCCTGAGTCATGCTCTTAATTCCACCCAAAAGGGGAAAACCCATCTTTTAAGGAAATCACTACTTCTGCTGCAACTCGTATCTCAGATGAACCAGTTAGGGGCTGTTTTTCCAGCAGTGTCAGTGCTAACACCAGGACACGGCTGGCTAACACCTCCCGGAGAGAGAAGGCAATGCTCATGTGCATTACCAGAACTACTATCTATCTGAGAAGCACCCTGTAAGTTAAAAGAAAAAAAAGCAAAAACCAAAATGAAACCCTGAAGGGCTCAGAAACAGATTGCAAAAACAAGGCCCATTTTTCAACCTTGAATGCACACACTAGCTGTTCTAGCGACATCAATGGAAGTATTCGTAGTGGATAAATTAAGCATGGCTCTAAAGTGTCCGCAGGACTGAGACGCGTGCAGCTTCCAGTCCATCGTTTTACAAATGCAGCATCGGGGGATTCTGGGGAAGCTCTGTTCGCTAGGCTTACAAGGAAGCAACGCTCAGATGAAGACAGTGGAGTCCCTTTTCAGTTTAGATTTGCTCCAATGCATGCCAGAATTTCACCAACTTCACCAAAGCTACAGTGGCTGCACGTGTGCAGAGCTGCCCCAATCCATGGGCTCGACCCAAATTCCCAAGTCCCTTTGGGCTCTGCATCATACAATTAAAACAGAGATTGCCTGAAAACAAGCAGCACAAGGCATTCAGATACGGACATAAATAAATACCTAAATGAAAGGGAAGTCAAACATAAGACAGCAATCCTTCATCCCTGTGACCTGGAATAAAATGCTGATATCCATCAGAACACAGTGCCTGATTCTGCAGAGCAGCTCGTATCAGAGGAAGACGAAGCTTCTCAGCACCACACCAAATCAGGCATTGAATGAAGAAATGCCACAAAAATAAAATAAATTTTAAAAATTCTCTTTCTTTCTTCCAACCACCCTTTTAAAAAGAATAAAACCCAACCCTAAAACATGCCCTAAAATAATTAGTTTAAAACTTCCTAAATACAAAAGCAACTTATTCTGAATGGGAAGAGGGGCAGAGGAACTCAGACTCTCCCAGAATAGCCTATGTTTCTGTTTGCACCAGTTTGGGGTCTGCTCCCACACTTACACGCATACTTAGCTTTATACCCATTAACTCTAATGGGGCTAGTAATACTTATAAATTAAGAATGAGTGTAAGTGTCTGCAGGAGGAAGGCCACAGTCAGGAACCTGGCTTGCCAAACGTGCTGCTGGCACTCACACTTTCTGTTCAGACTTTGGAGATCCTTGGAAATACTTTTTTTTTTCTCTTCAAACACACCCCGTAAAGATCAGCGTGGCAGGTTTGCAATGGATGGTTCCTTTCTTTCCATCTCTAGAACCCGCAGGTCCTGCATACAGCTCATCTTTTAAAGACACTAATAAAATTAATTGCCAATTAGAGCAACATCCATGAGATCATCATCTTCTTCCCCGATCAAAAACTCAGGGCTAGCCCGGGATGGGCGCTCAGCCGAAAGGATAGCACTGCTTGTCATGGAGAGAGACTGGTCAGCTGAAATTGGGGACTTTGACCAGCTCTCTGGCTTCATGCTGTGAGATTTCTTCTTGTCTCTGTCTTTATCCCGATCCCGATCTCTGTCCCGGTCTTTGTCTTTCACTTTTTTCTTCTCTTTTTTGTGCTTCTTGTGTTTTTCTGAGCTATATTCAGGCAAAGGCCTAATGCCATCATCAGAGCTGGGGCTGTTCTGGTAGGATTTCTCTGCTATGGAAGAGCCCGACTCACTCTCACTGTCTATGTTTTGGGGAGTGTATGCTGGTGACTTACTGTGGCTGGGAGAGCAGCGTTCATGTTTTGGAGTAGATCCACTGATTAGAGGGGATCCATAGCTTTTGGAAGAAGCCATCTGAGGCCTTAGGCTATCCCCACCTCCTTCCCCAGGTTTCTGCAAAGTTACTTTGGCTTTAATGCTAGGGGAACCACCATCGTGTTTGCTGATGATAATTTTGGCCACTCCAGTGCTTCCAACATTTTTGGAATCTGAAGTCTTCTTGGAAGAGTCAACAGATCCTCCAGAAACAGAGACTTTAGATTTCTCTTTGTCACTCTTCTCACGTTTGCCCTGGAACTCACCTCCGGACATATTGTGTTTGGAGGACATAGTATGGCTTGAGGAATTGGAACTTGGCCCCATTTGTCCATCCATTGGGTCATCTCCACCAGGCCCGCTAGTGACAACCCCATGTTTAAGTTTGTCTATGACTGCAGTCAGAGATGGCTTCTTGTTTCTGCTTGGAGACTTGCCTTTGGAACTTCCATGCTGGTTTTGAGATGAAGACATGGAAGACCCGCTAGACGAAAAGGAAGATGAAGACGCTGTCGAAGAATTTGATGAAGGAGGTGGTTTCTGTGACATAGACCCAGAGGATCCCATTCCTGAAGATGATTTCATACTTGAGCTTGATCCGGTCCCAGACATATGGGAGCCTCCAGAACCTGAACTGATAGGTGACTTTGCTTTAGATGATGGGGGAGTACCTGGGACAGGTTTCATGGGAGAAGCAAGCTTGTCAGAACCTCCCGAGGGTCTAGAATGAGATGGAGAGATGTTTGGTTTACTCATGGAAGGGTTCATAAGTGATGATGGCTTTCCTTGAGGTTTCATCTTGGTACTTCCAGAACCGCTGCTGAGGCCATGTTTGGTGATGGGGGAGGATCCAGGCTTTCCCACCGACTGAGCTGAGCTTTTGGACTGACCTGAACTTGAGCCGCCTTGGCTTGAGTAGAGGCTGCTGCTCATCTTTGAGCCAGAAGACCCTTCTGATTTGCTGCTTTTAATTTTGCCTGAGGTTGAAGAGGAGGAAGAAGAGGAGGAGGAAGAATGGCTATGATGGCTTTTGCTGCTGGAGGAGGTGACAGAGCCACTACTTGTATACTGGCCATGTGAAGACGGTTTGCCCACAGTCACTGTTCCTTTTGGGATCTGAATGGTTATTTTTGGAATAGGAGGAGTAGCTACACCGGGAGGAGTCTGAGATCTGCCTGAACTCCCAGGAGATTTGGACCCACCTGTGCTTGCTGGTGGCGTGAAAGGCCTGTTTGATGAACTGTGAGATGGAGATTTCCCATCTGTCTCCTGCTTCTTCCGCTTTGGAAGTTTCTCTTTACTTTTACCATCACTGGATGGTGTCCGGCTGCGCTTCCCTGGCTTCCCGTCTATCCCGGGACCTGCCATGTTACTTCCAGAACCATTGCCTTCCTTTACCCGTTTCTGAGACTTTTCTTTTCCTATATCCCCTGTATTCAGTAAAGGGCTCTGACCTCCACTGTGATGCTCCATGATGTCAGAGGACCCCAGTGCTTTGCTTGCAGCTGCAATAATACTAAAATCTACCGTATCAGACTGATTACTCCCCTTAAACTTATTTTCCCCCCCATCAGTCCCCAAGACTTGCACCCCCAAAGTAGTTAGAGCCTGGGACGCATAGCCCTTGAAATCATCAGTGTCTCCACTCTGACTACTCTCATCAAAGTACTCCTCCCCAAAGCCACTTTGACTCTGACTGTTCAGCAAGTCAGGATTGAAATCTACTCCATCTGGAAAAAAATGGTTTGAAGAATCGCTGTTGGGGCTCACAGCAGCATCTGCTATCAGGTCTGCTGGATCTGTGTATGGGTTCTCACTATTGTTCGTCTGAAAAACATCTGGGTCAAAGAGGGCACTTTGTGAATGTCCTGAACTAGAAGAGTCTCTTACTGGAGTACCAATGGGTGGACAGTCCTCGTTAGTGGTGGGTAGCTTGGAAGCCTCCTCTGCTATATCCGAAAGGATATCAGTAACATCGGCCCCAATGCTGTCCGAACTAGAAAGTCGAACCATTCTCTGAATACTGGGCTGCGAGTGAGGTATAGGCTGTGGGTATGTAGTAGGAGGAGTGCTGCATTGGCTGGGTGCTGGAGTAATATGAGGGGTGTCCAGGGTATCTGCAGTCATGTTGACATCAAAAATGGGATTCTGGGAGTCAACATCCATTGAAAAGAGCTCCCTCTGGAAATCATCCTCAGTCTGATGCTTGGGCTTGTCGGCTGGCATGCGGGACTTTTTTTTCTTTTGCTTATTCCCCCCAGGGCCCATTTCCATTCTGGGGGAGCCAGAGGAAGAGTTCTGCCTTTCGAGAGGGCTGCTCCCATACAGAGTGGAGAAATCCTGAGGGGGATTCTCTTTAAGAAGGTTCATGAGCATGGGGTGGTTCTTGGTGTTGCTTGCTGGTGAGGATACTGGTGGTGGTGTGTGATGGGGAGGGGTTGGACTTGAGCCAATGGTAGACCCCACATTCCCTGTGATCTGCAACAAACTAGTGAGAATAGGGTTCTGAGACACTTTGCTGAAGTCCTCCCCATGGCCCACCGAGTCATGCCTCTCTTTCATGCTTATGCTCATGTTAAACAAAGTAGTGATGGGCCCCCCAGGAAAAGTGTTTGTTGGGGTAGTGGTACCACTCATTGGGTTGCTGCCTGTGGTCATGCCATACCCTGGGCTGCTGGCTGGGGGAAGATTTTTCTTCACCATATCTTCTACTGTCTCTGCAATGAGGGACAAGGCTGGTGTGTCTGCTTGAATCGTTTCTGCTTTTCTACGAATTGCTCTCATGGTGACAGGAATGGACATACATCTGCAAGACACAAGACAAAGGGTTTAGCGTGCATTTTGCTGCCCTATAGCAATGTTCACTGAAGATGTTTTAATAACTTCATCCGACATAAAGCAAGCAGTAAAGCTCTTGGGCACAAGGGAGCAACAGGTCCAGGCACTGTAAATGCCCTGCTGTTCTGCTTGTATTTACACTTATCCCATCAAGCTTATCTAGCCACGAGACAACTGTGCCTTTATGCATTGCCCTGCAATCACGAAGGGAGAATTAATCAATCAATTAACTCTAATATTAAACTAATAGCTGACAGATCATGATCTTGTAGGTAAAGCACAGGATGCCATCTGGGCTGTTACTCTGATTCTGCCAGAAAACACCTTTGTCTAAGCTTTGCAAACCTAATTTCCTGCAACCCTCTAAAAATCAACAATAATGCCACATGTTACTCAAGGGCAACAAGCCTATGATGTTCTGACACAAAAAATAGCTATTCTCACTCAAAAGGTCTGTGCTGTACCCTGTTAACATTCTACTGTGTTCTGAATGGTGGCTGGGGTGGAGGAACCTTGATAAAAGGCCTGTGTAAATGACAAACTGCAGGGGAGCTCTTCCACATTTTACAAGACTCAGAAAGCAACCAACTACAGTAGGCATAAATAGTAGGCACCTCAGACATGCACTCAAAAATAAGTAGCTATGGTTCAACGTCTGGAATGAAATTTTCAATAGGGCTCCAAGCTTTCCTCTCTTGCAAATAACTACTACCAAAACTCACCCACAGACAGAACGGCTCCAAAACCACTACGATAAATATGAGATAGACATACAGTTCATCTATATGATTTAGAGTCCATGGTGGCACAAAAAAATCCAGCTTACCTTTGAACAACTTTGGCAATGAAATCATCTGTACAGATAAGAGCATCGGACAGCCCTTTGTACAGCTTACAGTTCACATGAGTAGAGTCTTGCACATCCATTACCACTAAAAGAGAGAAGGCATTTGGAAGAGATCAAAATCCTGGTTACAGCGGAAAAAAACCCTGCCACCCTTCCCAAAAACACACTCATGCTTTTATTGAGTCCACTTACCACACACCAGGGAGTCATTCACAGGATGCTGAAAGGATACACTAAAACAGGAGTCAGAGAGAGGACAAACTTCAAACTGCAGGATCCCAGGAGAATCTGAAAGACATGGGATGTGTTAAATTAGGGAAAAAAGGAGATGAACCAGAGGCACCAGCTCAATAACCCCATATAGAAGGAAAAAAAAAAAAAAAGAAAGAAAGGAAAGCAGCATGGGTCTCATTTCTTATTCCTACACCTGGGAAAATCACCCAGGGTTTCTTACTGTCCACACATTATTTACCACTCCACGCGGTACCCACCTTCTTTTAAAACAGTTCGCTTGACACAGCTGCCAATCAGCGTATTGTACGCCACTTGATGTCTGATCAAATTGAGGATGAGAGGAACCCGTCCTGGGTGCTGGAAGGCGATTTTACTAATCAGAGTTCCTTGAAGGCTTCTTCCATCTGGGAGAGGAGCATCTTTGTTCAGAAAGTAACAGTGCTGCTGTCCTGGAAGAGCCTGACAAACAATTTCTGCTTTACTCCAATTACTGCTGGGTACAAGGCAATAACAGACATCTAGGAAGGAAAGAGCAGGCCCCGGATCCAAGTGACGCCAAGCCACCTTTCTGGCTGAAAATGACAAACAATGAAGACACTTTCCTTCCCATCTGAACAAGCAAAACACGATTTCAGCTCCTCAGAAGTAGTACTGCCAAACAGTATTCACTGTCCCCACTAAAACAGTTTCCTACGGTATGGCATCCCTTCTGAGGAAAAGACAAATCCTCTGCAGTTAACAGGAGATCCATCATTGACAAATTAAGAACTAGGATTTCTCCCAAAATGATGCGATTCGTTCAGCCACACATTACAGTCTGAACAAGAGGAAGGGACAGCACCTGGGAAGGCTCAGTCCCACACCTCTGCTGTCATTCCAGCAGCTGCACTTCAACAGCAATGGATTTTTCATTACCTAATTTTCCTAATTACTGTGGTCATGTTGGTATCTGAATTCTACTGCTTGGATAGCATAGTTTTTGCCTATAAATAAATGCTGGACCAATTTCCTTTACCCCACTTGGAAGATACCTGAAACAGACGAAAAACCCCAAACTGCTTATCTACAAGCATAACATCCTGGTTGTAACAACATACTTACTGCATAGAAGCGCATATTGTGGTTTAAAGGTAGAGGATCAGCCTCCTTGGATAATTCAAACTGTGTGATCAACTCATACAAGGGTACAAATGTTGGTGGTGTGTCGAACAGTGGAATACCTGAGGGAGCAAGATGGCACAGAATGATAGCACCTGGGAGAAAGTGATGGCGGGCCAGAGAAGGCATTACCATCTAGTATAAGAAACTTAACCAGGTTTTACCGAAAACAGCACAAAATCTTGAGCAACTTTTCTGGCACACTTTAAAAATTAGCAGCAGTTTATTGATAAAAACCTAGGGAGTATCTGTCTGACAGATCTGCAACCCACCTGTGCAGCCCTGAAGTTTCTGAATGAAAGCTCGAGACACTGGAATGGGACGTGGGAATTTCAGGAAGAAACAAGCTGGTAAGTCCACACTGTTGGCACTGGTGATCGATGAGAAAGACGGAGTTCTGAAATATTGGGTTAATACAAGATCTTATTAGATGCAGGGCATGACTCTGGCATCTGCTATGAGCACCAGACATACAATTTACTGTTTGATCAAATACAAACAGATTGTTATACCTTCTTAAAAATTAAGACACTCCTCAAAAGCATGTCACATGCCTGAAATACGTATTTCTTGGCTTAAAGATAGCACATAAGTGCTTTATATAATGCTATGACATCATGCAGTCATCTCGCCGCTCTGACTTCAACAGAGGCCTGAATGTTGAATTTGCACCTCAACAAGGCTGCTGAGAAAGGCCTGGCAGACATGTCCTTTGCTTACCCTTTGCTGTCAACTGGATGAGAGCCCATAATCAGTGGTGCAATTGGAAGTTTGTACATAGTCATGGTTCCCTCAACTGTTACTGATACATTCATACCCAAAGACCGAGGAACTGCAAGACGAAGCCAGAAAAAAAACCCAACAACATAAGCTGATGAAAAAAAAAAACGGTGCAAGCTTTACGAATTACATATCACTATGGTGGAAATATCTTAATTCCTCCACAAGGCACAGTTTTCAGCATTCACTTTTATCACTAAATGGACTACAGCCAAACTAGTTATGCGACGTAATGCTCTATTTTACTCTTTCAAGGTAGACCAATTGCATAATTCTTAAAATATATTCCAAATACATTTGCAAGTTTGTCGTATGCTCTTTACAAAGCTATTTACAAATAATGATTTTGGCCAATTTCACCCTCTTCTTCCCCGAGACCAGCCTCAATTTTAATTGGTGCTTGGTTTTGTCATTTTTGTGAGAGACAGATCTCCATGTACATGCATAAAAAATAATCTTCTAGTAAGATAGCAGAGACACAAGTATTCCCACAATAAAATTAATCTCATGTTAACGATGAAATTCACCCTAAGGGAAAAGGCTCTGTCTGCAGACTGTCACCCTTGGTAGCAGTCCAGCTCAAACTCCAGAATAGCCATGAGGTTTGAGAAGATGGTCAACTAAGCCAGCATTTGCACATGGGCTTCTTAAACCCGTGTCCTCCGAGAGTCAGTCTAGATTTTCCTGTATTACAGGGTGACAGCAGAGGGCAGCTAGACTGTTGGAATTCTGCTTTCTTCTCTCCTCCAAGCAGCAGTAGTCCACACCAGCTAAAGCTGACCTACCATTGTTCTCATGCAAAATAACTGGGGCTCCAGTGCCATCTTCAAATAAATCATAGGGCGAGACATAATACTTGAGATTCATCAGAAGACCTGTGGGAGAGAAGCTTTTGAACAGGCATCCTGACAATACAAGTTAACCCGATCATTATTAACCCTTGTAACCACATAATATTTGCACTGTAACACAGCACATGCTGTGTAGAGCTGCTACTGCACCTTGAAAGAGTTGTTCTCTGCTGCCAAAGACACAGACATGGCCATCTGCCATAAAATTACCATGTGCAGCTTTGTAAAGAAAAGCTAGCCTTCTGGATCATGTGGGACTTGCAAATACCCAACCACCTTGTCCCTCCTTTAGTTTGTTTAGCATTTCCCATTACTGCCCTTAGTTAATGTGAAACTAACAACATTACAAACAACAAACATAAAGGGGATCCTGAACAAAGTAATTTTTATTCTTTTCTTTTTTAACTGTTAATCAAAGATACCTCCACTCCTGGGAGTGAGATAGCCAACACTGCCATGAAGAATCTTGTCGAGGGGATTTGCATTGGTAGCTTGCCTGCAAGAGAGGCAATCACAGATCTGTAAGAAGCCAGAGTCATACCTGAAGCCAAAAGTCATGCACTGATGGCAGTCTAAGATTTTAGCTCAATATATACAATTCTCAGTCACACAGAGGCGGTGATCTTAAACTTCACAGTTATAGGCAAAACAAAAGCTACTCTCTACAGCATGGATGGTTTATCCACTGAATCTACAGCAGTGAAAGATGGGCAAATCTTTCTCAATTTCTTGCTGTAAAAGACATTACCACTAATCCATCTAGTTACAAACTTTCTACCTTCCAGACTTTCTTTCAATTCAATTCTGCAGTTAAAAAGCAATTTCTCAGAAAGCTCTAAGCTGTTTTTCTCTCTCTCTGTATATCATTCCCCTGCTAGCACAGGCCTTCTATAGTCTCAGCATTGGACTTCTTAGCAATAATGTCAGGCTATACAGGCACTGATGTGACACTTCCGGGATATACAGTACTTGGCACAATCAGAATCAGCATTATTAAGTAAAAACAAACCAACAAACCCCAACAAACGATATAGATGTCCTTACCAATACATCCCCGCCATTTTTGAGAGATCCAACTCTAAGGACTGCAGAGCTAAGTACATTTTAGTTTTAAGTTTGCTAGGGGAAAAAAAAAAACACAAAACAATATAAAATTGAAAGGAACTGTGCAATGACATTCCACTCACAGAGCTGCTGGCTGACAAGCTGCAGTACTTGCCATCAGATTGAGCATTTAGAAATTATAACTCTTCATTCTGCATTCCCACTTCACATTAAATCCTCCCTACCCACTCTGTGCACATGCAAGCCACGGTGATGAAGTCAGTAGGATCACACACAATGAAAATTTAAGCACAGAATAAAAAGCTTGTAGATTTGCTTAATTTTATATATGCGGTTGTAAATAAACATAATACATATTCTAGACTTACTTGTCTCCTGGCAACTTATACAGGTTCACAAGCCCCCTTAGGTGCTTAGAAAATTCATCAAAATTTTTCTCTCTGAAAGGCAGAAAAAGTAACATGTATTCAAATTCGTAGCAGATAAGGTTTTGTTTTAAAAAGTTCTAAGTTCACTAAGTCACTTAAGAAAAGACTTTTGCTACGTGAAAGCTACAAAATGTGTTCTTTAAATGATCCAGCTTTAATGATTCTGATGAATGTTGTGCTGTGGCTTCCAAGATACCATGCACAGCAGTCAGAATCTGAAGTATCTGAACCAAAGCCAGAAAATCCCCTGGAGAAGTGGAAAGACTTTGTGGGGAAGGAACAGTTATGAAACATTTTGCGTTTCCAGACATAAAATAGCATCAGATCAATATTGCAAAGAGAAGCCTGTCAGAAAGTGCTACAACCAAGTCTTGTTGCTCACCTCAGATGTTGCACCAATTCTGGACAACTCTGAAAAGGAAAGAACATACAACGATATCAATGTCGAATGCAGCAATTTCAGTCTTTGTGCAGCACAGCAACTGTAAAATATTAGGACAGTAACATTTGTAGCATCAGCTTTTCATGAGAAGCAACACAATGCTCACAACTACATATTACTCTGGTTCTAGTTCTGTTTGTCAACCCCCTCTGGGAAAAATTCAAGCAATCTCTTAAACAACTGATTTGAAATAAAACTTTTAAAATTGTGAAGCCTTAGGTTGAAAACCTATGATCTTATATAGAGATATTAAAAATGGTCTGTTTTCAGAAGAGTGGCTAGGCCAACATAAATAGCAAGTGCAAACTCTCATAGATGTGCAGAAAGGAAGACATTTCCTTTCAGCATTCCGTGTTTTAGTATTGTCCATTCAGAGATCTAAGTTTTATAAGATTGATTTCCCTATCCTTCCTCCAGAATAAAAATTATCAGAAACACAGTGATGGCTTCCTCAAATAACGTTGGCAGTTATAAAACCACTCAGAGAAAAAGAGAGACCATCACTAAAACAGTCCTTGCACACGTACACTACATCAATCAGATTAACCCACAAGAACAGATTACTCCACGGAGGCTTTTACTTTCCACTAGAACAAGCAGCAAAGGTGCAACGCTAGGTCTAGCAGAACATTCAATATAATCCATTTCCTCTGCTCAAACAAACGGGAGCCAAAATGGCAGTTCCAAAAACACAAAGGCATTACCCTCATCTTTGTCAGTAATACATACCACAGGGTTTTCTCCGTGGTGAGCCACCTTGACATCACACAGCAGCCCTGTAGGATCTAACTGGACTTCCACATAGAACATGTCTGAAGTGATGTAACATTCAGTGCCATTTGCACTAAGGTGAGATCCAAGGCTTACATACAAAACAAAACAAAAATTGCTATGAGATGCACACAAAAACCAATCAAACCAGCAGTGAGATTACGATGCGTACAGATAAACGGGAAAAGCCTTTGCCATAAAATAAAGACGACCTACCCATTTTGTCTAGCTATAGACTCTAAGCGATCTGTCATGGCAGGCAGAGAAGATACTAGATGGAGAGAGCAAAAAACAAGGCTTAGTGAAATGATTCCACATTTCCCCAGGAATAAGACATCAGCATTAAACCCAATCTCAACTAGTTACTCCCTCCCATGGCCCGTCACACCTTCACATGTGCAACTATATACATTATCTGTACTCAAAATACAGGCAGAATGAACAACTTGCATAGAGAAAACCGAATGTTCTTAGAACTGCAAAGACAGAATGGTTCTTCTTCCACAAGTGGAATTCAGGTATGGGCATTTAGAATAAAACTAACACAGGCCATCTTGACTGGTACTGACTGGCGCTGAGATAAGCATGCTTATGTAAACGTTAGCACACATGCCCTAGGAACACAGGGAAATGTGCTAGCAACAACCTTGCTTGCTTTTATGATTTCGAGCATTTCCATAGCATACCACTATTAAGCAGTCTGTAAAGTGCACGCACAGAACGTACCAACCTTTTAATGCCTTCTGCAAAGTCTCCAAACAGCTCACCAGATGTTGGTGCCCCCCAGAGTTCATCACAACTCGCTTTTCCTTAGTCAGAAAGAAGAAAAATGTCCTTTTTGTGTATCACTCAGTAAAAGGGAATTATTGCAACTTTTGTTGAGTCAAGTGAGGTTTATTTAGGTAATTAAAAGCAGATTAGACTTCATTCCCAAATTACATCCTCATTTTGACTCCTGCAGGAGAACAGTATCCATTTTGGAAGCAGGTAGCAAAGGCAGGCCTGGAATTGATTTATTTTCTTTTAAGCAACTTGCTCATCTGGAAGAACAGACTGTAGCAACTTTTTAATAGGCATAAGCTAAGAGTTATATAGGAAATGACAGAGAAATAACAGGACAGGCAAACTTTTAACACCACAATATATGCAGAAGCCTTTGATGTAGCTCTCCCCTGCCTCCTGCTCCTCCTTCCCCCTACCCAGAGACCAGTATTTCAAACCCACGTTTGACTAAGCCAACACCGAGTTTTGAATATCACTGAACGGGGAGCAAATTGCTTTACAAAACACAACATCCTGAAACAGCAAGTGGCAGAATGGTTTGGGCTTCTCAGCACTGGCTGGAACCACAAGTTTGACCCTTTTCCTAGTGCTGAGCTGACAGCTGCCCCATGTCAATTAGGCAGCAGAGGGGAGGCTGTAATTAGGGAAGGCAAAGACAGGCCAGACAGAAAGGGTACAGACATCACTCCCTCCCCTGCACACTACAGGGTGTGAGAACTGGCACGCCTCACCCACGCTGGCCCAGGAGGCAGTCAAGGCTTGAACAAAGGGTAAAGCACTTTGAAGAGATCTAACAAACCGACAACAAAATTATTACTAAAGAAACTTCAGAAACCCTCCTGCTGAGATCTCAACAATCCTCACCATGACTTGACGGACTAACTTCATGGTTTCTGTCCAAGGTCTGTTTTGGTTGTACTTTGCATGAAGTTTTTCTAAGAGGGTACTCATCTTATTCAGCTTCTCTGTTTCTGTAAGACAGGGGAATATTCAGAAAAGAGAACGAGACAATATTCGAAGCTTTACAAATAAAACAGCTTGGCAGTTACGATGAAAATACTTCCTAGCTTTAAGCTAACCATGATTTCAAAAAACTTATTTTCTGCTGATTTATCCCTGCAACCTAGACCTTAAGGCTAAGTAAACGTTAAGGATGTATCACAAGCTATCAAAACCTAAAGGACCATAAAATGACTACAGGCCTGTTGGGAAAAGCCCAGCTCCTATTCTGCACAGACTCTGAGTGATGTGGCCCGATCAGGTTAAGTTCTGGCATGACAGGAATATATTGGGGCACTGTTTGAAGATACAAGGGCATGGTCTAAAGACAAAACTTCCCTGGGACAGGAAACAGAGAGTGTAGAAAACATTGTGTTAAAGAAGCAAGGCTAAGCTTCGTTTCCTGGATTCCCCTTCACTGTTTACTCTTCCAGCTATCCAACCTCCTCTACAATAAAGATCTTCACACAGACCCTTCCACCACCAAAAACCTCAACCAAATCAGTCCAACTGCCAGCTGTCACAAGTTCTCTGATCAGACACACTCCTACCTCATGCTAGCTTGAAACTGAGGGCTGGTGTCTCCTCGGTGCTGTTCTAGAGCCAGGGCACAGCTCCCTACACTCTGTGATACTGAAGCAGTGGATGACTTGGGGGGGGGGTCACGGATCTCTGCCAACCTGGAACCTACTCAGCCTTTACAAAACACCTCTCATATCCCACAGGCTCTCATCTACTACCTATGGTTCTACAAGCTCATATCTGTATATTTTAGAAAGTTCCACTGTTGTTAATAATATTTCTCTGATGAGAGACAAGGAAGGATACAGGATCAGTGACTAAGCAAAAAACTAGAGTCGGACAGTTCAGCTAAAAAAGTTCCAAGATTAAATGGTTCATTTTTTCCCTACTATCTAGTCGGATGCATACACAAAGAGAACGCAGCTTTCAGGAGTACCTATAATTTTGTCTTTTTTTGCTACGAGACAGCTTTTTCTACACTTGCATTTGTCAAAAAATCCCAGCGGACATCACTGCCAAAATAAACCCTGCCACTGGCACTAGTAGGTCCAAGGCAAACAGACGCCTACGACATTTTAACTGCCACGGCATGCAACGCTGTAAGTCCTCACCTGCAAAATTTCAAGGCTTTGTTTTCATTATTGATGCATGTACAGTTCATAGACCTAATGCTGACCCCATCCAATCCAAGCGTTAAGAAATAAACAAACATTTGCTAGACCTTTTCAGACACTTTATACCTCTCGGCTATGTTAGAATCACAGAACTGTTGAGGCTGGAAGGGACCTCTGGAGTTCACCTGGCCCAAGCCCCCTGCCCAAGCAGGGCTGCCGAGAGCCGGTTGTCCAGGACTGTGTCCCGATGGCTTTTGAACATCTCCAAAGGATGGTGACTCCACCACCTCTCCGGGCACACTGTTTGAGTGCTTGGGCACCCTCAGAGTGACAAAGTGTTTCCTGATGCTCAGGTGGAGCCTCCTGTCTTTCAGTTTGTGCCCATGGGCTTATGTTCACCTCCCAAATGAGCCAGGCTCCCTCCGCTTTACACTCTTTCTCCAGGAATTTCTGTACATCCATAAGACCCCATTAAGCCCTGGGACAGGGGCAGTTCTGACAGATTTCAGCACAGTTAAGAGCCTCACGAGGATATTCGCCTTTTTATTTCCTTCCCCCCCCCCAACAAATGGAACCAGCCCGCAGCCAGCACGAAGACCCAGAGGCCCGGCCGGGGGTGGCGGGGAACCGAGTCACGGTGCCGGAGAAAGGATCCTCGTCCTCCCGCCGGGCCGCGGCCCCGCTGCCGTTTTCCGGGGAGATACCTCAGCCCCAGCCCGACACTCAGCCGCGCCGACCACCGTGCCGCTGCCTCGGAGACACCGGGACAACCCCCCCCACACACACGCACACACCGGTCTCCTCACAGAACCGGCGGGAAAGCCCTCGCGCCAGCCGCGCCCCTCCGGCGGCACTCACCCTCGGCACCGCCCGGCGCCGCCTTCATGCCGCGGGTGGGGACGGGCGGCTCCGCGGCGGACCGCAGCGCCGGCGTCGCGTCGGGCCGGGAGCGGAAGGGGGTAAAGGGGAGTGTGTGTGCGGAGGGGGGGTGTGTGTGTGTGTGTGTGTGAGAGCCGCGGCCGGGCCGCTGCCCGCCGGCCTCACACGACGGCGGCGGCCGCCGCCGCCATCCCTCCGGCCGCGGCTGCGCTGAGGGAGCGCGGCGCTCCCGCCTTCTCGCGAGAGCCGCCACGTCTCGCGAGAGGGCGGGGAGGAGAGGAGGCGGGCAGTGGGCGGAGCCTGGCGCCACACGCCCCGCCCACCCCCATCGCCCCGCCCAACCTCCTTCAAGCGCGCTGGCGGCGAGCGGGCGCGGAGCAGCTGCGCGTTACGCCGCCCGTTACCGGTCGCGGTTTAACCCCGGTGCTTCGATAGAACGCGCTCCTCCCGGTATCTAGGCCGAACTAGACGACCCGCGGGATCAGCTTTTAAAACTCAACCCGGAGAAAGAGAGGCGAGGCGTAGGCGAGGCGGGAAGGCCGGGCCCGGCACGCCGTGACAGGCTTCGCGGCGCCGAGGGGCGGAGCGCGCGCGCGCCTGTCCGCCGCCGAGCGCTTCCATAAAGATTTGTTGAGGGGGGGGGGGCGGGGAAGGCGGGCGCTGTCCCCGCCCGGCGCCCCAATAAAGTTTGACTCGAAGCCGGCGAGCGCGTCATCGGGCGGCGCGGCTCTCGCGAGAAGACGAGCGCGGCTTTCCTCCGCTCCCCCCCCCCCCCCCCGTCCCTTATTTCCTCCGCGAGGTCTCGCGGGATCCAGCGGTCACCACCGGCCGGTGAGGGCGGAGGGCGGCGGCGTTCTCGCGAGAGGCGGCCGAGTCTCGCGAGAGTTGGCGGGTTGCCCCCCTTGGACGCGGAGCCGTTTCGCTTTGGGAAGTGAGCCGGGGGGGGGGGGCGGCGGCGGCGGCGCCGGGCCAGGCTAGGCCTAGGCCGGGCCGGGTCGGGTAGGGGAGGGGGGGGGGGGAGAATCGGCGGGAGGCGGCGTCGCCCCTTGGGCCTTCCGGCTGTGAGGGATCCGTGCGGCGGCCCGCGGAACCCCGGGCGCCCGGTGCTGAGGGGGTGGGAAGGGATCGTGGGCCCAGGCCCCGCCTTCCCGGGGCGCCCCCGCGGCGGCGCTGCCCTCCGGGCCTGGGCCCCTCGGATGAGGCGGTGAGGCCGGTGCCCTTCCCCCTCCCCTCCCGGTTCCTGCCCACCCACCCCAGCGCCCCCCACCCCTCCACACTTTCCGCCTCCTCCGGGGCTTCGAGGCGCCGCGGGGCCGCGCTCCCTGCCCCGCTCCCCATGTAGGAGGGGGGTGTTGGCGGCAGGGAGGGCCGAGGCCGGGGTGAATGGTGCGAGGAGCGGGCGCTGAGGAAGTTTGAAGTTTTGGGGGTTTTGGAGGATTCCCCCCCCCCTCTCCTCTCTCGAGCACAGTGGAGGAGGAATGCCAAATCCGGAGAGACATGGGGGCAAGAAGGATGGGGGCGGCGGGGGGTCCTCGCAGCACGGGCCTGGCAGCGGGAGTTCGAACAGCAAGGAGAGGCACCGGCTGGCCTCCAGGCACAAGAGGCATAAGTCCAGGCACTCCAAGGAGTCACCGCTGGCAGCCCAGGAGACAGCGGCACCCTTGGGCGCGATGATCAAGCCGCTGGTGGAGTACGATGACATCAGTTCAGATTCGGATACCTTCTCGGATGATGTGGCCCTCAAGCTGGACAGGAGGGAGAACGAGGAAAGGAAAGCGGACAGGAGCGAGAGGATACAGAAGCACCGGCACCACCAGCACAAGCGCATTCGTGAGCTGATGAAGAGCAAACAGGCAGAAAAAGAGAGAAAGTTAGAGAAGAGCCTGGAGGCATCCAGCAGGTCCGGGTCCACCAAGGACAGAGTATCGGGATCCTCCAAGAGACTCCTTGAGACCGAGGAGCACCCCAAGTCACTGTCCTCAAAGAGTAGCAACAAGGAATCCCGGTCAGCCAAAGCGCACAAGGAGAAATCCAGGAAGGATCGGGAGCTCAAGTCCAGCCACAAAGAGCGCAGTAAAAGCCATCGGAAAAGGGATGCTCCAAAAAGTTACAAAACAATCGACAGTCCGAAGCGGAAATCCAGAAGTCCTCACAGAAAATGGTCCGACAGCCCTAAATTGGACGACAGCCCCTCAGGAGCCTCCTACATCCAGGAGTACGATCTCAGCCCTCCCCGCTCTCACACATCCAGCAACTATGATCCCTATAGGAAGAGCCCTGGTGGCTCCTCGCGCCGGCAGTCGATCAGCCCACCCTACAAGGAGCCCGTGGCCTACCAGTCGAACACTCGCTCTCCCAGCCCTTACAGCCGGCGGCAGAGGTCCATAAGCCCCTATAACAGGAGGCGATCCTCGAGCTACGAGAGAGGCAGCGGGTCATACAGCGGGAGGTCACCGAGCCCTTACGGCCGACGGCGTTCAAGCAGCCCGTTTGCCGCGAAGCGCTCTGTGAGCCGAAGCCCCATCGCCAGGTGCGTGCTCTCCGCGTTGCATTCCATGCCCTGGGGAATGGGGATGTGGCTGGGGGTGGCCGGGGTGGCTCCGGGCATGGGAGGGGTTAACCCCCTTCCTCATCTCGGTGGGGCCCAGGTCACTGGCTGCCTGATTTGGCTGCAGAGTGATTTGTGTGGAATTGCTTTGGTTGGGTTCGTGGCAATTCCCTTTAAAATGGTGTTCACACTTTGGAAAACACCTCCCTGACTGGTGGTAGGCAGCGTCCATGTTGGCTCTCAGCAGAGAGGCCTAGGGCTGAATGAGCTCCTGGGATTAAATTACACACTACCTCTGGAGGTGGCCCCCGCAGAAGGGCCGAGGCTCCTGAGGAGGTTGTGCTCTGAAGGGAGACAGAGGCATTCAGCTCCTGATGCGGGATCTAATGCGCTTCCCTGGCAAGAAGTTCAGCCAGGGAGAATGTTTTCACCTATTTCTGGAAGCCTTTATCTGTTTACTGCATGTGGAAACTTGGTGATGCTTTTCAAGAGGGTGGCTTGTTTTGAGTGTACTTTGCTCTTTCTGAACTGACTTGACTTTTCTTTTTCCTTGAATTAGAGATGACCACATGTAAACTCCATCTTTCTAGCCTAAACTTTGTTTTCTCAGTACTAGAGTTTCTTGCTTCCATTCTGAAATCGGGGTGTTCTGGAAGGGCAAGTAGGACCCAGCTGTATTCTGGCTTAACTATAATTTTCTCTTTTTTTTTTTTTTTTTTCTTTAGTCAGTAACCTTGCTACAGAAGGAAACTATTATTTGAAGGTAGTTCTGTGTGTTTTATTTCAGATGTTTGTTAATCATCCTGTTATATGGACAAATACATAGTCTAATGTTGATTCTTTTTTTTTTGGCTTCAGCTTATGTTAAGTGAGTTTCCAGTTGTCACCATGGGTGCTGTGGAGCTTTGATTGTAGCTCCATGGCAATTAAGATGTGACCTGGAATGTAATAGCTATAGAAATGCTCTGCGCTGTGTTAGCTGTACTGCATCCTCTGGTCCAAACAGGAGCTGTGAGTGAAGAGGCCGCCTCCAGAGTGCATTTATGTGATCAGCAGTTCCCAAAGAACTCAGGGTTTTTAGAATTTGGCCTTTGTTACTAGAACTCTTCTCTTAACTTCAGGAATACTGTCTTCTATAGTGGGCTTGAAATAGTGCCTTTGTCCTTGCTGTGAGAGGTGTATTGGTTTTAGCACCCTGGAAGCTGTTACGTAAAATCTACTTACACTGCTGTGACTTTACATAGTGAAAATTTCCTCCAGGCTTTTTCTCCTCTGCCCTGTTTTCTCTCTGTACACCTGAGACGATCTGAGGGATAGTCATTAATGGTTTTCTTCTCCCTCCCCGCAATCCTTTTTGCCCTGGTGGCACTGCTCTTACGCGTTAGTTACTTACTAACACTTTCGGAAGAGTGAGAACACAGCAGTAGAAAACATATGTATACTTCATGATATAATTTTGTGTTATGGCACCTGTTAAATGTCCATGTTGAGCCCTAACCGGGGAGAAACCATGTGGAAAACGGAGTGGTATACGAAGAGGTTTTGTTTTTTTTCCCCCCCAGGTTACTCTACTTCCCAGGACAACCTGAAGCTTATTCTTCTGTAAATGGCTAGTTGCTTCTGACTTGAGAGATTAAGCAGTTATATTTTCCTGTTCTTAATTATGGGAGCAATTTTGAAGCACTTTGTGCTGCTTCCCTGGACTTACAAACTTTTTAAGGGCATCTTTGACTCACTGTCAAAATGCTAGACCCCAAACCAAAATAGATTCCAAAGGTTACTTACTGTTTACACTCAGCTTGTACTGAATTCTTTGAATCTCTGACTTCAGTTGATAACCTACTACTTTTCTCTCTTTTTCTGAGCAGATAACTTACTGTGTGATATATTCTTTTAAAGCAGAGCAAAAAATATGGATCACTCCTTCAGAAAACGTCCACCTGAAGTGGTTCTAGTAAAGGGACAGAGGGAATTTAATGCATTTTCCATACGTTAGGCAAATTGTAAGTTGTAATTCACTGTTGGTTTTGCTTCACTGAGCTTGTAGCCTGTATGGTGAGGTAGTCGGTGTAAGTTTATGGTCAAACGTCTGCTCCAGAAGCCAAAGGTGGGGCTGACCCTCTGCTGACGGCTGTTCAGGAGCTCACCTGAAGGAGTGGATGGGCTGAGCCTTCCTTGCCAGCTTCGTCAAAGCCAGCTTTGGTTGATCTGCTGCAGATGAGTGTGTAAATGGAGGCAGCTGACTCTGCACCAGAGTAGCTGGGGAGTGACTGCTTGATCTCTTCTGTTGGCTCCCGTGGAGGGGCAGGAACACTTTGGGAGAGAAAATGTCTTTAACTGGCAGACTGATATAGGCAGTGAACATCTGACTATGGCTTAAATGCTTCAGAGGAGGTAACGCAGGCTTTTCTGGGACACTGAATTATTTCCAATGACTGACAATACGGGTTGTTGTTGGGGTTTTTTTTGATGCATTCTGTATTTTCTTTAATCTCCACATCCAAAATACAGTATAAGGAAACTGAATCAGTGTGCTGTGCTGATTGGAGAAAATACAGAGTGTTTGCATTTCAAATGACTGTGCAAAACAACTTGCTTTCAATTTAGGAGGAAATGAGGATGATTTGGTCAGTAGGGAAAATAACAGATGTGGCTTGCCATTCCTTGTAGCAACTGTTGTCATTGCAGCTAAAACTAGAAGAAGAAATTCCAGAGTCCTTCAGCCTGCTGAAGGTGGGTTGTGCTCTGTACTAAGTATAGCAGCTAAGTATGAGTGTGTGCACGTGCTGTAGTAGTGGCCACTGTTATGCAGATCCTTGCCATGGCAAAAGGTCATCGGGCATTCATAAATGAGAAACATTGGCCTTCTGTTTGAGCTTGTTTCCTGATGAATTAGAGTACGGGGCATGTGGTCAGGCTTCCCAGATACTCGCTTGCACTTTACTCATCTTCTGTTGCGGCTTGGAGCAGGTAATGTATTTTAATGTCTGTAGATGTTCCTAGGAGTTTGTGTACTGGATAATATGGAAGTATGTAGATGTGGGGCTTTGTTGTTCTGCCAGCTGATTCAGGGTCACCTCTGCTAATGGCTATTAGCTGTGGTTGTTTCCAGCATGAGGAGGTCTGGAGGGTTCCAGCATTCCCTCCTCCAAAGACCATTCTAACCTTCTGATTGTATCAGTTAAATTAATCTAGCAATGCTTTTTTATTTGGATTTTTAGATGAGCCATTGTCTCTGACTTCTTGATGTTAATTCACAGTCGTTGTGGTTAGTATCTTGTATTTCTAGTTTCCAGTGCTAGAGAGGCGACAAGGTGTTTTTTAATCCCAGAGCATTTTTATCCAGAAAAAGAACTGCAAGTGAGACTGAATTGCCCCCCGCCCATCCCTGATAATCTTAGCAAAGCAGGCGAGCTGTAGAGTGTTGTCTTAACACACGTTAAGGGTGAAAGGGGTAAAAGTGCTAAATAACTAACTGCAAGTAAAGCCACAAAAAGATCGTTCGAGAGGATGGAAAGAGTATCTTCAAAAAGCAAAATCCGCCTGTGCACCTTCTGTCTTATTGCATCTTTTTTGAGATATCCAGCAGTGATAAAAGCAAGTGTTGCTGTGGAAGACCGCTGCTCAGCAAGCACTGTAGTGGTGTTGAGGCTGTTGATGGTCTAATGATATGAGGTAAGATTTGTTGTAGAGTGATCTATTACTGGTTGTGTTGATAGAGCTGGGAAAGCAGACAAGCTTCTGGATGTGGTGCCTTTTTCAGGTCTAACAAAGCAGCCGTAAACACCAAGCTGGAAAATGGGCTTAGAAACAACAGCTCTTTGTATAATAGGTATAGGTAATTATCATTAGACAACTGAAGAGAAAAAGCGTGAGTGGTGCCTGTGGAGCACCTGGGAGGAAATAAGTGGATTTAGTCCCGGTGGTACACAGGAGCGTGTATATTTGCTGATAGAAGGTCAGGGAGTCATCCCCAGCCCTTGGAAGAGCTGGTTCTGTGGTGCAACTCCTTCCACAGCAACCCTTGCGTAAGGGAGGTCCTGTCTGCGCACGCCACCGCTTCCTCCAGCATTACCTTTCCCTTGCTTGTGTCCATGCAGGTATCTTTGGTGGCTGCATTTCTAACGTAGTACTATTAAAAATAAGGTAAATTTGGACTTTTGGAGAAGTTTATAGAAGATCTGCTGAGTGATGTTGAGAATGTGGCTCTGCAACCAGTTGGAGTAACTGTTGGGGGGCTAATCATGGGGGAGGATGGGAGATGGGGAGCAGGAAACTGACTATCATGGCATCTTAAACAATCTATCCTGAAAGAATTGTAATAGGGAATGCTAACCCCAAAACTATTTGTGGTTGCAGTAAACTGCATCCTACAGGATTCATTAGGAGCGTTTTTCTTAGCCTTTGGAATGTCTTTGGGCATAGTGAAAACGTAACAGCTTTTTCAGCACCTGGCAACTTTGCACTGGGATGTGGAAGGTGAACTGCTATCCAAATGGTAAACTGTGTCTGAGACCATTAATTTGTTAAGCAGAAGCCTTGGAAAAATAGGCGATCCTGAGGCAGCATTCCCATTACAGAGCAGTGTGTTGAAGAGGAAAATAGTTGAATGACTTCAGCTGACACTTTTCTCCTTCTGGTTGTATATTTATTTTGTAAGTCTAAAGGTAAGGACTACTTGCAGTCATAGTGTTCTTTGACCACTGTTAGCACGAGGTTTGGGGTTGCACTTACTAGTGAAAGGGCAGAATGTTTGTGCTTGGAGTAGCAAGGGAAGAGGGTTCTGGTAAATTCCACACTGCTGTGCAGCGAGAGACCCTTCACCTCCCGTGCAATCACAACTATGTCCATCCTTGGAGGTGCTGGTGGTGTCTAGCGAGGAAGCATTAGTCTGTCTTGGTTTTCCAGTTTGTTTTCCAAACATTTGTTGTCTCAGGATAATATTAATTTGAGTAGCACTATAAACAGTTTAGATCTTGTTGTTAATTACATTCTGAGTATGGTTACAAGCGAGCCAGCATCTAACTGCATTCAAACCTGCTTGCTATTAGATGTGTTTTATAACTACCGTGGAACTATGTTTTGAGAGAACTCCATGTTTTCAAAAAAAGGTATGTTCTGACTAATAAATCACGGAATAAAAATAAACTTTGAGCATAGTTTCTATTAGTATTCATAGGGTCTGATCTCAAAACTTCTTGTTTTGCTGTCGGCTCACACAGCTTCTAAACCCTTCAGAGCCTACTATGCGTACAGTTTCAAGTATGCTGTCTCACAACCTGCAAAATCCTAGTTCCTCCCTAAGTGGAGGAAACAGTTCTGTCTTGTCAGTTGTTTTGACATGGACACTGGAAGTACCAGTTTCCAGTTCCATTTTATTTTTTTATCTTGTTTCTGTATCAGTCTCCACTGAGCTTGTGGTTACTGCTGTCTTCTGACTAGGTTCACCCCATGCTGATGGTGCGTACCCTGATGGTGTGAGGTGTTTCCTGCCTTGCTTGTTGCTTGTATCACAACACAGGCTTTCAGTGTGGTTTTTTTAATTTCTGCATATATACCTAATTTAGATCCCATTTATTGTAGAGAAAGACTGAGACCCTCTGGACATACCTCAAACAATAAAATTTCTGGGGTTGTTTTTTTCTTCTCCTGAATCACAGTATGCAAATTTGAGTTCTGATGATAGTAAGAGAACCAGGGGGAAAAATTAGCTTGAAGTGAGGTGTTTCCTGAGGCGGCATTCCCATGAGGGCAGTCATATTTTATCCGTTGCTTCCTTTAAAGTTGTACATAATTACCGTGAAAGATTTGTAAACTGCCAGCTCATCCTCTCAGCTGAAGTCTTCTGTTTAGTGCATGCATCCGTGATCTCGTCTTTACCTTGAGGCTTGTCCAATCCTGATCCTTCGTTTCTGTCTTAACAGTATGATTGTGAGGGTAGTCCTGACATTGGAAGGCTGGATGATGACCTGAAGCTTGTACTGCTTTAGTCAGTAAACTCATTTCAGTAGTTTTAGTCTCTCCTGACAGGTGTTATGGACTCTCTGAACTTAGTTGACAAATAATGGATTCGAATTATTTTCAGAGAGAGCTGTTGATGTTGGTGAGTAGCTCAGAGGTTGAGAGATGCTTTGTTTCATTTATCTTCTCCCCGTTCTCTCCACAGGAAGTCTGTGAAGTCCCGAAGCCGAAGTCCTGGGTATTCAAGACACTCATCATCTCACAGTAAAAAGCAGAGGTCTGGGTCACGCAGTCGCCATTCCAGTATATCACCGACAAGGCTACCGCTGAACTCCAGTCTGGGGGCAGAACTCAGCAGGAAGAAAAAGGAGCGAGCGGCAGCAGCAGCAGCTGCAGCCAAGGTGGATGGGAAGGAAGCAAAGGGCTCACCTGTTTTCCTGTCTAGAAAGGAGAACAGCTTAGCTGAACTTAAGGAATCTGGAACAGAATCAAAAAAGGTCATCAAAACTGTTAAATCTGAAAAATCGTCTTCAGATACAGAATTAGTGAATTTACTGTATACGAACACAGAGACTAAAGCCCCTGCAGAGACAACAAAAATCAAGGCAGAGGAGAACTCTGAGAGGAAACATCCTGTTCCAGTTAGAGATTCGAAACAGACGGGAACAAAAGACTTGAAGCCTGTAGCAGTAGTAGAGGACCTACTATCTCCAAAAGAGACAGACACAGCAGAGAAGGAGATTCCACCCCCACTACCCTCAATAAAATCACCTCCTCCACCTCTGCCAACAACCACACCACCACCTCCAACTCCGCCGTTGCCGCCTTTGCCTCCATCACCTGCTGTTCCACCTTTGCCACCATCCCAACTGACTCCCGTTCAGGTCCCTACTTCAGCCCCAACATCTTTGCCATCTTCTTCCCACCCAAGGACGTCTACTTTATCCTCTCAGGTGAACTCTCAGTCCTCTGTCCAAGTCGCTACAAAAACACAAGTGTCTGTGACGGCTGCTATCCCACACCTGAAAACTTCAACGTTGCCTCCGCTTCCGCTCCCCCCTATTTTAGTTGGGGAAGATGACTTGGATAGGTAAGGTCACACAAGAGCATCTGGTTTGCATTTAAAAGCAAAACATTGAAATAAACAGATTCTTTTGGTTAGTTTGACAGTTGCTAGTTTGTCCTGCAGAGTGCTCTGAGGACTATGCTGCTGGTATAAATGCATTATTGCACAGCCATTCCTGGTTTTGGCCCTGTCAGGTTTATGTGGAGAGTTTTATGATCCTGTGCAGGTAGTTACATCTTATCTCAGTGAGAAAGAGAGGTTTGGCTGCTGTTTTAATGCTGGTTAGTAAAAGTTTCACATCGCTCTTTGTTCGTATTTATTACAGTAATGAAACATGGATCCAGAATTATGCACCCCTTTGTGTTGCAGCCATTTGCACAGGCTTATTTTGAAATTGCTTTTTTTGTTTAATTCCTCGAGAACTGGTACTTAAGTAACAGGAAAGAGCTTAACAATTCCAATAGAAGAACACAAACCGGATCTATTTCTGTTCTAAACACAACAAACATGCAGGCCATGCCTGCACGTAAAAAATGGCATTGGTTTAACTTAAGTATTGTCTTAATTATTGCATAATTAATACAATCCTTATTGCTTAAGGAGTAGGTATTGTTTGTTTGAAAAAGAGTTTGAAAGAGTGAAACTACACCTACTTCAAATTTCTGTTTCCTATCATTTATAATCAAAACATGCAGACTTAATTCTGTCCTGTAATTGTAGCTGTTGCTGCTCTGGGTCTTGGCTGGTGGTGGTCTTGGCTTCTAATATGAACTGGTCTGAAAAACCTTACTGTGGCGGTTTTCCTTTGGTGGGGAAGAGGGGAAGGGAACAGAATATCCAAAATGGAGGTGGAGAGGAAGAAAAACAAACTTTTTTTTTTTCCTTTTGTAGCTGTTAGTATGTTGTAGTGCTGTTAACGTCAGGTCATCACTGAAATTTCTTTTTTCTATTGGATCTGCTTAGCCTGTAGTTCCCTAACAACCTCTGTATCTTTCTAACCATCGCTAAAGATGTACTAGGTATCTCATCGGTTAGTAAAGCATGTTTTTTGGTGAATAGTGTGTTACATGATAGTTATGACTTAATAACCCTGTGGTTGAAGTGAACACTATGTTACATATTCTGATTCATTTAATTAATTTTCATGGTTTGTCTTGGTATTGATGTAAATTAGGGTAATGCTGTCACTGCGATCAAGGTAAAAGTTAGGCTTGTGCATGTTTCTGTTGCCCTTCCTAAGCTGTGTAACGTTGTTCAGCAAGTGTCTATTTAGTTTAAATGTATCTGTGATGAGCAGTAGCTTTTAACAGATTGCAGATCTTTTCCCAACTCAAATGCCAGTCTAAGCAAGAGTCTGCTGCTGTGTTGCCTTATTCCAAACACAGAAATTGTGCTGCAAATACTGTATTTTATTTTTTTAGCCACCCACACCTAGAGCTCTTTTTTACCACCCAGGTACAGCTTAGTTTTGTAAAAGTGTGTTTTATTTCTGCCATCACTATGAACTTAGGAGTGTGGGCAATAATACTGCTGGTTGCTAAGCTTAGTAAGTGGATTTACAGTGACTTTTTCCCAGTAAAAGGATGGGAAATCCTGCTTCATTTTGCTGAGTCTAGTGGCAGTTGCGTATGGCAATGACTGTGTGCGGAAGCTCACTCTTGATCAACTGCCTTCGTATTTATGAACAAAATTGTTCTTGGATAGACTTTTGCTTTCATATGCTGAGACTGGGAAAACACTCCAGCTCTGAGACCCTGGTAAGCACAGGATTTGGAAACGTGCTTTGAAGTGTCCAAGTACAAAACATGCCTCATTCAGTTAGAGACTGTTTAACCTTTCTCGATGCTTGCTGAGCTCTCAAGACTTATCATCTGTCTATAATGCTTTTAGACTTCACAGCAGTCAAGGTGCACCGTGGGTCGCTTCATGTAGCAGGAGGGGAGGAAAAGCTGTTTAGAAGCAAGTGGTACAAACTTTGTACGTGTTTGATGTTGCACTCAGAAGTTGCATAGCTTGCATAGGTTCCTGACAGCACCTGGTTGACTGTTCACAGCACTAACATAGTTAAAAATGCAGACCTGACTGATCGCATTCCTGCTATTTTAGGGGAGGGGAAGAAGGGAGGTAGCTTCTAGGAGCCTTTGTTAGGCAGTTGGCGTTTGCACTTCGTTATTTTTCTGCTTGGGCAACTCTGAAGGGTCTGTTTGGCTTTCTCACTTTGAAAGAAATGCCTGGTGAAATGTCCAAATGTTCTGGGGGTAATTAAAGTAACCATCTAGGGGCACTAGTGCTGATACGCAGACAGATTAACTAAGCTGTACATAACTAAGTGCAGATAACAGTGTGTCAGCAAGAAAATGATAACTATTTGGTAAGAGAGAGAGAGAAAGGAACTCCTGGGAGGCTGGGTGCCTGCAGGTTAAACCTACAAACACACCTTGGCCCTTCCCAAGAAGTCTTGCAAAGAAGTTGGCTTTTGATGTGTGTCTGGAAAAAGGCTGAATCTGTTTGACAGGGTCAAAGGGACCAAGCTTAGCATATACTGTTAGATATTTAAATACTGTCAGGAACAAATGAATTGCCGATTAGAAGTGGATTAAACACAAAGTCAAATAAACAACTGCTTTTTTTGTTATTGTGAATGTTCAATCTGTAAGAACTGGACATTGGATCAGTGCTTCAAGTACACATATGAAAGCAGTAAAGAAAGAAAAACCTAGCTGATCTGCTCTGTTGGAACAAAGTCCCTTGCATCCTACATGCGACTGTAGGCCCCAGCTAGATCTTGCTTTGAAGAACTTCTTCTGAGGTTTAATGTGGGTTCTGCCTCGGTGAAGTGACCCGGCTGGCTATTGTTCTGCACATTCAGAATTTGCAGTTAATGGGGAGTGAGCTTCAGCCCGTGCAGCTCTCCCACTTCTGGTATTTCTAGGATATGTACCGCTGGTAATAGAGCCCGTCAGTGAATACTTTCCTCCAGAGGTCTAGGCTGGCGTGACGTGCGATTAGTTCTGCAGCTGCCTGGTGACTTCTTAGCAGTGGGATAAGATTGCTCCCTCATCTTTTACAGAAGATGTCAGAGCTCAGTGCCAGAATAGTATCCTTCTTTGTCTTGCTTGTTTCTTAACTATATTTCAGAAGAGATTGTCATGCAGATTAGGCAGCGTCTAATAAAAAAATTGGGAAAATGACCTACTTCCATCAGTTCATTTATGTGGAGTTCTCTGTGCTGAGGCATTAAAGCTGGTGGTGCTGACAAACAGCAAACCTCCTGCTGGCTGCCCTAAAAACGAACCTTGGAAGGTTGTTCATATCTCTTAATCTTTTTCTTTTCCTGGTGAAGCCAAGATTTGCGTGGAGAAGAATTCCTGACTCTTCAGACCTGGGAATTCTCCCTGCTGCATACATGAGAGAATTAGGTTCTGCTTATGAGACTCTTGCCAGTCTAAACCAAGCTTCTGATGCCATCAGTAATTTGATTCTTTTAAAAAAAAAAAAAAAAAAGTCAGCTTTTGGTTTCTCAGCAATTTTCACAAGTTGGAGCTACATTTCAGTCCTTGCTAAGAAGTTAAAAGTTACTTATGTAGAGCGACTTAATTCTGGGTTCATATTTATAGTGGTCCATAACAAGTCATGCATTTAATTTCAGTATGATAAATAGACTAAATAGAGGAAGTCAGGGTCAGAAAGTGGGTGCTGGCTGATAACCTGAACTGTCTTACAGGAAACTGAGAATAACTATGTATTTGTGCAAATTGACCAAGTTCTAGTGGCAGAGAGCTGTGTGTTTATTTGAAGACAGTGGTTCAAACCTAACACTTTTCTCTCCTGATATATTATCACTGTGAAATTTAAGACTGTTTTGTTTTATACTTGGCTATGCTAATTTTGACACTTAAACTTGGGCTCCTAACCTTACGTTCTCAAATAGAGAGTTGTCCTACAGTAGGCTTTTTTGTTTGTTAATTGGCTGTTAAGTCTGACTTTTTTATTGTATTAACTTTTCGGAGTTTAGTCCAAAAGAGATTCTTCCTCCAAAACCTGTGAAGAAAGATAGAGAGCAGAGACCACGACACTTACTCACGGACCTCCCGCTCCCTCCAGAGCTCCCTGGGGGGGACCCATCTCCTCCTGACTCCCCGGAACCAAAGGCAGCCACACCACCTCAGCAACCGTTCAAAAAGAGACCAAAGTAAGGCTGGCTTTCTTTTTTTTTTCACCTTCTTTGAGTTGTTAGGTTTTCTGTTTCTTCACACATATGTCAGTTTAGGTTTCCAAAGCTTTAGGTTTCAGCATATACTGCAGCACTCCTAGAAGAGCTGACTGCATGCCCTGTGCTCTCTGTGGAGAAGGCGTTGTTGAAAGTGCTGTCATTTTTTAAGTTGAATCTGGCGGCTGCTTTGTCAGCCCTCAGCAGCCTCCCCACCATTTATTGGATGGGGAGAACACTTAACGTGCACTTACTTATAAATCTTTAGCCAGATTTAGTTCAGTTTTATAAATTCTTTTGTCCCCAGACTTGTTTGAGTGCTGTCTTTATTATTGAGGGAAGTGAAATGTGGAGAAAATGAGTTCATATTTCTGTTTTTTCTTATGGTGTATTAACTGTTTCCTGTGGGTTGTTTCATATTTGGACCACTCACAGTTCGAGGCCACTTGCCCCATCTATTTGAGAATTAACAGTACAACGGTTTGGGAAGAAGAGAAGGATGTGTAAATGGTGCACCAAATGGAGGCTACGGTTCAGGCGTTGTACTGAAGCTGTGATGGATTCTGTTGTCTTCCCCTTTGACCCTTTCAATGGTAGAAATTGCTGGAGTTTGCCATAGTCAATCTCCAGCCACATCTACCCTGAAAGCTCTCTCGTCTTTTGATTTAGCCTATAGCTTGTAGGCCAAAACCTCCTGATGAGTATCCCTATATAAAGCTCGTGGTGCTTCTAGGAATTGGTTATTCTGAACAGGAGACATACACCTTTTCTTCATGCGCAATCAGAGTATTAGTCGTGTTGCAAGGCATATACAACTTCCCCTGATAACAAAATTTATGCGACTATCAAGGAAGCAAGCTGCCTTGACGTTTTGTACACAGAGCGCTAGCTACACTTTGTTTTAAACAAAAATCAAATGTCCAGCGTTTCTGCAAAAGATTCCAAACACTGATTTTTGTCCCACTGTAGCATAATCATAAGATACTGGTTTGTTTCTCCTTCAAGCTACTCTCAGTTAAAAGTATGTAATGAGATCTTTGTAGAAGTCTGTGTAGCTAACTGCATGCCCCAGGTAGGCTATAGCAAAATGCTTCTGCCATCTCAAAGTCTGTGGAAATGAGGTGGCATAATATCCATTTTGCTTGTCTTACTCTTTGCACTACTTACTTCCCCAGGAGGAGCAATGTATTGCTTGTTAGCCGTATGCAGCTGATAAATGCATAACTGAAGTGAAAAGATCTGATAGTGAGAGTGTTCTGGATGGGGTGTTTTAGTATCTGAATGAAATAGAAGGATAATATTCCTGCATAGCAGTGCCTATATCTGGAGTAGTTGAGATTATATAGCATAATTCATTAAACTCTACTGAACACTCAGTTGCTAGGAGTGTAAAGACAGGGTGCCTGACCTTTGCTTTTTGTTTTTAGGGTACAGCTTAAAACGGTTGAATGGGCATTTGTTTGTGGGATGGCAGGTGAGGTGGAGCACTCGAGTGTCTTAACAGTCTGCTTCCGTCTTTCAGAATCTGTTGTCCTCGGTATGGGGAGAGGAGACAGACGGAAAGTGACTGGGGGAAGCGTTGTGTGGACAAGTTTGATATCATTGGAATTATTGGAGAAGGGACGTATGGGCAGGTGTACAAAGCCAAGGACAAGGATACAGGTAAGGATGCCAAGTGGCTTCAGATTGACTCCACTACTTTAAGGCATCATTATTGTGGGTGTGCTTAAAACCCATTCCAGTGTTAGTGGCATTGCTGCTTAATGACAAATACCTGTAGAACTAGAAATGGCTCCAGCCCTGGAATAAGCATTTACATCAGGTGTTTTCAAAAGGCACAAAAGAACAGAAGCTCTGAAATACTAACTGTGAGTTAGTGCCCGGCTGCCCTCTCTGCTTGTGAAATCGTATGCCCTGTGTGTACAATTTGACAAGTGGTCAGATGATCGTGGTAGGTATAGCTATGCCAGCCATAGATGCCAACTGAACCCCTGCTTTTTAAATGAGCCTTTGTCAGACTTTACTGTCTCAGAGCTTGTGAAAGGAACTGGGGTGGTTTCAAGGGTAAATTGATGTTCACCTGTGTGACTTTCTGGTGAAGGAGATGAGGAGGAGCACTGGTGTCATCTGTCTTGAGTTGTTGGTGTGATAACTTCTGACAGAGAGATTAAACAAAAATTAGTAGGGTGGTAACTAAAGCTGTGTCTGCTGTTTCTTGGTGGATGTTGACTGTGCTCGTATCTACTTTCAACTTCCCCCTGGAAGCCCACAGAGCTGTTAGCAGTGATGTGTGCAGAGGCTTTGACACTGGCTCGTTCTGGCAGGTGAATTGGTGGCTCTCAAGAAGGTGCGACTGGACAATGAAAAGGAAGGCTTCCCTATCACAGCCATCCGTGAGATCAAAATCCTTCGGCAGCTGATCCACCGCAGTGTTGTTAACATGAAGGAAATTGTCACGGACAAACAAGATGCACTGGATTTCAAGAAGGACAAAGGTAGTATTTGCTGTGGGGTGTGGTTTTGATTAGCCAAAGGGGTGATGCAACTCCATTTGTTTATTCTTAGTGTAAAACTAAAAATCTAAACTCTGGTGTAGATTTTTTTTCTGCATTCCTCCTTGATACACAGTTCCAGCAAGTTTGGCATCTGGATTTGGCCTTACATCAAAGGATAGATTCTAGTTAAAATGAGTTGTTGTACTGCAGAGCAGAGGTAGACGCGGGCTTAAAAGGATGCATTGCATTCCTGTAGAGTCATAAAAGAGCAGGCTTAAAAAAAGCCTTTACAGGGTCACTTTTAAGACTGATGAGTGGCAACAAACTTTCTAATAGTGTGAAAAGTTTTCTGTCCTCTGTCACTGTGGAAGAAGGCTGTTCTAGCATCCCACTAGCTTTTGTTTGCGGCCTTCTTTACCACGAGAGAGAAAGGAACAACACAAACATCAGTTCAAGCCATGCATAGCAGTAATCTCTTCAGCAAACTAGCTTGAAAGAAAAAACAAAACAGGTGGGTAAACATGACCAGGATTTCAAAGGAATTTATTTTGGGTGTATATGTTGGTTTCAGATGTCAGCTTGATGCATTAGAGGGGCTACTTAGTTGTTTTGGGGTTGTTTGTTTTTTTTCTTCCCTTGAGGAAGAAAAATCTTCTAGGATGCCCAGTAAGCCCTAAATATCACAAGACTGTGCTAAAGAAAATACCAACAGAACACACCCAACAGTGCACAAAAAAGAATATTTCAACAATGGAGTCTACTTTCATTCCTCCTTTTTCTTTGTGTCTCCTCTCTTGCCTTAAATAATTTCTCACTTTATTATACCAGGTGCCTTTTACCTTGTGTTTGAGTACATGGACCATGACCTAATGGGGCTGCTAGAATCTGGCTTGGTACATTTCTCAGAGGACCATATCAAGTCTTTCATGAAACAGTTAATGGAGGGTCTGGATTATTGTCACAAAAAGAATTTCCTTCATCGAGATATTAAGTGCTCCAACATCTTATTGAACAACAGGTAACCTGGGAGTAGATACATTTCTGTCTAAGCTCTTCCCTGCGCTCTCCCTGGGTTCAGCTGAGAGCGCGCAGTTGTTGTCTTCGCCTTGAGTACGCTTAGGAACAGGAGGTGTTGATCCACTGTAGGAATATAACCCTGCATGCTTCCACCAGTGGTGTGACGGATGGTTATAATTAAGCAGTGGCTTTCCTGGGTGCTGCTGCTGGCTGAGAACACGTCTCCTGCTGCAAGGGTGAACAACCCTAACAACCTTCTGCTTAACTTGCTCTTGGTAGCAGTCTCTCCACGTGAGGCCCTCTGCTCACTGTTTTGCAGCTCCTTACAGTTAACCTTTTTTCATGCTGAGTTGAAGTAAGTGGGTCTCTGCGTACACTTGGTCTCCATGGTATTTTGGCAAAAATACTGTTTATTGGAAGTGCTTGTATGCAGAGAAACCATTGAGGGTTAAGGTAGGAAGTAGCAGTTCTCCATGGATGCTCTCTCTTCTCTAGATAGCAATGTTTGGCAGTAATGTAGTTCATCGCAGAATACAGAACAATTATTCACTTGCTGTTAATTCTCAAGTCTTTATCTGGATACCCATAAGAAAACTTTGAGCCTCTGGGAATAATACTGCACATAATTGTATCCAGATGTCTGGATATCCATCTAGAAAACTTCTCTGGGACATTGGCCTGTTGGGAAGGGTTTGTGATAGAGATGAGACTGAATTATTGGGTTTTTTTTTTTTTCCTTTTTGTTTCTTTGAAGCATTAAATAGGATCTGGAAAATTAAGACTGGCATATCCAAAAGTAATTACTGCAAACATTGCTTTGTTAGGCTTCTCTACTACATGGGGAGATTTCCTTACCTGTTACTGCTTGCAGCGTGTGATCCCACCTGTGATTCAAACCAGTGACTGTTTTTTTGTCTTTCAGTGGGCAAATCAAACTTGCAGATTTTGGACTCGCCCGACTCTACAGCTCAGAGGAGAGGTGAGGCATAGCAGGGTGGAGGAAGGGGGAAATGGCTTACATAGATGAGATGATCTCCTTTCTTAATATCCAATAGTCCCTTCACTTGGAAGTCCTGGCATTCCCTGAGAAACTATTTCCAGTGTAAGTGGTACAATGCAGCTGCAGCTATTGGAAATTATATCCTATTATATCCTGGCTGATATTAATAGCTTTTCATTAGACAAACCAGCTGATAAGGAACAAAACATCTTCTCTGATTGCCATGGACCTGCCATGGACCACATTTTGCTCTGAGATCAGTCACTATTCAGTCATGGCAGCCTGCTGCTGCCTCTTGCAGGTCAGGATTTTTCAATCTTGGGTATCTACAGCTTACTGTCTTCACATAGGTAGACTTCTAAAATCTGTGATATCTTATCAGCTTTATTTAACTCAAGCAGGTGCTATGGAAGCCTAGGCACTTGAAAGCCCACTGCTTCTACTTATATGCATAACTCTGCAGTTGGGAAGTAAAAATTACCGTTTGTAAGGGTTTTGTGGCTCTTGTCATCAGTTTATATTTGTATCTTGCATTCCAGCCGTCCATACACAAATAAAGTCATTACATTGTGGTATCGACCTCCAGAATTGCTGCTAGGTGAGGAGCGTTACACACCGGCCATAGATGTGTGGAGCTGTGGGTAAGTGCCTTGTTTGTATCTTTTGTCCTGGTTGGGCTGTGAACATCAGCATATGAATAGAGTAGTTCTAATGGAAGGTGGCCTTTGATTTGTGCTGATTTCTGAAGCTGTATCTGTTCCAGCTAGGCAGAATGTTATGATAGTACAGGAATACTTTCAGAATTCTGTGCTTTGAGGAAATAGGTGTGTGTCACCTAACTAAAACTATACCATTTAGTAAAAGCTCCTAGAATGAGACTTTTCTTGGTATTGACACGTGAAAGCATAAAAAGTATCTGTTGTTGCTATTTAAAAACCAAACTAACCAACCAACCTTTGATAACGATGTACCACTAGAAGCAGAAGGGTGAAAAGCTTACTCTGTGTTGATCATAGTTTCAGTGTATGGTTTTAATGACCTAATAGAGAGTTTTTCTCTAAGCTCTTCAGATTGCTGTCACCTAATTTTTTCAGCTAAATCTAGGAAACGTTTTAAAGTAGAGATTTCAGGTTTCTAGTAGTGTAGGGAGCCTCGTGAACAGGAGGAGTCTGGGCAGTTCAGCCACAAAGATGGAACATTTTCTAAGTGATTCAGAACCAGAGTCTCAAGGATTCAGCATTCAGAAGTGGGACTGGATTTCCCAAAATGCGTGCTTCCCATTGTGATATTCACAGGTGAACTTTCAGCAGAGCTTAGTATGCAAACAACAAAGGTTTGTAAAAGTCAGGCCCTGATAATTACTTCTGGAAACTCCGGCTGTGAGGTCCAGTTGCTGTTCAGTGTCCTGTGCCAAATGAGTGGGGTTAGTCCAGTTCCAGCAGACAGGTGCCTGTTATCAGCCCACAGCTATATTTGGCACTGATTGTCATTCCTGTTGGAAGGCTTAAGAGTAGGTGTTAAGGACTGAATGAGTCAGAGTTGTCCCCTCCCTCCTCCTCGTCTTTCCCTTCCAGCTGTACAAATGTTGTGTGTGCGTACAAACCTTGTGTGTACAAGGCTATGTCCTGTGCTTGGCAATGACAAACAGTAAGCTACTGGCAGCTGAGGATAATTTGGGACAGCAGATATCCCCCAGTAAAGCTGAAAAGATAAATGGGCTGAATCTGGAGGAAAATGAGATGCCTGGCTGTTTTTCTTGTCATGCTATTGACACATCCTCCTTTCCCCGCAAAGAGTTAAAGTGTGAAGCCTGTGACATGTTAACCAGCCTACTAGTGAATGTTATTTCCCAGCTGCGTAGAATTGGTGACTCTGTACACATAGGTTAGTTTGTCAGTTCTCAACTACAAGCTCTGATGCAAATAACTCTCCTCAGGCAAGCCTGCTTCTGAACAGAAATGCTGCAGTGTTCAAACGATCATCCCAAGGGTTTGCTGTCATGACCTCTTGCTTTTCCTCTTTCCAGCTGTATCCTCGGGGAACTGTTTACAAAGAAGCCTATTTTTCAAGCCAATCTGGAACTGGCTCAGCTTGAATTAATCAGGTAAAGGATTGCACATGCATGCCTATGAGAAGAGGTACTGCAGAAACTGCTCATGCACGCTGTCTCTGTGTTATAAGAGCCCTCTTTCTCTAACCTGCCTGCAAAATAGGACCAGCAAATGACTGTAACTGCCAATGCGAATAGTTAGGCATTTAGGTGTCCATGCCTACCATCAAGTGTGTGGCTGCTAATGTATGCACCCTCAGTAACCTTTGCTGTTGTTAGCTGAATGGAAAAATCATGAACCTAAATTGCATCTCACACTGAAAATTCATTGTGTTGGATGGTTTATAAACTCAAGGTAATCATTTTTCCTCTTCCCAATACCCCCTTTTTAACCTGAGGGTTATCTAATCTTCATTGAAGTGTGCCCAGACCTAGGTTATTGGTACAGTAAACTGCTTAGAAAGGAAACATTTTCACTCAGCTTGGTGACTCTTCTCCTCCTAGCTGTGTTCCACCTGCTGATCATACTCTGCTTTTCTGGTTCTCAGCCGGCTCTGTGGGAGCCCCTGTCCAGCAGTGTGGCCAGATGTCATCAAGTTGCCCTACTTCAACACTATGAAACCGAAGAAGCAATACCGAAGGCGCCTGCGTGAGGAGTTCTCCTTGTGAGTTTTGTTAGAAGAGAGGATAAGTGGCTGCGTGGGGGTTATGGCCGCCTGTTACGTTGTGTGACTCATCTGCTATCCTTTGGCTCTAGCCTACCTGGCAGGATAAAGCAGTGCTTCCCCTTCTTGCCTTCTGCCCTCGGGGTCACTGTCCCCTTTCTAAATATCTGATCTGCCACAGGTGCCTTTCAGAGGGATTCCCTGCCTCTGCACACTTGTGACCCTTCTAGCTAGGGTCTGTGCTGGAAAACACACTTGACAGTGTGGCATTCTCACAGTGCTGAGGTTGTCTGACTTCCAAGACATGCTCTCTGGGGGGAGAGTATAATTGTGTGATAATCTTGTGGGATTTGTAGCAGAGTTGCTCTTAATAAATGGCAAAAATTAGACTGAAAATACTGCATATCTGATGCCTGTTCTGTTGATGTCTTTGAGGTGCTGCATCATGTAGTAATAAATTTTGACTGCATGGATTTCTCTTAGGCCTGAGGTGTCTCTCTGAAAGTGGGCTTCTCCCCCTGTTGAGAACAACCCCTTAACTCAGCCATATTTCCAACTCTCTGCGCAGCATTCCTTCGTCTGCTCTCGACCTGCTGGACCACATGCTGACGCTAGACCCTGGCAAGCGCTGCACAGCAGAACAGGCCCTGCAGAGTGACTTCCTTAAGGATGTTGACCTCAGCAAAATGGCACCTCCAGAGTAAGTTCCAGCTGGCATTCTCCACCACAGTGGGCTCTCTGCTAATGAGCTTTGGGAAGAAGCCACTGGCTTGGCCTTGGGTGGGTTTTTTTTTTTTTTCAGTCAGAATTAAGTTATGATTTCTGGGTTCTTGACTCTGCCCTTGCATTTTGTCATATGGCTGAGCAAATAGCTCTTCCTGTGCTGTTGGCTTTCTTCCTGATAACAGGCTGGTTTTATAAAGCTGAGTTTAATGCTTGTAAGGTGCTCTAAAACTCTGTTGGAAGATATGCAAGAGTAGCATGTAGCATATCCCTGTCCTCTGTGCCATGGAGGGCTGGCCAGGTTTCATTTATGCTGCTTGTTAATTGACTAGAAGAGTGGCTGTTGAGCAGTGTCACACTGCAGCTCTTTTCTCCCACTCCAGTCAAGCAGATTATAAAACTCTGCTCTAGCTGCTTTGCGTGCAAGTATGGCAGTAGCTTTTGAGATTCCTGTTTCCTTCAGAGTGACTAAAGGCAGCTGCTTTCTTAAAGCTGCCAGACTCTCAAAGCTTGGTGGACTTGCACTCATTGGGGCTTGTGTGCATTGTAGCTAACCTAGTCTGTTCAGGGGTGAGATCCCAGTGCAAATTAAATGATTCACATGCAAATTATGCTGCCTTTCCTGGTTCTAGGAGTTGCCCTTTCTTGGTTTAATAGTATGGTTGCAGTCAGGGGAACATCTGTGCTTCTCTTACAGCGCTAATAACTTTCTGTGGTCTTTGAGGTTTAAATCGGTTTTCTTGCTATGTTTCTTAACTGTTAAGTGTTGTTCTCTTCCAGCCTTCCCCACTGGCAGGATTGCCACGAGCTGTGGAGCAAGAAACGCCGACGGCAGCGGCAAAGCGGGATTGCAGTGGAGGAGCCGCCATTATCAAAAGTTTCTCGGAAAGAAACTACCTCTGTTACAAGCACAGACACTGTCAAAAACAACAGCAGTCCTGTGCACCCACAGCCCGCCCAGCTCAAAACAGAGTCTGGTGCTGGAGATGCAGTAGGTCAGTGCCTGGTCTGCTCTGTGAAAGGCTCCTCCTGATATGCTACCTCCCTGCTCTCTCTGGTCTGGGTGTGGGAGGCTTATGTCTATTTTCAAGACAGTCTGGTTCTTTCACCTCTTATTTCTACAGAAAGGGCATTCCAGCATCTTCCTATCCTGACTTCCCTCCCCTGTTCCCCCCCCTGTTTTTTTTCCCTCTGCTGGGAAAACTATTGGCCGCAGAGCATTCTGGCTAGTCTTCAGAATTCACTCACTGATGACCTGACTATGAATTTGTTCTATGAGTTATATTATTGGTTCCAAAGCATGCTTTCACAGAGGGTAATGGAAGGAGTCCTTGAGTCACTTAGGCCAGATAAGAGACTGGAAGGTACAGCTGCGTGCAGGGTGTGCAGATGAGCTGAAGTTTGATCTTGTTGATCAAATTATATAAAGATTAGGCATGGGATGTAACAGGGTAGTGGCTGGTGGGCAAGAGTGTACGTTACTGCACTTTTCTTGTTGCAGAAAAGATCATTTGGTCATAAAGACTGGCAGGACCAGGACTTGTACACTGTTTCCAAAACTGTGACCAACCTTCCTGTGTCTAGAAAATAGTTGGAGGGGAGGTATTTTGATTCCTGGGAATGTAGAGATAGACAAAGCTGCCCAAACCATGCTGATTGTTCTGTAGAAGCCTTATCAAAACCCAGATATGGGCTAAAGCTGCCTTCACATCAAATGTTGTACTGACAAGTAACAAGGAAGACAGTTCTTGCTCCAGGGAATGTGCAATCCATGTGTTCAATGAAACATGGCAGATGGACAAAAGGTGGTGGTTGGATTAACAAACAGCTGAGAAAAGTGAGTGTCACATTCTTAGTTGCCTACCAGCAAGGGGAGCTTAAAACTAAGCTGCTAAAACCAAACCTTTGCACCCTTCTTCCCAAAAAGTTAGACTAACAAAGTCAATGTCAGTGTGAAGGGACACCCTTGTCACTTGTCACTCAGGAGGCTCTGTTCCAGCATTGTGCAAAGGGAGGTGATGCCACTCAAGGGTTGTATTTTAGACTAACCTGGATACTTGCAGGTCAGGACAGAGTCCTCTCTGATACCAGGCCAGCTTTCAGCAAGGAATTGCCTTCTGCTTGACCTAATTTCTTTTGCTGCATCAGTGGAACGCACCCTTCCTCCGTCCCAAACAGCAGCTCAGCTCCATCCTGGGAAACCTGCTTTCCAGTACAGGAGGGAGTGCTTTTGATCCACAGAGTGCTGCAGAGATCTTGAGAGGGGCTGAGCTGCTGTCAGACTTGCTGCTCTGATTGCCACTGAAGTGGGCTAAGGGTTTCCAATCTTCATCCCGCATCCTCAGACTTGCTGCCATAACTGGTGTGGTGTCCTCGGTCACCACTCTGATTCCTGGGACACCCTCAGCTAACCAAGGAACAGGGAGGTTTGACTCAACTGAGCTGATTTTTAAGAAGCAGCCACATACACAGTCACGTTGGTAGATTTGAGGGGGCACTGAAGAAGCTTCCCTCTATGGCTAACAGAGCAGTACCCAGCTGTAGCCTTGGGTGAGTGCAGTGTGTGTGCAGTACCACGGGGTGCTGCTGCAGTGCTGTTCAGAGCTGATTGTAGTCTGGAGGGGGCAAGCTGATGACGGAAATCTGAGCAAACTATCCTGGAATGCTCCTTCTGGAGCCTCTGTGCCTTCCCCTAGTCTGGGGACATGGAGAAGAGGCGTTTATTGTTACGTGCAGCGTCACGATTACAAACCGATGTGATGCAGTTTTGCCTAACTTTCCTGTGATGCTTCTTGTGTTTCCTGCAGGCCTTGGAGAAATCACCCAGCAGCTGAATCAGAGCGAACTAGCTGTTTTACTGAACTTGCTGCAGAGCCAGACTGATCTGAGTGTCCCACAGATGGCCCAGCTGTTGAATGTACACTCTAACCCAGAGATGCAGCAGCAGCTGGAGGCTCTCAACCAGTCCATCAATGCTCTGACGGAAGCTACAACTCAGCAGCATGAGTCTCAGGCAGCAGCAGCAGAGGAAGCCATAGAAGAGCCACCCACAGAGGCCCAGCTACCAGAGGAGCAGGCGACTCCAGAAACAGCCAGCGCTCAGGGAGATATGCAGAACGTGCTGGCTGTTCTGCTGAGTCAGCTAATGAAGAGCCAGGAGCCTGTTATAACCCTGGAGGAGAGCAATGGGGAGAAGAGCAGCGAGCAACGGGGGCCAAGGAAAACCCCTACAATGCATCCAGAGGAAAGTACAGGTAAATAATCATGACTGTTGCTTGTGCATCTTGGATGCCATGCACTTGTTTGAACAATTAAAGTATTCCATATGAGTGCCTGTAGTTTAACTGCAGCCAGGAGGAACTGAGACCTTCGAGCGTTGTGACAGAGGGAGGCTGGGGGTGTGGATGGGAGGAGGAAGGGTGCTAGGTGCTAAAATGTGGTCAAGCCTCAGATTTCAAGACTGAGAAAGACACTGACCCACTCCCTGCGGTAAGTGCTGGACTGCTCAGGAGGTTTTAACAACTGCAAAAAGCCAAAATGCAAAAATACTACTCTGCTTCACATCTCCAAAGCATATAAAATCCATTAGTGCTCCACTGTGAATGGGTCAGTGAAGATTTTTAAGGTGCAGTGAAGGTTTTGGTTTTTGCCCAAAAGTGGAAGGGAAACTTGGAGGGTCAGTTCTTCCTCTAATACCCCTAGTAATCAGTTTACACGTTCAGGTAGTTTTTTTGCACAGGACATTGAATCTCTGTGGATTTTCCCATCTTATTGTTTGTCCCAATTCTCTTTTTCACCATTCCCTTCCTGCCCTCTCAAAAAAAAAAAAACAACAAAAAAAAAAACAAAAAAAGGTCTGCAGAGATGATTTTAAAGAACATGAGAACTGAAATACTGGAGAGTGCTGGAAGGGAGGGATAGTGGCAGTTGTGTATATAAGAAACTTGCGCATCCAGCTTCGGTGTGCCTGGTTCTACATAGAGTTGACTTTTATGAGTCCTAGAATTCAGTGACATCTGAAGTTGAGCCAAATGGCTGGTTCTTGTAGAGCAAGTAAGAGGCATGCGTAAAAGACCTGATTGTATCAGTGAACTCGTGGATTTCCTTTTCAAAGGTGAGTGTAAATGTATCCATGTCTTTTGTTTCTGTTGATTTTTTGAATTATTAGCAACATCCTGTGACGACCTCACCAAATTCTAGAAGCACCTCCTGAGTATGTCTCAGACTCTCCGGGGAGCCTCTTTTGGCCCGATACACAACTCCTCTGCAATGTAGCTGAACGTGCTGTGTTCTCGTGCCTTCAACACACCCGCCCACCACAAGCCAGTTGTGATCGTGCTTTTTTTTTTTTTTTTTATTTTTTTTTTTGCCCTAGTACTGGAAGATAACTAGGTTATTGTAGAGCAGATTCAATTAAATAACATTGTTCTCTGTTTATAATTATTTTAAATGATATGCTGTCCCCAAATCAGCTTGGCTTTAAAATTACCTGAAGATTGTTTTCTGGGTTTAAATACAATCTAGTTTTAAAGTGGACTGACTGATATGGGTGGAGGGGTGGTCCTGGAAGACTACTGGTTTTCACAATAAAGTTTGACCTTTTTAATAACCAGTTTTGCAAATGATTTGAGGATCTGATTCAAACAAGGTGTTCGTGGCCTCTTACGTCATCGCCAGTAATAACTTTAATCACCGTGTAGCCCATCCTTTTGTCGATGAATGAGATCGAGTCAGTTCAGTTGTGTTGCTCTGCAGGAGTCAGGACTGGTTTTGTGAGCGAAGCCGGCACGCAAGGCACCGGGAGCAGATCGTGTCCTGCGGGAAGCTGCGTCCTCCCCTCTGCAGTGTCACTTCTAGTCGTGGCACTGCCTTAGCAGGGGGAGGGCCAGAGCTCTGCTCTCGCCTTTCCCACCGCCTAACCGGGCTGCTTTGTTCTTCCTGCTGGCTCAAAAGCAGTAATACAAAGTAGTAAGAGCGTGGTGATGGTGGGGGTGTGTGAAGGGTGCTTTTGTTCTTGCTAGGAGGGGTCCTTTTTGAAACAGAAATCCTTATGACTTCAGATCTGATTTGGGGGGGGGACGGACTGGGGGAGAAGGGGGCAGGGGGGATGGGGTTAAAAAGATTTTCTCATGCTCCAGAGCAGTCTGTATGTTGCATGCAAATATTTGTGGGTTGAGATTGTTTTGGACTGTACGCTGGAAATGTACTTTGCAAAAAGGTCATAAACCAGGCAAAGCAGGGCCGGCTTTGGTAAGAAGCAAAGAGGGGACATGAGAGGGGGTACCCGCTCCCTTCAGTCTGTCATGGGTGCAAGTGGGGAACTGGTACATGTGGGTTTGGGGTTGGGTTTTGGTTTTGTGTTTTTCTAAACCAATACATCAGGGCCATGCTCTATCAGTACGCAGCCGCCTGGCCGCTGGCAAGCCTGGTACCGGAGCAGTAAGGCACAGCGTCCCTGTGCAGCGGGAGACCCTGCGTTCGGAGAACACGTGCTGTCATGTGGCTCCACATCTGTCTCCTGCTTGGCGTTAGCCTTTGATCCGAGAGCAGGAATTCCCTCCACGGGTGCCCATGTGTTAGGACAGCTGTTGCCGCCTAGTTGGGAGCGTGGGGGACGGGGCGAGTACGGGAAAAACGTTAATGAACATGTGCATTGATCTTGCAACGAATGCCAGCTTTTAAAACTCTCCGCCTCTTTTCCAGTGCATCCTAGAGAGCGGACTGTCTCGGTAGGCTGTTTGGTTTTTTTTTCGTATAAATGTATTTATATCTGTTCGCGTGATGTTTTAAGATGGTGTTTAAAAGAAGTAACCCTTCCACAGCATGTCCTCCTCGCATTCTCCCACCAGAGAAGAGACCCCCTGAGCCCCCCGGACCGCCTCCACCGCCGCCTCTGTCCGAAGGCGATCTCTCCAGCGCAGCCCAAGAGTTGAACCCGGCCGTGACGGCTGCGCTGCTGCAGCTCTTTTCCCAGCAAGAGTCGGAGTCGCTCGGCCACGCGACACACGAACACCAAGCCTCGAGAGCCGCGGACTACGGCAGGTCCCACTCCTCCAGGACTTACAGCACCGAGGGCTCAGAGGGGGGATTTGGTGCCGAGGAGCTGAATTCAGGCCAGACGCTACTAGAACCCTCTGCCCAGCCTCTGGGGAAAAGCAGGACCTTCTTGGGCTCCGTGAGCCACCTTGGGGAGACGAGCAATTACCAGGGCACAGGATCTGTCCAGTTTCCAGGGGACCAGGACCTCCGCTTCGCCAGAGTCCCTGTCGCCATACACTCGGTTGGGCAATCTTTTACAAAACCCGAGGGGAGCAACAACACGCTGGTACATCCAGAGGCCAAAATTCAGAATTACGGCGAGCTGGGACCGGGGACGGCTGGTTCCAGTGGGGCAGGAACAGGTCACAGCTGGGGTGCCCCAACCCAGGCGACTTCTTCTTATGGGAAGGCGTACCGTGGGCCTGGCAGAGTGCCTCCGCGGGGGGGACGGGGGAGAGGGGTTCCTTACTGAGAGATGCGCCTTTCGCACCGGTCCTCCCCTCCCTCGCCTGTCCACCTTTAGCGACATGACTTTTTTTCTTTTTTTTTTTTTTTTTTTTTCTTTTCCCCCCCAGAGCAAGGTCTTGTCTGCATTTCAGCTGCTGCAAAGCTCCCTGTTGTATTCCTTGCTAGGCTGCCGGTGGGCGCCCCATGACTTACTGTAGGGTCCCCAGTTGGGTGTCTCGCTGGCCAAAACCTCTTGCGCTTGGTTAGTGACAAAAAAAAAAAAAAAAAAAACAAAAAACAAAAACCAAAAACAAACCAACCACCCCTCCGCAAACGATGGTGAGCTTTCTGCCCTGAGCCAGCAGAGGGGGGGGGGAATTCTTTAAAAATAGGAATGAAAGAAACCCAACCACGTGGGAAGAAGGAAATTTAAAAAATGTTTCACAAGCTGTGTGCCAGTGCTTCTCCGTGGGGGAAGCGTGGGGCAGGTAGGGCTGGGGGAGAGTCTGGTTCCCAAAGCAAATTTGGGGGCGGTTGTTTTTTTTTTTTCCCCCCAATTCCCTGAAAAGAAAGAAAAAAAAAAAAAAAGAAAAAAAAAAAAGAAGAAATGGGAATATATTGGTGGAGAGGCACCTGGATCAGCTGTCCTGGCTGTGGAGACTCGGGATGTGGCACTGGCTTGTACTCAATTTATCTGACACTGCTTTCTTTCAGTAAAGTGTCCAGCTGACCCTCTCCTCCGGCTCTGCTCCGTGCTGAGGCTGCGAGCCCTGCCTGGGCAGCTCCGGGTCCAGGTCCCGTCTCTTTTGACGGTAGCCTTAGTAAATTGGCTTTTGTGAAGGGTCTCTTTGGATTTTGTTATCTCTCCTGCCATAACTTTGCAGTGGGAATTGTCTTTTTTTTTTTTCTTTCTTTTTTTTTTTTCTTTTAAGAGCTGAAGAGAACACCTCACTTAAAAAAATATGTATTTCTTTGTAATTCATATCCTCCAAAACACTTCAAGAATTAAAGAAAAAAGGAAAAAAACCAACTTCTGGTGGGGAATCGCCACCAGGTAGGAGTGTCTTTTGTACCCGGCATCCTTCTGGGCTGGTGTTGCGTGTCCTGATGGGGCTCAGTCGGGCTCTCCAAGCAGCATCTCAGTACTTTAAGGCTTACCAGGTGTTAATGTATCATTTCTATAAGCATATATATTTTTGTTGTTGTCAAGGAAGTATTTACAATGAATTTTCTCCTCCCGCAGAACGTTGCGATGTTGTCCATTTCAATGAGACTTAAACAAAAGAGATGAATAAAACAAAGGTACATATTTATGAGCTTTTTTTTCTGAGTAGGCCTTTCCTATGGAAAACATATGGTTCTTCTTTTAATTTTAGGGACAACAGTGTTCTGAAGTGTTGAATGGGTGGGAGTCTGGGGGGCTGAGAGACCTTCTTCCTTCTAACAGGCTTTGATTTAATTTCTTTTTATACAGAGAGATAAATTTAAAATAAAAATAAAAATGCACCTGAATAGGTGGTGCTTCTCAAACTGGGGAAAACCTGCCTTACACAGCCAGACCCATGGCTGCACCCACCGGCTTTGCTGTGGGAGGAAGCAGGGGAGAGAAAATAAAAAAAAAAAAAAAAAAATATATATATATATATATATACACACTGCTGGTAATGTACAAGGCCTCTGCATGAGCAGGGACCAGTGACTCTTGTAGTGTTGAGTCAGCACTGAGGAGCAACACCATTTGCAAAATTCCAAGTGTAAGTTTGTTGGGTTTTGGGTTTTTTGGGGGGTTTTTTGGTTTTTTTTGGTTTTTTTTTTTTTTTACTTGCTGGTTCATGCCTGAGGTGCAGGAAAAAAAAAAGTTCTGTAAGATGCAGAGTGCACTAAATAAACCAGTCACCTCTTGAGGGATTTTTTTAATTTCTATATTTTTTTTCCTTTCCACCACGCAGCTGCCAGCTCTGGTCTGTGGTGGAGCTTTTGTTGTTGTTGTTGTTGTTGTTCTGGCTTTTCTTCCTGAGCCCATCCAATTTGGAAGGAAAAGTCGTGTTCCAGTGCTGAATCCTCTTAGGAAGCCGATGCCTATTTATTGTCTTTCCAAATTGGCAAATGCCCAGAAAAGCCTGCCGAGGAGCGAGCGGTCCTTAAACCGGCAACACAAACCTGACCTCCTCGCAGGCTCTGCCCGCTCCTCGGTGCCGATGCCCCCCCCAGCATTGGGGGTCCCAGCCGTAGGCGCAGTTTAGGGTGGCCTGTCCCAGATTTTTGCAAAAGCAAATCCAGTGCCTGTCGGTGCCGTGCCGGTGTGGCCGGGTCCCCGCCAGCCCCGTGGCTCTCTCCGGAGTCAGCCAGCCCCACGAGGATGCTTCTCCGGCACCGGTTCATTTTGCAGCAGGGACTGAAAAGGTGCCGAGGACCTCGGAGGTAACGGTGACTGCGAGGGTGGGCTCCTGTCCCTCTGTCCCACCTCGAGCAAAGGACAGACATCCCAGACTTCTGTCCCTTGCTCTGGGGTGGCCGATGGCATCTGCCGTCTGTCCCCCGTGGGATCAGGCCGTGCCGGGAGGTCCCTCCGGGCTCCTGCAGAAGGTGGTTTTCACCGTTCCCTCGTCCGAGCCCACTGACCACCCTGGGGAGGTTTGGGCAGAGCTGCGGTGCTGACAGGGACCCCTTGTTCCACATCCAGTGGCTTTTCTTAACTGGTCCCAGCAAGAGGCTTTCAATCCCTGCAAGGGTGAAGGGAGCACGTGGGGGCCAGGGGGGACCAGCCTGGCCAGGGGACAGCCCCCGGGCTGGGGGCTGGGGGGTTGCTCGCATCCTCCCAGCCCTCCCAGCAGCTCTGCTTTTTTTTTTTTCTTTTTTCTTCCCCCCCTCTTTTTTTTTTTTTTTTTTTTTAAAGGGTCTCTGTACAAAGAAGACAAAAGGATTTACTGGGGGAGAAAACGTATGCATTTAAAAAGATTTAAAATGTGGTGCAGGTTACAGACAAGTCATTAGATGGCAATTCGCCCCTCCTTTCTTCCTCCACATGGATCGTTTTTGGGTTTAATGCCAATGTCTAACACGCTGTAGCCAGTTACCCAGCAGAGAAGCGTCTGGTAAGACTCTTACTGTACCTCTCCTGAGTTTCGTTTTGAGACTGAGCGCGCCTTTTTTTGGTTGTACCTTTGTCTCTGTACAGATATTTTGTAATATATTAAATTTTTTCTTTTCAGTTTATAAAAATGGAAAGTGGAGATTGGAAAATTAAATATTTCCTGTTACTGTATTGCCTTTTGCTCCATTGCACTGAATTACCGCGCTGCTTGCTGTAACCTTTGCAAATTACACGGTAACTGTGTTTTTCCTTTTAAAAGCCTTTTTCCCCCCTCCTCCTGCCCTCCCTGGTGCCGTAGCTTGGTGCCCGGTAGTGCCGGTAAGTGAGCTTGGCCCCGGTGCCGGACCGGCGAGGATGGCTGGGACTTGGCATCGCCAGCCCTCAGCCCCGCGAGGCTGCAACCTCTGGAAGCCCCCAAATTCGACTCCGCTAATTGAGAGCGGGGCCGAGCCCTCGTTAGCCCCTCGGGTATCACCCAGCTCGCTGGTGCCGCAGCTCTGATGGGTGTTGGTGTCTGGCTGGGTGGGTGATGCCCGAGCTGGAGCACAGGGCGCTGCTTTGGTTATGGTGGGAGTATGAAGGAGGAAACCTGGAGCTGACCGAAACCGGGAGAGGAGACGGTGCCGTGGGGGTCAGACAGGGAAGCAGCGTGGTTAAGGTTGTCTCCAAACCTTCCCACAGCTCCTGGCAGCCCCTTGGGCTCTGGGGAGGACCCCAGGGTGCCTTGGGGGCTGGATTCTGCTGTAGCCCTGAGCTGTGGCAGAGGATTTGCGTGCTCCATCCATCCGTCTGTCCATCCATCTCCCTTCCTCGGGTGTTCTCCACGCTGGTCCCAGCTCCAACCTGACTCCCAGGAGGGCTGGAAGAGGGTTTGCCCCAACCCTCGTCCACGGGAAGGAGAAGGGGCAGGATCCAGGATGGCAGGAGACGTGCAGGGTGCAGGCGGTGGCCGGTCCTGCTCCAGGGGCTCCGTTTGCTCCCCAGCATCAGCTTCTTTCTGCTCGGTCGAGGCTCGGCCAGACCCTCGCTCGCTGCTTTTAGTGATGCTGCCAAGGCGGTCGGGCAGGGCCGGGGGTGGGAGGGCAGAGAGCGCACCGGGCGAGGGATGATGGGGGGGTGCTGGTGGGGGACTGCGGATCTCGGTCCGGGGCTCCCCGCACCGCGGCCGTGCATCCCTCTCGGCAAAGCCCGGCCGTCATCTCCGGTTCCAGCCCCTGCTTTCTTGCTCTCCTTTTGCCTGGTTTAGCATCCCTGCCGCTGACACGTCTTAAAATATATCCTTGTGCAGATGGTGGGGGGGGCGGAGGCGGCCTCGGCGCCGGGTGCTTTACTCTGCCTTTGAAAGCGGGAGCGAGCCTGCGAGCAGCCCAACCTGGCCGCCCGGCCGCCCTCCTCCTGATTTATTAGCGGGGCAGCTGGGAGCCGTGCAGGCGGCTGGGTAGCTAATCCATCCTCCCGGTCCCTTCCCCGGGGCGGACGGCGACCGGGCTGCTCCCCTCGGCTCCAGGGCATCACCCCGGCGTGGCAGAAGGGACCCAGCCCACGCACGACGCCGGCCCGGGCATCGCCACGTCCCACCTTCCCGCCAGCGGTAGACAAAGCCCCTCGGTCGCCGCGGCCTTCCCCGTGCGGCCCCCCGCTCCGGCGGCATCCCGCTCGCCGCCTCCACCCCGTCCAAAGGTGACCAGGACGTTTTATTCTATTTAATTTATTTTTGCATTCAACTTCCCCGGCAGCAGCTGCCGTGCCAAATGGCCGGGGGCTGCGTGGCGCTCGCGGAGCCGGCGCTGTAAATCTCCGGTGCTCGCCTCTTCCCCGTTGGGTTACGCTCGGCAGAGCCGCAGCTCTCCCGGCTGCTCGGTCCCACCGTTCCTGGCTCCTCGCTGTGCCGTCGCTTGGCCCGAGCCGTGGGATCCGGCACAGCTCTCCTTGCTCCCGCATCCTCGTAGTCCTCGTGCGGGCGGCTCTCCCGCTCATCCCGGCGCAGGCGGCGTGGTGGTGGCATGGTCAGGCTCCACGTGTGCCCGTGGGAAGTGGCTGCCGGAGCATCCCGGCACCCTGGATGTCAACCTCGGTGGCACGGTGAGCCTGGCACGTGCTCGGCGCTTCTCCAGGCATGGTGGTGGTGATGGACTAGCAAGGACTCACAGAGGAGGAGGAGGAGGAGGAGCAGGGGCCTTCCCACGAAGGCTGCAGGAGCTCGGCGCTGCCGATCACTGTCGGGCAGCCGGATCCCACCACGGTGCTGCCCACATGGGCATCTACGCTTTCCCACTGAACTCTCCACTCGGAGCCGGCGTAACCCGGCGCTCCACGGATCCGGGCAGTGGGATGAGCTGCATCTGAGCACGGTGAAACCCACGGAGCGGCTCCGCGTCGCCATTCGGTGATCTGAGGCATCGGTGGCCCTTTGCAAACAAAAGCGTGCCGGCCGGTCTCCCCGTGCCTCAGTTTCCCCACCTGCAAAAGCAGCTTTTGCTACTGCTGTGAGCGTGCGGGCAGACGCTTTTGGGCGTACGTCTGCACGCTCATGCATGTGCACGCGCCCCAGGTGTGCGCACACGCGTGTTCACGCGTGTGCGCACACCTGGGGCATGTGCACATGCGTGTTTGTGTATGTGAGCGTGCAGGCGAACACGTTTGCGCCCACATATGGGCATATGTCTGCACGCACACGCGTGAACACGCATGTGCATGTGCCCCAGGTGCACGCACACGCGTGAAGATGCGTGTGCACGCACCTGGGGCATGTGCACATGCGTGTTCACGCGTGTCCGTGTACGCCTGTCACCAGGTGTCGCTCTCAGCATGGCCACCACCTCCCACCGCGTCCCCATCCTCCTCCCCGGCTATATTTGTCCTTCCAGCTGCTCCGGCTGTCGGCATGAAAGGTTTTTTTTTTTTTTTTGCAATTTAGACATTTCCTTCCAAAAAATCCGTTAACACCTTGCCTTGGCATTTGGGGGGGGGGAGGGAAAAATAAAAGGATTGAAAAGGAACCGGGGGGGGATAAAGCCACCAAAAAAATGTGGAGGTGTTGGAGGCCGTGATGTGCCGGGGATGGAGAATGGAGATGTGTGTTGGGTTGGTTTTGGGGGGTGAAGGATGGGCGTGTGAGCCCCAGTGCTTTCCATCCCATGGGATCCAGCGCTTTCCATCCCGCGGGACTGGGATGCTGTGCTGGGAACGTGTTTCGAGCGCGTTTTGGATGGCATCTCCGGGGCGTGCCCCCCGTGCCCTTTGCGGTGCCACAAGGGATGGATGGGGTTTGCCAGGCACGGGTGGGATGGGGGGTTCTCTGGGAAGGGTCCTGCCCTGTCCCTGCTCCTCGGGGGACAGCAGCGGGGTGACGCGGTCCCTGTGCCATGGGGGCCACCTGGCCCGGCGAGCCCCCGCTCTCCCGCCCCGCCGCACCGGCAGCTTGATTAAAAAGGCGGCGCGGGCGGCGCGGCACAGCTGGTGCCTCCTGCCAGCACCCCGAGCGGAAAGGCGCCCGAGATTAACATCTCCAATTAGCGGGAAAACGAAGCCACAGCAGCCCGGGGGGTTCCCCAGCCCCCACGTATCCCCCCCCCCCCCCCCCATCGGTGCCACCTCCCAGGGATGCTGCAGCCAGGCTGTGGCTGGCAGCCACCCGGTGTTGCTCCAGCCCGTGTCCCCACGTCCCCCACGCCGAGGCGGTGGCCGTGCCAGCGTTCCCGTGCCCCTTCGCCAAGCCAGGGCTGAGCACGTCTCATTTTTGGGGACATTGCCCTCCACGGCCATCGTGCCCACTGCCACCGCGGTCCCCTCCTGCCATCCCCCACGTGCTGCCCAGCCTGTGGGAGGGGGGACACGCGCAGGGTGACCCCCACCCCACTGCACCCCAGGGACGGCAGCGGGTGCCCGGACAGGGACGGGGCACTCGAGTGCACCCGGTGGCATCGGGGACGGGGCCTGGCACGGCACCCCGACCCGGAGCATCGCCCTCCCCGCCGCCATCGGCACAGCTGAGCCAAGGCGAGGATGGGGGGGGCCGGGGAGGGCCTGCGCCTGCACGCTTTCACCTGCCATTTAATTGGATGTATTTTTAATTAATGGTGCCTCTGGGACCAACATGAGACAACATGATCTCTGAATAGGGGCAGGGGAGGAATTGGGGAAGGTGGGAGGATTGGGCCGCGGGGTGCGCTTACCCGCCAAACGCTGCCATCAATCACCCCCTACTTTTCGGCTCTGGACTTTTGGCTGGGGCTCAAGGCGGGCGCTGGGGCCGCGGCCACCCCCCCCCACCCCCACCCCGGTGCCGCCTGGCACACGTGTGATGAGCGGCACGTCCTCAGCTGCGGTTGGCGGCGGAGGTCGAGGGGGGGGGGGTGTGCTGGGGGCGATGGTGCCGGGGGGAGCGTGCCAATGGGCAGAGCCACTCTCGCCGCAGCATTCTCTGGCAAACCCTGCTCCAAATCTGCTGCCTGGTTGCTCCTGCTGGGACCCCCGAGTCACGGTGGGGGCCTGGGGGGCTCCCGGACCCCCAGGGCAGCCCCCAGCCCTGTCCTGTGGCGGCAGCCCCTCTCCCCCCGGCCTCCCCCACCACGGGGGCTCTCCGTGCCCGCTGCTCCCCGCGCCCCACCGTACCCCCACCTTTGCTTTGTTCCTCCCTCCCAGCCCTGGGGAGGGGGGGGGGGGCACAGCTGGTTCAGGCGTGTTCCCCACACACACACACACCTTCTGGCACAGCCCTGGGGGGGCCAGCCTGGGCAGCAGTGCCGGGGTGGCTGCCCAGCCCTGCGAGGAGCCGGGGGGGGTGGTTTGCCCGTGGCAGGTGCTGCGGCGCAATGTAGGGCAGGCATTAATATTTAGTGGCACTGGGGGGGCCGCGCCGGCGTGGCGGCACAGCTGCCTCCTGCACTGGAATGCAAACTGCAGCCTGCGGGAACGGCCACCGCTGCCACTGCCGGACCCCCCCAGTCCCCATACACCTCCTGCCTGCCCGGAGAAGCGGGGAGCACGTTGGAGGGTGGGGGGCACAGCCCCGGGCGCTGGTCCCGGCTCTGGGCGTGCGGGAGGTGCGAAATATGGTGGTGGCCAAACCCCAGCCCCTCGACGCCACCGGCCACGTGGGGGGACGGGAAGGTCCTGGGGGGGGTTCCCAGCTTGGCTGTGCGGTGGCACCGGGCCGGCTTCCTGACGCTCGGGCCACCGGCCGCGATGCCACCGCTGCGGGGGGGTGATGGGGACAGCCGGTGGCACCTCACACCTGGGGAGGGGCCACCATGCGCTGGCTTTGGCGTTCTGCAGGGAAACGTGGTGTCACCAGACCCCGGCCCTTTGCTGCGTGGCGAGGGCCAGAGGTGTCGGACCCTTTTGTTCCGGCATCCCGGGATGCTTCGCTGGGAGCGGGCAGGGACCAGTGCCGCCATCCCTTCTCCCTTGCAAGTGGTGGTGGGATGCTGTGCCCCACGGCCAGACCCTCGCCGTGGCCAGACCCTCACCGTGGCCGGACCCTCACCATGGTCAGACCCTCGCCACGGCTGGACCCTCGCCGTGGCCGGACCCTCGCCACGGCCAGACCCTCACCCCACGGCTGGACCCTCGCCCCACGGCCGGACCCTCGCCCCACGGCCGGGCGGCGGGCGCGGGCGGGTTTATTAGCGTTATTCCGGCATTGTGATGCAGAGAGAGTCGGTGCACCAGCTGCTCCTGCCCGGGTGTTTATTGTTACCTAGAGACAGCCCCTGGCTCCCGCCCAGCCCCCCCCCCGCGATGCAAAATTTATAGCGCGGCGGGTCCCGCTTTAACCCTCTGCCTCCCGGGCGGGGGCGGCGGGGGGGGGCGGCCCGGGAGCGCCCGGCGGTGCTCGGCCCCGGGGGCGGCTGGGCCGGGCTGGGCGATGCCCGGCTGTACCATCCTGCACCATCCTGCACCATCCTGCACCACCGTGCGCCGAGCCAAGCCGTGCCGTGCTGTGCCATGCCGTGCTGTGCTGTGCCATGCCATGCCATACCATACCACACCATACCATACCATACCATGCCATACCATACCACACCATATCATACCATACCATGCCATACCATACCATACCATACCATGCCATGCCATGCCGTACCATGCCATGCCGTGCCGTGCCACTGGAGCCCCAGCCCAGCAGCGCAGAGCCCCCAGAGAGTCTGTATCCATGGCACGGCTAATCCCCCGGCCGGGCAGGGTGCCAGCCCACCGCGGTGCCTGCCTGCTGCCCGGCTGCTGGAGGGAACGCAGCCCCCGCTGCCCCTCACCGGGAGGTGCCAGCCCAGTGCCGGGGGGTCCCCAGGGGCTCAGCGCTGGCCTGGCAGCCCCAACCCTGCCAAAACCATCGGCCATGGGGGACAGGAGGGTCCCCACCTTGTCCCAGGGTGTGATTAGGAGATGCTGGGCGCTGCGGGAGCTCTGGCCAGGGCGGGCGGGCAGGATGGGGTGTCACCGCGGGCATCCACTTGGTGCCACATGTCCCCCTCTTTTCTCCTGCCATGGTGCGGCATGGCACAGCTCAGCATGGCACAGCACAGCTCTGCACAGGATGGTACAGATTGACATGGCACAGCACACCATGGCATGGCTCAGCATGGCGCAGCTCAGCTTGGCACAGCGTGGTACAGCACAGCATGGTACGGCACAGCACGGCACAGCATGGCACGGCACAGCATAGCGCAGCGTGGCACGGCTCGGCACAGCACGGCGTGGCACATCATGGGATGGCACAGCACGCTGCAGCGTGGCGTGGCTCGGCACAGCACGGCACAGCACAGCGTGGCACGGCTCAGCACGGCATGGCGCGGCGCAGCATGGCACAGCACAACTCTGCACAGCATGGCATGGCACAGCATGGCGCAGCTCAGCTTGGCGCAGCGTGGCACGGCACAGCATGGCGCAGCGTGGCACGGCTCGGCACAGCACGTGGCGGGTCAGCACCGCTTTGTGCAGGAACCTGCCGGTCGTGACCATTTGCCCCCGCCTGCCCCCCGCCATGGCCGGTCCCTCCGTGTCCTCTCCCGCCGAGCCCCTGCCAGCCCTGGGGACACCGGTGTCACCGCGAGGGTGGCGGGTCCCTGCCGCCAGCCCCCCAGCCCCAGTCAAGCACCGCACCCCACCGCGGCCGGCCGGGGGCTGTGGCAGCGACGGGGGCCGACCCGTGCCAGGCGGCCGGATCCTGCCCCCGTCCCCGCGCCACCGCCCCGCGCCCCGGCAGAGCCCCCGCTTCCCCCCCGCTCCCTCCACCTCTCAGCAAGTTTTTTATGTGATTACAGGCACTGCATGGTAATTAGTGCTAAACTCATTTGCACAACTACAGTTAATTGGCTACAACAATTAATTAATGTGTTGGAAATTTGGCACTGGAAAAAAAAAAAAAAGTTTGTCATCAGAGGGAAAAAGGGGGGAGCTGGGGGGAGCTGGGGGGAGCCCGCACCCATCTGCACCCACCTGCACCCACCTGCACCCACCTGCAACCCCGGCCCCGGCTCTTCCCCAAAGTTTCCCTCCACCCCGAAGCCGCTGGCCCTGCCCTGCCCCGCGCTTTGTTTTCCTTTTTCTTCTCCCTTTTCATTTTTTTTCCCCGTTTTCCTTTTTCTTTCTTTCTTTCTTGCTTTTTTTTTTTTTTTTTACAACTTAAGCAAACTCATTTCCCTGATAAAATATAGCATGACTAATGACTGAAGCATGTAAAAATCATTGGGAAAATGTCCTTGGAAGACGAATGCATTTTCAGCAGAATAATTAACTTAATTAACAAATTCACATGCATATTCATCAGGCTATTAATGTCTTCTCAGCTCAGCTTGACGAACATTGCGGTAATAACCATCTCATTTGCATATTGCATTCTACTGCTATCCAAAAAAAAAAAAAAGAGGCGGATGCACACGCGTGTGCCCCGCGACCGCTCCCGTGGGATCTACGGTGGGTGCCACGCGCCCCGGTGAGGTTTCGCGGTCCTCGTGCGCCGACGCCCGCGTGCCGACACCGAGCGGCGGGAGGTGCGAGGCGGGCGCCACGACGCCTGCCGCAGATGCCGAGGCCGGGAGCGGCGGTACCCGCCGCTCCCGGCCTCGGCATCTGCGGCAGGCGTCGCGGCGCGGGCGCGGAGGGGGAGAGGACCCGTAGCAGCTGTCGGCCTAATTCGGCTAACGCGCTGCTCGTGGGCGGCTTAGAAAAACAGATTAGGCGCCTGCGACAGGCACTGATTCCTGACATACGCTCGGGGTCTGCGTCTTTATCGCCCGCACCCCCGGCGAGGGGGGATGAGGATGGGGAGGATGGGGGTGGTGGGGATGAAGGCGATGGTGGGGGTGAAGGGGGTGAAGGGGGTGATGGGGGTGATGGGGATTAAGGGGGTGGTGGGGATGGTGGGGGTGAAGGCGGTGATGGGATGAAGGGGATGGTGGGGGTGGTGGGGGTGATGGGGATGAAGGGGATGGTGGGGGTGAAGGGGATGAAGAGGGTGATGGGGATGAAGAGCATGGTGGGGGTGGTGGGGGTGATGGGGATGAAGAGGGTGATTGGGGGTGATGAGGACGATGGGGATGAAGGGGGTGATGGGGATGAAGGGGGTGATGGGGCGTAAAGCAGATCCAGCCCACCCTGGAGAACCCCCACTGCCCCCCTGCTGGCTCCACCCATCCCTGCCACACCTTGCTTGCCCCCACCCACACATACCACACCCTGTTTGGCACCACCCATCCCTGCCACACCCTGCTTACCCCCACCCACACATGCCACACCCTGTTTGGCACCACCCATCCCTGCCACACCCTGGTTGGTCCCGCCCATGGTGCCACACCCGGCTTGGCCCCACCCATAACGGGGGTGTGCAGCCCTGTGTGCGCACACGTGCACCCCCCCCCCAAGCAGTGCCGGGGGGGGGGCCAGGTCAGCAGTGGGGGTTCCAGGTCACAGCGGGGGTTCTAGGTCCCACAACAGGGGTGTCACCCAAGGGGGGGGTCTAGGTCACCTGGGGGTAGGTGGCAGATCACCCAACCGGGCAGGTTGGGTCCGGGCTACGCCGCGGCACCCTGGGGCTTGGCCCCTCACCACAGGGGGGACCCAGGCCCCCCCCCCAGGGTCCGAGGGGAGGGAGGGAGGGGGGATGGATGGATGGATGGATGATGGACAGACAGAGGGACAAGCAGGTGGATGGATGGATGGGCGGATGGATGGATGGACAGATGGATGTATGGATGCAGGGACAGATACATCGGTGGATGGATGGACAGATGGATGGATGCAGGGACAGACGCATGGATGGGTGGATGGACGGATGGATGGATGGACAGATGGATGGATGGATGCAGGGACAGACGCATGGATGGGCGGATGGATGGATGGACAGATGGATGGACAGACAGATGGATGGAGGGATGGATGCAGGGACAGACACATGGATGGGTGGATGGACGGACAGGTGATGTGCAGGTGGGTGGGCAGACAGAAGGATGTCTGGGTGGGCAAGTGGGCGGATGGACAGACGGACGTGTGGGCTGGGAAGCCTTTCCTCGGCCAGCAGCCACCAGAAGGGCCGGGGTGGGGGGAGGACACACATGACTCTGTCCCTATGTCCTCCGCTCTGGGGGGGGGACACAGCCCCTGCTGCGGCCCCTCTGTGGCACCCACGGACTGAGGGGGGCACCCAGGGACTGGGGACCCTCTGGGGGGTCCCCTGGGACACCGACATCCCCAGCAGCGGGTCACCCATCACGGGGTGGGGGGGTGGGGGGGGGCCCACAAGGGACCACCCTGGTCCCAGGGATGGGGACAGACCTCAGCCAATCCCCATCCAGGACTCACGTCTCCAGCCAATCCCTTGCTAGGGCTTGTGCTGATGACCAATCGCAGCCTTCCCTGCTCCTGGCCCCGCCCACCCTGGGTATATAAGCCCCCTGCCCGGGCTGGGGCCGGCTGCTCCCCCCGGGGGGGTCCGGGGGTGCCCGGGGGGGGCCATGGGTCCCTGGGGTCCCTCACCACTGCGATCTCTGTGTGTCGTGTCCCCCCCCGTGGCAGTGGATGGAGGGGGGCAGGATCCCACCCTGCTTGGCCGGGGGGGTGGGGGTGCCCCCAGCACCCTCAGTTGTGCCCGGGGGGGGTCCCCGCGGGGGGGGGGGGGGGGGGGGGAGGACACACACACACAGCCCAAGGCCACTGTCCCTGGCACCATAAATCTCTGTGGGGCCACCGGGCTCGTGGGGCATCGCAGTGGCAGAGGGTGGGTCACCGGAGTTTGCTGGGGAGGGGGGGACACACGACACAGGGGATGGGGCCACCCTGCCTTTGCCCATGGCCGGGAGGTGCCACCAGCCCCCCCCCCCCTCGCCCTGGGGACCTGCCTGTCCCAGTGCCCACGCAGGTGGGTGATAGCTGAGGCTTTCCCCATGGAGCAATGGGGAAACTGAGGCACGGGTCACCTGGGGCTGCCGCAGGGCCAGCCAGCAAAGCCACCCCCCCATCGTGGTCCCCCAGGACCTCCCTGTTGTCCCCACGGCCATCGCCAGGTGCTCCCCCCTTGGTCGCGCCTGGAAAAAAATCCCCCAGCGATGCCCAAAATGGGGGAGACCCATGGGAAGGACGAGGAGGAGCGGGGGGGGGGAGCTGGACCCCACAGCACGGGGGGGGGGTCTCGGGGCGAAGGTCAGGTGAAGGGCACCGGCGGCGGCACGCAAAGGGGTGGGGGCTGATGTGGCGCACCGTGCCAGCTGTATCCGGAGAAAGGCAAATAATTCAGCGGCACCAACCGGAGAGGAACCAGCCCGCCGAGCCACGTGCCAAAATACCAGCAGTAAAGTAGTTAAATGAATCCAGCGCGGGAGCGAGGAGCCTGCGAGAGCCGGCTTGGGCCCCCATCCAAAGGAGTTAATGTCCCACAGTATGATCGATTAGTTGTCAGATGTGATTTCAAACCAATACAAGATGAATGGCATAATTTTCCTTCTCTCATTTTAGGCAGAATTAAGAAGCCATTAGCTAACACAAATTTTTGGCAACTTTAATAAAAAAGCTCCAATATACATTTGTAGCAAACGTTCCCCAAGGTAACTGCGAGGATGCAAATAACCTCCCGCATCCTGCCCGGCTCAGCGTCGGCGGTGCTGCCGGTGCCGGTGCCGGTGCCAACCCCGTGCCCACCGGCTCCGGCACCGAAAGGAGACGCCGACGGAGGATTTTCTTCCCGCCGGAGCAAAGCGGCAGGGTACCCTGCCCGGCCTACGGCGCTGAGCCCCGGTGGCGGCGAAGGTCCGGCATCACACGTGTGATGAGCCGGGAGGTCTCGGCTGCGGGCAGGCGGCGGGGGGCTTTGTGCCGGGGTGGGCAGCGCCAGGCAGGGGCGGCCACGCGGGGACTAGTCAAGGACAAACCGCGCACAAGCTGCTCCTGCCCGCGTGCCCGCAGGCGCGGGGCCGGCGTGCCAGCCCAGCCGTGGCCATTACGGCTGCGTGCGCCAGCTGCGGCCGCCTGATCCCCCCCCGTCCCCGGGGAGGCCGTGGCGGAGGGGGCGGGGGGGGGCCTGGGCACCGTGCCACCGCCCGGGCACCGGGGCAGAGCCACGGCCTCCCGGCAGTGCCAGGCAAGGGGTGATAGGGTCAGGCAGGGTGATGGGGAGGGTGGCTTTGGGGGTCGGTGACCCAGAGCAGGGACCCCCCCCCACCCCCAGGGGGAGCCCAACACTGAGGGACCCCCCCCAGGGACCCCCCAGGTTCTGGGGTAACCCAGGGCAGCCCCAGGGCTGTTGCCAGCCCCGGCACCGCTGCCGGCAGGGGACGAGTTGGAGGGCAGAGATGGGCCGCAGCCACCCCCCCCCGCCCCCGGCTTTCGCTGCCGGATCGCCGGATTTTAGGTACCAAATGGGGTTGAATTAGGATTATTATCACAGCTGCTCTAAATGTAATTAGTTTTGCTCTGAACTTGTTTGCTTTGCCGGGATTACGGCACAATCCAGCCGATCTGCCCGGCGCGAACTTGAGAAAGGCTTTAATTACTCTAATAAAGCGGATGCCGGGTTAATGTGATGGTTCCAAAGGTGTGTTTTTCAATTACATTTAACAAAAAGATTTATAGTCAGGTAAAATTTAATTAGGAGCGTGCAGGAGGGCCGGGCCAGCCAGGATGCTGCTCGCCACCGGCAGCCGCCAGGCCAGGACCCCGGTGCTGCCACCGTGCCCCACGCACCGATGGGGTCCGTCCGGGCACTGCGGCTGTCTGTCCTACTGGGCAGAGGGATGGATGGATCCCATCGGCCCCATCCTGGGGCAGAGGTGGATGCGGGGGGGGGGCGTCCTGGCTGTGCCGGGGTGATGCGAAGCCATCTATGTGCTATCCCCATCCCCTGCCCGTGTCCCCGCCAGCTCCACAGCCCCGGGTGGGCATTTTGGGGATGTTGGGTCCCCTCCATCCCACCGCCGTGCACCGGAGGCATCGCCCGGTGCTGCCGTCTTGGGTCCATCGGGATCCGCTCGAAGCAGATGGGATCCAGCTGCGAGCAGCAGCATGAGGAATGGGCTGCCGGGGGGAGCAGGGCTGGGGCCCGGGGGCTCCCATCGCCCTGCACAGACCTCCGGCAAGCCCGGCCGAGCCAGAGCTGCCAAGAGAAATGGGCAGATTATGGGATGAACGCAGGCCAAGGCAGGGCTGGGATGCAGCCGCCGTAAATCAGCTTTTAAGTAGCAACAAAATGGACATTTCCCATATGAAATGAGCCACCGCCTGCCACGGAGAGGGGGGAGAAGGGAGCCCAGCCGGGGTGCGGGCCTGGGGGCACCGGTGTGGGGATGGACAGGGTGGGACCCCCAGTTGGGGGCTCCGGAGGGGCTCCGGGAATGGGGCTGAAGCCCGGGATGGGGGCAAAGGGAAGGGAAGGAGAAGGGAAGGAGAAGGGAAGGAGAAGGGAAGGAGAAGGGAAGGGAAGGGAAGGGAAGGGAAGGGAAGGGAAGGGAAGGGAAGGGAAGGGAAGGGAAGGGAAGGGAAGGGAAGGGAAGGGAAGGGAAGGGAAGGGAAGGGAAGGGAAGGGAAGGGAAGGGAAGGGAAGGGAAGGGAAGGGAAGGGAAGGGAAGGGAAGGGAAGGGAAGGGAAGGGAAGGGAAGGGAAGGGAAGAAGGGGCCTGGCTGCTGCAGGGTGCTCAGGTGGGCACCACCTGCTCTCTGGAGCTCCTGGCCAGGGCCAGCCCCATGTCTGCTGGATCCGGCCTCCCCCGCTGCCCCTGCTTGGGTTTTGCCCCTTTTCTCCCCCTGGGACCCAGGAAGGGCTGGGGGGCAGGTCCCCCCCTTTCCACAGGGCCTGGGGCTGCAGATTCCCAGGCCGCTCAGCAGAGCTCCGGCTGTCCGCGTGCCCGTCGCCCCAGCGTGGGGATGGGGGACAGGGCTTGGGGCTCAGCCCCATGCTGGCAATGGGGCAGGGTGTAAATGAAGGGGGGAAAGGACACAACCCCAGGGAGGGCTGGGGGGGTCCAGGGTATGGCCACTCCATGGCCCACAGGGCTGTGACTGGCAGGGACGTGACGGGGACACGTGCAAGTCGGGTCACTGCCCGGGGGGGCACACACACACCCCCACCACCCCCTGCCACGCACACGCGTGTGCCCCGGGGGTCGAGCAACCGCCCTCCCTGCCCAGCCGGGCCAAGCACCCCCTTGACCCGCAGCCCCCGGGACCGGGCCGGGTCGGACCCTGTGGCGGGGGGGGACGGGACCGGAGTGGGGGGGGGGGGGACGACCGGGCCGGGGGCCCCGGGCTGGGCTGCAGGCGGTGCCGCATTCCGGAGTACCAGCATTTGCTGGCGGCCGGTGCCAGCAGGCGTTGGCAGGTTTGGAGCTTCGCAGCGATTCCAGGCACAGATGTCCTTGTTTTAACTCCTCTGCGATGGAGCCTGGCAGGCCGGGCGGGGGAGGGGGCGACTCGGCAGCCCCCGGTGCGGCGGGGACCGCTGCCAACCCCTGCCCGCCCCGGCCGCGGCTCCGGGGACCGCGGGGACAACCCCCCCCACACCCCCCCCCCACACTCCGGGAGGCCTCCCTGTCTCCCCATCGCACAAAACCGGGGCTATCCCCCCTCTCCCTCCAGGCCCCCCCACCCCGACCCCCGGGCAGCCCCCGGAGCGGGGCCGCCCGGCCCGGCGGCGGTAACGGAGCCGCCTCCGCAGCGCCGGGAGCCTCCGGTTTTTTGTGGTGGTTTCTTTTTTTTTTTTTTTATGGTATCTGCAATTTTGGCAGAAATCTGTCTTTAATTTAGCTGTCCATATAAAAATCCGCACTGTATAATAATGAACAGATGCCATGAAATTTAAACTGAAGCAATGACTCCTCCTCCCCCCCCCCCCGGCTGGCACTCGCCGGTGGCAGCGGCGACCCGGAGCTGGCGCTCGCCCCGGGCCCCCGCCGCGCTCCGCCGGGCCGGGAGAGGGGTCGGGCCGGGCCGGGCCGGGGGTACCAGGGGCGGCGGGACGGGGGGGCCGAGGAAAGACACCCCCCCCATCTCATCCTGCCTTGAAATAAGGAGGCTGAAATCAGGCGAGCCGCGCACCGGGGACCCCCAGTGCTGGCCCCGCTCCGGTTCTCCCGGTCGAGCCGTGCGGGGTCCCCGGTAACACACACCCCCCCCCCCCCCCCCCGAGGTGACTTTGATTCCACGATCACGCAAAAGCCTCGCAGAGCCCGGCGGGTCTCGGCGGCAGCTCCCGACCTCCCGCCTCCCTCCTCGGGAGCCGCCGCCGCCGCTGAGAACCGGGGCCGCTGTGCGGGCCGACCGGGCACCGGGGCCGGGCACCGGAGCCTTGTACAGGTGCCGAGCACCGCGGCCGTGCACCGGAGCTCTGCACAGAGCCGTGCACCGGAGCCTTCTACCGGAGCCGTGCACCGCGGCCGTGCACCGGAGCTTTGCAACGAAGCCGTTCACCGGGACCGTGCACCAAAACCTTCCACCGGAGCTTTGCACCGGGGCCGTGCACCGAGTTCGGGGCCGCGTTGCGGGGCCGGTCCGTACCGGAGCAGCCGGGCAGCTTCCCGCATCCCCTCTCTCCTGCGGGACCGGGCGGGCACCGGGGAAACAAAAATCCCGGGAATTAAACGTAAACCGCAGCCCCGCCACCGGGGCCGGCACCCCCCGGCACAGCCGGCCCCGGGCCCTTCCCGGGAGCAGATGTCGGCGCCCCCCCCGCAGCCCCCGGCCCCCCTCGTCCCCCTCCCCTCCGCCGGGGCAGTCGCCCTTCGCCGCCGCATCCCCGAGCCGCGGTCCCGGTGCCGCCGGTGGCGGGTGACGGCCGAAGGGCAGCGCATCGCCCCCGACCGGGCCCACGGAGCCCGGGCCCGACCCCTACCCCCCCCCGACACCCTCCCCCGGCGCGGCCCCCCAGCCTTTTTCCCCGGAGAAACGAGGCCCTTCCCGGGAGGATGCCCGGGCCGGAGCCGTCGGAAGCGGCTTCGCTCCTCTGCGGGGAGCGGCGAGCGCCGGGGCCCGGCCGAGGGGGGGCTCGGGGGGGGGGATCCGGGGGGTCCCGCTCCGCCGCAGCGGCTCGGCGGGCCGGGGGGGGGGGGGGATCCGCTCCCCCGCCCGGTCCCGGCTCCCCGCCCCCCCCCCCATTCCCCGGGCCGGGCCTGGCACGTCGGGGCCGCGCTGGAGCCGTTCCCCGTTTCCAGCCCCGGCGGCCCCGGGCCCGGCCGGGGAGGGGGGGGGGTGTGTGGGGGGCGCGTTCCGGCCCGACCCCAAACCTGGCCGGATTTTCCCGAAAATCCGCGGGGCTGTGGGGCGCGGATCTCCCCCCGGATCCTCTCCCGGGAGGACCCCGGGGGATCCGTCCCCGCAGCCCCGGTGCTGCCCCGGCGCCGGGGAACCGGTCCCCTGCCATCCCCGACACCGCGCGACCGGGAACCCGGTCCCCGACCCTGCCCGGAGGCCGGGCCGGTCGAACGGTGATGAATCCCGGTGGCCGGGACGGTAAATAGACCGACACCCGTTCGCCTGGAGAGGCGGCGGGGCCCGAGAGCCCGTTCAGCACCGCCGCGGCGGACAGCTCCGCACCGGGCACCGGGCACCGGCACCGGGCACCGGCACCGGGACCGGGCACCGCGCCGAGGCTCCCGGGGCTCCATCGAGCACTGGCACCGGGAACCGACCCGGTACCGGGGCCTCCACCGAGGAACCCGGCCTTGGCCACCGGCATCCCGGCCCGGTGCCAGCTCCGGGCACCAGTTTCCCGGGGGACCGGAGCGGTGTCACGGCCGCGGCTCGCCCCGTGACGGCGGGGCCGGGACCGAGCCGGGCCGCCGCTCCGGATCCCGGTGCCTTTATTGGCGAAGGGGTTGTGGCGGGAGGGGGGGGGGGACGGGACACCGCCTCCCCGGTCCCGGGGGGGGACACCCGTGGGGCAGAGCCGCGTTATATCAGCGCCGCCCCACCGCGGGCCGCGCACTCGGTCGGCGGGAGCGGCGGAGGCACCGGCACCGCCGAGAGGTACCGGGGGGGTCGGGCCGATGCCCCCCCCCCGCTGCCCCGGGACGGAAGGAAAGCGGCGAAGGCGGCGGAGTCAACATTGAATATTTATTAATCGCCGTCGAAGGACGCTCGGTAATTACAGGTTCGCCGCGAATCGCACCGGCGGCGGCTCGTCACGGCCCCGGCGGGGACCGGACTGCGAGCGTCCAGCGGGGCCGGGGCTGGGGAGGGGGGGGGGCGGGGAGGGAGGGGAGGGAGGGGGGCCCCGGGGAGGTTTGGGGGGGTGGGGGGGGCCGATGCATGCAGTATCGCCGGGCCCCCCGGCCCCGCGCCCCCGCGCTCCGCCGCCGCCGCCAAAGCAGTTGTCCGCGGCGGCGGGGACCGGGGAAGCGGGGGGAGCGGGGAGCGGGGGAGCGGCTCCCGGCGCGGGGGGGGCTCTTGCATATCGTTGGCCATAAATATTTATTAATCGAAATGAAACGGAACAGAAACACGAAAGCACTTCTGGTGTCGGACAGGCGGGTCCCCTTTGCTACAACGGTTTGTGGTTTGTTTTTTTTTTCTTTTTCTTTTTTTTGTTTTTCCCGGTTTTTTTTTTTGCAAAACTTTTTTTTTTGTTGGTTTTTTTTGGTTTTTTTGTTTTGTTTTTTTTTCGTTTTGAAAACGTTTCTCAGAAATCATCCTCCTCCTCCCTGGTCTCTAAAAATGCTGGTTTCTCGAAGGTGGTGCGGGCAGGTTCCAAAAAAAAAAAAAAAAAGAAAAAAAAAAAAAGAGCGTTATCTCGGCTTTACGGCGTCTCCCGACCGAAGGAATGCGGCAAACCGGAGCGAAGACACACGGGCCGGGCCCGGGCGCCGCGGGGGGGGCGCAGCCCCGCCAGGCCCCCCCGGAGCCCCGCTTGCATAGCTGCGGGCTGCCCTGCCGCGCCCGGCCCCGGCTCCGCCAGCTCGGGAAAACCGGGGCGGCTCCGCGGGGTTGGGTTGGTTTTTTTTGTTTTTGTTTTTGTTTTTTTTTGAAATTATTATTATCACTTTTTTGTTGTTGTTCTCCTTTTTTTTTTTTTTCCGTTTCAAGTTTTTAAAACAGGTAAAAAACGTCCTGACACACGCGCTGCGAGAGGAGCTCCCGGGGCCGGGAGCGGGGCCGGGGCCCCCCCAAAGCAAAGTGCATCTCTGAGCGTCCGCCGGGCCGGGCCTGCTTGCATAGATAGAAATGTGGGTTCCTCCCTTCGCCTCTTTATTGCTTCGGAAAGTTTCGCTCCGCGCCGCAGCGCGGGCTCCTCTCGCTCCCACGGGCCGGGGCAGCGGGTGTCCAATGCCGGGGGGGGGGGGTTGTGGGGGTGTGGGGTGGGTGGGGGGGTCACGGCGGTGGAGGGGAGAAACGGTTCAAAATGGGGGGGGAGGGGGGAAAAATATTATGTAAAAATAAATTAAAACGAATTAAAAAGGAAAACGATGCGGCTCGACTCAGCGGGCCAGGCCGGGCTCCGGGGGCGGAAATAATTAATAATAATAATAATAATAATAATAAATTAACAAAGGAAATAATAATAATAATTGAAGGAAAAGGGGAAATCCTCCCAAAAAAGCACTTTGTCCCCACGGGGCGCGGGGACCCGCCGCCGGGGCCGGGTCCCCATATTGCACCAAAGCCCAGGGCGGAGCCCCGGGGGCCGGGCCGCGGGGCCGCCGCGGGTGTCCCGTCCCGTCCCGTCCCGTCTCGTCCCGTCCCGTCCCGTCCCGTCCCGTGCCCCCCCCCGCCGCCTCCCGCGCCGTCCGTCCCATCCCTCCGTCCCCCACCTCGGGGATGGGGGGCGGCCGGGCGGGGAAGGTGGAGGAGGAGGGACGGGGCGGGGGGGGGGGGGATTCGGAGGGGGAAGGGGGGTGTGTGTGTGTGTTGGGGGGGGGTCAGTTGTGGAAGAAGGCGTTGAGCTCCTCGTACATGGGGCCCCGCTCGTGCGGGAGGTGCATGTCGTAGGGGAAGATGTTCTCGGAGTGGACCCCCCCGCGCATCCCCGCCGAACCGAAGACCAGGTTGTGACCGGCGGGGCGGGAACCGGGCAGCGCCGAGTAGTGCATAGAGTAGTGATAGCTTTTCTCGTGGTCGGGGGAAGAAGAGTCCTGCTTGAGGGAGAAGTTGCCGTTGATGCAGAGGGGGGGGCTGAGCCCACCGTCGTACTCCGAGCTGTTGTAGTCGGGGGACGCGTTGCCGTAGAGGCTCTCGTAAGCGGAGGCGCAGTAGCTGTGTGTCCTCAGCCCGTGGGAACCGGGACCGGCGGCGGGCGGGCACTGCGCCGCGGCCAGCCGCGAGCAGGGGTAAGGGTAGGGGTGCACGGCGAAGGAGGCGTTGGGCCCGTGGAAACGACCACCCTCCTGACCCTGCTCCGTGAGGAAATTGCGGGAGTTGAGCTGCAGGCAACCGGCCACCAGGTTGGTGGTGGGCTGCGACAGCCCCTTGCACAGAGTCTGCACGTAGGAAACCAGGTCGGGCCGTTTGCCCGAGCGCAGGATCTCGGAGAGAGCCCAGATGTAGTTCTTGGCCAAGCGAAGGGTTTCGATTTTGGAGAGCTTTTGCGTTTTGGAATAGCAGGGAACCACCTTCCGCAGGTTGTCCAGGGCCGCGTTCAGGTCGTGCATGCGGTTCCTCTCCCGGGCGTTCGCCTTCTGCCGCCGCAGCTTGGAGCGCTCCAGCCGCGCCTTGGTCATCTTGCGCTTTTTGGGGCCGCGCTTCTTGGGCCGCTCGCCCTCCGCCTCCTCCAAGCCTTCCTCCTCCTCCTCCTCCTCCTCCTCGTCTCCGCCTAACTCCCCTTCCTCCTTGCTCTCCCCCAGCGAACCCTCGGGCGGCTCCTCGGGGAGGGGGCAGCCCTTCCCCGCCCGCTCCTCCTTCTCGCTGCGGGCATCCTCCTCCTCGCACTCCTCGGCCCAACCGCCGAATTTCGGGACTTCGGGCACCAGGCTGGGCTCGCTGAAAAGTCGCGTCAACATGGTGGCTGCAGCGGGGGGCAAAGAGCCAGGCGTTACCGGCGGCCCCGCCGCCCCCCCGCCCCCTCCACCCCCCCACCCCCCCACCCCCCCCCTCCGCCGCGCTCCCCGGGAGCGGTTCCGCGGCGCCGGGGCCGCCGAAAACGAATTGGACGCGGGGACGCCCGCTGCCGCCTCCCGCCCCGGCCGCCCGGGCCCGGGGGCACCGGGGCTCCCTCGGGGCGCGGCGACGACCCCCCACTCCCGACGCCGTGTGTGTCCCCCCCCCCCAACCTCCACCCCGGGCTCTCCGCGGCCGCCGCCCGCGTCCCGCTCCTCGGCCCCGGCGGCTTCCCCCACCACCAACCCCCGCCCCCGGCCCGGCCGGTGCCCCCCCCCCTCCAACCCCCCCGCCGGTTCCCCGCGGGCCGGACCCGGTGCCTCCGGCCCCTCTTTGACGCCTCCAACTTTTCCCCGCCGCGGGCGCGGAGCGACCCCGGCCCCGGCTCCGCCACCGCCGTCCCGGGGCCGGAGCGCCGAGGCGCGGCCGCCGCCCCCCCCCCCCCCAGCCGTACCCCCTCCGGCCCGGTCAGCCTCCCCCCCCGGAGTCCCCCTCTCCCCGGGTCTCCCCCCGGCCACCGGAGCGCGGCCCGTAAAATGCGGCGGCATCAAACGGCGGCGCGGCGGGGGGGCGGCGGGGGGGCGGCCGCGGCCGGGGTCCCCCCCAACCCTCCCACCCCCACCCCGGGGGAGGGGGGGGGAGCGCGGGGGTCGCGGGCGGCGGAGCTGCCGGGGTCGCCCCCGGGGCCGGGGGGGTGCGGCGGGGCCGGGGGCGGGGGGCACCGCCCGGGGCGGGGGCCGGGGGCGCCGCGGGGGAGCGGGGAGGCGGCTCCGCCGGGTCGGGGCCCCCGGGGGCGGCGGCGAGGCGGCTTCGCTCCGATTTCGTTGATGCCGTTCGGTCGCCGCTGCCCCGCTCCGTCCCACCGGGACCGCGCCGCCCCGGGCGCGCCCAGCCGCGGGAAAGGGGAGGGGGGGGGTCGGGAGTGGGGGGGGGGAACACGGAGCCCCAACACCACCACCCCCCCCGGGGGGGGGGGCTCCGGGGGAGGGGGGGGGGAAACCCCATCGGCGGGGCCGACGGGGAACGGGAGAACAGAGGGCCGGGGGAGAACGAAAAGACGGGGGAAAAAAGGGCGAGACGTGGCGGAGAAACAAAATCAACATGGAAGTTGCCTTTTCTCCATTCAAGTTTCCTCCGCTGCCCTCCCAGCCCTCCACTTCTTACATAACTCACCTTCGGGCGGACCGGAGGAATTCTTATTTCATTGTTCCCAGCATCTTCTGGGACCGGGACGCGGCTCCTTGAGGTGCTCCAGCCTCCTGCAGTCCTCTATCCAAAAGGAGGCGAGAGTGGCATCTCTACCCAGCAAAGGGGGTACCAGCTCTGCTGCCAGTGCCATATGGTTGGCACGTCATGCGCGAGAGCTATCACATGAGAGCTAATGATTGACATGCGCTTGCATTCAGGGAGATTTGTCTCTCTGGGGAAGGAGGACTCGCCATCTGTCACTCTGTACTCAAAAAAAAAAAAAAAAAAAAAAAACCTCTTCCAAATCTACAGCTCTGCCTACACGCCGCAAAATGGGACCCGGGCGAGATGCAGGCGATGGCGGGGCCGGGCTGAACAATGGAGCCAGTGGCAGGGCGGCGGGGGAGACCGGCCATCCCGGCTGGGCCGAGCGTGTCGGGGGCGGCCGGCGGGCGCAGGGGCGAGGGGGGAGACGCCGTGGGGACCCTCGCTGGGAGCTGGCATCTGCGGCTCGCCGCAAAATACCGCGGCGGCTCGCCTGGGTCCGTCCCCACCCTCAGCCACCGGCCAAGCGGGGATGGCTGCGGTGCCGAGGGCCTGGCGCGGGCTGGGGGCTGCGGCCGGGCAGGGCCCTGGGGAGGCGGCGGTGGTGGCGATGCCCGGTTCGGCCGCACTGGCGCAGG